>NW_028318510.1:6251250-6987500 GCF_062004578.1 Staurois parvus
TCAGC
This sequence comes from Staurois parvus, assembly GCF_062004578.1. Lineage (NCBI taxonomy): Eukaryota > Metazoa > Chordata > Amphibia > Anura > Ranidae > Staurois > Staurois parvus. Next base: position 6,251,256 of record NW_028318510.1, read on the forward strand.
CCTCCTTCCACCCACAGTCTTCTGCCAATTCACAGGTCCCCGAAGACTGCCGGACCAATCAGGGTGTGCAGCACAATTTGCGCAAATTCCGACTGTGAAGCCGCAAGCTGTCACAGCCTGGTGCCCACAGTTGAGATGCCGGCACCAGGGGGAGAAGGAGAGAAGGGATGGCATGGGTGAGCACATCGCTGGACCCTGGGACAGGTGAGTGTGCCTGATTGGCAAAAACAACTGGAACTCCGCTTTAACCACATCCATTCGATATCTGAATGACGGCTACAGCGGTGCACACCCAGTGATCTCTGTGACCGCTGTGTCCTACGGACATAGCTGATCACATGATGAGATATAAGGCCAATCACAGCAGCCTTTTACCACGTGATCAGCTGTGTCCAATGACACAGCAAATCATGGAGTAATTACAGTTGCCAGTTGTCTGCAGCACTTTCCTCACACTGTCACAGTGTGAGGAAAGTACTGCCGATATCCGGCAGCAGTTCTAGAGCAGATCTGCACTGATTATCAGGGCACTGATGATCACTGCCCTGATGATCAGTGCCCTACAGTGCTGTCCAGCAGTGGCACCCATCAGTGTTGCGCAGCAGTTGCACCCATCAGTGCCCAGCAGTGCTGCCAATCAGTGCCACCAGTCAGTGCAGCAGTACCCATCAGTGCTGCCTATCAGTGCCCATTATTGCTGCATATCAGTGCAGCATCATCAGTGCCTCCTCACCCGGCTGGGCGTTTGTGGAGCGGCACCATAGACTTGAATAGGAGGCTTCAACTCCTCCTGACTCAACCAGAGGTGTCCGTTTTGCTGCGACGCTAATGCTCCCGTTTGAACAGCACTGTGTGCTGCAATGTGCAGAATTTTCCCAGGTGTTTGGGAAACGGTAAAAACGCTTCCCAAGCGCCTGTCTGCCGCTTGCTAACAAGGCTAGAAGACAGCCACCTTGGACTGTAGAAGCATTAATAGAGTCTACAAATCAAAGCCCCCCACACTATTAAATACAAGAAAAAAAAAGTTTGTGCTGTAGATGCAGTTTAAATAATCACAAATGTGGCTACACTGTGTTTCTTGTGGTTTTTCCATTAGGTTTTCCATTTGTCAAGGACCTATTGTGTGCTCTCATTGGTCACAGGCTTTCCAGACTGCACTGTCATTTGCATAATGGGTGGAGCACCTCACTGCCCCGAGCAACAGATCTGCCTTCTCATTGGATTGACAGCTGCACTTAGTAGCTGATAATAGATAAGGAGAGAGGGAGTGATTGGCTGGGGACACAACTTCCTGACAAAGAATATAAGTAGACATGTGCAAAACGAAAAAAGTTGTTTGTTTTGTTTTGATTCGTTATTTGACTAATTTTGTTTAGTTTGTTTTGCTATATTCGTTTTCGGAATTAGTTTCATCCATTTGAATTCAAATTCAACCAAATTCAAAATTTTAAACAGATTTGAAAATAATTCTAACCTTACAGTCCATAATCCACTACCCAATTTCAGCAAAATGTTCACAGTGCCTTTGTTTATCACTACTCACGTCACCATTGTTATTGCTTCGTAAAGTATTCTAAGTATTCTATTCTTTTATTTTCTATTCTCTTCTTTCCTATTCTATTATGTTCTATTTTATTCTAATGTATTCTATTTGAATGTAGTATTCAATCTTTTTGAGATTCAAATTTTGAAAGACAGGTATATTCTTTCTATTTTATTCTATTCTATTCTATTGTTTTTCTATGTTCTTCTTTTCTTTTCTGTTCTATTCTTTGATTTTCTATTCTAATATTTTCTTTTCTATTATATTATTTTCTATTCTATCTTAATATTTTATATTCTATTCTAATTGAGTCCATTCATTTCTATTCTATTTTGTTCTGTTTTATTCTATTCTTTTCTATTCTTTTATTTTGTATTCTGTTCTTTTCTTTTATTTTCTACTCTGTTCTTTTCGCCTCTATTCTGTTCTATTCTTTTCCATTATTCTATTCTAATGTATTCTATTCAAATTCATTCTATTCAAAATTCAAATTTCAGAAGACAGTTATATTCAATCTATTTCATTCTATTCTCTTCTGTTGTTTTTCTACTCTATTCTATTTTTTGATTTTATATCCTAATATTTTCCATTTTTTTCTTTTTTAGTATACTCTGATTTTCCATTCTAATCTAATCTTTTCTATTATATCCCTTGATTTTCTATTGTATTCTGTTCTATTTTATTTTGTATTCTGTTCTATTCTCTCCTATTCATTTATTTTCAATTCTATTTTATTCTCTTCTTGTTTTTTAATTCAAACTTATTTCAAATTCAAATTTGTTTTTGAATGCAAATTTGTTTTCGAATTCGAATCAGCCAATCATATGGCAGCAACTCAATGCATTTAGACATCTAGACGTGATAAAAACGACTTGCTGAAGTTCAAACTGAGCTTCAGAATGGACAAGAAAGGGGATTTAAGTGACTTTGAACGTGGAATGGTTGTTGGCACCAGATGGGCTGGTCCAAGTATTTAAAAAACTGCTGATCTACTGGGATTTTCACACACAACCATCTCTATGGTTTACAAAGAATGGTCCAAAAAAAGAGAAAATATCCAGTGAATGGCAGTTGTGTGGACGAAAATGCTTTGATGATGTCAGAGGTCAGAGGAGAATGGGCAAACTGGGTCAAGATGATAAAAAGGCAATGGTAACTCATGTCAATATGGACCACAATCTCTGAGGAATGTTTCCAAAACCTTGTTGAATCTAAGCCACGACGAATTAAGGCATTTCTGAAGGTAAAGGTAGCCATATACCAAACTCCATTTAAATGTTATCATCAATTGTGCAAACGAATATCCACTACAGCTATGTCCACTACGTATATACAAAAATGGTGAGGAAGTCCTGAGGAAACGCGTAGAGGAGGGGATGGATGACGTCATGACGCTGCACATGGGCACCTGTATACTAAACATGGAACTGTGGTGAGAACTTTGTGGCACAAATACTGGTGCTACATGCCTACTGCTTGGTGTGGTGGAGCACCTTTTGGAATGTGAGCGCCATTGTATAAGCTAGGAAGGAGGACTAAACCTTTTAAAAAAACAAAGCACTATATAACTTCTTTTTTAATATGTGCACCGCAGAGCGGGAGGTGAAGATTGGAGAGTGCTCTTAATGATATAGTCTGCTTAGGAGGAGGTTGCTCTTTGGAGTGCCATCACAGGGAATATCTGGATTGAAAGCAGGAAATATACAAAACAGTCCAGTAAAAGACAAATAGTGTTGAAAGCCCTTACTCCTGTTTGGGAATGGTTGTTTCAGTGTGACATAGATGGCCTTTCACACCACATGCAAATTAGTTATTCTGTCTATCCGTAATGTGCACCTCATTGTCCTCAAAAGACTGTCCTTTCTTACTGAAGTATATCTAAAGGCAAAGCCTCTTTATTTTTTGGATGGAGTAGGGAAAGGAGGAACTGGTTTGAACGGATCTACCTTCTCTGGCCAGGGGCCGGGGAGGCAGCGAGTCCACGGAATAATGCCCCCTGAGTGGTCGCCTCAGGGGTGCTTCTAGTAGCACATGGGGATGGAATCCTAAGTGTGAAACGTGCACATGATCACTGCTCCAAAGCACTTTATCTGCATTGCACCTTTTAGGGCTAAGTCCAGGGCAATTTTTATGCTAGAGGCCTCAGGGCCTAGCCAGTGCACAATTGCACAGCCACTTTTTTATTTTTACTTATTTATTTAATTTATTTTTCTCACACGTTTGTTTCACTTTTCACTTATGAGTGTTTTTTCTCAAGGACTGTAGGGTGTGGGTCCTCGGGCCTACCCTGAAGTCTAGGGGGAGGATGTGTGGCCTTTTGGTTCCTTCCTCCCCTGTCCCTGGGGGGTCTCTCTTCGGGAGAGCCCCCTGACCTAGTACTTGGTGGCTGGCTTTGGCTAGCCACAAGGAAAGGGGTCCACCAGGCCTTTTGGTTAGGCGGTCCATGTGGAAACCTTAGTCCCTATCAGAAGCCTTGCGCCCCGGGGGATCAGGATAGAGGTCCAAATCCTTTGGGGGGTGGACAAAGCACACCCCTAAGTGCACCTTTTTGTGTTGGTTTTGCATTAGCACGTTTTTTGTTCACTTACAGGTTTTTTGTTTTTCATACTTCTGCGGACTTAGAAAAAAAAAAAAAAAGTCTCTTAGACAGTTGTCACCTGAACAAGTGTCCCCATTGGAGTATTTCGTCTTGATTCCTGCTTTGGTGATTTTCCCTCACTTTCAGTCCCAGTGATATTGGTCACTAGGACAAAAATAGAGGGTTAACGTGCCCATTGGGCACACAGACATCAAAAGATCTTGACAGAAATTCAAACTTTTCCCTTCTCTACCCAAAACTCAACCAAAAAAGCGTTAAAGTGTGTGTCCAGCCAAAACGTTGTATTTTTTTTTTAGATTGAGTGGGAAAGGTTAAAATCCATACTGGGGATTTACTAATACCTGAGACTCAAATGGAGAGATTTACTCACTGTAACCACTTGCCTACCGGGCACTTCTACCCCGTGCCCAGGTCAATTTTCACCTTTCAGCGCTGTTGCACTTTAAATGACAATTGCGCGGTCATGCAACACTGTACCCATATGACGTTTTTCTAATTTGTTTTCACACAAATAGAGATTTCTTTTGGTGATATTTAATCACCACTGGGCTTTTTTTTTTTTGTGCTATAAACGAAAAAAGACAAAAAAAAGGTTTTCTTTGTTTCTGTTATAAGATTTTGCAAATTAATAATCTTTTTACACAAATTTAGGCCAAAATATATTCTGCCACATGTCTTTGGTGAAAATAACCCAAGTCAGTGTTTATTATTTAGTCTGTAGTCTATAGAGTCCACAATCTATGGTATATATCTAAAAATTGATAAGACCTGATGTGCTGATGGCCTGTCTCATTTCTTGAAGCCCAAAAACACCAGCACAGTACAAATACCCCCCAAATGACCGCTTTTTGGAAAGTAGACAGTCTGAGGTATTTAGTAAAAGGCACGGCGAGTTTTTTTTATATTTCTTTGTCATAATTTTGTAGAAAAAGAAGAAATTTAAAAAAATGCTCACAATTTTTTTCGTACATACTGTCACCAATGCAGTACATTGTGATCATATAACTAGGTGATCAGGGTCACTAACTGGCGACAGTATGTAAAAAAATGAAAACAAAAATATTAAAAAAAATATTTTCATTTTCATCTTTTTGAAATTTTTTTTACATTTACTTTTTTACAATTATTTTTCTACTCCCGTGACCAGAGCAATCTTACCACAGTAACATTGAACTACTTTGGGCAAGTGATCAGGATTTTTTTTTTTTTACATATTATTATTGCTTATACCTACAAATTACATTGGTATAAGCAAGCATTTTTACTGAATAAAAACTGATTCAGTAGTTTTTGTTGTGATCAGCTATGGCTAGCCATAGCTGATCATGTGCTATAGATAGGCTGTGATTGGCCCAGTCTGTACTCGTGATCACTGTGAGCAATCACAGCTCGCAGTACAGTTTTAAGCAGTGAATGGCATGTAAGGAAGCCATTCTTTGTTTACAACTATCATGTGATCTGCTGTGATTGGTCACAGCAGATCACATGACACTGGCAGTGAGCCGGTGTAGTGATCTGTCACCAGCCGTGTCCCAAAGGGTGACAGATCACGCCGGAGCGTGACCCTGGGTAGATATCATATGACGTCCTCCCAGGATAATAGGGTTCCTGCTCGGCCATCATTGCACAATAGGCCAGGTGGGAAGAAGTTAAAGGAGAAGTACAGCCAAAGCTCTTTTGGCTGTACTTCTCCTGTGGATCACAGGAGTGCAGTTCATTCTGCACTTCTGTGACCTGTTTTCAGCTGGCTGAAGCCCACTGTGGGCTGACGCCACTCAGTCAGTCCAGGTTGGGGAAAGGTCCCGACTTTAAAGTCGGGATCCACCCTAGAGTCTGGAGCTACATCTTGCTCCGCTTCTCAGTCAGCCATTGAGAGCCTGAGCCAGCTCCTCCCGCCCCCTCCACAGTCCAGCGCTCCAGTGTGCACAGGAGGGGTGACTGACAGTCACCGCTCTCTGCTCACAACTGCACTGAGAACTCAGTGATCAGTGGATATGTGATCGCTGAGTTCTCACACTTGGAGCCGGAGGGGGACAGGTACATCCACCTAGGTAAGTATACTTTGGGGAAAAAAAAAAACAATATTCTTTTTTAAGTTCTGCTGACAATGGCCTCACCAGACAAGTGAGGGTATGTCCCCAAAAGTGACAAGACCTTCATGGCAGGATAGCCAAGATTTTATTTTTCTGAAAGGACAGATTTAAATATATTGAATTTGACTTTTGAAATTGCATTAACCTGTTGTAACTAATTTTCAGATTTCAGTGACTAGGTTTACAAATACGTTATGTGTCTCTAGAACAGTGGTTCTCAACCTTTCTAATGCCGCGACCCCTTAATACAGTTCCTCATGTTGTGGTGACCCCCAACCATAAAATTATTTGCTACTTCATAACTGTAATTTTGCAGTGGGTGGAGTAGTGCCGCGTCATTGGTGTCAGTGGGAGGAATAGTGTCCCATCACTGATGTCAATGGGAGGAATAGTGCCCCATCATTGGTGTCAGTGGTAGGAATAGTGCCCCATCATTGGTGTCAGTGGGAGGAATAGTGCCCCGTCATAGGTGTCAGTGGGGGGAATAGTGCCCATCATTGGTGTCAGTGGGAGGAATAGTGCCCCGTCATTGGTGTCAGTGGGAGGAATAGCGCCCCGTCATTGGTGTCAGTGGGAGGAATAGTGCCCCGTCATTGGTGTCAGTAGGAGGAATAGTGCCCCGTCATTGGTGTCAGTGGGAGGAATAGTGCCCCGTCATTGGTGTCAGTGGGAGGAATAGTGCCCCGTCATTGGTGTCAGTGGGAGGAATAGTGCCCCGTCATTGGTGTCAGTGGGAGGAATAGTGCCACGTCATTGGTGTCAGTGGGAGGAATAGTGCCCACCATAGGTGTCAGTGGGGGGAATAGTGCCCCATCATTGGTGTCAGTGGGGGGAATAGTGCCCCATCATTGGTGTCAGTGGGGGGAATAGTGCCCCATCATAGGTGTCAGTGGAAGGAATAGTGCCCCATCATTGGTGTCAGTGGGAGGAATAGTGCCCCATCATTGGTGTTAGTGGGAGGAATAGTGCCCCATCATTGGTGTCAGTGGGAGGAAAAGTGCCCCAACATTGGTATCAGTGGGAGGAATAGTGCCCCATCATTGGTGTCAGTGGGAGGAATAGTGCCCCATCATTGGTGTCAGTGGGAGGAATAGCGCCCCATCATTGGTGTCAGTGGGAGGAATAGCGCCCCATCATTGGTGTCAGTGGGAGGAATAGCGCCCCATCACTGGTGTCAGTGGGAGGAATAGCGCCCCATCGTTGGTATCAGGGGGAGGAATAGCGCCCCATCACTGGTGTCAGTGGGAGGAATAGCGCCCCATCGTTGGTATCAGGGGGAGGAATAGCGCCCCATCACTGGTGTCAGTGGGAGGAATAGCGCCCCATCGTTGGTATCAGGGGGAGGAATAATGCCCCAACGTTGGTGTCAGTGGGAGGAATAGTGCCCCATCGTTGGTGTCAGTGTGAGGAATAGTGCCCCATCGTTGGTGTCAGTGGGGGAGGAATAGTGTCCCATCGTTGGTGTCAGTGGGGGGAGGAATAGTGCCCTATCGTTGGTGTCAGTGGGGGGAGGAATAGTGCCCCATCGTTGGTGTCAGTGGGGGGAGGAATAGTGCCCCATCGTTGGTGTCAGTGGGGGATGGAATAGTGCCCCATCGTTGGTGTCAGTGGGGGGAGGAATAGTGCCCCATCGTTGGTGTCAGTGGGGGGAGGAATAGTGCCCCATCGTTGGTGTCAGTGGGGGGAGGAATAGTGCCCCATCGTTGGTGTCAGTGGGGGGAGGAATAGTGCCCCATCGTTGGTGTCAGTGGGGGGAGGAATAGTGCCCCATCGTTGGTGTCAGTGGGGGGAGGAATAGTGCCCCATCGTTGGTGTCAGTGGGGGGAGGAATCGTGCCTCATCGTTGGTATCAGTGGGAGGAATAGTGCCCCATCATTGGTATTAGTGAATCCAATGATGGGGCACTATTCCTCCCACTGACACCAATGATACTTACCTTTCTGACCCCTGCTCCAGCCTGGGCTCGCTTCCTCCCTCCCTCCCTCTCCCATGGTACAGACACTTACCTGTCAGCTGTCTTCCTTCTCCGGCCGCTCTCCTCCTCTTCACCCGCTCGATCTTCGCGGTGCCGCTCGGCTCCTCCTCTCCAAGCTTCACCTCCTCGCCGGTGATTGGCCGCCTGTGTGCCTCTCCTGAGCTACAGTTCCGGTGGCCAATCACCGTCGAGGATTGATCCCGAGGGTGTGTCCAGATGACAGGGGCGGCATGTCATCCCGCCCACACCTGGAGACGGATAGAGCAGCGGTGTCTCGGTTCCTAACACCATCGGAAATATGTGTTTTCCGATGGTCTTAGGCGACCCCTGTGAAAGCGTCGTTCGACCCCCAAAGGGGTCGCAACCCCCAGGTTGAGAACCGCTGCTCTAGAATCACATAAAACTACAGTTGTCATATTATTATTATACAGGATTTATATAGCGCCAACAGTTTCCTTAGCACTTTACAATATAACGGGAGACAATACGGCAACAATACAGTTCAATACAAGAGGGATAGGAGGGCCCTGCTCCTTGGAGCTTACAATCTAAGAGATATGATAAAAGAAATAAAAAATAAAATAGCTGAAGTCATTATAAAAGAAGTTGTAATTGTAAATAGAGTAAATATAAGAACTCATAGAAAGCACCTGATTAGTTTTTCAGTTCTTCAGCTTCTAGCGTGCGGATGAAGATTTATTCGGCCTCTTTCTTTGTTACCCAATCAGTTTGCCTGGAAGGTACCAGCTAGGGACACTTTGCACTGTTTCTGCACCCTGACCTACATTAAGTATATGGAACACAAACAATCCTCGTGATCTCGTTTGGTTTGCTCAGAACGCACACACCCCAAGACAAAACGAATATATTCCACATGACAGGACTGCCAGCACACTGGAGTTGTTGGAACGATCTCCCTACAAAAACCACAAATCAAACAGATCAACATTACCAAGCCAGGGACTTTGCTAAATGAAATCTCCAAATCTAAACAATAAGACTTTCTCTTGGCTGCACTGTACGAGTTATTGCATACACAAACTCCGGCTGGATTGTGATTAGTGAGGGTGATATATTTATTTTATCTCGTTTCGTGGATATAGCAACGGCCAGAATAGTTTCTCTGTAAGATCTCAAGCAAACCAATATACTTGTACAAATAATATTCTTATTTTTCATTTTTCCCATGATGATGCAAAATTCATACAGTGTGGCGTGAGCACAGCTGTGTGCATAGAATTGCTCATGTTATTTCTTGCTTAGACATTTCCCCTACAGGAAAAAAAAAATGTATTTAGAGCAAATTAGACTGAGCTTAATGAGGGTTTTTAGTCTTCCTCTGGCTCATCTGCAGGTTTATAGTTCAGAGGATGGAAAGTGTTTTATTTTTTATGTTATTTTCTTTCATATGTTATTTTTTTCTTTTGTATGTTATTTTTCTCTGTCTTTTGGTTGAACTCAATTGACATGTATATTTAAAGCGGAGTTCCACCCAAAAGGGGAAGTTCCGCTTTATATATTGTTCCCCCGCTCCCCATTAAGGATCGGCACTTTTGGGGAGCAGGGGGGGGAAGGGTACCCGAATTTGACAGGTACCCGCTCCCACTTCCGCTGCGATCACCTAGGTGATCGGAAACGGAAGTTGTCCTCCACCCCTCCCTCCTCGAAGTCTTGTGGGACACGTGTCAGGTCCCAGAAGACAATGGGGCCATTCAGGCAGCGCAGTGCTACTCGGTCATGCGCAGTGGGCACCCGGCTGTGAAGCTGCAAGCTGTCACAGCCAGGTGCCCACACTGAAGATGCCGGCGCCTGGAATAAAGGATGACCAGTGAAACGGGCTGCGGCGGGGGCAACGCAGGATCGTGGGACAGGTGAGTGGCTATTTTTTAAAAGTCAGCAGCTACAGTTTTTGTAGCTGATTTTAATTTTTTACAGAGTGAGTGGAACTCCGCTTTAAAGTGGTTGTAAACCTAACATCTGAAATATGAAGAAAGCATATCCCTGTGCAATGTGTGTGCTTATCTAAATTCAGAGCACTAAGTGTCATTTCTGTCTGCTATCTTGTTCCTCTGCTATCTTGCATGAGTCACTTTTGATGAGTTTTACTGACACCAAAAGAAAAAGGTGACAGGGGAAGGCACAAACCAACACTCTGCACTGCACTTGCTAGATCTCATGCAATCTTGATTGCTTAGTGTATGGGGGACTTACAATAATTGGAAATCATCATGTATGCATGTATGTGTATGTACAAATGGCCCCAATAGAATTTAATATTTTTGCAATTGTATTAATTTTATAATGTTCAGTCACATATGTGATGGGATACCAACAATAAGTATATTTAACATTATTTATATAAAATAACATTTAGGCCCCATGTACACGGGACACTTCTGAACGATGGAAACTGACTGCTGGAAAACGTAAGTTAAAAAACGTCTGTTTAGCCGTGTTTGCATTATGCGCGTTTATGTGCGTTTGTGTTTAGAAGTGTTTTTAAAGATAAACACAGGAGAACCTCCCGAATGCCCAGAATGTACTGAAAAGTGGTAAATTATTAACTATTTCAGACTTTCAGAGAAACACAGAGAGTAGAAGCAGAGACAGCAGTAGGTGTTGAAATTAGCTTAGGTGTGAGTTGCTCATTAACATTTCTTTTGTTTCCAAGGGTGGGAAAGGTGTCTGGTGGGGGGAGTCATTAAGGCCACCTGGCAGGGGGTCTTCATGAGGAATTTGAGGTGTGAATGGTCATTAACATATCTTTTGTTTCCAAGGGTGGGAGAGGTCTGAGGTGTGAATTGGTCATTACAATGTGTGACAAGCATAGTAGGAACATCCTGTTTTCAGTGTTTTGTCCATCTGAGTACCTTGAAAATGCTTTGCATGCATTTATAATGATGAAAAAAAGCTCTGCACAGCATCGGGAACTGGAAGAGTTAAAAAAATTTTCAGATGCAAATGCTTATAAATGCGATTTTCCGCGTTTACAAGCATCTTGCGTTTGAAACACTGATAAAATCGACTGCTGAATGCAAGTTTTCTGCGTTCAAAAAAACGACTGCAAACTCAAATGCCTGTAAACGACTTTAAACGAAGATGTGTACATGGACACATAGGAAAACATTAGGGAGAGTTCTGGGGCTGCTGAAAAAAACACTGAACAGCTCCTGAAAGTGAGTTTATCAGCTGCAGTGTACATGAGCCCTTATATTTAACTTAAATCTTAGATTGTAAGCTCTAAGGAACAGGGCCCTCTGTTTCCTCTTGTCTTCATTTTGTAAAGCGCTGCGCAAACTGTTAGCACTATATGAATCCTGTATAATAATAATAATAATAATAATTATAGTGTATAATTCTTTTTTATGTTATAATACTGTTTTACTGCTCTGCACCCTCAATGTGCCTATGCCAATAATTGCCTTGGGCACTATAGGGTTAATTGCAGTGAGTATACGATCCCTGGAGGTTAGGGTAAATGTCAGGCTGAGGAAGGAGGTGTGATCTGGCCTCCAGAAGTGTGTTTTGATTAATCACAGCACCCTGGACGTTTGACAGCTCCTTGGACAGCTCTCTGACAGATCTGGTCTCCAGCAGGTGCTTGTTTGGATCCCTGCTTCTGACAGTGGCACTGATATGGGCTGGATTGGTGTCTCCATTTGGAGCTTGATTCAATGCTCATTGCCAGCAATGTCTGTGAGTGCATAATTATTGCATTTTATACCCTTTTTTATTTAATAACATTTGCTACACTATTGGTGGCTTGGCGCCTCTCTCCCTATCCCATTTCTCTTTTGTAGCACAGGGGGAGGGTACAGCCTGTGATTGACACCCTCATCTCTGTTCCTGTGTGCAATGTGAAGAGGGTGTGTTCCTTCCCTCCAATCAGCTCTCAGAGCTCTCCTCACTGACTGTAACCTCAGCTCCCCACCCCCTGCTTTTCAGAGCTGAGAGATTCTGTGTAAAGTCTGCACTTTGAATGGATGTAGGGGACAGATAGATGTAGATAAACAGGTGCAACTTATGTAGGAGACAGACAGCTATAAATAAACAGGTACAACTTAAGTAGGAGGATTTGTTTAATCTCTGTGGCCTGTCACTTCACTGGGTATATGTGAGGGTTTACTACTGCTTTAACTATGTAACAGTTTTTCTTTTTAATCAAAATGTTGCTTCCAAAAATGAAAAGCAGGCACTGTAAAATAACTGCTGAATTTTCACATATACGGTGTATGACTGCTGAGCATATTATTCCTGTAACCAGTTCTGCTATGCAGGGTAGCCAGCAGATATGCTAAAGTATTAGGGGTGCAGGGTTTTCATTAGTATGGGGCACAAATATGGATGCTGATCAGAATGCATAAATGTAAAGATTTTACAGTAGCAGTTTGGATGGTGTTTAGTTCTTACAGCATATGGAAGCTTTAAAGGACAGGTGCACTTTATTACTACTTGCACTAAATCAGTACCCCACCATACCTAAGCTAAACTCCCCCTCCCCATCACCAGCTGCTTTTTTGCCTTAGTTCCAGTGCCACAGCCTGAGCCCCATTGACTTGAATAGGGTTGTATATCAAGACAAGCAAGCAACTGAAGGTTGAAGGGTAGGGGATTGGTGCAGTTTAGCTTAAGTGTGTGTGTGGAAGGGTGTTAGCAAATGTTAGGCGTGTAATGCATACAATGCAGGGGTCGGAAGTGCACAGAGTGTGGGGATCAGGAGTGCATAATGCACACAGTGTAGAGGTCAGATGTGTGTAATACACAGAGTGCAGGAGTCAGCAGTGTATAAGCCACAGAGTACAGGTGCTTGGAGTGTGCAATGTACAGAGTGCATAATGCATAGAGTGTAGGGGTAAGGAGTGCATAACACACAGAGTGTAGGGGTCAGAAGGTAATAGCAAACTAAGTTCAGGGGCTAGGAGTGCGTAGAATGCAGTGGTCAGAAGTGCAAAACACACAGAGTGCAGGGATATGGAGTGTGTAACACGCAGAGTGCAGGGGTCAGGAGTGCATAAGGCATATAGTGTAGGTGTCAGGAGTGCATACCACACAGAGTGTAGGGGTCAGAAAATAAAACACACTGAGTTCAGGGGCTAGGAGTGCGTAACATACAGAATGCAGTGGTCAGGATTATGTAACTCACAGAGTGCAGGGATCAGGAGTGTGTAATGAACAAAGTGCAATGGTCAGGAGTGCAAAACACACAGGGTGCAGGGATAGGGAGTGTGTAACACACAGAGTGCAGGGATCAGAACAGCATAACACACAGATCGCAGGGTCAGGAGTGCATAAGGCACGGTAGTCAGGAGTGTGTAACACACAAAGTGCATGAGTGAGGAGTCTGTAAAGTGGAGTGCAGACATCAGGAGTACATAATGTTTCTGAGTGCAGTGGTCAGGACTGCATACCACTCAGGGGTGCATGGGTCAAGGATGCCAAATCACAGAGTGCAGTGGTAAAGAGTGTAAAATGCATAAAGTGCAGGGATCAGGAGTATTTAAGATGCAGTGGTAAAGAGTGTAAAATGCATAAAGTGCAGGGATCAGGAGTATTTAAGATGCAGTGGTTAAGAGTGTACAATGCACAGAGTGCAGTGTTAGGGGTATGTAACACATACAGAGTGTAGCAGTAACAAGTGGGTAATATAGGGAGCAGGGGTCAAAATTAAAGCTGAAGTTTAGAACAAAAAAAAAATTTAGCAGATATCTGGTCTTTCTCTCTATGTGATTGAGTAAGGAGTACATAGTATCCCTGGTTGCTCATTCGCATATATATATATATACATTAGGTCTCATGCACACTAGAGAAAGCTAAAAACTGCTTTAGAAATGCTGGACAACAAACGCTAATGTTTTAGCATTTTTTGTTGGTATTTAGCAGTGTTTAGCCTAGTGTGTAAGCTACATCTTGTAGCTTCAGCATTAAGAAGTGGGGCCGTTGTGAACATCTGGGGCGATCCCGTCAGCTTTACCCGAAGATCGCCGAGTGCTGGCCAGAAATCGCTGGCTGGGACCCGATGATTGACATCCTTAGCCGCCAATAGCTACCGAGATACTGAGTACTTGCAAATGTACTCGTACTTGTGAAAATGCTCCCGCTATCTAAAACTGATACCTTTGCGGTGCAAATTTGAGTCCCTACAAAGCGAATAGGCTCAAATTGCAAAATGTGTCAAAAAATAGTCCATCCAAAAATAAAAGTCCCAGAGGCTGTGATGAAACAAAAGAAATCCAAATTTTTACAAACATTCTCTTTAATCCTCATGTAGATCCTAGCAAACTAAGCCAAAAATCCATTTACAATTATCCTGCACCCTAATACTCTGCCTATCACATAACCCACTAAAGTCCTATCTATAATATTAACCTTGGTATTGAATGTTTACAATCTAACATTTGTCCCTTACACTAACCTAACCTAGTCACCAGCACTAACTTAACTAACTTATCCCACCCCAGCTTTCTTATATAATGCCTGAAGCATTGGTGATAAAAATGGCAGTCTGCACAGAGATCTCAGAGTGCCAACATTTCAGCACTGAAAACAGCTGGTCCAAATTAGTTTTAAATTCTTCATGCTTTAAAAGCTTTTTCATAGCAAGTTTATAAAAAAATGTAATGTACGAGCAATGGTACAGTAATAAGCGGTGGATGCTAATGTACAGTTAACAGTAACATAAATACTTTGTGTAGTTTAAAGTACATGTAAATCCAGAGGCACAGCAAGAAGAGTTCCCTTAAAAGTGATGGGATATCCCCTCTTAGACAGTTGTCGATAAGGCCCTGTTCACACCTATTTGTTGTCTGTTTCATCAGATGCTTTGGAGGAAAGAGGAGACGTCTGGAGTCTAATAGTCCCTAGATCTCTCCATAAAGAGGACCTGTCATGGCCCATGATATGACAAAGGATGTTGTTCATTCCTTGTGGTAGCAATAAAGGTACAGAGTGAAAAAAAACAATAAATAATAAAATAGAAAAAGTTTAAACGCTTACATGGGTCCCGCACACATATGTAAACGGTGTGGGCACCACACATGTGATGTATTGTTGCGAACGTCAGAGCAAGAGCAATAATTCTACTGTCAGGCCTCCTGTGTAACTCTAAAAGGGGAACCTGTAAAGGCTTTTAACACAGAGATTTTTTGGTACCATAATTTGTCTCTGTTCTGCAGGCATACGCAGTTTTAAAGCATGATATTTACTTGGAGTAATATATTAATTATATATATATTGTATATATTAATTATATATATATGTAATATATTTTGGGGGGTTCTAAGTCATTTTCTAGCAAAAAAAATAATGCTGAATTGTACATGTATGTGAGAAACGTCAAAATTGGCCTGGATTTCAAGTGGTTAGTATATTTATTTTTTGAAGTTCACATTTCTTATCTCAGTTAAGTTAAATATTTGAGAATAGAGGGATAGAGAGATTTATGTCTAAAAGAGGGGTTGTCCCTTTTAAATAGAAACAGTGTTCACGTAGAGGTCTTTTAGTGGTCCTCATATTTACTTTTTTTTTAGCACAACAATATTTAGAAAGGGTAACTTACAAAACCTCAACAGCATACATTGTTACAGAAACAAAATGGTATAATAATACAAATTACAATTATTGTTCAGAACACCATTTTTAATCTTGCTTTTTGTATTTCAAAATATGCTGTGCATACCTAGAAGACAGAGAGAGGTGATGGAATCAGCGCATGCATTGTGTGGCACTGAAGCATCCAGAGATATTCAGCTCACTTGATAAAAGCATTCCTGGTGAATGACTCTTCTGTATTATGTTTCACAAATGCCACCTTGAATCAGTGAACCAGCCACTGAGTCTTTAGAACTCAACACTTTCATGTATAAGGCGTTTTATCGAGTTATGTCTCATTTACATTTATCTCTATGTTGTGGCATCAGCTGAATGCATTCATACTGTGCTGGGATACTCTTGAATTTATTTTGGAAATAGGAATTTATTTGACTTGTTCTTCAGTGTTGGACATTAAAGATCAATACCAGGCATCAGGTAAAATCATTCAGAGGCTGCTTGCTATCAACAAGGAGAGGTTTTTGCACAGTGTGTGGGTCAAAATGCATGCCAAATTTAGCTTAAAGGAGAAGTAGGACCAAAGGTCTTCTGGCCCTACATTTCCTGTAGATCACGGGAGTGCACTTTGTTCTGCACTCCTGTGACCTGTATTCACTCTGAAAGTGGGCTAAAGACCGCTGTCGGCTGCTGTCACAGAGCTGGTCCAGACTCCGGGGAGATCCTGACTTTAATGTTGGAATCCACCCAGATGCCTGACTGGCAGCTGGCTCAGGCTCTCAGCGGCACCATTCACAGCTCAGCTCTCCAGTGAGAGCTGGTGGGGAAGAGCAAAGAGCAAGTGACTAACAGTCACCTGTTCTCTGTTCACAAAAGACCATGTTTTTTGATCGCTCAGTTCTCTGCGTTAGAGCCGCTGGGGGACAGATGCAGCATCGGATCGATGCTGCATCCACCTAAGTGAGTATGTAGGTTTGGTTTTTTTTCAAACCCATACTTCTCTTTTAAGGTGATTGTAGCTATATTAGTGAACTTGAAACATCACATTTTAGTACTGTCCATGTTACATTTGCAGCATTACAAATCTGCAAAATAAAAATGCCAAAAAGCTGTCTGTTGTTATATTGCTGTCTCTGTTTATATTGGCCGGTCAGAGCCATATGCCTGTACCTGGAGTGCATGTTTGGCTCAGCCAGGAATGCATTTTTTCAATGTTTGGGTCTGATGCTGCATTACTCCCTCCGTGAGTGAGTGTCCGCACCATTAAAGCTGCTGGTGGTGCCGATTGTGTAATGATTGCCCTAATTTTTACTTGACTCCGCCTACAAGATCCTTGAGGGCAGGGACTGTGAATGTACAATATGTGAAGTGCAGCATAAATTGTTTGTACGAAATCCCTCTAATAAGTAAACATTGTACATATTCACGTACAATTAATTCGTACAGTTAATTCTTCCGGACAAGTTTTTGGAGATCTACCCCTTTTCTTGATTCAAGAAATCCTGATACACTTTGTAAAACCTTTGTGTACCAGCACTGCTTGGACAGAAAAGAGAAGGGAAGACCCCTGTCTCTTGAAAAATAACAGATATTTCAAGTAGTAAAACCTATTCTGGAAAGTACTCAATGGTGTTGAAGCCTAACAACAATTTTCTTCTAGAAAAATAATATAATATACCCCATTGTCTCTAAGAAATGCCACTTTCTAGAATTTTGTTCCAGGCCTCCTGGGACACAAAAATAACACTCAGACACTTTCTCAAGTATTTTGGATGTCTACACAAGAAGACCTTTACAGGTACAGTAAATAACATGCATAAAATACATTATATGCACATCTAATCTTATGGGACAGTTGTTAAAATGAATAGTCAGGCAACGGGTGAAATTTTGAAATAAGCAGGGTACAGTAGAAATAATTAGAGCAAGACTGCATGTCCTGAAATATGGCCATATAATTATGAGCACATGTACTGAAAAGTTAATATACTGTTCAGTTATTGCCTGCCAAATATAAATTTGTCCCATGAGTCTTTTTGGCCCCATGCACTAGTAGATTAAAGTGGTTCTAAAGATAGAAATTTTTTCTACCTTCATGCATTCTATGCATGAAGGTAAAAAACATTCTAGGTACAGTTTTCCCTGAAGCCTCCCTAATAGTTACCTGAGCCCTCTCTTGATCCAGTGATGGGCACTGGAGCCTCGGCTGTCCTGGAACTCTTTCCTCCTTGGCTCATACAGCAATGAGAGACATTGGCTCCTGCTACTGTTAATCACAGCCAAGGAGGAGAGAACAGGGGTGGGGCCGAGCCATGCTCTGTGCAGGGACAGACTGATAACTCATGGGGCCCCCGGGCAATAGAGGATCATGGGGCCACTGTGTCCTTGCCCAAACTCAAAAAAGCCTATGAAAAAGGTACCAGGGGCATCTCATGGGGCCCCCTACTGACCCCAGGCCCTCGGGCAGTGCCCGAGTTTCCAAATGGTCAGTCCGCCCCTGGTTCTGTGTGACAATGTCCATTCACAGGAGTGCGGCTCATGAGCAAGCTTGCTCAAGTGTCCCCACAGCAAGAGGCTTGCTATTGGGGGCACGTGGCAGGGTGGAAGAGCCAGGATAGCCAGCAGGGGACCCAAAAAAAGAGGACCAGGCTGCTTTTTGCAAAAACATTGCACAGAGCAGGTAAGTATGACATGTTTTTTTTTTTTTTTAAATGTGAGCCTTAGAATCACTTTAATGTCAAAACTGGCTAATCTGTGAATAATGCAGGATCTATAGCAACATGTTTATACTGCCCAGGGGCGGACTGACCATTTGGAAACTCGGGCACTGCCCGAGGGCCCAGGGTCAGTAGGGGGCCCCATGAGATGCCCCTGGTACCTTTTTCATAGGCTTTTTTGAGTTTGGGCAAGGACACAGGGGCCCCATGATCCCCTATTGCCCGGGGGCCCCATGAGTTGTCAGTCCGCCCCTGATACTGCCAAAAGACTCATCATATCCATGGTAAAGTTACTGCTGAAGTCAATATTTGGAGTACTTATACTTTTCTATTTTACGTAGAAACATAGAAGAAGGACAGCAGAGAAAAAAAAAAAAACAAGTGGCCTTGCAAGTCTGCCCCCTTTCTACATTTCTTTTTAAACCTTTGTCTGAGTATTGATCTATGGTTGTCCCAAGCATGTTTAAATTCCCTTACTGTTGACAGATTCCCTGCAGCTGTACAACATTATGCTAATTTTCACATCTGCTTTAATGTTTAAATCTGTTCTGGAAAAGCTTGCAGACTTTAAAGCTCATTGTGATCAAGAATATATGATTATATTAACAAACAGAAGTCAGTAGAAATGGATCTACTGGGTTTACATTGGAATCTGCAATATGCAATGTAAGTTAACCACTTCAGCTCCAAAATGTTTTACCCCCTTCATGGCGAGGCTGTTTTTAAGCTATTTAGCTCTGCAGTACTTTAACTGGTAATTGTGTGGTAATGCAACACCGTACCAAACAAAATTTATATAATTGTTCACACACAAATAGAGCTTTTTTTGTTATATAAATTAAATAAGATCGAAAATGTAAATAAAAAAAAAATTTTTACTTTCTGCTATAAAACAAATCCAATAAACAAAAATTAAAAAAATCTAATTTTTCCATACATTTTGGCCAAAATGTGTTCTGCTGCATAGGTAAAAAAATCACAATAAATGTATATTGATTGATTTGCGTGAAAGTTATAGCTTCTACTATAGTATATACTGTATATTGTTTTTTTTTTAATGGTGGTGATCAGTGACTTATAATGGGACTGCGATAGTACGACAGGCAATCTGACACCTGATGCTTTGAGGGAACTGACTAGCTGCCACTGAAATCACCAGTGACATTAATACGGTGACATGAATACATTGATAATATTATACACTGTCACTGTACTAATGACACTGGCTGGAAAGGAGCTTACATGTAGGGTGATCAAGGGGTTAAATATGTGCCTAACAATGTGTAATATGTTCTGCTTTTACCAACAGATCTCTTTGTTTCTTATTCCTGCTTTGATCCTGCTCCCTCTGTACAGAGCCCTGTGTTGATTGTCTACACAAAGCTCTGGGCTGTTATTGGAGACCGCCGATCAGCAGATCCTGGCCATGAATCATTGGCTGGGACTTGCTGACAGACTCCCACTGTGTACAATCTTGTGGGTACAGAGTGTATGGCAGTGGGTAGTACGTACAGGGAGAGGGGTATGGAGTGTATGATGGTGGGTAGTATGTGCAGGGCGAGGGGTGCGGAGTATGTGGAGGGGTACAGAGTGTATGGCGGTGGGTAGTATGTGCAGGGTGAGGGGTGAGGATTATGTGGAGGGGTACAGAGTGTATGGCGGTGGGTAGTATGTGCAGGGCGAGGGGAGCGGAGTATGTGGAGGGGTACAGAGTGTATGGCGGTGGGTAGTATGTGCAGGGTGAGGGGTGAGGATTATGTGGAGGGGTACAGAGTGTATGGCGGTGGGTAGTATGTGCAGGGAGAGGGGTATGGAGTGCACGACAGTGGGTAGTATGTGCAGGGCGAGGGGAGCGGAGTATGTGGAGGGGTACAGAGTGTATGATGGTGGGTAGTATGTGCAGGGAGAGGGGTATGGAGTGCATGTCGGTGGGTAGTATGTAAAGGAAAATGGGTACAGAGTGTGGTGGGTACTATGTGCAGAAAGAGGGGTATGGAGTGTATGGCGGTGGGTAGTATGTGCAGGGAGAGAGGTAAGGAGTGTATGGTGGCAGGTGGTATATGAAGGGAGAGGGGTACAGAGCGTGGTGGGTAGTATGTGCAGGGAGAGGAGTGTGGAGTGTATGGCGGTGGGTAGTATGTGCACCTATAACACCATCCCCCCCATCCACAGCTGACCTCTCTGCACCTAGAACCCCCTCCCTCCAACACTCTTACTGCTCAGCTGATCTGCTCCTCTCATGCCTTTGCACATAGGATCCCCAATCCACTCCTCTCACTCCTCTGCAGCCGGCAGCCTCCTTTCTTCTTGTTCATAGAATCACCTTCGGTGCTGGATATTCCAAAGCCCCTCTCAGGGCTCCGCATCTCTTCCATACAGAAGCCAACAAGGCTCCTCTCGCAGATACCAGCACTGGGCACACAGATGTCAGCAGAGGAAGATTGGTGTGGACACTGCAGAGGGAGGGGGGAAATTAAAGAATGATGCCCTGTGCCTGTGTCTCTCCCTGCGGGGGGGGGGGGGGGAGAAACTGGCTTTCAGCTGCTGCAGGGAGAGACACAGACACAGGAGGACCGGTGGTACCCCCCCTATTGACCCTGCTGGTAGTTCTGACACTGCCCCTGATATGTATCATCCATGGGTGTAGTGTCTGCTGGAGCACCCCCCTAGGAGCCCATGTTCAGTGAACACCCTGCACCCATGGATGATACAACACTGCATCTGCAGTACATTGTGGGCAGTCCTTAAGTGGTTAAAAAAAAGGTTTTGTAATGTATACTTGGAATACTTGGAATGAGGTAACAGTAGTTGATAAAGAATTGCAATTCATCCATTGTGCCACTTTCCATTATAAATATTGAAAAGCTGGCAGCAAACTTGAATTGATGCTTATACAGACCCAGTGGTCTTTAAAGGAAAAAGTTCACCATTTGTAACATGTTGCATATTCATGGGTGTTACGATGTTACAAACGGACCGGCCCCTGCACTCCCTGTTGCCTGCGGTGACAGCTAGCAGGGGATCTTCTCCTCCCCGCTAGCTGTCACAGTTTTAAAAACACATGGCCATGCGGGGCTCTGCCCACCTGGCCGCATCGCTCTTTCACAGTATTCTGTGAATGGGAAAACTACAAGTCCTTTGTGGCTGTTGGCTTGTGGTTCTCAATGAACTACTACAGCGCGCCACAGTGCTGTGGTAGTTCAGTGAGCCTTCCTGTCAGTGAGTATCTGCTTTCATGTACGGGATGTACAAAGAAGCAGATACTGACAGGTCAGAAGGAGACCTGCATGGCACCAGCGATCTGTTGATCACTGGTGCAATTCTTTAGAGGCTCCAGAAACAAAAAATAATAAATACACATTTTGTTTACCTGCAATTGTGCATTTGAACATGTGTTTTGCCATACAAGCTAAAAGGGGAAGCACAGCACAAGGGGCAGCACAGTGGCTAAATGGTTAGCACTTCCGCCTGGCAGTACTAGGGTAGCTGGTTCAAATCCCGACCATGAGCACCACCTGCCTGGAGTTTGCATGTTCTCCCTGTGCCTACGTGGGTTTCCTCCAGGTAGTCCGGTTTCCTCCCACTCTCCAAAGACATGCTGGTAGGTTAATTGGCTCCTGTCTAAATTGGCCCTAATATGTGTATGTATGGATGTGAGTTAGGGACCTTAGATTGTACGCTCCTTGAGGGTTAGGGACTGATGTGAATATACAATATACAGTATATGTAAAGTGCGGCGTAAATTGATGGCGCTATATAAGTACCTGAAATAAATAAAATAAAAAATATATACGAATGGGCAAACACCAGCATCTTCCACCTTCCCCTGCAGTGCCTACTTACCTTTCCTTCAGTCCCATGCTGCTTTAAGCTACCAGGAGCCCTGTTGAGGTACTTCCAGATATGAGGAACCATATGACCCACTCTCCTCCATCCCATATGACAGTGTTGATGCTTGGTGATTGACCCAGTGCTGTCATATATGGGGGAGGAGGGAGTTCTCAACCATGTCTAAGATTCAGTTTACAACCTGCAGGTGCAAGATGAGTTTCTCTTGTGCTTGGTATGAAAACAGCATGACGTGCTGATCACTAAACCTGCTAAACTGTCAATCATTGCTTATCAAGCAGGCCTCCTCAGATGTTGGGATTCATTAAAGATTTGCAGAGTCATTACTTAATCCTGTTGCTTGCAAACTGGAGTCTTTTGACTCTGGTAGCAAATTGTTTTGAATTCCCCTGTTTGATTACTAAGCAGTGGTAGACGATCCCTTGAACTTTCAGCCCTTTTGACATAGCCATCAGTTGTCTTGTGGGCAATTTGGAACTTTTAGCAACCAAAAATCCTAGTGTTGTTAAATTCTTTTTGGCTTTCCTTTTTTTTTTCTTTGCAAAATGAATATAATTAATCTGTGCAACTGCCAAATGCCCTGTAAAGGACTTTTTTCTTGCACAAAGATTTTAAATAGCAAAGATGATTCATGTGAAGGAACCACATCATTATACTAATGGTAAGTCAGAGACATACAGGGTCTAATTGTGGACCTAAAGCAGGAAACCGCAAAAAAACAAAGACAACCACAGAGTGAGCGAAGCAAACCAACTTTATGGAAAATGTCACATAATATCACAATGCATCATGTTGAATATGGCTCACATTTATGACCATGGTCAGAAGGGAACAACAAAATGGAAACCAATGGATTAAGTTACTCCTGTTCTTGTCCTGCCACATTAGTGGGACACAACAATATTGTAATGTTGGGATTGGACTCTAACACTTGTCTTACAAATGATACCTATTGACTTCTATATGTTGTGTTGGGCTAGGGTTGCACAGTTCCCAAATCTAATAAAGGCATTTTTTTTATTTCTGATGCTACATAAATTAACAAACCTGCAAGGTTAAAAATGTTGGAATAAAAAGAAAAGCAAAAACAAAACTAAGGAAAGAACTGGGTTTACAGTGATCCTGAACTCAAAATGATTGTATTTGTTATGTTGAATGTGTGATGTATGATTTCCTAAGGTTCAGGGGTAAAATGGAGATGCTAGTTGGAATACAGGAGCACATGACACCCTTAGGCCAAACATTTTACTTTGGGGCCTTCTTAGAAGTTGTTTGAGGTTTACAAATTTTCTAAGTATTGTTTATTCAACTTGATTTGCTAGAGCTGGTTATTCTGGTGTGGGGTGTTATATAGAATGCGTCAGCTCTGACCCTAGGATACATAATTCAAATCTGATGGTTTATCGCAGACTTGTGAATTTTGTAGTACAACATCTCAATCTCCCTTCAGTTTGGGGCTCACTGGATCTCAATATTGTCACAATAGGGAATGTGTAGAAATGTTAAGTGTTACTATAACCCAGGACCCTGCATTCACTATATCTGGTCTCCCACAGTACACAGAACATGGAAATGTAATTACTTTAGTAAATATGAACTGCTAAATGTCTATAAACTCTACAAGGGGCGCTATTAAACACAGCCCAAAAATGTGAAAATTATAGTGCTAGGTGCACAATTAGACAAATCACAATACATAAATACACAATATACAATTCCATAAATCAATATATCAAATCTCTAAGTGCAAAGTGCTGTGTGCAAAATTAATCCAATCATAAATCCACAATAAGAATTCCAAAAATCAATGTATCAAATCTCAAAGTGCATGTAAATAAATATAAATGTAAATGATAAGGTCCATGGGTCACTGTTAATTGACTCACATAAAAAAGTCTCTAAACCACAAAAGTGCTTGGTGCTGTGTCTCCTCCACCATGAAGTGTCAGTATTTCACCCGTGATTATGGTATTATTATATAACTCATCAGACAGATATGATCTCTTTTATTATAAAGAAGGTCTGCTGTGCTTGTTGGTAACTTGTTGGAATAAAGAAAAAGGCTTAGCCTGTGATGATAACTCCAGTTTTCTCATGTACAGTGTCTTTGAAAAAGTATTCATACCCCTTGAAATTTTCCACATTTTGTCATTTTACAACCAAAAACGCAAGTGTATTTTATTGGGAATTAATGTGATAGGCCAACCCAAAGTGCCACAAAATTGTGAAGTGGAAGGAAAATTATAAATGGGTTTCAAATTTTTTTACAAATAAATATCTGAAAAGTGTGGCGTGCATTTCTTTTCAGCCCCCTTTACTCTGATACCCCTAACTAAAATCTAGTGGACCCAAATGCCTTCAGAAGTCACTTAATTAGTAAATTAGTAAATAGAGTCCACCTTAGTGAACAAACAGCATCATGAAGGCCAAGGAACACACCAGACAGGTCAGGGATAAATTGTGGAGAAGTTTAAAGCAAGATTTGGTTATAAAACAATATCCCAATCTTTGAATATCTCATGCAGCACTGTTCAATCCATCATCTGAAAATGGAAAGAGTATGGCACTGCAAACCTACCAAGACATGGCTGTCCACCTAAACTGACAGGCCGGGCAAGGAGAGCATTAATCAGAGATGCAGCCAAGAGGCCCATGGTAACTCTGGAGGAGCTGCAGAGATCCACAGCTCAGGTGGGAGAATCTGTCCACAGGACAACTATTAGTCGTGCACTCCACAAATCTTGCCTTTATGGAAGAGTGGCAAGAAGAAAGCCATTGTTGAAAGAAAGCCATAAGAAGTCCCGTTTGCAGCTTGTGAGAAGCCATGTGGGGGACACAGCAAACATGTGGAAGAAGGTGCTCTGGTCAGATGAGGCCAAAATGTAACTTTTTGGCCCAAAAGCAAAACTCTATGTGTGGTGGAAAACTAACACTGCACATCACCCTAAACACACCATCCCCACCGTAAAGCATGGTGGTGGCAGCATTATGTTGTGGGGAAGCTTTTCTTCAGTGGGGACAGAGAAGCTCGTCAGTGTTGATGGGAAGATGGATGGAGCCAAACACAAGGCAATCTTTCAAGAGAACCTGTTAGAGTCTGAAAAAGACTTGAGACTGGGGCAGAGGTTCACCTTCCAGCAAGACAACGACCCTAAACATACAACCAGAGCTACAATGGAATGGTTTAGATCAAAGCATATTCATGTGTTAGAATGGCCCAGTCAAAGTCCAGACCTAAATCCCATTGAGAATTTGTGGCAAGACTTGAAAATTGATGTTCACAGATGCTCTCCATCCTATCTGACAGAGCTTGAGCTATTTTGCAAAGAAAAATGGGCAAACATTTCACTCTCTAGGTGTGCAAAGCTGGTAGAGACGTCCCCAAAAAGACGAAGCTGCAATTGCAGTGAAAGGTGCTTCTACAAAGTATTGACTCAGGGGGGCTGAATACAAATGCACGCCACACTTTTCACATATTTATTTGTAAAAAATGTTGAACATCATTTATAATTTTCCTTCCACTTCACAATTATATGCCACTTTGTGTTGGTCTATCACATAAAATACCAATAAAACACATTATGTTTTTGCTGGTAACATGACAAAACGTGGAAAATTTCAAGGGGTATGAATACTTTTTCAAGGCACTGTACAAGTATGATATGTCCAACAGCAGAAAAATATGAACAAAAAAAAATCCTTTGTTGCTGTTTGGTTGCATCAATGTGAAAAAGTGAATCTGTTTGTTGTCATCCTTTCATATTTACATTTGACACTTTCACACGTTGGCGCATGGGTTTTCCACATATTTTGATAAACTGCTAAATACCTTTTCTCATCAGCAGTATGTAGCAGTCTTGTGACTTCTATCAGTGTCTGGCTGAACACTGGTTAAAGCTTGTAGGAAGAGTTTTCATTCTCCTCTGACTGTCCTATGAGGCTGCATGACCCTTGACCTTCTGTCTGGACAGTGCTGATTGGCCCTGTGCTAATCACACACAAACTTCCAAAGAAAAAAAAAACACTTTCTAGCAATACACACAGTGACTCCTAGAGCTCTGTAATATCAGCAGATAGATTGGGGACAGTAAAAGAAGGGGAGGACCAGAGAAGGCAGGATCAAAATACATTTTTACACAATATGGAGGATTAACCCCTTAGGTTCCACAGGGAGTTTAACACGCATGTTTTACTGAATATACAGACTGATTTTACTGTTGTGGGTTTAGTAACACTTTAAGCCTAAGAATCACCCTAAAAGAGTTACCTTTATATCTGCAATGTGAATTTAAGACATTGATGCCCCTGACTGCAAGTCTCACTGGATTTGGAGTGAGATGTGGCTTTGGTACTCTTGTGCTGCACACTGTTCTCCTACTTGGAGAGGAAGCTGTACCTGATAACCTACATTGCAAGAATCTATCTGCTTCATTGATTCTGTGTGCTTCTTTCCCATCTCCAGCTGCTTATGGAATGTCTCCCTATTTTGTCTTAGATCTTCGGTCATCGAGGGGGCAGCAATGACACAAAGAAGTCAAACCCTGCTTCTACCAAGATGACCACTTCCACATAGAGGCACGGGGGTTGATTTACTAAAACTGGAGAGTGCAAAATCTGGTGCAGCTGTGCAAAGAAACTGATCAGCTTCCAGGTTGCAGGCCACTTGTCTACCATGCAGAGTTGCACCAGATTGTGCACCCTCCAGTTTTAGTAAATCAACGCTACAGTGTTGACCAAGTTTTGGTAAGTCAGTAATGGGAAAAAGTTCAACTGCAGTGAGAATATAGAAAATAGTGGTAACTAGTCTCCTCTTCTTTGGGCACAGCTTCAAAAGTTCAAATCCTCTTTAATAAGGAACATTTAAAAAAAAACAAAAAAAAAAACTAATGGCATACAGGTGTGATTTGTACCTTTTTATATAAATATTTTTCAGAAGCAGCAATTTTACTCATTAGATACATTGGTTCTGTGTCCATCTTTGAAGTGCTACATAATGATTTTGCCTTATTACCCCTTTTCATATGCAGCTCTATAGATCAGTCAATTCAATTAAATGAATACACTCCCTGTGTAGCTAATACTTAATCTCAAAGGTTGCTAGTAGAGAGACAGAGTAATTGCACTGAAACCAGGGAGAGCTCCTAATTTATTATACTGTAATAAAATGACAAAAATACAAAAGCACAGGCTTGTACACTGCAATAAAAACTGATATACTAAAAACATACTGTCCCTTAAAAATATTTTTAATTACAATTTTAATGTTAAAATATGCTGTCTATGAGAGTTCAGAAGGTCCCTAAGAACATAAAACCATATTGTTCTCTGATGTCCTACTTTCTGCTACCCTCCAGGAATGTCCTGATTAGCAAATTTAAAATTGGAGACCATTTCACAGAGCATAAAGTATTCAGAACCCGAACAAATGCATGTACAAATTAAGTTTATTCAAAACTGGGCTAAATTTGTTGCTGACTACGTTGTTGGAATCTGTGTTCTGGCAGATTAATTTGGATCTGTCACTATAAATTACCATTTTATGATTCAACAGAGCATCAAAACTTATGCCAGGCTTATATCTCACTCACTGGTACTGAAATCCACTTTTTAATAGGTTTTATCAATCTCGTTTGCTGGAATTTCCTTGTAATAGTCTTGGTGTTCTGTGCTGTAGTAGGGGTGGTTTTTTTCAGAAGGCTTTGTAGTAAATGAAATTGCCTGATTTTGTAATTTTTCCTAGATCAATAATTCACCAGAATAAATAACTGTATTTACATATAAAGAGAGAAAATGGCTCTCAAATTCATTAACACTATTACATAGTTGCACAGGGGGTTATTTAATGAAAGTGGAGAGTGCAAAATCTGCTGCAACTCTGTATAGAAACCAATCAGCTTCCAGGTTTTATTACCAAAGCTTAATTGAACAAGCTGAAGTTAGAAGCTGATTGGCTACCATGCACAGCTGCACCAGATTCTGAAGGTACCAGTTGTATTATTATTATTATTATTATTACATCGAGTTTATATAGCGCCAAAGAGTTTGCTCAGCGCTGTACAATAGGGGGGGGACAATACATGGCACAGTACAACAATAACAAACAACGTACGAGGGGTTAGAGGGCCCTACTCTTTCGAGCTTACAATCTAGGAGGGAGGGGGTAGTGGAACAGTAGGAAGTGGCTGAGGGGAATGAGGGGTGGGAGGAAAGAGGGAGAATGGCCGTTAGGTGAGGGTGGGGTAAGCTTCCCTGAAGAGATGGGTTTTGAGGGAGCGCCTGAATGTGAGGAGGGAAGGCGACAGTCTGATGGATTGGGGCAGTGAGTTCCAGAGGATGGGGGAGGACCTGGAGAAGTCTTGCAGTCGTGCATGGGAGGAGGAGACCAGGGAGCAGGATAGAAGGAGGTCCAGTGAGGAGCGAAGGGTACGGGTAGGGCGGTACTTGGGGATCAGGTTGGTGAGGTAGTCAGGGGCAGTGTTGTGAACGGCTTTGTAGGTCAGGGTTAGAAGTTTAAATTTGATGCGTTGGGCAATCGGGAGCCAGTGGAGGGAGAGGCAGAGGGGGGTGGCAGAGGTGGAGCGGGTGGTGAGGTGAGGTGGTATTAAATCTATCCCAAAGTTGCTAAGGTTGTATAAAGACATCAGTCCTTCCAGTTCAACCTGTGTGGGTGTATGAATGTGTATGTTTGTGTCTCTATGATTTCCCATACAACTGTATATTGTGCTTGCTAAGATGCCCGTTTAAGAGTGTTTTTTACTTATCGACGCGCCCTGCTGAAACCACCGATTGTGGAAGGGAGTTTCACATCCTTACTGCTCTAACAGAAGAACCCCTTGTGTACTTTGCAGTTAAACTGCTTCTTGTCTACCTTCATTGAATGGCCACATGACTTTTTAAGTGATCCGAGACTATTATTTACCAAAGTAGATGTGTAATAGGTAGGATGTGTACCAATGGTGGTACAAGACTACATTTCAGGACTGTAGTGTCCACTTTGGAGACTGCAAGTATTTAGAGAGGCTACAGACATTCTTTCAAGCTGTTATTGTGGCAGGATTACAGTAATGACTTGTACATAGCAGATTGGTGGCAGTGGTAAACCATCGACCGGGGCTTAAAAACAAAAAAATCCAACAAAATTTGTAGGGAACTCCTAATGCAACACTAAATACAAGCTGATGTCTCCCCAAGAACACTTGCCAGCCCAAGGTAATGAAAGAATGGTGGAACCTAACTCCCTATGTGGCTAATATCTCAACAGCTGATAAGCAGGAAGCAGAATGATAGTACTTAGCATTAGCAATGATAGCATTTAGAAATCCCTTTTGTGGGGGAAAAACATTTTGCCTAGAGAAGGACTAGAACTCTTGTTGTTTTTTTCTGTTATCCAGGGGTATCACCAGACAGGAAGAAAGGGGAAATCTACATCAGAAATAAAAATCTGACAGGGGTTCTAGCCCTCCCGTATTCTGCTACAAAAAAAGCCATTTTCTGTCTGTACTGCTGTTGGAACGTTTCCCTCAACACCCTTCCTGTCTGGTAAAATGTTGTTAGCAGGACAGGGAGTAAGGGTAAATCCCTATATTGAAACCCTGAAGAGCATTAAAAACCTGAAAGGGGTTCTAACTTTTCCCCCTTATCTAAAATTAACAAAACGTTTTTGCTGGACATACACTTTAACCACTTGTCTAACAAGGTATGCTTATAAATGTCATGGTAGACAAGTAGTTACATTAAGTTAACAGTTGCAAGAGTAGCTGTGAGCTTGATAGCAGCTTTAAGAGACAACTCTACAGTGATGACCTGTAAAGGCATATAAATTTTAGACTTGACGTGTTCTGTATCTACAGTATTTACTCAACGCAATGCTCTCTTCTATACTTTACCAAAGAATTGGGAATAATATTGTGTTTGTATGCACTGTATGTTTTCCTGATTTGCGCCTGCTGATCCTTCATTTAGCAGAGGATCAAATCCCTTACATTCAGCACACATTACCAGGTGCATTCTCCATGCCTGAATCTGGTAAGGATAGAGGACATGATTCTAGCCATCTCCCATTGGTAGATTGAAGAAAAAAAAATCTCCTTTTTTAGCTTAGAACTCATAAAGTAATTTAGGAGGTTTCTTCATCATATATTTATGTTCTTCTTTCAGTGGAGGTATTAACATTATAGTTAAATATGTGAAGCCATGTCGATTACAACACTGAGCCCTTTACATGAGGTTTTGTGGCCACTATAATCTTTCCTATGGGCTATGATTTACTGTATAGTAGTATAAACTTGTATGACAGGTTGTGTAGCTGGGGTAATGGGCCATTTTGCTGCAGATGCAGACAGCTCATTCATATGGTACGTACCTTGCAGCATGATATAAGTGGGGTTATGGGCAAGAATGTGGCCTGTAGATGTAGTATTATGACTTGTTATCACTCTGACCCTTATACCGGTCTGGGTATGTTTAGGTTCAGTACTATATGTTAAATGTCAGTACATTTCATTTACACAGCTATCCTAACAGTACATGTATACAAGTCAATATGAATGCTCTGTTACTGATACAGGCTCAGTCTCCTGAAGTATCCAGTATCACAATGGTTCATATGATGCTGGAGTGGAGTTGGACTTCAGGCATTGGGCAAGACATTTGTAATTTGGAAAATAATCAGGTTCATTATTTACCCAGTTCATTTCTGCTTTATATTGCATTTAAACATGGGTGTTTGGGTATACAGTACAGAATATCTCCTAGTGAAATACATGGGTCTGTTATCTAGATGTCCATAGGTATCTCTTATATGAAGTTTATTATGTGAGGTGTGAGTTATTATTGTATCTAATTGTCCTTGTATATTGCTCATATGCAGTTTAATATTCACTATGCATGGTATAGAAGAGCTGTAAATAACTAAGTAGGTTTTGTAGTTGCTGTCTGATACTAACCTGACTGCACAGAAGTAAATGGAAAAGTCTCAAAACTCCTTTCCCTAGAGTAACATATGGTGGCCAGGGCCTAGGCTCATGCCTGGTTTTTGTGATATAGGTTTTTTCTGCCTTCCCCTTTACTGCTTGTAGTGTCCCAAGAATCTATATGGGGGGGGGGCTTTTCCTTACAGCCCCTAACCCCTTGACGCCGACGTAACACAAATATGCGGCCTCACAGAACAGGGCTTTTCTCCGTTGGGCTGCATATTTGCGTACCTGTCTTTGTGCTGGGAGCGTGCCGCATGGTGCGCTCCCAGCACAAAGACCGCGGTGTCACTGAGAGCACCAGGTCCTGTTCTAACGATCGGGACCCGGGACTCCTGATTCTGGGTCACATGATCGCTGTGATAGTGATAGCCTCTGATTGACTATCACAATGATCAGTCACTGTACAGCCTGGCCCCCTTGTTTTTTTCTCTTTCTATGAAAGGAGGAGAGAGATACATTGTATCTCTCTAACTCCTGGCATGGAGGGGAAAAAAAAATGTTTTAAAAAAAAAAAAAGATAAATAATTAAATAATAAAAAAATAAAATAGAAAATAAAATAAAAAATAAAGAAAAAATACCTAGATCAAGTTTTGATCTAGTTCAGTGCCAGGGTTAATGTTTGGGTCAATGTCAGGGTCAAAGGTCAAGGTCAAAGGTCATGATTTTTAAAAAAATTGGTATCAGTATCAGTTAGTGTCAATGTCAGTGTGTTTTAGGTAAAAAAACAAAGACAAAAACAAAATGTGCACTATTGTTTCTAGGCTGTACTACGGGTACAAACAACACATAACATGCACATATCCTAGATTGTAAGCTCGAAAGAGCCAGGCCCTCGAACCCCTCGTGTACTGTTTTGTTACTGTCTTGTCTCATGTTCTGTCCCCCTTGCTACTGTACAGCGCTGAGCATACCCTTTGGCGCTATATAAATACTGTATAATAATAATAATAATAATATATGGTATCGCTACAATCGTCAAGAGCTGGAGAAATGTTTGTTGGGTTGTTCTTTGGTGGTAGGTTATGGTAGTAACAAGAAACACACAGCTAAATAGAAATTGTTTTTATTTTTACTATTTTGGGCCAGTTTTCCTTTGATAATAAAAAAAAAATCAGGAGATATCCATTACCATTTACCACCAAATGAAAGCCCAATTTGTCCTGAAAAAAACAAGGTATAATTCACCTGGATGTACAAAGTAGTTTTGATTATATGTACAGTTTTACTAACACATGTCAACGGTGCAAAATTGTGCTTAGGCATTTAATTTGTTTTACTCTTAGGCATGAAAGGGTTAATATCCAAAGCCGCCCTGGTGCTACCATGCTACACAGACAGTGCAAGAGATTTCTCATAGGATACTCCCAGTCAACAATGATCTAATGCTCCAGTGCACTATCCTACACCCCCAAAACCCACTGCATGGCTTAGTGGCTATTCAGCAATCCAGCATGGCTTTCTTTTGTACACTGTTGGACAAGGACATTATTGTTAGGAGCGTGTTGCACATAGATATTTAGCCTTCACGGAATCCTACTGTGCATTTATCCCAGACTGGTTACTTGTTGTTATAGATCTGAGGATCTGAATACCTAAGCTACAGGCTCAGGTATTGGTGATTCCTTACCTATTTTCAAGCAAATCCTAAGATAGGAACTAAAGCCATACTATTTTATCTTAAGCAATCCAAAAGATGGGAAAAAGTAAAGTAGCCTTTTGGTACTATTCCCAGAACCCAAGTCAGTTGCTCAGGTGTCTAAGAACACCAAGGCAGGTGGATCACATTCACCATTTCAGGGCACACTGTACATCATTTTAAAAGTAGAACCTTCCAGTAAATTTGGGTCATTTCATAGGTCTTTGGCCTAAGCATGGACAGAGAATAAGGGGTTTTGCCTAAACAGCTCTACAAAGTTAGCACCTGGTCCACTTTTGGCACAGTATTTTACACATCTGGATTCTGCTGCTGTCCTTTCAGGACTAAGCATTGTGGAATAGTTCCTGGAATCAGTAGCCCCACCCTAATAAGTGTTTCTATAATGTTCTCTCGTGTACTGTCCTGGAAGGTGAGATGGGAAAACAAGAATTACTTACCTGGTAACTCATTTCCAAGAATCTTCCAGGACAGCATGGATTCCCGCCCTATATTCTGGGTGGTATTGAGTTATACTGTTATTCCATTTGTTGTCTTTGGTTCTTCCTTACTACTGAGGACACACTGACTGTGCGCTTTTGTATTTGATTGTGGATGATGTGTTCCCTGTTTTAGGTGGGTGAAGCCTCTCTCTCTCTCTCTGCATTTAATAAATAACTGCATAAATATCATGCAATATAAAAATTGCAACTGCTACCATTTTATGTCATTATATTATTAAATACATTTAATGGAGCTAATTTACCTGCCAAGGGATTTACATTTCTGTCTATTCATTCCTGAGATTTGCACAGCTGCACTACACAGCAGAACCAGACTAGTACCCTGACTTTTCTGTACTACAGTTATGTAATCTAATTAGGTCTTGTCCCTGCTCTCAGGTTTTGACTGGACAGTGAAGAAGAAGCAGCAGGCTGATGAGCTTATCCCTCTGTCACTGTGCTCTCTCCTTCTATCAGCATGTTCCTTGTACGCCACAGTGTACTGCTGAACAACCTATCAGCTACTTGTGCTACTTCTCTCTCTTAATCTGAGCTCTGCTGCAGAGGATGATGCAGGCCAAATTCAGGTACTTACATGCATTATTCATTTTTTTTTTAACCACCTCCCAACCAGACCATAGCCGAAAGACAGCTAAAGCGTGGTTGTTTAGTTTTGAGTGGGCGTCTATAGAAGCCCTACCAGAACCTGCACCCCCTGGGGTATGCATCAGGCACACTCTGTGATCGGCTGTGTCCTTTGGACACAGCCGATCACAGATTGAGGCAAAGAGCCCAGATTATCAGTGCAGTCCCGTCAGTGCCAATCAGTGCCCATCAGTGCAGCTTATTAGTGTCCACCAGGGCAGCACATCAATGCCCATCAGTGCAGCATATCAGTGCCTATCAATGCCACCTTTCAACTAACATCAGTACACTAATAAGTGTCCATCGGGTGCATTCTGTGATTGCTATGTCCTTTGGACACAGCTGATCACAGATTAAGGTAAAGTGCCAATCACAGCAGCCCTTTACCATGTGACCAGCTGTGTGCAATTACAGCTGATCACATGTAAACAAACTTGCTGGTTAGCAGCATTTCCTTTTCTCACATACTGTCCAGGGGTGGGCTGACAACTCATGGGGCCCCCGGGCAATAGGGGATCATGGGGCCCCTGTGTCCTTGCCCAAACTCAAAAAAGCCTATGAAAAAGGTACCAGGGGCATCTCATGGGGCCCCCTACTGACCCTGGGCCCTCGGGCAGTGCCCGAATTTCCAAATGGTCAGTCCACCCCTGATACTGTCACTGTGGGGTGAAAGTGCCCGGTAATTAAGTGGTTAAAGAACACATACCTGCATGAAATCGTGTTTCAGCATTTCTAACATAGTACTGAAATGAATAAAACTGAAGCTCTGCATTACTTTTATGGACTATGGCTTTCTGCCAGCACAGTTTAGAATTTAAAGGAGACTAAAAATTTGCAATGACTAAAAAAGAAATGTCAAACACTGTTTTTTATCCCTACTGAAGTTTTACTTGGAAAACAAAGACAATGGATACTTTGTGAACTTCACTTGTGGATATCAAACGACTGAGTTAAACCAAATTTTTAATAAATACTACACATGAGAAATATTTTCTTTCTGGTCCATGGTTTATATTGATGGAGAGTGATTGAGCTTTATGAACAATCATTGATTGGAGAAAACCCAGAGTGAGCAGTAAAAGAGCTTCTGGGATATCAAGTGCTTTATGACCTTTTCGTTTAATTAAGAAGGTCATGGATTTGTAGTGAGTGCATTGGGGTGGCACACGAGGTGAAGCACTTTATTTATTTCAGGTGCTTATATAGTGCTGTCAATTTACGCAGTGCTTTACATATATATTGTACATTCGCATCAATACCTAACCCTCAAGAGGTGTGCAGTCTAAGGTCCCTAATTTACATTCATACATACACATACTAGGGCCAAATTAGACAGGAACCAATTAACCTACCAGCATGTGTTTGGAGTGTGGGAGGAAACCGGAGTACCAGGAGGAAACCCACGCAGGCACAGGGAGAACATGCAAACTCCAGGCAGGTGGTGCCGTGGCTGGGATTCAAACCAATGACCCTAGTACTGCCAGGCGGAAGTGCTAACCATTTAGCCACTGTGCTGCCCATGCACTTCAGGAAGACATTGTGGCACAAAAAAGAGGGATCTAACCACACTGGTGTTGGAATTTGGCACAGCATACTTTATCTCTTTTATAATATATATTTGATCAATCTTTGTATTATGTGTATTTGATCCACCTTTTAAACTGATTGGAAGAAAAGTTTGCATATGTTAAGGATATATATGGTACAGTGGAAGCACCATACATGTTGTTGCACATATCCATTTGGAGGAGTACGGGAGTACTCTTACCCTAGGTCAGTGTTTCTCAACTCCAGTCCTCATGGACCCCCAACAGGTCATGTTTTCAGGATTTCCATTATTTTGCACAGGTGATTTGATCAGTTTCACTGCCTTAGTAATTACCACAGCTGTTTCATCTGAGGGAAATCCTGAAAACATGACCTGTTGGGGGTCCATGAGGACTGGAGTTGAGAAACACTGCCCTAGGTTCACATGTAAGCATTTTCTGCAGCGTTTTGCATTTTGCAGAAATGCAGTACAGTCCATTTAACATGATTTCCTATGGGACAGGTTCACATCTCCGTGTTTTCACCCAGTGCATTTTTGGAAAGGGTCAGGGACTTTTTTTTTAATGCAAAAAGTTGCGTTTTTGGTTATATAGACTTCCATGGAAACACTGCAGAAAAGCACGTAGTGCGTTTTTGCTGCATTTTTATACATTTTGCATTTTATATCTGCCTAGCAACAAGAAAAATGAAAAAAAAAGTATTAAAAATTCAGGTGCAAAAACAAAAAATGCAATGCAGAAACGGCTCAAACACAACCTGCATAGGTGTAAACCTAGCCTTAAAGGGTCAGCTACACCAATTCACCTAATGTATGTGAATGGTAAACACTATTACATATACATGGTGTCCATTTCTGAGACATACTATAGTCTTTTAATTCTCACTTGTTTTTATTTTCACTTCAGTTTCACCATAGACACTTTTTTTTAGATTAGGATTAGATTTTTGGTTAATTCTGATTTACTTATTTCACTACAGAGAGTGGGCGCCGTATTTTATTTATTCAACTGTTTTTTTACTTTAGATGTAATGGGGTTGATTTACTAAAGGGATGTTAGTTTTATAAAGTGTATTTTCACTTTGCAAAGAAACTGTCAATTTAGCTTAGAAAATAAGGCGATGCTGTATTAACTTCATTCATCCAATCATGTGCAAGGATAGTCTTGTTTTTGTAATTTCCCTTGCATATTTTTGGACATTCAAAGAAAACACAGCTTCACCCTATGTACGAAGTTATTGGAATGTACACTTTGCTAAGTGAATAATGTCTATGCCTTCAGTCTTTTTTAAAGCTCATTTCACATGCCAGGATGTTTCACTTAGCTGAACCGCAGTCTACCCAAAGAACTATTGTAGCCATTATATTTTCTGGGTCATGCAGCAAACACCACCCTTTATTACTTTAAATAAGAACAAGTGGAAATAGTAGAATAGAGCCAACACGAAAGAACTTTGCGGTACAGTTGTAACACATAAAATGTATTAGTAAGAAATTCAATACAGATTTTAAACTAATTAGTCTATAGAAAATGAAATATTTCTGAAAGAATGAAGAAAACATACTGAATATATATAGGGCAATGTGTTTTTAGGCTACATGATAATGCAACATAAAAGTCTTTTCTTTCCTATGAAATTTCATTATGTTCCTGTTACTTTTGGCTCTGTAATGATCTAATAGTCAATACTGTGGCAAGGTGAAGATACTCAATATTATATGTTTAGTGCCAGGTCTCAGTTTGCAACTACTGTTAGTTAAAGTTAAAGCAGAACTCCAGACAGAAACCTCTTTACATGTCCTTGTTGCTGATTTCCTACCTTCACTGAATATGTCATCCATCTTTTGGTTCTCTCAGTAGTTGCTCTGAAATAGTCTATTCATTTTCAAATGAAACCATTAATTTTCTTTGTTTTTCTGTTTGTAAGACCAGTAGCTGCTTTGCCTCCTATTGCCCCAGCCGCTGGTCTTGGCACATCCCTTCTGTAGTTCTTTCTCCAGGATGCTGTTATGTAATTCAGCCCCATTTGCAGTGGTGGGAGGACTGAGACCCTCAGACACATTCAACATGTACAGGCCTAGTGTACCCGCTCACATTCACTACAATTCCCTGTGGTTGATGGGAACTGTAGTTTCCTTTTACTGCAGAGAGAGAAGAGAGGATATGATGTAATCCTGGCTGTTACACCTCCTCCTTGTCAGAGCAGATGCTGTTATCTTTTGAGTTACAGAGATGAGATCATAAAAATTAAATTAGACTTTTCTCCTAAATGGTAAGGATTTTCAAAATTGTATTAACTGTTTAGTGTTTTGTGTAGGGGGGTTTACTAATGGGTGATTTTCTTCCTATCCCGGAGTTCTTCTTTAACCTCTCTAGCGGTCTGATTATGTCCATATTTCTGTGCTCAAAGCGGTACAATTTGTGCATGGAAATATGTATTTTTTTATTGTAGGTATGTAATTCTTAGGAATAACTCACTGAAATCTGTCCGAACAAGAGTTTAGTAAACATCCCGGGTATGTTAAAATTTGAAACACGAAATCATAAATTATAATTTAATAAATAATCATAAAAAATAATAATATAATAATAATAAATTTAATTAAATAATATAATCAAACCAAAAACACTGAAATTTGAAATAGAGCGCCAAGTTCACACATCACTGAGCAAAGTCGCAAAATTGTTTTCAGTGTCTGATGACGAATTTCCCCACGAATCATTATCACTCAATTCTGCAAGTGGTTCTAATTTACTATCGCTGTTCTCTAGCTGGTCTAAAACCGCTTTTGACCTAAAGGGACGCTTTTTGGACGGCAGAAAGAACAGTAAAAATGCAGGCAGGGCACAGGACAAAGCACTCGGGACAAAATGTATGTGAAATGCTTTGATACAGTAATGTTTTACTATGTGATTTTAGTGAATTTAGTGAATGTCATTTTTACAGCTTTTAAATTTCCCGCCAGCTCCGTCCCCGTACGTCCTGACATCTGAGGGAACGGAACCCAGATGACAGATGCCGACATCCGCTGGAGGACATTGCTGGGGACACTGCAGGAGGGACATTGAGGGAGCGCAGGACAAGGTAAGAGAAGAATAGATCCTGGAGCAACTCTGCAGAGTATTCCTGAGTTTAGCTCGGGGTTACCGCTTGTGGTGCTGAAACTTTACCCCGAGCTACACTCAGGAATACCTCCAGGGAGGTTAAATTATATCTAAAGCAAAAACAAAGCAGTTCTTATAAGTATCCTCATTAAGGTTATAATATATCTTCCTATCCCTTTATTAATGCTAACAGCATAAAGATTAAAAAATTGTTATTGTCGACTGAAAGAGTTTAGTTCTGCTTTAAGGTTTCATTTTACTAGACATGTGCGGTTCGTTTCGAAGTTCGGACAAAATTTTTGTTATTTAGAGATTCGGATGTACCCGAATGGTAGCGAATGTAAACTAATCCAAAATAACGAAATTAAATTCCTCCGAATTAACAAATTATCCAAATTCAAGAACTAATTTGAATTGTAAACATATTGCTTTATTGCTTGCTGACTATTGCTGATTTCATTCAAAGACTGGGGGGGGGGTTATTTACTAAAGCTGGTTCACTCACATCTCCTGCACCTGTACATGGTAGCCAATCAGCTTCTAACCTCAGCTTATCCATTTAAGCTTTAGCAATAAAACCAGGAAGCTGATTGGTTTCTATGCAGAAGTGCAGGAGATTCTGAGTAAACCACCTTTAGTAAATAAATCCTGTGTGCATTAGTGTACCTAAAAGAATTGATGCTGTTTTGAAGCAGAAGGGTATTCAAATATTGCTTTGATTTATATTTTTCTTCTGTGCATTTTTTAAAGTGATAAAAATAAACAAGTAATATATATATATATATATATATATGCAAGCATTCGTACTTTACATTATTTCTTCACACTGACTGTGTCCCTCCTGCGGATCCATTGTGCTCTCCCGGCAGGGTGGGGCGCAGAGAGCCATCGCGGCTGGGAGAACACCCAGAGATTATTGCTAGTGCCTTTACCTGCTGGCAATAATCAAATGAAAATCCAACATTCTGGTTGTACCCAAGTCGACTGATCCCACCAACCCTGGTCAGGCAGCAGTGGATGGTGTGCACGAGTAAAGCCATAACATGCTTTTGATGACTATACTTAACATAATTGTTATGCATGTGTGTCTTAAGGTATACCAAAAGATAGTATCTTCAATCAGTTTCATGTTAGTAATAGACTGGTAAATACATTTTTCACTTTGTTTAAAGTTGCTGCTATAATTTCCTATAGAAACATTTTGTGGTGTTCAAGGTGTTTGGTGTCCTGCACATGATGATACTCTTGTAGTTCCACAATTTGTATATGTGATAAAGATGACAACTTACCAATAATTTCATGTACCATATTCTGTTGGGCCCATAATGGAGGCTTTCAGGTTGTGAAAACTTCTTTTTTTTCTGATAAAATCTCAACTATTTAATAATACATGAACAAGTAATACCTACGAGGTGGTATCAAAAAGTTTTGAGACTACTTTTGTAACACCCAACAGATGGCACCACCAGGCTGCACACACAGACACAGGGAGCCTTTATAAGTCAGTGTGCCAAAAGACATCATCCTGTGTACATCGGGAGTTGTGCAACTGGTGCTAATCTGACCATGTGCATTACCACGTCTGCTATTTCATCATGGACAGCAAGTTAGAACAAAGAGCAAATGTGATATTCTGTGTGAAACTGGGCAAATCAGCCACATAGACATTTGACATGATTTGGCAAGTTTACGGTGATGCTTCAATTAGTTGTTCAAGATGTTCTCAGTGGCAAGTGCATTTCAAGAGTGAAAGAGCATCACTGGAAGACAATGAGAGATCAGAAAGACTGTCAACGAGCTCATCGCCCAAAAATGTTGAAACCATTCGGCAACTAGTGTATGATGATCATCTGAGAATAATCCACAACATTTCTACCATTGTTGTTGTGTCATACAGAACAGTCCAGGCTATCCACACGTGTGATTTGAACATGGGACGTGTTGCTGCCAAGTTTATCCCCAGGCTGCTATGATCTCACGTCCGCACCCACCCTACTCATCAGATTTGGCTCCTGTGGACTTTGCCCCCTTCTCGAAGATGAAGATCCAGCTCAAAGGTCACCGTTTGGACAAATTGCGGAGATCCAGCGTAAATGGCAGAAGGTGCTTTATATGCTTCGAAAAGAAGAATTCCAGGACACATTCCAGAAGTGGCAGGAACGCTGGGTGTGCTGTATTGCTGTGCAAGGGGACTATTTTGAAGGTGACAGTGTGTATATGTAGATAAATAAACTACATTCTTGTAAACAGAGCTAATCTCAAAACTTTTTGACACTACCTCGTAACAAAAATTTTGGATATTTGATTAAAATCAAATTCGAATCGATTAAATATTTTCTATTCAAATATGATTACTTCCGAAAAGTCACATCCATTCGAAAATGAATAAACAAAATGAAACCTAATTAAAAGAATTATGAAAATGAGTCATCCGAATTTAACAAATGCAACAAAAGGAAATTAGTAAGCTACAAAAAAATCGATCTGAAATGCAAAGAAACACATTTTTTTGTTCTGCACATCCTGTTCTAGTGAAAACTATAACATTTTGGATTTCACAGCACTTTCTTTCCCAGGGACAGTGGTCAACAGGACAGATCAAGAGAATAAATCTCACCAGTAGGGACAAGGGCAGCAACAAAACCTTAACAGAGGTTCTATCCCTACCCACCTCTATTCAAAACCGGTTTTGTTTTTACATAAACTGAATTGGTTTGCTTCCAAAAGAACTATAGAGAATCCAAAATGTACCTGTAATCCATGAAAGAGGGAGCTGGGGAAACAACGTAGGGGTAGGGGGAGTTGGTGGTCTTAATAACCTGCTTTTGATCTTGGAGCCTCTAAAGAGTTTTGGATGTTCCTTCCCAATGTTTCATGTTCCAGTATTTTCTTTTGTATTATTCAATACATGAAATAATAAAAAAAAAATAAAAAATAAACCCAACAGGGAGAGCAGGACACTCTTAGGATGTATGACCCTCATAATACCGCATTAAGTGTGCAGATATCTCAACAAAAGAATCCACAAGGGACAGAAGACATTGTCAGGTAGTTTCACTCTCTAACATATACTTAAAGCTTTCAGGTGGAGGCAGATTTCATGTAGGTTTTCACATTATAAGAGGGATGCACATACATTGCCCTGCAATAAGGGTTGATTTACTAAAACTGGAGAGTGGAAAATCTGGTGCAGCTCTGCATAGAAATCAATCAGCTTACAGGTTTTTTTTTTGTCAAAGCTTAATTGAACAAGCTGAAGTTAGATGTTAGAAGTTAGAATGTTCCCATGCACAGCTGCACCCAATTTTGCACTCTTCAGTGTTAGTAAATCAAACCAAATGACTGTTTTGAAGAGCAGCATAGGAGCACAATCTATAGCCAATGCTGCCCAGATACACTGTCTTGGAGTCCATTCTAAATAATGATTTGCCTTGTCAGCAATAGCATAGCATTAGGCAAAACTTTATAAATCTATACATGAAGTGTATAGTTCACATACAGTATGTCTGCCAATCTACTATGAAAGCAGTTTGTATGTTCCAGTATTATCTGGTGATATAAAATAGCACATTACTTGTTTCTTGGGATATAGTTAAAGTGGATGTTCACTGTAGCACTACACCATTAGGAGTAGCTGGATAGGATGGTCCCTCTGTTCTCTGCCTTGACCTTCTCAAGAACCTCAGACCTCTGACACACCAGGTTGAGTGTACCAACATACAATATCACAGAAAATCACTGAAATGTAAAGCTTAGTACCCAATAGTGCTATATCAAAGAAACAGGCACCAAACCAGGTCGTAAAGGAAAACTTAATGTATATTGTCACCCAATATAATTGGTAACTAGGCAAGCATGAAATTGATTAAGGAAAGCACAATTTAGAATACAAAATAATTAACAGCAAAGACTAGGCATAAGATGACATTTGGATGGCATCCAGATCAGCATAAACAGTGGCAAGGCCACCTCAAGTGCAGAGTGAGTAAAGCTTAATCTCCTGAGTTCTGGAAATATACTGCCAGAGTACATTTATTGCGGTAATGCTAGTCCTACACTGACTGGGTTTGCACTGTCCAAAAAAAGGAGGATGGTAGCAGAAGAGGCAGGGAAACAAAGGAGGCTTGCAGAATAATTATTACCGAAGGGGAAGTCCTTTGAGATGTTCTTTGGCTGGCTATCTTTGGGGCTCTCTAGGAGTTTTGGTTCACTTAACAACAGTCACAGGTAACCTGCATGCAGTAGAGGTACAGTATAGGTATGGTCTGGATGGTAGCAGAGGAGGCAGGGAAACAAAGGAGGCTTGCTGAATAATTATTACGGAAGGGGCAGTCCTTTGAGATGTTCTACTGGCTATATTTGGGGCTCTTTAGGAGTTTTGGTGCACTTAACAACAGTCCCAGGTAACCTGCATTCAGCAGAGGTACAGTATAGATATGGTATGGTTTTGCACAGGTGCAAGTTAGATGTGATAAAGGTTTGTTATAATGTGGTATGGGGTTCACTTGGTGTCCTGTTTTGACTCAGTAGAAGTACCAGCAATGGGTGAATAGCCCTCTCACCAGTCCCTGGGATGCTTCGATGACCTCTCACTGTAAAAGGAGGGGCCCACTCAGTTTCTCCTTGAAAGCC
The DNA here is from genome assembly GCF_062004578.1 of Staurois parvus. NCBI lineage: Eukaryota > Metazoa > Chordata > Amphibia > Anura > Ranidae > Staurois > Staurois parvus. The sequence continues at coordinate 6,294,618 of NW_028318510.1, forward strand.
TCTGGTGATCAGTGGTGGGAATCAGAGGGTGAGTGGCTCTGTGATGTGGACAGTGCCAATAGTGTCCATTCATATCAATGTGACTCAGCACGATGCAATTTTGGAAAAGGTTCCTATGCTACTTTGGTGCAACTTACAGTGCGACTTGGCCCCATAGCAAATGCAAAAAATTTAACAAAGTTGCATCAAAGTCACACTACATAATCGCACTGAAAATCGTGCCAAAATCACATGACATTAGTGGGAACCGAGCATTAGGCTTTATACACTTACCAGCCCCTTTATTAGATATACGTGTGCAATTGCTTGATAACATAAATTGCTAATCAGCCAATTACATGGCAGCAACTCAATGCATTTAGGCATCTAGAAGAAGATTACTTGCCGAAGTTCAAACCAAGCATCAGAATGGGGGATTTAAGTGACTTTGAACATAGATACATAGGAAATTGTTGGCAGACAAAGACCAAGTGGTCAATCGATTCCGCCCATTTTTTTTTGGTTTTCTCGTTAACTTTTTTGTCTGAGTATAGATCTATGCTTGCCCCAAGCATGTAGAAGCTATTTACTGTTGACTGGCTCACTACCTCTGCTAGAAGTTTATTCTAAGCATTAACTACACTTTCAGTATAATAATACTTTCTGAGACTAGTTTTCAACTTTCCTTCAGTTAGTTTAAGGTCATGTCCCCGTGTTCTTGATTTTGGTTTCCTGTTGAAAGTACTGCCCTCCTGAACCTTATTCACCCCCTTGATGTATTTAAAGGTTTCAATCATGTCTCCCCTTTCCCTTCTTTCCTCCAGACTGTACATATTAAGTTCCTGAAGTCTCTCTTGATATGTTTTATCCCAGATCTTTCACCATTTTTGTTACCCATCTCTGGACTCATTCTATCTTATCAATATCTTTTTGTAAGTGAGATCTCCAGAAATGGACACAGTATTCTAAATGAGGTCTAACTAAAGATCTATATAGGGGAACCAGAACCTCCTTCCTCATGCTGGTGATCTCTCTAGTGATGCATCCTAGAATTTGCTTTCCCCACTGCCTGGCCACACTGTTTGCTCATTTTGCAATCATTTTAAATTAGTACCCCCCGTTATTTTACATTTAGAAACATTGAACTGCAATTTCCACTTCTTTGATCAATCTTCCAGCAATGCCAAATCATGTTCCATGTTACAGACACTTTCAGAGAAATCAACCCAAAATTTTTAAACTTACTACAGGACAATTTTATGGTACAGTTCATAGAGGCCCCAACTAGTAATGATACTCTGCTGGACCTGGTAATCTCAAACCAGGCACAGCTTATTACAAATGTCCATATAAAAGAACATCTGGGTAGCAGTGACCATAACATGATTTAATTTATTGTTAGCTGCAAACAGCAAGCACATACGTGCAAAATAAAAACGCTCAATTTTAAGAGAGCTAATTTTCCAAGGCTGAGAGCTGCTCTCCAAGACTTAGACTGGGAGGGAATATTGGCATTAATGATCACAACACAGAAATGGGAGTTCTTAAAAAAGATTGTATGTGAACACACTGCAAAATATATTCCCATGGGCAACAAGTTTAAAGGGTTAAAAATCAAGCCTATGTGGCTTATGGCCAAAGTTGAAAAAGCTATAGATCAGAGGTCCTCAAACTACGGCCCGTGGGTGGAATCGGCCTGCCAAAGACATTTATCTGGCCCACCAGAAAAAAAAAAACACGCTGGCCAGCAAATAGCTAGGCTGCTCACTTGGTCCTCAGTCGTGAGATTTCACCTGCTGCAGCCAGAGGAGCAACAGGAAAGGAGGAGAGCACACCAGGCACCAGGTACAGTACATTGTGGTGTCCGGTGTCTCAGTGTACAGTGCGTTGCGGAGTACAGTGCATTGAGGTGTCCAGTGTGTTAGTGTACTGTGCATGGCGGTGTCCAGTGCATTACAGAGTACAGTGCATTGCGGTGTCCAGTGAATTACAGTGTACAGTGCATTTGGGTTTCCAGTGCATTACAGTACAGTGCATTGTGGTGTCCAGTGCGTTACAGTGTACAGTGAATTGCAGTGTCCAGTGCGTTACAGAGTACAGTGCATTGCGGTGTCCAGTGCGTTACAGTGTCCAGTGCATTTGGGTTTCCAGTGCATTAGAGTACAGTGCATTGTGGTGTCCAGTGCGTTACAGTGTACAGTGAATTGCAGTGTCCAGTGCGTTACAGTGTACAGTGCATTTTAAATATTGTATTGTTTTTTCCTGTTTTTTTTGCACTAAAAGTAAGACATGTGCAGTGTGCTTAGGAATTTGTTCATATTTTTTTCAAACAATAGTCCAGTCCCTCAACAGTGTGAAGGTCTGTGAACTGGCCCCCCTTTTAAAAAGTTTCAGGACCCCTGCTATAGATAATAAGAAAATTACTTTTATTAATTATAACAATGAAGGAACACTATCATCATTTAAACATTACAAAGAATATAACAGAATATGCAAAAAGGAAATAAAGGCCACAAAAATTTAAAACGAACGACAGATTGCAAAAGATAGCAGGACCAACCCCCAAAAATTCTTCAAATATATTAATAGTAAAAGGTCCGGTCCGAGCATGTAGGCCCTTTACAAAATAATCTAGAGTGGGTGACTGGGGATAAAGAAAAGGCAAATTTATTAAATATCTTCTTCAGCTCTGTATATACAAAGGAGCATGCGGGAGCTCTTGTCCATAATGGGCAAGGTATTGACACAGCTCCAGATGATACACATTGGCTCACAATTGATATGATCCAAAAATATTTAGACAAAATAAAGGTGAATAAAGCACCTGGACTGGATGGCATACACCCACGGGTCCTTAAAGAATTGAGCTCTGTTATTTTAGACCTGTTAGTTTAACTTCTATAGTTGGGAAGATACTGGAGAATTTAATAAAAAAAACAAATAGATGAGTTCTTTCTATAAAAAACTATTTTAAGCAACAGACAGCATGGATTCATGAAAGACAGAAGTTGGCAAACAAATCTGATTTCTTTTTATGAGGAGGTGAGCAAAATCTTGGACAGAGGGGTGGCGGTGGACGTGGTATACTTGGATTTTGCAAAAGCGTTTGACACAGTTCCCCACACACGGCTAATGTGTAAGGTAAAGTCTACGGGCTTGGAAAATCTGTATGTAAATGGATAGAAAACTGGCTAAAATATCGTATTCAGAAAGTAGTGGTTAATGATTCATACTCTGAATGGTCCAGGGTCATCAGTGGTGTACCCCAAGGTTCACTGTTGGGACCCTTACTTTTTTATATAGTTATAAACAATATAGGGTCTGGGATTAAAAATCCCATTTCAGTCTTTGCAGATGACACCAAGCCGTGCAGTGGAATAACGTCCTAACAGGATGTCTTCAATTTACAAGCCAACCTCAATGCACTGTTCAATTGGGCAACTAAGTGGCAAAAGAGGTTTAATGTTGATAAATGTAAGGTTATACACTTGGGGGCTATCAAACTGTAAAAAAAAAAAAATACTAATCACTTCCCCAAAGTAGTACAATGTTATTATGGTAACATTATACTACTTTGGTCATAGTGTAATATGAAAAACAAATCTTAAAAAAAGAGAAAAAATATATATATATCTTATATTTTTTCATACTGTCACCAGTCAGTGTCCCTGATCACCACCACACCAGTTATATGATGATGCTGTACTGCACTGGTGACAGTATGCAAAACAAATGTAGTGAAAATAATTTTTTTCATTTCTTCATTTTCCAAAAAATTATAACAAAAAAACTACAACATCAAAAAACTTGCCAAACCGCTTATGAAATACATCAGACTGTCTACTTTGCAAAAAGGGGTCATTTGGGGGATTGCTGTACTGTTTTTGGGCCTCAAGAAATTAGATTGGCTGTCAGTACTTCAGGATTGATACATTTTCAAATATATACCATAGTTTTTGAACTCTATAACTTTCCTACGGACTAAAAAATGAATACTGATTTGGGTTATTTTCACCAAAGAAATGTAGCAGAATACATCTTGGCCTAAATTTATGAAGAACAATTATTTATTTGAAACTTTTATAACAGAAACAAAGAAAAACGTGTTTTTTTTATTTTTCAAATTTTTCGGTCTTTTTTGTTAATTTAGCAAAAAATAAAATACCACCAAAAGAAAACTCTAGTTGTGTGAACAAAATGATAAAAATGTACTTTGCGTACAGTGTTGCATGACTGCGCAATTGTCATTCAAACCATGAGAGCACTGAAACCTGAAAAGTGGCCTTGGCAGGAAGGGGGTAAAAGTGCCTGGTATTGAAGTGGTTAAAAAAGGCCTGGATTCTTTCTTAGATACACAGAATATAACTGGATACAAACATTTATAGGTAAAGTTGATCCAGGCAATATCCGATTGCCTCTCGGGGTTTTAGGAAGGAATTTTTTTTCCCTGCAGGAGCATGCTTTACTGGGTTTTTTTGCCTTCCTCTGGATCAACTGTGGGTGTATAATTATAACTTTTTTTTTTTTTTAATGATTGAACTGTATGGACTTTTGTCTTTTTTCAGCCAGACTAACTATGTAACTATATCTAACTATCAATGTGAGCAATCACAGCTGGTAGCACAGTTGTAAGCAGTGAATGGCATGTAAGGAAGCCATTAATTGTTTACAACTGTCATGTGATCTGCTGTGATTGGTCACAGTGATCACGTGGCACTGGCAGCGGACCTGTGGACACAGCCAGTGACAGCCAGTGACAAATCACGCTGGAGCGCTGCCCAATCCTGGGAGGATGTTATATGATGTCCTCCCAGGATAATGGGGTTTCCATTCGGCTGTCATTGTACAATAGGCTGGGCGGGAAGAAGTTAAAGACTTTGTGTATTAGAATATAACCATCTTCCCAAATTTGAATTTTGAAAAGAATAGAATAAAATAAAATAGAATATAACTGAAAATATAAGAATAGAATAGAATAAAATAGAATAAAGACATCTTCCAAAATCTGAATTTTGAACAGAATAGAACAAAATAAAACAGAATATAGCAATCTTCCAAAAAATTTTATTTTGAAAGAATAGAATAAAAAATAAAAGAATAAAAGAGAAAAAAAAATTGGATAGCAAATAAAAGAATAGAAAAGAATAAAATAGAAAATAAAAGAATAGAATAAAATATAATAGAAAAGAAAGGAAAAGAATAGAATAAAAAAATAAAAAATAGAATAGATTATTATTATTATACAGGAATTATATAGCGCCAAAAGATTGTGCATCACTTTACAAAATGAAGGTAGACATTACAGTTACAATACAATTTGGAACAAATTTCCTCTGGAGGAAACAGAGGGCTCTGCTCGTTAATGCTCACAATCTAAGAGATTAGAATAAAATATAATAAAGCCATCTTCAAAAATTCGAATTCGGAATAGAATAAAATAGAAAGAATAAAGTCGTCTTCTGAAATTGTAATTTAGAAAATAATAGAATAAAACAATAGGATAGAAAATCAGATAACATAAAATAAAATAAAAGGATATAATAGAAAATAAAGGCATAGAAAATAAAAGAATAGAATAGAAAGGAATAGAAAATAAAAGAATAGAACAGAAAAAAATAGAATAGAATAGAAAGAGCATAGCCATGTTCCAAAATTCAAATTTTGAAAAGAAGAGAATAAAACAGAAAAGAAAAAAATTGAATAAAATAGAAAATAAGAATAGCATAGAAAAAGGAGGAATATAATAGAAAAGAATATAATAGAAAATAAAAGAACAGATTAGAAAAGAATCAAATAGAAAAAAAATAGATTAGAATAGAAGAATAGAAATAATATAGCCTTCTTTCGAAATTCGTATTTGGAATAGAATACAACCAGCTATTCTTCACAATGAATTCAGATTGAGTCTAAATTTTTGATTTAAATTCCCTTTGAATATTTCAAATCCATTGAAAAAATCTGAATCCGAATAAAGGAGACTAAACAAATTTTATTACGAATGCAACAAAACGATATTAGTAACTTAACAAATCAATCAGAATTGAAGCAAATGTTCTCGTACTGCACATGTCTAGTCACAATCAGAAGGTGAAACCATAGTGCACAGACACTTGACACAACAACCGCAATTGTTGAATGCTGAAGATTCTAATACATTGTGATTTATTTATTTATTTTCTACAGAGTCAAATTAAATAATATTTGTAGATAGGTGAATTGTAAGGAATACATTAAGTCAGCATTCCTGTGAAAAACAAGCCATAACATTGAGATACAGGCACAATAAAAAGAACTGGAAATAGACTTTCCTTTTTACCAGGAAAGGTGACATCAGTGTGATTTCAGTGCCATTTCTGGACTATGCTGGCTACAAATAATGTGTTTTAGGCATCCTGCCACTCAAATATCATTGTTAGAGAAAAATGGTCTGTGTGTATGTTGTGCTACAGTAGTAGAATTTCTAGGGAATGAATTATAAAAGAGCCCCATAGGCACGGCTGCCAAAGAACAAAGAAAAATCAATTATCAAGCTTGTGCTCTGACATTCATAACCTCGGGCAGATATTGCAAAGCAGTGACCTTTACAATGCTTTTAAGGAGGCCGGCAATGTACTAAACTATGCTGTCTATACACACCTATTTATAAACATTATGAAAAGATCGATGATGTGTTCTAATCTACAGGAATGCTTCTGCCATCTGTGATGTATTAATAAACACTATTCTTGCAAAGCTGACCTTGGTTTGACAATGTCCATTAGGGTGTACTGGCTAACAGCGGCACCTGGAGCAGGATATTTTTTACCCCCCCCCCCCCCCATACATGCTGGGTGTGGGAGTAGAATTGTTCTATGAGGGTAGACACTGCAAGTACAACTGCAATTTCAAGTGTTACTAATCCCATTACCCTGCATTCACTGTATCTGGTCTCCCACAGTACACACAACATGGAAATGCAATTATTTTAGTAAATATAAACTGCTAAATACCTTTTCTCATCAGCAGGGAAAGAAGATTTGTGACTTCTATCAGTGTCCAGCAGAGCACATGTTAAAGCTTGTAGGAGGAGCTTTCCTTCTTCTCTAGAAGGATGCAAAACCCCTGACCTCTGTCTGGACAGTGCTGATTGTTCCTGTGCTGATCACATGCACTCTCCCAAGAATAAAAAAACCTCTCTAGCAATACACACTAAAATGAGCATGTGCAGAGTGCTTAATATGTCTTAGGGGACAAGAGAGAGACACTGGAAAAAAGGGAGGATTAGAGGAGTCAGGATCAAACAGCATTTTTACACAATGCAGGGGATTAACCCCTTAGGTTCCACAGTGAGTATAACAAGCATGCTTTACTGCATATACAGACTGATTTTACTGTTGTGAGTTTAGTAAAACTTTAATGCAGAGAAACAGAATTTAGCATTTCAATCCACCCAGCGTGCAGAGCTCTCCTGCATAGTTGGCAAACATTTAGTAAGCAGGACTCTCTTGAATGGAGAAAATGTTAAGCTAATGAAAAGATGAGCTAACACTCTACACCCTCCCTACCCCTCTCTACCAGCTTTACTTATCTCCATGGGCGATGAGCTCTTACTAGTGGTACAGAGATTTGAAATCCCTGCTCTTCTCCCATTCTTTTTGTAGGGCTTGCAAGATGGATCAGAGTGATTCTGTTTGATCAAAGCCATCACATTCCAGTGCTGACCAATCAGAATTGCTCTGATCCATCCGGGAAGTCCTACAGAAAGAAGGGGAAGAAGAGCGGGGTTTTCAGATTCTCAGACCGCTGCAATGGCTGCATAGGCACCGTCAACTCATTGCCCATGGAGCTGAGTACAGTAGGGAGTGGGGGGTGGGTAGGGTATAGGGTGTAATTTCACTTTTTCATTTTTTTCTGAAAGGGTGAAATAACCCTTTAACAAGAACTCCTGAAAGTGTGCTCAATAAAGTGAGTGTCGCCTCACGGTGTATGTCTTGTGTGTGTTTAAAATAAGCTCCAGCATGGGTGTAAGGGACGGCAATAATCCCAATTTGGTGGTCAGGGATAGTACTGTATTTCTGACCCCCTCCCCCTTCATTGGTGGTCAGTGGTAGTAAGGTTAACCCTTCCTTCATTGGTGGTCAGTGGTAGTAAGGTTAACCCTTCCTTCATTGGTGGTCAGTGGTAGTAAGGTTAACCCTTCCTTCACTGGTGGTAAGTGGTAGTAAGGTTAACCCTTCCTTCATTGGTGGTCAGTGGTAGTAAGGTTAACGCTTCCTTTGCTGGTGGTAAGTGGCAGTAATGTTAACCCCCCCAGGACTGGTGGTCAATAGCACACTCAAGCTTTAATATTCAACCCTCTTCCTAACATTGGTGGTCAGTGGCAGGCTGAAACAGTATATTTGGTCCCCCCAGCATTGATGTGCAATGTGTACACACATGCTTCCTCTCTGCCCATCAGCTGTGACTATACTTCTACTGCTTGGTGGAGATCTGAGAATTCCGGCTTCTTTTAGTGCCAGTTGCTGAAAAGAGCGTTCCAGTACCCAGCACATTGCTGTCCTTCTGCATGTTACAGGTGGTTGCACCCTCCAAATGGCAGTACCTGGTGTGGACAAATCTTCCCCCTAGGAATGTCACTGCTGACTAATAAGAATGACTGTGCAACATGTTACTGTAAAGTATTGCCTCCGCACAGACAGATAGGGGCACAAAAAGTAAGGATAACGGCCAGTTCACACTACATGCATTTCAGTTACTTTTTTTCTGCATCCAAAACGCACAGAAAGTAGGTTATATTGTTCTCAGTGTCACAGTTCACATCAGTGCTTGCAATTCCAGTGCATTCCGGACGCAGAAAAAAAAGTAGAACAGGCTGTATTTTTCCCGCACAGAACTGTACTGGAAAAACACATTAAAAATGCACCAGAATGCACTAGAATGTACATGTCCCTATTTAAGCTGAAGAAATATAGAGGGGAAAAAATTAACTGAAACACCTCAAGAACACACCGGAACAGATAAAAAACTCGCCAAAAACAAGTCAAAAATGTGAATGCAGAAACGCATCCGAAATGCGTCTGGACTGTGATTCTATAGTGTGAACTGACCCTAAACAGCAGTTTCTTTGTGACTTGGTATGAGATCCTTAGAAAATGCGAATGCTGAAAATGGAAATGGAAAAAAGTGTTGTAAACTATTGTCATTATTAGTGATGCTATGTTAAAAGAAATACCTTCACACAAAACCCATTCCTTCATTTTGAGCAATGTGGGACAGGATTTATCTCCCCACGGGGTCTCTACTGGTGTCTGGCAGGAAGATCCTCCAACTTCCTGCAAAGTTGTGGAAAGCTAGGCTTTGGCTGAAACAACAAAATCCATTTGTAACAGTTCAGGGTAAGATGGTTCTGTTTTCTAATAAGAAAAAGAGAGGAAGGCACCTCTAAGTGCAGTATTGACAATGTGTTTAGTAAACAATGGAAAATTTACACTTACAAGATAAACGGTTAAAAAGACTCATCATGTGGTAATTAGATCCAGGTGGGACATCCAGCCCTCCAGCAGCAAACTATGCCTATATGATCAGGTTTTCATTGTGCACCATTACAACCCTCTAGCTGCCACCATCCTGACAGCCAATGACATCATCAGTTGATAAGGAGGATGTCAGCTGACTGCACAGCATCCTAGTTTAACCCTCCCCTGCCCCTCTCCTTCAGTGCTGGGGTCACATTAGCTCAGTGATGGAGAAAAACTGAGAGATAAGAGAAACATTGGAAAAATACTCAGTACTAGTGTGCAAAAGTGTAGTTTTTCACATGTTAGCATGGGGTTCCATTTTAAAATTATGGACAGTCTTGAGGCACCCCATTTTAGAATGGAGTGCCTCAAGGCTATCCATAATTTTAAAGGGTGCCTTGACTGAAAAAAGGTTGAGAGGAGGCCACCAATCAGGCTCTGTTGTCCTATGCATGTACTGACTTGGAATATACTGACAGTAGTAGAAAGCAAAGTGACAATGACTACCACTATTTAAATGCCCAATTAACAGACTAGGGTGTGTGTTCTTGATCAAGCTATGTTGCTTAGATTCAGAACCTGGCTTTATTATCTAGGAGGGGTGCTGATATTGCAAGATTTGCTGCACAGAAGTACAAGTCCTAGTTTTTATATTTTCTACGTCAATGGTCTGGAATGAAAATACAGCTTGTGAAATCTAGACTTGCATTCTTGATTTAGTATGTGGCTTAGAACACACTGAAACCAGAAGATCAGCATGGGAGTCAGACAAGCAGCCTCCATCTTTGCCTCAGCACAAGTTTACTGACATGCATTGTAAGCAAATGGAAAGGAGGCTGAATATCCTCTAAAATGGCAGACTGATGTCCACAAGAAAAACGACTTTTCAGGGAAAGAAATAACAGTAAGAGTCTGTGAAGCTGAAAAAGTGTAATTGACTCTAGAGGAAATCAAAAAGTAATAAGGAATGATTGAATTCAGTGAAGTGAGTGCCCTCCTCCTTTGATGGAAGGCGGAATTGTCCCTGTTCACCTAATTCAGCTTATCTTTTGACATGAGTCTTAAAACTTGCTTTATGCATCTGAAAACTGAGTGACTGTATCTGCTGGCAGCGTGTTAATATTTCATTTAGGTCAGATAGAGACATTCCAGATGAAACTGCAATTTCTATAATAGATTGGCTATACAGGATGATGGATTGGATACTTAGACACTCCATTACTGTATTACTTACTAGAAGAGTGTCAGAAAGCTATGTTTGCCCTTAAATCTCCCTGCAAAGAGCAGGCACACGGCAAGAACTGAATGGGCAAGACAAAGTATTACAATGCAGAGCAAGTAATAGAACGTTCACTTGATTTGTGCTTATTTCAACAGGATATATGTTTATCATATATTGTGTTTCCGGAATATATTCAGAACCAAATAGTTCAACTTTCTTGCCAATGTATTTCTTTCCAGTCAGGGTAATATGAGAGGGTGTATATGACTATTTCATATATACCCCTTGTTACCAGCAAGTGGCACTCTTGAAGCTGCAATTTCTTCTTTTCTGAACACTGATATTATGCTCTGACATGCTGTAAATAGCCTGCATAGTTACCTAGTTACATAGTTAGTCTGGCTGAAAAAAGACAAAAGTCCATCCAGTTCAACCATAGAAAAAAAAAAAAGTTATCATCCTATACCCACAGTTGATCCAGAGGAAGGCAAAAAAAACCCAGCAAAGCATGATACAATTTGCTCCTGCTGGGAATAAAATTCCTTCCTGATCCCCCAAGAGGCAATCGGATATTCCCTGGATCAACCTTACCTATAAATGTTAGTATTCAGTTATATTCTGTGTATCTAAGAAACAATCCAGGCCTTTTTTTAAGCAATCCACTGAGCTGGTCAGAACCAACAATTGAGGGAGTCTATTCCACATTTTCACAGCTCTCACTGTGAAGAAACCTTTCCGTGTTTGGAGATTAAATTTCTTTTCCTCCAGATGTAAAGAGTGCCCCCTTGTGCTCTGTGATGACCTCAGGGTGATTAACTCTACACCGAGTTCACTATATGAACCACTGATGTATTTATACATGTTGACCATATCCCCCCTTAATCTCCTCTAATCAAGAGACAATACATTCAGTTCCTCTAATCTTTCCTCACGGCTGAGCTCTTCCATGCCTCGTATCAGTTTGGTTGCCCTTCTCTGTACTTTCTCCAGTGCCCAAAACTGAACTGCATATTCCAGATGAGATCTTACTAGTATAGCCTGAGCATTTGACGCTAATAAGGTATTTAACCTCCCTAGCGGTCTGATTATGTCAGTATTTCTGTGCTCATTGTTTTCAATAGAAATATGTTGTTTTTTTATTGTAGGCCTGTAATTCCTGTACTGACTCCACCTCCTGAAACTCCTCCTCTCATCACCTCTATAGTTCAGAAGGCAGGCTCTGTGAAACGTGTGACACAGCAGCACAAACTAACTTCTTTGAAAACTGTGACACTTGTTGATGTGTGGGGATCTTCAGAAAGTAAGTTAAAAAATGTCTAGATTGTTTAATAGGATAGTGTTGGAATACAGTGCTCATGTATTTTGTGCAACAACTACATCAGTGTTCAGTAGAGATATATTAATCAATCAGTAGATGGCAGTATTTATACATTTATAGCTGCTTCTATGGTACTCTATACTTTGTCTTTTCTCTGAATAAAGTTTCTGTCTCCTGTTTGCAGTGAAGCAGCAGAAAAGCACATGTAGACTGTGCTGTGTCTGTTCTTTAGGGCTATATAAAGAATTTCTAACAGGCTATGATACAAGTATAATTTAGAAATGAGAATATAATTTTACATTTGGATCCTAGATACATTTTTAAGCTATACAGCGTTTACATAAAAAGTGCAAAATAAATAAAGTGCAAAACAACAAATATCCACATTTGTTGTTTTGCATTTTATTTATTTTGCACTTTTTATGTAAGTGCTGTATATCTTGGTTTATATTAATTATTGCACATTATTGTGTATATCACAGCAGCTATTGTGTATCAGGGAGGTCAATAGAGCACAATTGTTTTGGTTATATACATTTTTAAGTTAAACTGTAAAATTGACCTCTCATCCCCTAGATGCATGAAGCCTCCTGAAGTTTTCCCACTTCCTGTTGGTTATTTAGCACTACCCCCTTGAGGGCCGCTGAGTAATTTTCAGGTTCCCTGTCTTTCCTGAGCCCCTGCTGACAAGAACTTAGACCTTTGGCCAGAAGCATCCTCTGACTACAATCATAAAATAGACCCACACAGTTTAGAGTGAACTGATATTTTGGTGGTATTGAGATCAAATGTAAGCACAGTAAAGCAACAGGAAAATATGTGCATAAGATAACAGCTATTGCTCTAGTAACTTCAAGGTCACAGCATAGCACAACTCAATCAGTTCTAAAGATCCTGCAATTTAGAATTTAAATGATAGCCCCAGTAATGAGATGTTTCTTTCCCAGTGAGTAAAAACTAAAAAGCAAAGAGGCTAATTCACTTTGGGCTCTCAGTGACTGACGACTGTGTCCAATTCTGAGGAAGGAAAAGCTCTTCAATTAAATAGGCCAATGTCCCTTTAACTGCAATGTCAGTGTCAATCTTCTGCGCACTCGATGGGGCCCTAGTTGGTGCACATAAGGTTTCAAATCTTCCTTGAGGCAAAGGGTATGAGTTCCTTAAGAGAGGGTGAACATAAAGAAAAGGGATGTGCTGTTGAATTTGTATGGTGTCTTCTTTAACGCACACAGGGTAAAATCTAGAATCAGGCTGAAATTAGGGGGAGGGGCAGAAACACACTTCTGTAGGGGGTCAGTTCCTCTCTGGGTCACAGTGGTGAACCACAACAATGAAGGAGCTCCTTGGTGAATGGGGCAGACTGTAATAGGAGCAATAATACAGCTGGACCCACAGAGAGCAGATATTGTAGTAGACTCTTGTGATTGGATATGCTGAAAGTGTAATAACTAGTAGGCCAAACAACTTGGGCCTCAACACGATTAACTTGAGAAACAATGATAGTCAAACTGAGTACAAAGTAACTGGATTTGGTAATGTCATGTGCAACTTAGATGGCTTGAGTATGGAATTCTCTCACCCAATCCGTAACCTCAGTCCGGTTTAGATGGGGGCCCCTGTTTCCTCGTGGTTCCTCCTTTAGAGATCACTCCTGACAGCAGCAATCCAGGCTGCCTTCTTGTAGGACTGTCCGCCAGACATGTCAGTGTTGTCAGCGGTCAGCAATTCCTCCTCTCCTCTCTCTCTGCAGCCTGGCCCAGCATGGACCTCCAGCATCCATGGTCTTCTCCTTACACCTGCTCTCCAGCTTTCTCTGTCCACTTCCTGTCCTCTATTTCCTGGGCTTCTGTATTTTTTTGCCACCGCTCATTAGCTAGCTCTTTTGGGAAATGTAGTTTGTTAGCTCCCTGTCAAACAGTGAAGTCCTGCATTCAGCTTACAAATCCCACAAAGCTTTTCAACAGAGTCTGTTTAACTGGGCACTGCCATCTTGTGTCCATTTAACATTCTGCAGCCAGTATTTCTGCAGGGTGTTGCAGTTAAGATAAATCAACCCCCTACCCCTGACCGCATCCTGCAACATGATGTCTGCCATCTTAACTCCCTATAAACTACCTACCTGAACTACATATCAAATTGGCACATGTGGGTGTGTGCCTATTCATTTGCAAATTGTGACTTTGGAAAGATGCTATTTGCATATCTATGTTGGGAATTCTCTATAAAGTGCTGAAAGAAATCTGGTTCTCTTTAAAATGTTAATTCACCTTTACCAAAAAACTGTTTATATAAGTAAAGGGTGCCTGTTGATGAAAATAAACTGTGCAGCTTTGACAAAAGTTGGCTAGTGCTCTTGCTGTAGTTGTACACCATTTACATACCTCCCATAGCCTGGCTGAAAAACTGCCAGAAATGCTATCATCCCATCCTGCCTTGTTGCTAGGACATTGTAAATTGCAGAACAGGTGGGGAGCATTGCTCTTTTGTCCTGATACAGAATGCTAAGTGGACATTGTCATTCATGTTGCTGGCAGAATCATCAGGTGAAATAAAGAATAAAATCTAGAAAAAAAGCTAATACAGCTACCAAATCTGAGAACTGGTAAGTTGCAATATATTACACCTTTTCTGGATTTAGCTATAGATTCATTTGATTTTGTCCTGAACCAAGTGCCATTTTAAGGAGCCTTATGATTGGAAAATAAATGCATAGCTGTACCTGTTTTTTTGGTTAGTCGGAAATTCTGGAGGTTCGTCCCTGGAAATGTCCCTGGTATTTAGCAATAACTAAATGTAACAGATATCCCTCATATATGCATTGTGAATTCAACTCTTATCATCTTGTACAGGTTTAAAAGTAGCATTTATGTAAGAGCAGCAATAAGCATGTCTTCCAATTGAATAATGAAATTGGGTGTATTAGTATTCCATCATTCTCTGAGATAGTATTATATGTGGTGGGCTATGCTACATTAGTAAGGCAGCATCACTGCATATTATTTCACAATGTTGTCAACCATGAGAATACGTCCTTTCATACACTATACACTGTATGTTTGTTATAATATTAATATCACTTAAGTACAATGTTTTGTCTTTTTCTCCCTGTCTGTAAAAATGTACTAAAATAAAAATATATCGTACCTCATTTCATTGTTCAGATATTATTTTAATTTCATAAAGATTACTTTTAAGATTCCTCCTGGCACACAATTTAAACATATTAAACTTATCAATATAAATTATGTATATTGCTGTGTATATTTTGAGCATATATTGGTATTATGGGGCTTTTAAATGATAATACATTTTCAGACTGTTTTCCTGCTTGCTGGACTCTTGAGAATGGCAGTACATTCTCCTAGACAACATAAAAAAATGACTGCATTATATTAGATTTTCAAATGCAACAAATATTGGCAGTCGTACTAATTTAAAGGAAACCTGGACTGAGAGAATTAAGGAGGCTGGCATTGCTGACTTCCTTCTGAAAAGGCTAGGTGCCTGGCTGTGTCTGACAAGTGTGCAGAACTCCTGATCTGCATAATTTGCAGTGTTACAGCCATGCAACTAGTATTTTCAGAAGGAGAAATATGTAACCTGTAATAGTTTTTGGCTCACTTTATTATTAGTATTTTTTTTTATGTTCCCGGGTTTATAAACAGATGTCTGATGTTATCTTTTTATTACTTGCATAAAATCTCTAATTTTCAAAAAAGACTCACTACAGGAGTAGTTTGCAGAGCATACTTAGTGAAACAGGTCTTGTTGCTTCTCCTTGCATGATGATGTCATGCCACTCCGGCCTGAGGCCTTCAAGCCTGTGTGATGACCATTTCACAAGCATTTATATTCCCAGGGAGCAACCTGGGCATGTGATGAAGGATGCACACTACATTCCCTTAGGGTGGGGGTAAAGAGTAATGGGGGTTAACCCAGAGATGAGCTTTAGGATGTAATCTTGTCAAAATAGCTTAAAAATGACCTTTGTGTTTCACTCTGCATCTAGCTATGACTTTATATGATATAAAAAATGGCAACAATGTCCAGTTTGTGTAAAGATTCCCTAGAATCCTCATCCAGCTGTTACATAGTTAGTCTGGCTGAAAAAAGACAAAAATCCATCCAGTTCAACCATAAAAAAAAAGTTATATTCCTATACCTACAGTTGATCCAGAGGAAGGCAAAAAAAACAGCAAAGCATGATCCAATTTGCTCCTGCTGAAAAAATTCCTTCCTGATCCCCAGAGAGGCAATCGGATATTCCCTGGGTCAACTTTACCTATAAATGTTAGTATCTAGTTATATTCTGTGTATCTAAGAAACAATCGAGGACTTTTTTGAAGCAATCCACTGAGCTGGCCAGAACTAACTCTTGAAGGAGTCTATTCTACATTTTCACAGCTCTCACTGTGAAGAAACCTTTCCGTGTTTGGATATTAAATTTATTTTCCTCCAGATGTAAAGAGTGCCCCCTTGTTCTCTGTGATGACTTCAGGGTGAATAGTTCTACACCGAGTTCACTATATGAACCACTGATGTGTTTATACATGTTGATCATATCCCCCCCTAATCTCCTCTTCTCAGGAGAGAATAAATTCAGTTCCTCTAATCTTTCCTCATAGCTGATCTCCTCCATGCCTCTTATCAGTTTGGTTGCCCTTCTCTGTACTTTCTCAAGTTCCCCAATGTTCTTTTTGTGAATTGGTGCCCAAAACTGAACTGCATATTCCAGATGAGGTCTTACTAATGATTTGTACAAGGGTAATATGATATCTCTCTCTCTGGAGTCTATACCTCTTTTAATACAAGAGAGGATTTTGCTCGCTTTAGAAACGCAGCTTGGCATTGCATGCCATTATTAAGCTTGTGATACCAGAACCCCCAGATCCTTCTCCACCATTGATTCCCCCAGTTGTACCCCCCCTAGTATGTATGATGCATGCATATTCTTAGCCCCCAAGTGCATAACCTTACATAGCAGCATCTGAAGTGGGTGCAGTAAGTGGCCTGACGACACCTATGGATCCACTAATACTGTTGCTGAGGATATGTGACACACTTGCCACCACATACCATATTAAGCTATTTTTGTTTTATGCCTATTATGCCAGAGAAGCTATCCTCCTTAAGTGGAAAGTGTCAGATCCTCCCTCGATAGCCCAAAGGTGTACCCTAATTAATAAAGTTCTTCCATTATATAAGCTCACATATCTGTCCTTAAAAAATTCCAAAAGATCTGGTCTGCATGGATAAGGGCTTGAAATTTGACAAACTGAAGTACTGCATTCACATTTCCCTCTTCTTCCCCATATTCCCTTTTCTCCCTACCATATGTCCTAATGCTGGTTGCCTCCTGTCACCGAACCTGCTGCTCATGTGGAGCAGTAACAATTTGTAGGCTCTCTCTACTGCTGACTCCTGTAGGGCTCAATGTATGTATCACACTAGGACTCCAGGTATACCGTGTGCCTGAGATGTTACTTTTACCCTAAATTTGTATGGACAATGACCTTGTAGATCAGCGGTTCTCAACCTGGGGGTCGCGACCCCTTTGGGGGTCGAACGACCATTTCCCAGGGGTCGCCTAAGACCATCGGAAAACACATATTTCCGATGGTCTTAGGAACCGAGACACCGCTCCTCTCTCCGGCGATGTGTGGGCGGGATGATACGCTGCTCCTGTCACCTGGCCACACCTCCGGGATCGCTCAGCAGCTCCGCTTCCTCGCCGCTGATTGGCCACCGGAACTGTAGCTCAGGAGAGGCACACAGGCGGCCAATCACCGGCGAGGAGGTGGAGCTTGGAGAGGAGGAGCCGAGCGGCAGCGCGCGTACATCAAAGAAGATCGAGGGAGCTGCCGGAGCGAGTGAAGAGGAGAGCGGTCAGAGAAGGAAGACAGCTGACAGGTAAGTGAGAGAGCGAGCCCAGGCTGTCACTAATACCAACGATGGGGCACTATTCCTCCCCCCACTGACACCAACGATGGGGCACTATTCCTCCCCCCACTGACACCAACGATGGGGCACTATTCCTCCCCCCACTGACACCAACGATGGGGCACTATTCCTCCCCCCACTGACACCAATGATGGGGCACTATTCCTCCCCCCACTGACACCAACGATGGGACACTATTTCCCCCCCCCTGACCCCAATGATGGGGCACTATTCTCCCCTCCACCACACTGACATCAATGATGGGGCACTATTCCTCCCACTGACACCAATGATGGGGCACTATTCCTCCCCCCACTGACACCAACGATGGGACACTATTTCCCCCCCCCCCTGACCCCAATGATGGGGCACTATTCTCCCCTCCACCACACTGACATCAATGATGGGGCACTATTCCTCCCACTGACACCAATGATGGGACACTATTCCTCCCACTGACACCAATGATGGGGCACTATTCCTCCCACTGACACCAATGATGGGGCACTATTACTCCCACTGACACCAATGATGTGGCACTATTCCTCCCACTGACACCAGTGATGGGGCACTACTCCCACTGACACCAGTGATGGGGCACTACTCCCCCCACTGACACCAGTGATGGGGCACTACTCCCCCCACTGACACCAGTGATGGAGCACTATTCCTCCCACTGACACCAATGATGGGGCACTACTCCCCCCACTGACACCAATGATGGGGCACTACTCCCCCCACTGACACCAATGATGGGGCACTACTCCTCCCACCGACACCAATGATGGGGCACTACTCCTCCCACTGACACCAGTGATGGGGCACTACTCCCCCCACTGACACCAGTGATGGGGCACTACTCCCCCCACTGACACCAGTGATGGGGCACTACTCCCCCCACTGACACCAATGATGGGGCACTACTCCCCCCACTGACACCAATGATGGGGCACTATTCCTCCCACTGACAGCAATGATGGGGCACTATTCCTCCCACTGACACCAATGATGGGGCACTATTCCTCCCACTGACACCAATGATGGGGCACTATTCCTCCCACTGACACCAATGATGGGGCACTATTCCTCCCACTGACACCAAGGATGGGGCACTATTCCTCCCACTGATACCAACGATGGGGCACTATTCCTCCCACTGATACCAACGATGGGGCACTATTCCTCCCACTGACACCAACGATGGGGCACTATTCCTCCCACTGACACCAACGATGGGGCACTATTCCTCCCACTGACACCAACGATGGGGCACTATTCCTCCCACTGACACCAACGATGGGGCACTATTCCTCCCACTGACACCAGTGATGGGGCACTATTCCTCCCACTGACACCAGTGATGGGGCACTATTCCTCCCACTGACACCAGTGATGGGGCACTATTCCTCCCACTGACACCAGTGATGGGGCACTATTCATCCCACTGACATCAGTGATGGGGCACTACTCCTTCCACTGACACCAATGATGTGGCACTACTCCTCCCACTGCAAAATTACAGTTATGAAGTAGCAACGAAAATAATTTTATGGTTGGGGGTCACCACAACATGAGGAACTGTATTAAGGGGTCGCGGCATTAGAAAGGTTGAGAACCACTGTTGTAGATGATAATACATTTGTATATATCCTGGAGATATTCCATTTGATGTGAGTTTCCACACATCTATCTTCTGCCAACGTGTTTGTGTTGTGTTTTTTTTTTCTGTGTGTCATGATTATTGTTGTAATGCCATTTTTTGAAACTCAATAAACTTCACTATTAAAAAAGATGTTACGAATGTACATAATTAAACCTTCTACAGAATGTTTTCTCATATTACTGCTATATATTGTATTTTATACATTAGCTGTGTATTAACTATGGCCTTGAATTTTACTCTTTGGAATAGGAAAACAATGGAAAACATACTTATGCACATAACCTCTTTCAATCAGTTAGGCTCTGCTAAAAGTCTGGGAGAAAATTTAATGTGCCAGAGAAAGAAAAAAAGATTTATTACTGTTAATCCTGGGTGATAAATCATTCCTCTTCCAAGGACTTTAATAAAAGCACCCTATACTTTCACAAACATTCAGAGTCCCGCAACAAAGAAAGCATTATGTTTCTGAATCTGATTTTTACCATGCACTTCACTTGACCTCTCTCTGCTGCTTCTGTCAGACAATGTTAGCGGTGACAACAAGAACACAATATTCCCTGAGCCTTTGTAGTGCCACAACATATGTACAGCGTAGCTTTATTCTTTTTTACTATTACAAGGTAAACCCACTTTTCCAAGTCATGCAGGAAAGTTTTATGAGTGTCATTTTCTTTTGTGTTTTACAGAAAGAGAAGAAAATGGTATTACAGACTAAGTTTTTTTTGCTGAGCTACTTAAAAAATAAGTGCACTCTCAAAGCACACTTATTCTTCTTGTCCAGTTGCTTTGACTTAAACGTTGCTACCAGGGGCGGACTGACAACTCATGGGGCCCCCGTGCAATCGGGGATCATGGGGCCCCTGTGTCCTCACCCACACCCAAAAAAAGCAAATGAAAGGTACCAGGGGCATCTCATGGGGCCCCCTACTGACCCCGGGCCCTCGGGCAGTGCCCGAGTGCTCGAATGGTGAGTCTTCCCCTGGTTGCTACCCTCCTCACATAAATATACTTATGAACATCTGTTAGACACGGTCTCTGGTTGTTTTTACTTCCAGCATTGCAATTAGTACCTCTGTGAGCTGTGCCTGTGCACTTCAGCCCTATTGATTTCTATGGAGCTGTCTTTCTTCATCTATCGAGGTAAAGATGATGGTAGACGAGTCCTATTGAACGATTTGGGGTCAATTCAGTAACAGCTAAATACAATGTTTTACAAGTTTTGCATTAAAATAACCAATGTAGCATTTATCTTTAAAGTAGTCAATTCACTAAAAATAAAAAATTCACAATTTTTGTTTTTGTGGAATTTAGCTTTAGGCTAAGGCTAGGTTCACATCTGTGCTTGTGGTGCCGCTGCGGATCCGCACAAAAAATCCACTTACACAGAAGAATGCGGACCTGCGGGCGGGTGCCATTAATTCTATTGGCAAGTTGCCCGCACTGGAAATTGCAACCGCACTAGGAACCGAGGTTCCTGTGTGGGCTGTGGTTTCCAAAGAAGTGCAGGGACTTCTTTCCTGCGTGTCCCGGGGCACGGGAGTCCATTCGAATGAGTGGGCTCTTGTGCCTGTGCAAAACACAGACCGCAGGATCGTACATATGTGAACCAGGGGTAATACTCGGTATAGTATCAGAGATTTAACCTCCAGCCGGAAAAGGAAGTAAGCATTTAGTAGCAGTATCATTACAGCTTTTACATGTGATCCTTCCCACTCAAGGCTACTGGTTGTTAAGGGCACCAGGGCATGCTATCCCCATCTGTACCATTCAGCTGCCAGATCAGGATTCTGGCTGATAGGTGAATATAAACAAATGGACCTGGATTGTGTTTTAACAATAAAAAAAGGTTCCAGCTTCCCCCCAAGATTCATACCAGATCTGAAGAATTTCAGGTGGGATCCCAAGCAAAAGACAAGAAAACATGTGTGTATTCCCTCACAACAAACATACCAGACCCTTATTCGAGCATGCAGCCTGGTGAGCCAGGAAAGGAGGAACAAGCCTGTGCCCCTTTTCTGAACCATACAAGGCCACATCCCCTCAACATGGGGGGTACCTTCCCAGTGACCCACCTGGCAAAGCACTTTGTGTCTATGTTAATGAGGACAAGGTCCTCTTCCCCTCAATCCTGGTCTGATGGTTGTGGTGGTCTTCAGGTGGGCTGGTCTTCTTGGAATCTGGAAAATCAAATTCTGGCACCTCCCATGTGAATGGGTAAGGTGTGAATGTAAATAAACACACATCTTTGGACAAGACCTTTAATAAACTCCTGCCTCCATTATGTAAATCCACCATCAATTATAGTGTCTAGTGATTCACGTCCTATCATGATGAATGACATCCACCGACCTGTTAAGAGAAAAAAAAACCCATCAAGCTCAGACACTATCTGCTCCCAATGACTGCTCACACCAGTTGACATGGTCCTTGGTGCTAAGTGTTAACAAATATTTTGTCATTGACCATATATGGATGTGTCCATATTTGGTCAATGACATCACTCAGGACACCCCACTCCTTTGTTTACATTTAGAGCTGAGGACCTGGACATGTCATTCAGTGCCACTAGTTGTCAGGAGCAGATGTTGTTGGTGCTTGGTGGGTTTTTTTGTCAGGTCATCATAATTGATGAATACATGCATCACTGAATTACATGATTGATGGTGGATTTACATTGTGGGATGTTTATTTTTTGGGAGGGATGTTTAATAGAGGACTTGTCAAAAACTGTGTGTTTAATTCCATTTCCATTTTTTTGTGGATGAGTATGGGTATGAATGAGGTAGAATACACATAAATAATGCTTTTTTGTATATTTAACTTTTTATGGTTTTAATTTCCGTGATAAGGTTTCTATAATATGTGTGTGTATATATATATATATATATATATATATATATATATATATATATATATATATTTATTTGTGCTCAAAAGTTCACATTCCCTGGCAGAAATTGTGAAATTTTGGCATTGATATTGAAAATATGACAGATCATGCCAAAGAATGCTCTTTTATTGAAGGATGATGATCATATGAAACCATTTATTATCAAATAGTTGTTTGGCTCCTTTTTAAATCATAATGATAACAGAAATCACCCAAATGGCCATGATCAAAAGTTTACATACCCTGGAATGTTTGGTCTTGGTACAGACACACAAGGTGACACACACTTCTTAAAATACCAATTAGAGGTTAATGTCCCACATCTGTGGCTTTTTAAATTGCAATTAGTGTCAGTGTATAAATAGTCAATGAGTATGTTAGCTCTTACGTGGAAGCAATGACTAGGCTAGATACTGAGCCATGGGGATCAGAAAAGAACTGTCAAAAGTCCTGCATAACAAGGTAATGGAACTTTCTAAAGATGGAAAAGGACATAAAAAGATGTCCAAAGCCTTGAATATGCCAGTCATCACTTCCATTAAGAAGTAGAAAATTCAGGGACCTTTTGATACCAAGCCAAGTACAGGAAGACCAAGAAAGATTGCAGCCACAACTGCCAGAAGAATTGTTCGGGATACAAATGGAAACCCATAGGTAAAAAGGAGCCAAACAACTATTTGATAATAAATGGCTTCATATGATCATCATCCTTCAATAAAAGAGCATTTTCGGCATGATCAGTCATATTTTCAATATCAATGCCAAAATTTCACAATTTCTGCCAAGGTATGCAAACTTTTGAGCACAACTGTATATATCGCATTTCTTTCTCTCAGTTATCTATTGCATATATAATTTTGTGTTTTGGCTCTTTCATTATATTTCTTTATTATACAAATAAAATGTAACAATGTGTGAGGATAAGGAGCTGAGCTACCAAGACATGGTGTTGTGGATATTTTAATGTCTAATTACCATGGTGAGATCCTACCCTTATTTGGAATTTATGGGGACACACTATGCACTTTAAGCACCCATATCGTGTTATTAAATTCTGAATATTTAAGTATGGAATCTAAAATATCTAGTGTATAAACCTACCACTCAACAGAATAAATATGGCAAGGTAAAAATTAGTATAATTAGTTAAGAATTAGTTATTAAGGAAAAAGACAATCTAGTTATGCAACTTTATATACATGATTCTGTGGTGTTGTTCCTTGGCTCTGGTTATTTATGGCTTCAGTACTAGGTAACTCTTCTTGACTACATTTCAGTCTCTTTCTTGGCACTCTTTCAGGCTGAATAGGACCTAAGGGTCACAGGACCCCAATGCCACAGTCTGTAGCCGTTCCTCACTCAATATTATATAATGCAAAAACTTGTTTTAAAAACTATAAACAGAGCACGGAATGGGTAAAACACCCGTTTCTTTTTGCCCTTTGTATCCCACTGGGGAGAATTACCTTTGTGTTCTAGATCCAAAACAAGATGTGAGGGAGGGAATTCCTCTCTTAGCAGATGTCCTTGGAACAAGTGTCTCCATTGGAAGATTTCCCCTTTATTCCTGTTCTGGTGACAACACAAAATTGTAGGTAACACTAGTCACTAGAACTCTCTAGTGCGGACACAAACTGCAGTAAAACCTGTCAGAGGCTCTAACCCCTCTCACTTCCATTGAAAACTAAAAAAATAATAGTTTTTGGCTTCAAATAGTTTCAAAGCTCCTTGTGGTACCCAAGTACTAATGCATGCATCTAGAGTGTTCTTGAAAGTTGACTACTTAAGATAAAGCACCCAGAACCAGTCATCATCTGGACTAAATAGACACCTTTACATGACCAACTTAGGTTTATTTTCCACCAAACCATAAGACAAGACAAAGTGAAGTTCTGCTACTATGAACGAAAAGAAACAGAATCAGAAAACAGGATGAAATACAGCAGCTGCCTAAAGCTTAGAGACTTAAAAATATATTTCTAACCCTGAAATAGAATGCTAAAAGGATCTAGGTTGAAGGATTCTGAGGCTTGGATATCTTGAAAATGATATACCGATTTATTACACCATAAAGATAAAGTGGATCAACAGACATTTCAGCAGGCCCATTATGATCAGTAACCATTGGTAATGAGGAAGAAGATTAACTGTCCTTAAAATGCTTATCATAGAACACAGCAAAGGAAATTGATAGCATTGCCTTGAAAAATTGCAGTGACCAGAGACATCTGTTAAAATGCTCTCAAGGTTTTGCCAGAAAATTTGTTAAACAGCATTATGACTAACTAGAAAAAAGATCTATTTACTTACCAATACTGAAAAAAAAGTTTTTTCGAATGACTATGGAAACAACACAAATTAATTCTTGATCTGCCCTTCAGTAATCGCTCTCTTTAGAACGTTACCATAAAAATCAACAAATTTGCAGTCAGTGATAAAGCTCTTTAGGTAAGGTACTGTCTCTGCCAAAACATGTCGCTAAACAAATTCATTTTCATAGAAAAAGTTCAGAGTTCATTAATACCGAAGTGTGGATTTTGAAAAGACCTGGAAAACCCATGCGTACAATAATAAGAGGCTTGCAACAGGAGTGGCCAGTTTGAAAGTGACAGAAGAAGATGAGACTATCCCCCAGTTTGCTGGCCTCATTCTAGATAGCTGCTCTACAAAACCAGTGGCAATGACTCATCCTGTAACAACAGATTTTGATAACTGGTTGAAAGAACAATTTGTTTTCGGTCTCCATAGTACAATGCTTAAAACCTTGTTAAAGGAAAAGCTTGCCAGTGCTGATTTAACATTTCACCAATTGTAAAGAATTTCTATATCTGTATCAAATGAAGAGAGTTCACTAAACAAGCTCTGTTACAGGACACTATTGAGAAAACTCAACTACAACTGTATCGCCGTTATCAGTTGCTATTACAGGCAGCATATGTAGAAATCTGTAAAAGTGGAATCCTCATCAACAAGCAAGAAAGACCTAGTTGGAAAGTACCAAGCATATTTTTAAAGAAATTGTGTATTTTTAATCTCGTTATTTAACCACTTGCCCTCTAGAGGATTTACCCCTCCCCCCCATCCTGACCAGGCCATTTTTTGTGATACGGCGCTGCATTGCTTTAACTGACAATTGCGCGGTCATGCAACGCTGCGCCCAAATGAAATTTGTGTCCTTTTTCCTACAAATAGAGCTTTCTTGCAGTGGTATTTGATCACCTCTGCTTTTTTGTTTTTTTTTGCACTATAAACAAAAAAGACTGTAAATTTTGAAAAACAATATTTTTGACTTTTTGCTATAAAACATTTCTAGTAAAAAAAATTAAAAAAATCAAATTTCTGCATAAATTTAGGCCAAAATGTATTCTGCTACATGTCTTTGCTAAAAAAAACCCCCAATAAGTGTAAATTAATTGGTTTACATGAAAGATAGAGTGTCTACAAATCCCGGTATATATACTGGAATTTTTTTTTATTATACTAGTAACAGCGGCTTATAGTGGGACTGCAGGACTGAGGAGGGCATTCAGGAACTGACGGGAACTGACACCCAATGACGGGTGGATTGACCATTTGGAAACTCGGCCACTGCCCGAGGGCCCGGGGTCAGTAGGGGGCCCCATGAGATGCCCCTGGTACCTTTTTCATAGGCTTTTTTGAGTTTGGGCAAGGACACAGGGGCCCCATGATCCCCTATTGCCCGGGGTCCCCATGAGTTGTCAGTCCGCCCCTGCCCAATGACACTAATACAGTGATCATTGCTAATAAAAATCACTGACACTGTTCTAATTACACTGGGCATTAAGGGGTTAACATCTGGGGTGATCAACGGGTTAACAGTGTGCTGTTTGTGTTTCACTATGTAGATATGTTGCTTTGTATTGCTCTGCTATGCAGAGCAATACAAAGCAGCATGTCGGTGCTGACAGGGGAGAGATCTGTGTTGTTTACACACAGACCTCTCCCATGTCACTGTTCCTCAGCAATCGGCGGGTGCCGGCGGGGAATCTCCGGCCAGGACCCAGTGGTCCACATCTGTAGCCACCAATGGCAGCACACGCCCCCTACCCGGAGATGCAAGATCACGTACCTGTATGCGATGTTTCACAGCCCTGCCACCCTGTAGCAGTAGTTCTGCTATAGGGTGGTCAGGAAGCAGTTAAACAGCATTAAAACACCAGCTCCCCACTAAAGGATGTTTTGTTCAGGTTTTGTTTTGTTCTTGTTTTTTTTTATAGTGGTGCATCTTTTTTTTTTTTACTTTTTACCAATAGCCTGCTATTTGCTTTGAAAAAGTCCAGAGAAAAAACTTACAATATTCGACCTCCAGAGACTCCGGAGTTCCAGTGATATTTTTGGCATTTGTGGATTTCAGGCTGGGTTTGCAACTTCTGCAAACCAAGCCCAGGGCAGTTCACTCATCACTAATGAGAGGAATTTACAGTGGGGTTTAGAGAAGACTTATGATTGGAGCCAGAAAAATGGTTATTGACATAACGTGCATGTTATAGTTGAACATATTTTTGCTGCCTGACAAACCACAATTTGTCACAAAGCAAAAGGACCTGAGCCTCAGGGTACTACATTAGTCTGGCACACTTATGAACCATTTAAAGTTATCTCCTGTTTAACCTTGATAGGTCCGAAGATGGATATAGTCATGTACTAGTCATTGTTGATCATTTCTCAAAATTTAGCTAAGTATGCTACTCAGGAAGGAAAAAATTAACCCTGGTACAATGGAACCTCACAAAGTATTCATTCCAATCAAGGCCTGTTTTGAAAGCTGACACAAGAACTTTGCAGATTATATGGAATTTTAAAATCTCATTCGGCACCTTATTATTTTCAAGGAAATGGGGAATGTGAATGTTTCATTCACATTCTCATAGAAATATTACAGACATTAGAGGAAGAAAAAAATAGCCAGACTTTATTTCTGGAACAATTAGTTTGGAAATACAGTCATACTTTACACTCATCCACAGGGTATACCCCTTTCTATGTCCCTTTTTATTTTTTTGGGCCGTCAAAATGCAGGACATGCCTAATTAGCCCCTATTGGTGGGGAATTCAAATACACCAGACTCATGGACACAAAAAGTACGATGGAGAAACAAAAAAAAAAATTCAGGAAATTACAATAATGTAGAACTCTCATTAGAAGAAAATTGTCTTGAATATTGGAGACAAAGTGCTTGTGTGACAGAAAGGGAAGCATCAGGAGGGTAAACTACAAACACTTTGGGGAAATTGTTAGTTGTCCTATACCAGATATACCTGTTTATGAGTTATAATAAGAAGGAAACAGAAATAAAATTTGTAGTTACTTCAGAAGTTGTCAAAGCCATATATGACTATAAGTAGCCGACAACTATGTATTTCCATCTGAAGACCTGCATAATACTTATCGGCCTTTACTAGGAGACTGGTGGTTTGCCACCATCCCTAACTTGAATGAAGTCAAAGAATTCTACTTGCCCCAAAACCCTAGTAATTTGGCTTGGGAGTCAAGTTTACATCAGAGGACTTACAATAAATGAGAAGGTCCACTAGACTGAAATTTGAGAAATCAAATAGTTTTCTCTAGATAAAAAAATATAAATGTTTTCACTTGCACGGGACTACAAGTTTGTGTCACAGTGGCAATGTAGTAAGAATATTTTTGTATGTTGTTTTGTTTTCTGTTAGTATTGTTTTAAACATATCCGTACTGTTCCTTCAATTTCTATATATCAGTTAGGCCTAAAGTGATTCTAAAGCTTAATTTTTTTTACTAATAAACATGTTATACTTACATGCTCTGTGCAATGGATTTACATAGAGCTGCCCTAAATTCTCTTCTTCTGGGGTCCCCTGATGGCCTTCATAGCTGCTCCGTTTCAGGGAGTGCCTCCATAGCAAGCCCATTGCTATGGGAAGTGTTAATTTTGATGTCAAATTTTGATTTAGTTTTAGTCATAGTCTTTTGACTAAAATTTTATTTTAGTTTTAGTCGCATTTTAGTTTTCTACATTTTAGTCAAATAAAATCCCTAGTACATTTGATTCAACTAAAATCTAATGGGTTTAGTTAATAATTATATTTATACTCCAGAAGTATATAATGAGTTTGAAATTATACAGAAATGCTTAAAAAATGCATTACAACTTATTTTTGAGAGTGAGTGCACAGGGTGAGGGAAGAGAATTGGATCCTCTGGGGAGGCTGTAAAGCACACCAGTAAGCACTGCTACATGGTTTGCAGATTTTACAGGTGAAGCTCCAAAGAAAGCAAACGTTCACATGGGTAAATGTCCTCCCTCACATTTTCGCTACGTTTTCGTTAGTTGATGGAAATTGGAATTGATTTTCGTCATAGTTTTGATAAAGTGCCGAAAATTCTAATTGATTTTCGTTTAGTTTTCGTCACTGAAAACATACCACTGATGAAAACTATGATGAAATTATTATCATCAACGAAATTAACATTGGCTATTGGTGCACTTGTATGAACTTCATGAAAACAGTCCACGCTGATTGGCAGGTGAAATGCACTGACGTAGTGACATAATCATGTCTGGAATGAGCTACTATCTACGTATATCTGCAGCACACAGCCAATATTGGCATTCCTCTGCTATGACTACAATAGGAAAATGACTTAACATCATGTAAACATGGTGTGAATCTAACCCTGAGGAAATCAATACGAGCTTAAAGAGGAGAACAGTAATATGCAGCTGGCTTATAATGTATCACTCCCAGTCCTTGGGACATCAGACTGAGTAGTGCAATACATAGCACTGAGTAGTCTGCAATACATGGAGTGAAGGTTTCTCCCATGCACCTGTCTGATGTCAGAAGGAGCGGTGAGATGTTAACTTACTGCACAGCATGCCAATCCTGGACTTTGAGAATTGCAATGTGGCTAGGTTTGCCCTATCTAGCTTGGCTACCATTTCTACAGCATATACCGCAACTTCTGATTGCTGTCATTCAAGAACGAATAAAGACAACCTTTTTTTTTTCGTTTTGTACATAGTAAAGAGGGATTAGAACACCTGTCAGGTTGTCATTGATGTCTGTGTCCCCTTTAGGGAGATTCGACCTCTCTATCTGTCCTGTTTACCATTATCACTGAAAGTGAAAGTAAATGAAAGTCCCAAATTTTGGGCTGTCCCCAGAAAAGCAACAAAGGGCAAATATTTCAATGGAGATACTAGTTTTGGTGACCTGGGGTCCCCAAGGGATTCCCTTAGTGTGCAGGGACTTCCTCTCACTTCCAGTTTGGCAATGGATCAGAACAGTGAAGGTAAATATCCCCAATGACAACAGATGGCAAGAAATAGACTGACAGGGGTTATGACTCTCCCTTACTTTATCCAAAATGAAAAAAAAGGTTTTGCCAATAGTTCTACTTTAAGAGCCTGGGTGTTTATCCTTCCTCTTCTATTGCAGCAATAATCATTTTCTTATCTGCTTTAGGGCTGCTTTGCACTTTACATCTATCAGATTCAGATACTAAGTGTTTCCTCACTATGGGACTTAATAGATGTTGACATAAGATAATGATATGCTGTTGGTGAAATAAAAGACTGTCTGGCATCAGCATGCACTAACACTGTCTGTTCTGCAGGGCTATATACATAATCTCTAACAGGCTATGGGCCCAGACACTCAGTTGTAGCCTGCTATAGCAAATAAGTGCAAGATACACGAACAGAAAGAAGACTGCAAAAGAATAAAAGAAAATAGCCAGTAACACAGCTGCAACAAAGTTTTCATTTGCAAATCTGACAAACCAGAACTGCCAGTCTTGGGCATTCAAGATGAAAATGCTGCTAATAAGAGAAGGTACATAAATGTATATATTACGTCAGGCCAAAACACCCTTCAGATGAGTGAATAAAGAAAGACCAGAAAGCTCAGAGTACAATGTCTCTTACCATAGAAGATGACCAAATCATACATACACTATATTATTATTATTATTATTATACAGTATTTATATAGCGCCAACGGTTTGCTCAGCGCTGTACATTACAGTGGGAGACAGTACACGAGACAGTACAGTAACAATACAGTTCGATACACGAGGGGTTCGAGGGCCCTGCTTCTTGGAGCTTACAATCTAGTAAAAGTATTGGGACACCCCTCCAAATCATTGGATTCAGGTGCTCCAATCATCTCCATGGCCACAGGTGTATAAAATCAAGCACTTAGGCATGTAGACTGCTTCTACAAACATTTGTGAAAGAATAGGTCGCTCTCTGGAGCTCAGTGAATTCAAGCGTGGTACTGTGATAGGTTACCACCATAAGTTCATCCGTGAAATTTTCTTGCTACTAAATATTCAACTGTTAGTGGTATTATAACAAAGTGGAAGCAACTGGGTACAACAGCAACCCAGCCATGAAGTGGTAGGCCATGTAAAATGACAGAGCAGGGTTAGCGCATGCTGAAGCGCACAGTGCGCAGAAGTCTCCAACTGTCTGCAGAGTCAATAGCTAAAGATCTTCAAACTTTGTGCGGCTTTCAGATTAGCACAACAAGCGTTACATCACCAAGTGCAATGCAAAGCGTCGGATGCAGTGATGTAAAGCATGCTGCCACTGGACTCTAGAGCAGTGGAGGCGTGTTCTCTGGACTGACGAATCACGCTTCTTTGTCTGGCAATCCAATAGATGTGTCTGAGTTTGGCGGTTGCCAGGAGAACAGCACTTGCCTGACTGCGTTGTGACAAATGTAAGGTTTGGTGGAGGGGGGATTATGGTGTGGGGTTGTTTTTCAGGGGTTGGGCTTTGCCCCTTAGTTCCAGTGAAGGGACCTCTTAAGGCATCAGCATACCAAGACAGTTTGGACAATTTCATGCTTCCAATCGGTGGCAAAAGTTTGGGGATGGCCCCTTCCTGTTCCAACATGCACAAAGCAAAGTCCATAAAGACATGGATGAGCGAGTTTGGGATGGAGGAACTTGACTGACCTGCAAAGAGTCCTGACCTCTATCCGATAGAACACCTTGGGGATGAATTAGAGTAGAGACTGCAAGCCAGGCCTTCTCATCCAACATCAGTGCCTGACCTCACAAATGTGCTTCTGGAAGTATGGTCAAACATCCCCATAGACACACTCCTAAACTTTGTGCACAGCCTTCCCAGTAGAGTTGAAGATGTTATAGCTGAGTAGGCCAACTCAATATTGAACCTTACGGACTAAGACTGAGGGACCATTAAAGTTCATGTGCATGTAAAGGCAACTGTCTCAACACATTTGGCAATATAGTGTATAAGTAAGTGTGAAACTGCTTAAGAAATGTGGAAGGATTAAAAAAGGTGCATGAAAGAGCTTACCTCAGCAATAAACTGTATTTGATTAGAAAGGTATACCAAACCAAGTTGATGAAAGGCCAGGATATGCCGGACTATCTAAGGCACACCTTGGAAATGGTTGAATGCCTGAGAGGTATAGGATGGGAAATAAAAGTGTCACTTCTTTGTAGACCATGTTATAGAGACTGGACATCAATCAAGAGAGTCGTGAAAAATCTCAAATGAAAGACTTGAGTCTAAAGCTGTCCGCAGTTGGTGATTTAATCTCGCAAATCCACAAGTGATTACTTGTTCAAATTAAGAAACAGTCCTATGTCTTCATCCAGCAAGTAGCAGATCTCAGTAGCTTAGTCTTCTACAGAGGCAAAATATATTGCTGCAGCCTATACCAGTCAAGAAGCTACCTGTATGTGGTTACGTCAATTGCTTGAAGATCTTGCAGAGCCAATGTCCCAGCCTGCAATCTTATATGAGAATAATCAAGGATGTATCAAACTTTCCACCAGTGAGATCAATGCAAGAACAAAGCATATTGACGTCAGACATCATTCTCATGATCTGGTTGAACAAAATATAATTGTTCTTATGTATTGTGAAATTAATAACATGATTGCAGATGCTTTGACAAAACCGCTTACAAGAAACAGATTTATAGAACTGAAATCCGAAATGAGATTAATATAAGGAGTAGTTTTTGTGAGTGGGGGAAACCTTCTCTGCTGTGCGTGGACATGCTCTCTACCCCCACCACATCAACCACACACCACCATTCAGACTGCATGGTATTTGACCGTACATCATATGTAATCTAATCACCACAACCTCACTGACATTTTCGCTTCATTTGGCCATCCACCTATTGTCCTCATAGAGGCTTTACATTTTTTCAACGGATATTTTCTGGTTCCTACTCTTGTAGACATCTATATCCCATTGAAACTATCTTCTGAAAACTGGATCATTTTTTTCTGAATCCGGTGCATCACTCTTTGGTCTGGCCGCTTATGGTGACCTCAGTAGTGTGGGCAGGGGATGAGGACCCAGATGGTACCATCTCCAAGCATATAGTCCATTTAAAGTACTTCTAATCTTTCTGTCTATGCAGAATATAGTTGACAGTCATCAGGTATATCCCTGAAGAAGAGAATTTGTGTCTCGAAGCGCATTGGAGCCTGACTGTTATCCTCTGTAACAACTATTGTCAATATACATGTTGTAATTCTTTTAAGTCTTTTGGCTAAATAAACTTTGTTAACCTTTTATACATAATTACACTTGGCTCTTTGTCTAACACTGCCACTCTTAATCTTTTTGGGAAAATAGAATCTTTGCATTTGTTTGAAACAGGGATGATGGCAATGCAAATATTTTTACAACCTCAATATATATATACAGTCATGGCCGAAATTGTTGGCACCCTTGATATTTTTCCTGAAAATCAAGTATTTCACACAAAAAAGGTATTGCATTAACACATGTTTTGCTATACACATGTTTATTCCCTTTGTATGTATTGGAACAAATATAAAACAGAGGCAGAAAAGCAAATATGACATAATGTCACACAAAACCCCAAAAATGGGCTGGACAAAAGTATTGGCACCCTTAACTTAATATTTGGTTGCACACCCTTTGGAAAACATAACTGAAATCAGTCGCTTCCTATAACCATCAATAAGCTTCTGACACCTCTCACCCGGAATTTTGGACCACTCTTCCTTTGCAAACAGCTCCAGGTCTCTCTTATTGGAAGGACACCTTTTCCCAACAGCAATTTTAAGATCTCTCCACAGGTGTTCAATGGGATTTAGATCTGGGCTCATTGCTGGCCACTTCAGAACTCTCCAGCGCTTCTTTGCCATCCATTTCTGAGTGCTTTTTGACGTATGTTTGGGGTCATTGTCCTGCTGGAAGACCCAGGATCTTGGACGCAAACCCAGCTTTCTGACACTGGGCCCTACAGTGCGACCCAAAATCCTTTGGTAATCCTCAGATTTCATGATGCCTTGCACACAGTCAAGGCACCCAGTGCCAGAGGCAGCAAAACAACCCCAAAACATCATTGAACCTCCACCATATTTTACCGTAGGTACTGTGTTTTGTTCTTTGTAGGCCTCATTCCGTTTTCGGTAAACAGTAGAATGATGTGCTTTACCGAAAAGCTCTATCTTGGTCTCATCTGTCCACAAGACGTTTTCCCAGAAGGCTTTTGGCTTACTCAAGTACATTTTGGCAAACTGTAGTCTTGCTTTTTTATGTCTCTGTGTCAGCAGTGGGGTCCTCCTGGGTCTCCTGCCATAGCGTTTCATTTCATTTAAATGTCGACGGATAGTTCGCGCTGACACTGATGCTCCCTGAGCCTGCAGGACAGCTTGAATGTCTTTGGAACATGTTTGGGGCTGCTTATCCACCATCCGGACTATTCTGCGTTGCAATCTTTCATCAATTTTCCTCATCCGTCCACGACCAGGGAGATTAGCTACAGTGCCATGGGTTGCAAACTTCTTGATAATGTTGCGCACTGTGGACAAAGGCAAATCTAGTTCTCTGGAGATGGACTTGTAACCTTGAGATTGTTGATATTTTGCCACAATTTTGGTTCTCAGGTCCTCAGACAGTTCTCGTCTCCTCTTTCTGTTGTCCATGCTTAGTGTGGCACAGACAGACACACAATGCAAAGGTTAAGTGAACGTCTCTCCTTTTTATCTGCTTTCAGGTGTGATTTCTATATTGCCCACACCTGTTACTTGCCCCAGGTGAGTTTACAGGAGCATCACATGCTTGTAACATTCTTATTTATCCGCAGTTGTGAAAGGGTGCCAATACTTTTGTCCAGCCCATTTTTGGAGGTTTGTGTGACATTATGTCGAATTTGCTTTCTTTCCTCCCTTTTTTTGTTTTGTCCCAATACACACAAAGGGAATAAACATGTGTATAGCAAAACATGTGTTAATGCAATACGTTTCGTGAGAAATACATGATTTCCTGGAGAAATATCAAGGGTGCCAACAATTTCGGCCATGACTGTATATATATATATATATATATATATATATGTGTGTGTGTATTTTTTGTGCAACAACTACACCAATGGTATTCAGTAGAGATGTATTTTTCAACCAGTAGATGGTAGTGTTTATTTGTTGCTGCATCTAGAATAAAAGTCTGTCTTTTCCCTATATTAAACTTGCTTTTTCCTGTTCGCAGAAAAGCAGCAGATAAACACGTGGACTGTACCCAGTAACCAGTCTAGGGGATGTCTTTTTAGATTTTAAACTTGAAATTGGGGAGGGATATAAGGCACAGGATATTCCAATAAATGCAAGTTTCAAAGAAGAGGACACCAAGTTCCGAGTCTTGAAAGTAGCATTCCTTGACCCATGAGCCTGGAACGAAAGACCAGATTACAGGACGCTGTATAAGCTGCACATCATAAAACTACACTGGATCTTATATTCTTGCAGCATCAAACATTGCCCAGTTCAGGAAACAATATTTTACTCACAAGGCCAGGAAATAGCTGCCCAGACTTGGATTACTGTTGCCTTCTAGTGAAGTAGACTGGATCCTCTAGGGCAGCCTTTCTCAACATTTTCAACACAGTGGATCCCTTGAAATAATTTTCTGGTCTTAGGAAACCCCTGCTGAAAATTACTATTTCTACAAA
The DNA here is from genome assembly GCF_062004578.1 of Staurois parvus. Classification (NCBI taxonomy): domain Eukaryota; kingdom Metazoa; phylum Chordata; class Amphibia; order Anura; family Ranidae; genus Staurois; species Staurois parvus. The sequence goes on from NW_028318510.1 coordinate 6,330,105, forward strand.
TCATGACACATTAGTGTGATGGTCAGTGGGAAGAATTGCCCCCTTACAGATAGCTGAAAAGATAAATGGTGTCAGTGAGAGTCAGAAATTGCTCATTGTAGGAACTCTTAGCAACCTCTGGAGGAACCCTGGTTAAGAAACCCTGCTCTAGGGTGAAGTCTCAAAGGTGTCTCTGTAGTTGCAGGTATGGGCCCCATTGCTATTCCACAGCCAGGACCCTGTTGAACAGCAAAACGGATAAGCAGCAAGGCCATCAGCTTTCCCAGCTGGTGAACCTCCTAGGCCAGATGTGTAGAGTTGTACACCCAGAACATTCTAAGCCTCAATCAGGCTCCTGGTCCTAGCAGCATAGACAGTCCAGCAGCACCACCTCAGGCCTGAGCCTGGGGCAAGAAAGGGAGCATATGTCTTTCCCAAATATTTATGCTCTCTCTTCCATCATGACCCATTGGGTTGAGCCTCCTACTGGGGTGACTGGGGGAAATATGAATATTCTTAACTCAGCCTGGCAGGACACCCTCATACTATAGCCAGTGGTGCAGTGACCCCTACTGGCAAAAGAGATAAACCATCACCCCGCTGAGATTAGGGAGAATCCAAATGCACACCTATACAAATCAAACTGGGCCGACTACCAAAAACTAAATTTCCCTATCACTTAGCAACCTAACTAAGAGGGTGCTACAAATACAATCCATTTATTAATAGTAACTGCTTCTTTTCAGTAGGCTTCTGTTAACCTCTGTAGATTTTTTGCAATAAGTCCTCATAAAGGCTGAATTGACACTAAATTCAGTGACAAGTCTTTACTGTATTGTAAAATGCCAGTCACCGCAAGGACACACTGTCACGTATTAGGTAGAACATTAATGTCCCACTGACATAAATTTTATTTTTTATTAGAATAGAAATCATGTTTGAATGTCCTGCTTGACGTTTGTGCAGAAGAGAGCTCTCTGATTTTTATTAAATGTGTTGATTAGGTCCCTTTTGCTGGCAGTCGAGGAATTGTCTTTCATGTTGCATTTCGGTGTAACTTCCACAAAGCGGTATAATAACTCAATATGTGCAAGCATTTGTTACAGCAATAAACTGACAGTAAGCATGTATACTAAAAAGTACATTGCCTGGTGGGCATTATATAACGAACAGCCTGTTATCCAACTAGTCTACCAGAAAATCCCATTGCTTAGAGCAATATGATCAATAAAAAAAACATTCCCTGGTTTTCTGTATACAGTATAGTTTTTTTATTGCTAAATATCTCTATTCCGTTTTTCCTTTTAGCTCTTCAAGCTACCATCTATTACGTGTACTGGCAAGGGTGAGTGTCTCTCATAGATGAATAATTCTGATTGATTTAGAAGAACATACTACTGAAAATATAGCTCCTACCAGAAGTCCATTGTTGCATTACTAGAATGGAGTAACGGCAAAAAGATCAAGTGTGGTCTAATGATTTTATTTTTTAAACATTTTTCTCAAAAAGTGACCTTTACAGCTGAGCTTCAGGGAAATTACCAAATACACAGTTGAAATATATAAAGTATATATATATATATATACACAGTATATGTTGTTTTACCTGTCAAAAGCTTTCCAATCCTGTTCAACCAGTCGAGAGATTTTCAGAAAGAAAGAAAGGTTGCTGGGATGAGAACCTGACATTTCTGCAATTAAAATAGTATTTCAGTATTAAACCCACAAGCAAACATTTATTAGCAAGCCAATTCTTAGATGTCATGGCTGCATTAGTTCTCTTTTTTAGGCTTTCTTTCTTCCATTTTCATCTGCTGATCTGGCCAGTAAGTGTGCTATTTTTCAAAAGAACAAGCTCTCTTCCAGATGTATTAGTTTACAGGGATGATACAAACCATTAACACTGGCAGGGGTCCTTACAAGGAGCTTTGTTTAATCATGTAAAACTTGTATCCCAAAAGAAAAAAAAATGTTGGCTGTAACTGATTATAAAGTGTTAGCTGGAGATCAGCTTAAATTTTTTTGTGTATTTAAATCTGCCTGTACATTTTACCCCCCCCCCCCCCTTCCCGGAAAGACAATTGCTGATGTCTGTTATGTCCCTTGTGCTCATTCATCCAGAATGGGGCCACTGTAATACATATTTTTAATAATGTTTGCAATTCCCTGCCACTTATATGTCAGTTTCCTGTGTATTCTGTATTGAAAGATCACCAATTTGGCCTCTGACTACCCCCTTCAATTCAGATCACGGGACCAAATGCCTAGGTGTTTGCTTATGTGAGCAACACAGAAGAAAGGCTGAAGTAGGAAAATTATTTCAGCCCTTCGTTCCATTTATTTATCTATTCCAGCAAGACTATTACTAGCTTTATGTTAACATTTTTGTATAGGTCCACTGTAATACATTAATCTTTTAAACATTTGGAATTTATGCCCGTGGTTTCTTATTCTATCCACACATCCAAGATCTGATAAACATATCAGTTTATAATAGAAAAGCACAGCAACCTCTTAATACAACTTCAAGACACGGGATGGTGATTGATACACCCGAATGTTTATCCAGCAGCTGAAAGTTTTCACTTGCTGGCCGAGTGGCCGCGCGAGTTCTTATTTATAAACCATCACAGTGTGAGAGCTAATGATGGGATATCTGGCACATTCGGATGAATTTGTCTCCCAGTAAAAAGATAAAAAGTCTCATTCAAACAGTCAGCATGTGTTGCAGGAGATGTGAAATGAACTACAGAAGAGGAAATGGCTCTTTGTGGTTAGCGTAAAAGCCTGCTTGGAGGAAGCTGCAAGAGCTGTTTCCACAAGGGAAGTTACTAGCCATTTATAGTGCACAGGAATTACAGTTAAAGCGCCAGTTATTACTTGAGCTTTTCATAACATTCAGAAATCTATTACTAAAACCTTGCCAATATGGTATTCATAATGGAATAAGCTGCTTGAAGGTGCCATTGTCCTTCAGTGGAGTGAACGGTAAAAGAACTCATTGAAAGTTATTTAAAAAATGCTTCTTGAAGACACTAGCCGATCAGTTTTAACTCCAAAAATGTTTGGGCTTTGGCTTATAGTAGCCCATTAAAGCACTTGGATATGTACAATTTGACAACGTTCATATTTGTTAGAGGCCTGATCAGGGGCGGACTGACAACTCATGGGGCCCCCGGGCAATAGGGGATCATGGGGCCCCTGTTTCCTTGTCCAAACTCAAAAAAGCCTATGAAAAAGGTACCAGGGGCATCTCATGGGGCCCCCTACTGACCCCGGGCCCCTCGGCAGTGCCCGAGTTTCCAAATGGTCAGTCCACCCCTGGGCCTGATGTGTCTATATGAAACGGTATTAGCATTTTGGTAATGCCTGAGTGTATCTGTTGTCCAGCATAGCATCGGATTGTTTAATGGTGACAAAGCAAGCACTTTACTTTCTGACATTTATACATGAGCTCCATTATCACTCATTACTGAATACACATTTAACCATATAAAAATGTATCATAACCCAAAACTTAAAAAAAAACTTTTGGATAGAGTAGTGAGGGGTTAAAACATCTGTCAGATTTGTATAGGAGTCATAATCTTCGTTAGGGAGATTCACCTTCTCTGCATTTGTCCTGGTGATTGTTATCACTAGAACATAAAATGAGGGGAAATCCAAAATTAGGAGTTGTCACCAAAACAAGAATAGTGGGGAAAACTTTGAGCCCCTTTTTACATATATGTGGCCGTGCGGGTCGCTTTTTGTGTGGGCATGAGAGCCTATTCATTTGAATGGACTCCCGTGCCCCATGACACGCATGGAAGAAGTTCCTGCACTTCTTCCGAAACGCAGCCCGCATGGGAACCTCGGTTCCCAGTATGGCTGCGTTTTCCAGTGCGGGCGGCGTGCCATTAGAACTAATGGCACCCGCCCACGGGTCCGCATTTCTCTGTGCGGGTGGTGCGCCTGTACGGATTCTCATGCGGATCCGCAGTGGCACCACCCGCACAGATGTGAACATAGCCTCAATGTGGATGCATGTGTCAATTGTCTAAGTCTAAGTTCACACCTAAGCGTTTTGCGGTGCGTTTTTTTATTTTGCAGAAACACACTGCAGTCCATTTAACATGATTTCCTATATATAATGTTGCGTTTTGGTTCAATGGACTTCAATGGAGATGCTGCAGAAATGCGGTAGTGCTTTTGATGCATTTTAATCTGCCCAGCAACAAGTTAGGAAAAAAACATAAAATGCAAAATGCATCAAAAACGTGTCAAAAATGCATTTGCAAAAACGCAAAACACACTGCAAAAAGAACTGCAGAAATGGATCAAATGCAAACTGCATTGGTGAGAACCTAGCCTTAAAGGGGATTTATATAATTTTGTTGAGATTTCCTATCACTCCCTGTGGTATCTAGAGGAAAGGAAGTTAAAAAGATAAATCCCCCAATGGGACACAAATGGCAAAAAAAGCTGATGAGGAATATAAATATACAGTGCTCAGTATAAATTAGTACACACCTTTTGAAAAGTAAGATTTTAATCAATATCTCAATAAACAAAAGAACAGTTTCTAACATTTTTACAAAACTGAGTTTTATAGAACATTTGTTTAGCTCATTACATGAAAGTAAGGTTAATAATATTACTTAGATTACAAAATCTTCAGTTTGACTCAAATCGGTTGATGCAAAAATAAATACACCCCACAACAAAAACTACTACATCTAGTATTTTGTATGACCTCCATGATTTGTAAGGGCAGCACCAAGTGCTTTAGGCATGGAATGAATAAGTTGGTGACATATTGCAATATCTATTTTTTTCCATTCTGCAAGAACGACCCCTTTTAGAGCCTGGATGCTGGATGGAGAGTGATGCTCAACTTGTCTCTTCAGAATTCCCCATAGGTGTTCAATTGGGTTCAAATCAGGAGACATACTTGGCCACTGAATCACTTTCACCCTGTTATTCTTCAAAAATACAACAGTGGCCTCAGATGTGTGTTTTGGATCATTGTCATGTTGGGAAAGTGCACGACGACCAAGGGCACAGAGTGATGGTAGCATCTTTTCTTTCAATATAGAGCAGTACATCTGTGAATTCATGATACCATCAATGAAATTCAGCTCCCCAACACCAGCAGCACTCATGCAGACCCACAGAAGGACACCACCATGTTTTTGAATGTAAGGACCATACATTTTTCTTTGTACTCCTCACCTTTGTGACGCCATACAGTTTTGAAGCCATCAGTTCCAAAAACACTTATCTTGGTTTCATCACTCCAGAGTACAGAGTCTCAGTGGTCTTCCTCTTTTTCAGCATGGGCCCTGGCAAATTCTAGAAAGGCTTTTTTGTGCATGGGCTTTAGGAGAGGCCTCCTTCGTGGACGACACCCATGCTTGCCATTCCTCCGCAGTGTATGTCATATTGTGTCACGGGAAACAATCCCCCCAGTTTGTCTTTCTACTTCTTTAGCTAACTGCAGTGAACTTGCATGAGGATTTTCTTCTCATCAGAAGACGCTCCTGTCGAGGCCATGGATGGCCTAGTAGTCTCTGTGAGATGGTTGCAGTGCCATCTTTGTTAACCACTTCAAGTCCAGACACTTTCACCCCCTTCCTGTCTAGGCCAATTTCCAGCTTTCAGTGCTATCATACTTTGAATGACAATTGCGGGGTCATGCAACACTGTACCAATATGAATTTTTTTAGCATTTTTTGGAGACAGATAAAACTTTATTTTGGTGGTATTTATTCACCACTTTTTTTTTTTTGCTATATAAATGATAAAGTCCAAACATTTTGAAAAAAAAAACTTTGCACATAAATAATCTTTCTTCAAAAATCTTGCCCAAAATGTATTCAGCTATCGTTTTATTAAAAAAAAATAACCCAAATTAGTTTATAACCAAAAATTATAATTTTGGTAAAAAAATTTTTACATTTTTATTTTATTTTTTTACATTATTATTTAGGGTTTTTTTTTTTACATACTGTTACCCTATCAGTAACACTGTACTACTTGTGGGGGGTGATGAAGATTTTTTTTTTACACTGATTGCTTTTATACCCATAAAGGCTGTAAAAGCAATCATATCTCCTTCTCTCTGGCTGCATTCATGCAGCCATTGAGAAATACTGTGAGAGCTGTGATTGGTCACAGCTGTCACATGGTACAAGGCTGTTGTGAATAGCCTTGTACCATGTGATCTCTGTGATCATTCACAGATTTCACACGTAGTAAGCAATAATGTCAGAAAGTGACATCTTGCTCACTACTCTTTATGTGATCACTGATTGGCCAATCAGGGATCACATGATCGGGACCTCACACAGAGGTCCCGTACACCGATCGGTGCAGCGCACTCCCATTTATGTACATGGGCCAGACGGGAAGTGGTTACATTTTTGTATCACTTTTGCTACAGTATTCTGACTGATAAGTAAAGCTTTACTGATCTTCTTGTAGCCTTCACCTTTCTTGTGTAATAAAATTATTTTTTCTCAGGTCTTGTGACATTTCTCTTCCATGCGCTGCCATTGCTGACAGCATGAAATGGTGAATCTGCTTAAAGCAGAGTTACATTTTTTTTCTTTTAAATGACCTCCTTGATAGTGGCAGCTTATGCCATGCAATTTGGCATAAACTGTACCTATAGTCGTTTGTTTTCCATTTAACAAAAACATTTTACTTACTGGACCCTCCAGATTCTGTAAGTTTTCATTTTCAGTGTGGGAATTTGAAGCTCGCACGGACATTCTTCTGTGAAATAGTGCGGCTGGCTACCCAGCATGCACCTCCCGATCCTGCGCCCAGTGTGAAGAAGGTGCCTTATACTGAAGGTTGCTATAGCAATGCCGGCGCTGGCTGAAGTTCCCGTCCCATTGCTATGATAACTTGTCAATCAATTCATCAACCCGGAAGGAAGATAGCTGCTTATCCCCGCCTGGCATTGCGTCAATTCGGGTTTGGAAATATCGTAATGTTTGAAGCGAGGGATGCCTGCTGACTCCTGGGATTGATGACACGTATATCCCAGGAAGGGATATACAGTATATCCCAATGGGCTGACGGATATGAAGTACCTCGTAAAGTACTTCAGGCAAGATAAAGCTATGAAAACTTTGAGATTAAAAGAAAAAAAACTTTAATGGAGCAGCAGGAAGAAAGACATGGGGACAAACTTCAAAAATTGGGTGGAACTCCACTTTAAGGGCCAGTTCACACCACAGCAATGCATTCTGAATACGGTTTTGCTTACAGTTCACACCACATGCAGTTCTGGTGCAGTTTTGATGCAGTTTGCTATGTTCCAGTATGGTTCTGTGCAGAAAAAATGCAGTATGTTCTACTTTTTTTTCTGCACCAGAAACTGACTGGAACTGACTGCACTAGTGTGAACTAGGGCCATTGGAATACATGGAAAACATTGTGCATGGATTTTTGATGCAGAAAAAAAATGCAGAGGACTGAATCTAACTAGCCCTTAATGTTTCTGCTTCATTACACCTCTCTGAAGTACCAAGGACCTGCTGATATAATGAGGACATTTTGTTATCTGCATTTCAGAAAAAAAATGTATTGTGCCAGTCTATAGTCTATCTGCTTAGGTTTCTCCCTCTCACGTTTCACTCATGAATGACCTTAATTGTAAAGTTAGAAGAAGGAAAGAAGAAGGTGGATGGATGGTACATTGGTAAAATAAAGTTCTATGTACTGGTAGATCACAAGCTTAATAATGGCATGCAATGCCAAGCTGAGGTTTCTAAAGCGAGCAAAATCCTCTCTTGTATTAAAAGAGGTATAGACTCCAGAGAGAGATATCATATTACCCCGGCACAAATCATTAGTAAGACCTCATTTGGAATATGCAGTTCAGTTTTGGGCACCAATTCACAAAAAGAACATTGGGGAACTGGAGAAAGTACAGAGAAGGGCAACCAAACTGACAAGAGGCATGGAGATCAGCTATGAGGAAAAGCATATAAATTGCGCTTCTGCTGAGTGTGCAATTTTACTGTTCTCCTGCACATCACCTGATTACATGCGTCACTGGGATTATCAAAGTCACCCATCCAGAATTATTTTCCTGCACCTATATTGAACTTTTATTTATTTATTTGTATATAGTGCATGGTTTGTTGGGATATATTATATATTCCACATCTTGACTGGACATCATTTATATATCACATATTTTAATTTTCTATTTATGATTCAAGTGCTTTACCAGCAATTTTATTGTGAATTTTTAGCTTCAGGCGTCCATATTTTATTCGTTGGGTTTTAGATTTTATATTCTATATTTTGTTTAGCGTTGCACTACGTGATTTATGTTTGATTTAGAAGGTTTTTATGGTTTCCTTTTTAGTGTACAAGCTGCTCTATCAGTAAGCGCTCGCTGAGTCCCATTTTTTACATTTTGAGGAAAGATTAGAAGAACTGAATTTATTCTTTCTTGAGAAGAGGAGATTAAGGGGGGATATGATCAACATGTATAAATACATCAGTGGTTCATATAGTGAACTCAGTGTAGAGCTATTCACCCTGAGGTCATCACAGAGGACAAGGGGGCACTCTTTATGTCTGGAGGAAAAGAAATGGAATATCCAAACACAGAAAGGTTTCTTCACAGTGAGAGCTGTGAAAATATGGAATAGACTCCCTCAAGAGTTGGTTCTTGCCAGCTCAGTGGATTGTTTTAAAAAAGTCCTGGATTCTTTCTTAGATACACAGAATATAACTGGATACTAACATTTATAGGTAAAGTTGATCCAGGGAATATCCGATTGCCTCCCAGCAGGAGCAAATTGAATCATGCTTTGCTGGGTATTTTTGCCTTCCTCTGGATCAACTGTGGGTTTAGGATTATAACTTTTTTTTTTTAATGGTTGAACTGGGTGGACATTTGTCTTTTTTCAGCCAGACTAACTATGTGCAGTGGGTGCTGAATATGGTTCCTATTTTTCCTTTGTATACTTGGGTGATTGAGCATGGGCTGAGGTTAGCCTGCACCTAGAGTCAGTTTGAGACAAGAATGGAGCCTTGACTAAAGCATCTCTTAGAGTATTATTACAGGTTTCTGCAAACCTTGTTTTTGTTACCTTTATAAATGTGCTATAGTCTGTATCAATGCAAGCATATCTTCCATCTTAAAATTATTTTTAGAGAAATACATCTCAGTATTTGCTACCTATCTCAGATGACCCTGTAAGGGGCATGTACCACAGTTGGTCCTCTCTTTGTCACTGTTGTTTTTATAATAGAGGTTATGTTCTCAGATTGGAGGGTGCCCTTTCCCAATCAAATTAAAAGATATCTGTTGTTACATGACCAAGGTCATTCTGCAGAGACTGTAAAAGAAGCAGGACATCCTATTCCAGAGAAGAGTGAGAATGTGAGGCCTAAAAACTCAGGGGTATTAAATTGGACAGGTAGGTGGTATGTTGTGTGTTTTGAACATTTGGAAGAAATCAGTGCTACATTGCAGAGTGACCTATAAAATGTAATCCATATTGTGTTATTTATAATTTGTGGAAATCCCTACCAGTGTCTGCAAAGAGTTTCCTTTAATTGGGTGATGACTAAAAGATCCTTTATTTCAACTTTGTGAGTCTGTGCAACAAGAGAACAGAATCATTTGGCTGTTTTATCATGTTCTTTGGGATAAAAATGTCATTCTTTGACCACATTGCATTTTTTCCTCTCAGTACAGAAATAGGATGTATATTTCACACATTCAAGGCAAAAGCAAATGAACGGAGAGGAAATATCAGATAGTTTTACATGTTTATTTTAGAACTGAACTGCAGGGCAATGATCTCATTAGTCCACTACATCAGCATCATCGTTTTTCGTCTCCAAGGAGAAAAACATGGAAAGTTTGCAAGTACAAGATGTTGACTAGACTTCGTTACAACGTTGAACAAGTTTACGGGGCCCACCGAGACCATTGGGTGGGTTTCTACTAATTATCTGAATTTTTGTCATTCTTACTATTAAAAAAATAAAATTGTTAACAAAACTTAACTAGAGAACGTGTATTAATTTCTGATATTCAATACACTATTGTGACAACAATTTATTATATGAAAGAACATCCTGTAAGTGAGTTCTCATTTTGAGTTATTAATGTAAAATTTAGCTAAAAGTAGATTTACCATGCTTGCTGTCCCACATTTCTACTATATTTCAGTCGAGTGTTCGACTGGCTGCTGTAAGTGCATTGATTTGCAAGGCAGAGATTTGCTATTATTTTTCTTGAATGTATGCAAATGTGTCAAATCTATGGGGAAAAATGCAATATATGTATCACAACAGTATGCATAAATGAATGGCATGACTCTTTGAAGATTTGCATACAAATATTTAACCAAAATAAAACTCTGCAAATTGCTGAATCTGCTGATTTGATTATTTCTGCTGGCAATCTGCATGTCAGACAGTAATGTATGCTTGCAGGATGACACCATAAGCCAGGCCTTCATAAACACGACTATCCAAACCCCTTGTGGTATGGAAACCAGATGATAAAAATATGCATTAGTGAACCTGCAATCAAATTAAAGAAACTCCTTAATGTGTCAGATGTCATGGTAGTCCATTCACAAAGAAAGGCGCACACCTCCTCTCAATGCCTTGTGCAGAGATCACAGCACATTTGTTGTTCTGGGGCAATTGTTCTGTTGGAAATCAATATTCATGTATTTTTGTACAACTACATCAGTATTCACAGTATTCAGTAGAGATATATTCTTCAACCAGTAGATGGCAGTGTTTATAAGTTTGTAGGTGCATCTATGTCTTTTCTCTAAAATAAAAGTTCCTGTTTCCTGTTTGCAGAGAAACAAACAATAAACACATGTGGACTGTGCACTGTCTGTAGGGCTATATACAGAATCTCTGACAGGTTATGGACCCAGACATATCCAGCTACAACAAGAAAGTGCAAGATACAGCAACAAAAAGAAGACAGCAACAGAATAAAAAAAATTACCAGTAACACAGCTGCAACAAGTTTTCATGTGCAAATTTGAAAAAACAGAACTGCCAGTCTTGAAAATTCAAGATGAAAATACTGCTAATAATAGAAGGTATGTGGAAATGTATAAATGATGTCAGCCCAGAACACCCTTCAGATGAGTGGATAGAGAAAGACCAGAAAGCTCAGATTACAATCTCTGTTAGCATAGAAGATGGTCAAATCATACATATATGTAAGTGTAAAACTGTTAAAGAAATGTGGGAAGGATTACAAAAGGTGCATGAAAGAGCTAATCTCAGCAAAAAACTGTATTTGACGAGAAAGCTATACTAAACTAAGCTGATGAAAGGCAAGGATATTCAGGATTACACAAAGCACCTTGAAAATGGTTGAACATCCAAGAGGTATAGAAGAAATAAAAAATGTTCATGTTGCAGCACTGTTATTTAGTGGTTTACCAGAAAGTTGTGAAATGCTTGTCACACCACTTGATACGTATCCAGATGAATTGATATTGGCATATGTTAAGCCAAGCTTATTTATTTATTTCAGGTGCTTATATAGCGCTGTCAATTTACGCAGCGCTTTACACATATATATTGTACATTCACATCAGTCCCTAACCCTCAAGGGGTGTCCAATCTAAGGTCCCTAACTCACATTCATACATACACATACCAGGGACAATTTAGACAGAATCCAATTAACCTAACAGCATGTCTTTGGAGTGTGAGAGGAAACTGGAGTACCCAGAGGAAACCCACGCAGACACAGGGAGAACACGCAAACTCCAGGCAGGTGGTGCCATGGCTGGGATTCAAACCAACGACCCTAGTGCTGCCAGGCGGAAGTGCTAACCATTTAGCCACTGTGCTACCCATTGGATGAATATAAGCGTAAAACAGAAAGCATTAATAGTGATGGTGCCTCTGCCGCTGCTTTAAAGATGAAAAATAGGAACAAAAACACTAACATGAAACAAGAAACATGTGAATGTTTTTCGGTCATTTAAAAACAGAATGCAGATTCTGGAAAGCTAGGATACAAAAACAAAGTAAACTAAAGGCCAAGAGTGTGAAGGAAGAAACTGATTTTTCTTCAGGTAATGAATATGCTTTTTAATCCAAGGTTGTAGCTCATTTATGCAGTGTTCATTTTGCGTGTTTATTTCAGGAGCTACAAGTCACATGACAATTGACAGAAATTTCATTATTCGCTTTGACCAGAGTAAAGCATAAAAAATCACCACAGCAAATGGGCAAATAATGGAATCAGAAGGAATAAAAGACAGTCTTCTTTACAGTCTGATTTCCCAGAGTGTCACCAGAAAGATACCTATGAAAAATGTCCTGTATGTCCCTGTTCTTGAAATTAATCTTTTGTCAGTGAAGAAGCTCACAAAACAAGGCAATGTAGTGACCTTTCAAGATAACAGTTGTGCCATCACAAAAGGGGATATCTTATGTGCAAAGGCTAAAATTACAGATGCACTGTATCAGCTGAACTGCAATGAGGTGATTAATACTGCCAAGGATGAAAAACATTCAAACTGCTTTCGCACATGGCAGAGACAACTTGGGTACAGACGTCCTGACATAAAGTGAAATAAAAATTTGTCCATGTGATCAAACAATGAAATGCAGCAGCTGTATAAAAGGAAAAAATGGCAAGAAAAGCCTTTCCAAAGCAGAGTAACAGCAGAGCTAAGAAACCTGTGAACTTACTTTATTCAGATCTTTGTGGTCCAATAGAAATATTGATTCCAGATATCAAGAGATATTTTTCCACTTTTATAGATGACTTTTCCAGGTATAATACCCTATATCTGTTATACAACAAAAGTGAAGTACCAGAGAAACGTGGAACAGTATTTGGCTCAAGTAAGCAACAAATGTGTTAAACTGCTGAGTGTATGGTGCATAGACAATGGAATTGAATACATAGGTGATAACACATGGAAAGCATGGCAACACTAAGCCACTTTGCATGTCTGTAATCCACATCTGCCTTGCTGTAACCATCAGTAACCACTGACTCCCCTCATCCCTGCAACACTAACCCACTTTGCATGATCTCAAGCCTAATCTGCCTTGCTGTAACCATCGGTAACCACTGACTCCACTCTGCCTTGCTAAGACTTTGAAATTGCTGTTTATACTTGTCTGTTTTGAGTTACACTTACGTGGTGCCTTGGTCAAGATTAAAAACTTAGCCTTATCTTGCTGTCTCCATGCTGCTTTGCAATCTGTTTAGGGCCAAAAACCTCCACTTTCCCTATATGCCTTTTTATTACCTTTTAATAGAATAATTGTCTAATCTCCTTCTACACTGTCCAAGTATGGATGGCTGGCCACTTCCTGTGTAAAGTGCCCATTCTGTGCTAAGTGCATGGCATTTTCAACACTGGAACATCTCATCCTCTCATCATGTGTTCTCTGCTCTCCTCTTTCAGGTAGCCACTGACTGCACTCATCCCTGCAAAACTAAGACACTTTTCATGACTGCAATCCACATCAGCCTTGCTGTAACCATCAGTAACCACTGATTCAACTCTTCTTTGGCACAATAGGCTACTTTGCATGACTGAAATCAACTTCTGCCTTGCTAGGACTTTGAAACTGCTGTTTATACATGTCTGTATTGAGTTACAGTACAATTACCTTTCATGGTGCCTTGGCCAAGATCAAACACCTAGCCTTATCTTGTCTCCATCCTGCTTTACAATATGTTTAGGGCCAAAACCTCCACTTTCATCATGTGCTTTTTTTATTACCTTTTATTTGATTACCGTATTTTTCGCTCCATAAGATGCACCTGACCATAAGCCGCACCTAGGTTTTAGAGGAGGAAAACAAGAAAAAAAATATTCTGAACCAGTGGACTGCAGACATAGTACAGGAGATGACCAGAGACTGCAGATATAGTACAGGAGATGACCAGCAACTGCAGACATACTACAGGAGATGACCAGCGACTGCAGACAAAGTACAGGAGATGACCAGAGACTGTGGACATAGTACAGGAGATGACAAGGGACTGCAGACATAGTACAGGAGATGATCAGAGACTGCAGACATAGTAGAGGAGATGACCAGAGACTGCAGACAAAGTACAGGAGATGACCAGAGACTGTGGACATAGTACAGGAGATGACAAGGGACTGCAGACATAGTACAGGAGATGACCAGAGACTGCGGAGTGGGGGGAGGGGAGCAGGTACCCAAATTGAACAGGTACCTTCTCCCACTTCTGCTGGGATCGCCTGGGCAATCGGAAGCTGAAGCTGTCCTCCCTCCCTCCCCATAGTCTTCTGGGACACATGACAGGTCCCAGAAGACTATGAGGCCATTCACAAAGTGCAGGGCATGCACAGTGGGCACCTGGCTGTGAAGCCGCAAGCTGTCACAGCCGGGTGCCCACACTAAAGATGTCGGCACCAGGGAGAGAAGATGGCCAGTGGAACCAGCAGTGGTGAGGACAACGCTGGACCGAGGAACAGGTAGGACTGAGGAGCAGGTTCTCCTGCACAGAAGAGCCAAGCAGCCGGCATTGTAAGAGTGAAATAAATGTCACCAGCACACAGCAGATCTCCAATAAGGGTCTGAAGCTTTAATTGGCACTTACATAGTTACAGCATGCCCCTTCGTCAGGCATGTGAAAATCCTTTATATTGTAAAGCGCTGCGCAAACTGTTGGTGCTATATAAATTCTTAGATTGTAAACTCTATCGAGCAGGGCCCTCTGTTTCCTCTTGTACCAAATTGTATTGTAACTGTAATGTCTACCTGCATTTTGACGTCACCACGCCTTGTCCTGTCACTACGTACCGACGCGTTGCATTGCGTCACGATATCCATGATATCTACGTCACCCTGATGAAGTCACGTGGATATTGTGATGCAATGCGTCGGTACGTAGTGACAGGACGAGGCGTGGTGACGTCATTCCGGATGCGGACGCCAGCTTGGACATTCGGATACACATGCACATTCCCATAGCAGTGGATATATGCAGTTCATGTTCATCTTTCACGTGAGTGGGCATTTTATTCTTTATAAATAAAGCGGTTATGCACTATGGGAGGTCTGTTTTGTTGTTTATGACTCCCTGGTGGGATCGGATACGGATTGGAGCCAGGTGACAGGAGATCGTGGAGGAGCAGTACAGACATTCTAACCACTAGAAGGGCTCATCTATTGATGTAACCATCCTGGTTTATGTGGATAATCCACAAAGCGAGTTGACCCTTGTGGTCTCATGAAGGAGGTGAGGAGGCACTTTGGCTGTTCACGGATATCACTATTTAGAGTGTGACACTTATCATCCACCATCCATTTGTCTGGGTCCCTGCATCCAATAGGATATATGGATTATGATATTTTTATACACAGTTCAGGCTTGTTTCACGTGTGATATGTTCCCCTAAGAGGAACCACTTGTGTCACTACCACTTGATCCCCACATTGAGGTTGCTGTTTTAGTTGGTGGTCAGGTGTGTGTTTATGTTTTATTTTCTATATACAGTGGGGATCGAAAGTTTGGGCACCCCAGCTAAAAATTTGTACTAAGGTGCATAAAGAAGCCAAGGAAAGATGGAAAAATCTCCAAAAGGCATCAAATTACAGATTAGACATTCTTATAATATGTCAATAAAAGTTAGATTTTATTTCCATCATTTACACTTTCAAAATAACAGAAAACAAAAAAATGGTGTCTGCAAAAGTTTGGGCACCCTGCAGAGTTAATATCTTGTACTGCCCCATTTGGCAAGTATCACAGCTTGTAAACGCTTTTTGTAGCCAGCCAAGAGTCTTTCAATTCTTGTTTGAGGTATCTTTGCCCATTCTTCCTTACAAAAGTCTTCCAGTTCTTTGAGATTTCTGGGCTGTCTGTCACGTACTGCTCTTTTAAGGTCTATCCATAGATTTTCAATTATGTTGAGGTCAGGAGATTGTGAAGGACATGGCAAAACCTTCAGTTTACGCCTCTTGATGTAATCCCCCGTGGATTTCGAGGTGTGTTTAGGATCATTATCCATTTGTAGAAGCCATCCTCTCTTTAACTTCAGCTTTTTCACAGATGGCATCAAGTTACCATCCAAAATTTGCTGAAATTTTATTGAATCCATTTTTCCTTCTACTCGTGAGATGTTCCCTGTGCCACTGGCTGCAACACAACCCCAAAGCATGATTGATCCTACCCCATGCTTAACAGTTGGACAGAGGTACTTTTCATTAAATTCTGTGCCCCATCTTCTCCAAACGTACCTTTGCTCATTCCGGCCAAAAAGTTCAATTTTAACCTCATCGGTCCACAGAACTTGTTTCCAAAATGCATCAGGCTTGTCTTTATGTTCATTTGCAAAGTTCAAACGATGATTTTTGTGGTGAGGACGTAGGTTTTCTTCTGATGACTCTTCCATGAAGACCATATTTGTACAAGTATCTCTTTCTAGTGGAATAGTGTACCACAACTCCAGTGTCTGCCAGATCTTTCTGGAAGGATCGTGCAGTCAAACGTGGGTTTTGAATTGTTTTTCTCACAATCCTGCGAGCTGTTCTGTCTGATATTTTTCTTGGTCTTCCAGATCTTGCTTTAACTTCCACTGTTCCTGATGACTGCCATTTCTTAATTACATTCCGAACAGAGGATATTGACATCTGAAAACGCTTTGCTATCTTCTTATAGCCTTCTCCAGCTTTGTGAGCGTCAACTATTTTCAGTTTCAGTTTTCTAGACAACTGCTTAGAAGAACCCATGGTGCTGATTGTTGGGGCAAGGTCAGATGAGTTTGGGCATTTAAAACCTTTGAGATTGACATAACCTGGTCCTCCCAGACGATGATTGAGAACAATCCATGACACTGGCAGGTCTCAGCTTTGCAAAGGGGGCAGTGCATGCTATAAATTCTGCAGGGTGCCCAAACTTTTGCAGACGCCATTTTTTTGTTTTCTGTTATTTTGAAAGTGTAAATGATGGAAATAAAATCTAACTTTTGTTGACATATTATAAGAATGTCTAATCTGTAATTTGATGCCTTTTGGAGATTTTTCCATCTTTCCTTGGTTTCTTTATGCACATTAATACAAATTTTTAGCCAGGGTGCCCAAACGTTCGATCCCCACTGTATATATAGTTAGTGCTACACCATTTATTGTATATGTCATTATTAGCTTTGTGGTTGAAGTTAGGTGTTAGCTGCTTAGGATAGGGTATCCTTTTGCAGTGCAGGAGGGCGTTTTCTTTCTTAATTATGGCTGCATGCTGACTACCAGGAAAATAAACGGAGAAAATTCCATATGAACTGTGAAATGGAAAAGCCCCGAATTTGCACCATGTAAACATTTTTGGAAAGCCTATGTGCAAATTCCAAAAGAAAACCATACAAAATGGGATGCTCACACAAAGGAAGGTGTACTTTTGGGGTACATATCTCATAAGGGATACATAATTCTACACCTAGACACAAACAAAGTAACCATCAGTAAAAATGTATTTGTCGATGAAACTTTAGTGTGTTTAAACTTTGAAGAACTAACACAAACGCTTCAAACTGAGGGAAATTCCACATCAGTGCCACATGAATATAAGCAACAAAGTGACACTGAAATTAATGCAGACAATCCAAATACTGTAAAAGATGAAAACATGCCACAAGACGCTTCAATCAGGAAATCAACCAGTAGCATCCAACCGATGAGAAAAAAAATGGATCAGAGCTGCTAATGAAGAGATTGACAAAACCATTTACAGGAAACAGATTTATAAAACTGAGATCCAAACTGGGACTAATATATGGAGTACTTGTTGAGTGGGGGTGTTAGAATACAATGCTCATGTATTTTTGCACAACAACTACATCAGTATTCAGTACAGATGTATTCTTCAACCAGTAGATGGCAGGTTTACAGCTGCATCTATGGTTAAACTCTATCTCTTTTCTTTATAATAAAAGTTTATGTTTCCTGTTAGCAGAGAAGCAGCAGATAAACACATGTGGACTGTGCACTGTCTGTTCTTTAGGGCTATATAGAGAATCTGTAACATGTTAAAATGTTCACAAAAAGAAACCTGCACCAAGGTTGTCAATAGCAGTATAAAATAGCTATTTTATTCAATTGTTAAAATAGCAGTACAGAAATGTCAAATTCTCTGAAAAAACATTGCTACACTTGAAACCCACAAGGGTTATTTGTCAAGTTCAGATATGCAAAGAACATTGCCAATATCGTTACCTTGATTCCATGGCTTGTCTGCACAATAAAAATAGCAAGTATTTGTAATCTGACATTTTTATTTAAGTAAATGTGAATAATAAAAAAACACATTTTATCTTATTTATCCATGTATAAAATAATACTGTTACCTAATAAGACTAGTGATAATGATTTTGCAGTCTGGTAAAGAAGGTACAAGGACATATTGGGCAATCAACTGGTGGTATATAATCATAAAAAAAAGGTTAGGTTAGAAACTGTATTGTATTTGTTCATAGACTTCCATGGATATAATAAGAACAATGAAGCACAGTGTCTGTGTTTTGCTATGTAACATTATAAAGATCTTATATGGCTGTCCCTTTAAATGTATGGCACTGTCACCATACAACTGGTGTAGGACAGTTGGTTAGGGACCCCACTAACTGTGAGGTTGTATGACAATACCAGAAGCATAGCCAATTGCCAAGTAACTGAAGAACCTGTAACAAAAAGACAATAGCTCAAGAATCAATCCTGAAAATTCTTTAAAACGAGCAGCATTGACTACTTTTGCTTGGATCTTGCAGCATGTTGAAAGGGATCATACTTCTGGCTGCAATGGCTGGCTGACTGATGACTTTAAAATTACCCTGCACATTGTGGTATTTGGCCTTCTAATAGGGTGTTATCAAGCAACTGATCAGCAGATAGTACAGCTAAGGCTTGCAGCACCCAGCAGAAGATATGGTGAATATCTAAAGGGAAGCTGGGAAAGTGATCTTTTATGAAATGTTCAGGAAGTGAATTACAGTGAGAAGCAATGCTGCAACAGTACAGATCAGGATAAGAGAGCTCAAAAAGGGAATGAAGGTGAGTTCAAGATAGCTGCTGGAACTTCAAAGGCCTATATTGTGGAGATGCAAGTTTGCAGAGAATTGAGAGTAACCAGTTTCAACACTGGAGAGGTCTTGCTACAAGTGGAAAAAAGGGTAAGGTTGGAGTTCAACTTTAAAGTGTATTTTGGGTTTTTACTGCTTTTTGAGGTTAAGTTAGAGAGATTTATCTCCATTTACTAAATTTGGTGCAATAGTTTCACCGACAGGAAGTGAGAATTATTCTGCAACAGAGATACAGCCTGAGATTAAAATCTCACAGGCAGGGGTGGACTGACAATTCATGGGGCCCCCGGGCAATAGGGGATCATGGGGCCCCTGTGTCCTTGCCCAAACTCAAAAACGCCTATGAAAAAGGTACCAGGGGCATCTCATGGGGCCGGAAAACTCATACAAATGAGCGCAGAGAGGCCACTCCAGGTGGAAACATGTGAACAGTTAATCATGAGCTCACCACTGCTGCCTTGTTAATCATATGCATGATGAAGAGAACTGGAAAAAAAGGCGCTGTGGAAAATGCTCTCAGACAAGCACCTTAGTGGAGGTGCATCTTTATTGGGTGAGATAAAGATGCACCTCCACTAAGGTGCTTGTCTGAGAGCATTTTCCACAGCGCCTTTTTTTCCAGTTCTCTGCATCTCATGGGGCCCCCTACTGACCCCTACTGGCAGTGCCCGAGTTTCCAAATGGTCAGTCTGCCCCTGCTCACAGGGTATCTAACCTTCTCCTACTATTCTAATGAAAATCATTTTTTTTTTGCCTATGTTGCTGTTGGAGAATTACCTTCACTTCCTGTCTGGTAAACCATTTTCAGTGGGATAGGACGTGAGGATAAATCTGTTTAACCACTTGAAGACTGGACAGTTTCACCCCTTTGCTGCTTAGGCCATTTTTCATTTTCAGTGCTGTGACACTTTAAATGACAATTACCCAGTCATGCAACACTGTACCTAAATTAATTTTGTATATTGTTTTCTGACAGATAGAGCTTTATATTAGTGGTATTTAACCACCACTGTTTTTCTATGTAAAGAAAATCGGACTAAAACTTTTTAGTTTTTCTTCATTTCTGGTATAAAATATATCATCTTTAATCATAAATTTAGGACAAATTCTATTAATTTCTCTGAGCATGGGTGTCAGGGATCGCGGCTCCATAATCCAGGATCGCAGCGCCGTCCCCCGCGCATGCGCATTGGTGGCAGATCACGCCGGGACACAGGCACTAGGTCCCGGCGAGCCGCGGCTGACAGGACGCCGCGCATGCGCAGTAGGAGCCGCGGGCGCGCCTCAGGCGTCCAATGACAGCCGGGGGCGTGTCCTAGCCGGCCAATGACAGTGCAGGGCGCACTATTTAAAGATGCCCTGCACTGTCACAGATTGCCGCAAGGTCTTTCTGTGATTCTGAGTTCCTGCACCCATCTAGTGACCCTGATTGACCCTGCCCCTGTGATTGACCCGGATTGCCCTGACTACGCTGCCTGCTCCTGTGATTGACCCGGATTGCCCTGACTACGCTGCCTGCTCCTGTGATTGACCCGGATTGTCCTGACTATTCTGCCTGCTCCTGTGTTTGACCCGGATTGCCCTGACCATTCTACGGACTGACTTACCCTGCTGATCCTGCGTGTGACCCGACTACTCTTTGCCCACCGATTCTGTACCCCGCTTACCCTCACGGGCCCACGATCCGTTACTACCCTGCTGGGGCCGCCATTCCCTTCACATCTGGCTCTCCCGGTACCTGTCCCCGGAGGTCTCCTCAGCCACTGGTGGGTCTGCTCGGAGGTCGTGACCTGGCCCGGGACTGTTTTAAGTCCATCCATACCATCAGGGGCCCTGGTGAAAGCACAGCCCGGGCTTAGACCCCACGCTCTGAGTAGGTCTGTCAGTTGGCAGCCTGAGGCACCACCTGGCGGATCATAACAATGGGATACCTTATGTGTTTGACATTTTCACAGCTTAGCCACATAGAGAGGCCTTAAATCCAAGGAGCACCTTCAGGCTTTATCGGGGCATAAATTATGTATCTAATTTCCTGACTACCTATCACATTTTGGAGGCACTGGAGCACCAGGACACTGTACACACCCATACAATGACCATATTATAGAAAGCAAACATTCCAACATATTTTCTAAAATACATAGTGAGTCTTTTGAACATGTCATTTCATTGCCAAACATTTTTTTGGAAATAAATAAATAAATGTGAAAATAAAATGAAAATGTAATAACACAAAGTTTTCAATTAATATGCTATTTCTAACACAGCATAGGTGTACTTATAAATAAACCCAAAAATGCATTGTACTACTCTTACTGAGTATGAGAATATTACATATGCGAGATGTTTTCACAGCTTAGCCACTCAGAGGGGCCCAGAATCTAAAGAGCACCTTTTAAGGGCATAAATTATGCATCCAATTTCCTGACTACCTATCACATTTTTGGAGTCCCTGTAAAGCCAGAACAGCAAACATACCCATAAAATGACCACATTTTGGAAACACCCTAATATATTTTCTTACTTAGAATTGCACCCAAAACACATTCTACTACTCCTCCTGAGTATGAACATACCACATGTGTAAGACTTTTTCAATATTTGGTCTGTTTATGTACCCAACATTGCATTTTGTGTAAAACAAAAACCACACTATATAGAAAACAATGTACTGTAATGGTTGCCTCTGTATGACTGGTCAGAGAATATAGCATTAGGCAAAGTACCCCTGCGCACACCCTTATTATACAAAAAAAAGAGAAATAACAAAATGTGAAAAAATCACCAAATAAAATCTGTTTAAATTGTATATAAGCACTTATTGTCAGGGAACAAGAAGATCGCCGCAGAGCATGAATCTGTGCATGCGCAGGATCCCGACAAGGCATACAGGCAGGCGGGCACTAAGACCCAGGCGCGCCTGTCAACAATGACGGCGCCGGGCAGGCACTAGGACCCAGGCGTGCCTGTCGGCGCTGGGCAGGCTATTTAAAGAGCACCTCGGTGCTGATTCAGTGCTGACTGGTCTTCAGTTTCCCCCCTGTGTCCTGCCTATTTCAATACGTGTTCCTTGTTGCTGACCCAGCTTGTTACTGACTCTGAGTACTCTCCTGTCCCTGGTTCCCGACTTTGGCTCTGATCCTGACTTTGGCTTCTCCCTCTGATTCGGTACCACACTGCCCGACTGTTATGACCCTGGCTATCCTGCAACTTCGCTCCAGTCCTGTCTCCTGGCTGCGTACCTGGCTCCGCCGTGCATCTGGCAATCCGTCAAACCTGCCTGGGCTCCTACAACTCCGCTCCAGTCCTGTCTCCTGGCTGCATACCTGGCTCTGCCGTGCATCTGGCAATCCACCGAATCTGCCTGGGCTATCGCTGCAGTACCCTAAGCAACTGATGCCCTGCCTACCAAGGCCATCATCCGCAAGAGTCACAAGCAAACCACTGGCGCTCTTGTCCCCCTGATCCCTAGACTCTCTCTGTTCCAACCTCAGCGGGGTCAGGACTAGCGACACAAGTGAGGCCGACCTCGTCAATTCAGTCTCCTATCAGGTACGTGACACTTATACTGGATGTAAAATGCTGCTGCTAAAATCTATAGAAGTACAAAAGCAAAACAAATGCTGCTGCTAAAATCTATAGGAGTACAAAAGCAAAAGGAAACACAAAGAAAGTACACGTGTAGTGTCCCTTAATAATGATTCAGTGTTTTTATCCTTATGTCTTCCATGTAGTTAACACACTCCTTGCTACACGCTCCACCACCAACAGTAGCTCACCTCACTTTTTCCCCTAAAGTGGATAGGTCTATATGCATGTCCCCTTAAGTGATATAACCTGATGTACTGGATGGATAGGCAATTGGATCAGATAAGGTAAAAGCTACACAGATCCAAATAAAATGCTTAATATGACTAATCCATGACATTTCCTTCTGCTCTACTGTCCAGAGACAGCTTGCATCACTGGCTTTACCCTTTAGGCGTTACACCACTGGGCATGGCTTCATTAGAGGGTTTTCGGAGGGATCAGTGATTGTCCAAATACAAAACAACAAATAAGTGTACAGTATATACATGCAGAAAAACCTGTTGCGCTTTCAATTGTAATATACTGTATATGAACCAGCAAAAGTGTAATTAATAACCAAATACATAATGTCTCAATAAACATATAATGGTGAGAAAATCAGTGAATAAAAATTCATTCATAAAAAATAATGTCCTACCTCTCCTCTGCCTCAGGCTCGCCTGGTGCAGCTTGATAGAAAGATATAACTCTGACACAGAGCTAAAAAAGAACTATCATTACAAATTGTTTTACATTGTTTTACCTGCCAAAGAACAAATGTACTTGGAGAACTTTGTCCCATGTAGCTAGGTGTTTCATAAGTCTAGTTATGAATTCTGACCTACCCCCATCCAGTCATGGCAAATCCAACAATATCCTGGAAGGAGACAGTTTCATCATAGGTGCAGCTTGGCTTGGCTCAGAGCACTTTCCTGAGGCAAGCTTCAGAAACAGGAATGTAGAGAGATAGAAGACTGACAATCCCTCCTCTTCCTTTACATTTCTCTTGTCCCGGGAAAGTGCTCTGAGCAGAGACAGGCTGCAGTTGCAATGGATCCATCTCCTTCCAACCTACTATGTGCATCCAGCTGCAATCACCACAGGTGAACCCTGTCTGTGTGAACAGGCACGAATAGCTTCAGCTGCCGATAGCTTGTCATTGCAGTGTACGGACTTGGTGACCACAGCTATCTGTAGATTCCTGCCTCCGGGAAATGCCCATGTGCTTGGTACCTTGTACCTTGTAGTGACTATAGTTGATAATGTCCCCACAATGTGTGTTGGTATGGCTGGCTGTGGTGTACACAAAGGGCACATGTGACAATGCTGCAACGCAGGAGCCCAAATAAGAGAAAGTTTTCACACCATAACAGAAAATGCCTGATCCAGGATTTTCCAACTATTATTTTAATAATGCAAATATTTCTATTTAAAACAACTTCAGAAATTACTTTAAAATGTTATGTAGCACCCTGCTCTACGCTGGATAAAATTAGTTTTTGGTTCTACCGTACTCAGTCAAAATTTTTTTTCAGCTCTATTCCTAAACCTGGTGGGCGATTGCTCCTGAATGCCTCTGGAAGAAGTTTCCAGATATAGTGTAGGAGGGTCAGTCACTGGATTATGGGAGCTAGGCTTGGTAGGTGTTGCTGGGGAGAAGAAAAATGTTTGGGAGGGTCTCCTCAGAGCTCTCTGTCCTGGTGGAGGCAGCCTGGGTTAATGAAGACTTGTTGCTGCTAGGCCTCAGAATGTGCTTGGCTGATGGAGTCTGGATTAAAGAAAATTTGCTGGAAAATATTACCTTAAAAAGGTGGGCTGGAGTAGGACCTCTTGCACTGACATGTGCTGGAGGGAAGCTGGTTGTAGAGCTGTCTCTGAACATTGGTAATAGGACTGTTTGAATAGAGCATCAGGTGTGCCTGTACTTTGAATGTTAGATGCCAGAGGTTGCTACAATGACTTTGACTGCTCTTATAGCGATTCAGACTACCTGACTGTACCCTTTACCTCCAGGAATACTTAAGCCCCTGTTCACATCTGGGCATTTGCGATCTCAGGCAGAATTGCTGTGATTATGCCTGCGATCACAAAATGCTCTTCAAAAATGACAAATCACACCGCGCCTATTTAGGTGGCATTAACCTTCAATGGCACCAAAACATGGTCCAGCTCTGTCTCGATTTTTGCACTGCAATCATGGCAAACCGCACTGCGAGAAGCTTGACACTCAAAAAGGAGAAGGAGCTTCTTTGGGGCGACAAGCTTTGCGCAATGTGGTTTGCCACAATTGCAACTCCATTTATTCATCGACAATTGTGGCAGAACTGCACCGCATTTTGGTGTCATTGAAAATGAATGGTAACTGAACAGGTGTGATGCAATTTGTCATATTTGCAGAGCATTTTGGAATCACGGGCAGAATTTCCGCAAGACCGCAAATGCCCAGATGTGAATGGGGCCTAAAGGACTTTGAGAATCTGTCTTCTAATACCTGTGTGGGTTTGGAGTATCCTGCACCCTCATCCCTCTACCCACCTGTGTTCAAGTACTGCAATAAATCTTCAAAAAGATACCCCTAGACTGAACCTGTGTTTGTTGGCATGCTCTGGAAGTGGTACCTGGACTAGCAGTCTCTGAACAGGTAAGGGAGACCAGGGTTATTTTCAGTGGCCCCTCCTGGGGTGAGCACTACAGTTATAACTATACAAATTTATTGATTGGGTGTGCACATGCTGTAAAGCTGGCCTTTAGTCAGATAAAAAAGGCACAAATTAATTCAGCTCTGATATAGCTAATACATTATTATGTAAGCAGTGTAAGTACCTGAATTTTACTTGGTATTGGCCTCTGTCCCTGTAGAGCAGGTCTGGAGTGTGAAAGTTAGAAGCAGCACAATGATCCAATCAGTTCATGTGCTAACAAGAAGCATGCTGATAGGAAAATAAATCAGTGATGTAGAGCTGAGCTCATAGACGTTATTACTTCTCTTTTAACTGTCCGGTCATAGGTTGGGCCAGTCCAGAGTGACCTGGGCTCAGAGGAAGTGGGTTGAAACCCCAAATGATAAATGGCTACAGAAAAAAAGAATTGCCTGGGGAAATCTCTGTACTGAATGTAAATCTTGCAGAAAAATCTGGTTTTGTATTTTTATATTTCAAAATACTTTTGAGCAGAAGTGAGTATAATTACCTATGCTCTATTAACACTGCAGAGGTGGCCAGGAAAAGGATACTGTGACTATCACGGCGTCAGAACCCAGCCCTTCTCACCAAACTCGTGACCGAAGGACTAGCCAATCTAAAACCACGCTGTCACGTGCGTAACAATGCCACGCCCAGCTGCACCCTCATGGACAACAACCTGTGTGCCGGCAGCCTGGGAGCGATTGTTTCTGGGTCAGGTTAATTACGCAATTAACCCTTCACACTGCCATCACCTCCTTTTTGTACAGAGAAAGAGGAAACTTGGCAATATCAGCAATAACACTATGATGGTTGAATAATCGTCGGTATACCACTGTCACCGCAGGCAGAGATATACCAAAGTTTAAAACACACACACAATAGCGCTCTTCAGAGGCAGGGGTGCTTAGTTTGCATTTAAGAGCTTTAGAAACAGTTCAACACTTTCAGAAAGTAAGATTTATTACTAAAAGGTCAAAAGGGTGTAATAAAAATATTTACAGAAAAAATATGTAGCCAATATATATATATATACATATATATATATATATATATATATATATATATATATATATATATGCAGAGAGCAATAGCACAGCAAAGAGATAACAGAAAGGAACTTAGATAGATAAAGTACTTGCCAAAAGCCTTGGGTTAAGCAGCTTCACGTTTTCTGAGCAAAAGGGCGTTTTCTCCCAAAGTTAGTTCCGATGTTAAAAGGGACAATCTTCAACTTTTTCTCAGCTTAGCTTAACTTCAAGCATCACAGCCTTTATCTAGGAACTCAGCAGGGTGTCTCCCTGAAGCAGAGAACCAATCGCCTCATTTGGGCGGGTGTGGCAGGCGGAGACACACGCTATGACCAAAAATCCCTTGTAGCTTATATTATGGTCATTACTTACCCTGGATACATAGAACATTCTATCCATGAGTAGATTAATTTGCAGAATCTTCTGCTGAACGTCTACATATGAAATATGAGATACCTGCTTGGATGGTTAAGGAGATATAATTTTCTGCTCTCCTGTATATGCCAGCTAGGGGGTGTAATATACCAGGCGACTTGTCTTAAAGTGAGCCGTCCGAATATGTGCTCCATGTTTATGTAATTATGTCCTATTTGAAGATATAAAATTAAATGGAAAAGGGAGTTTTTAAATGTAAGTCTGTTTTTATGACTACCTGGAATGTCTTTGAAGCTTCGTGAGGGCTGGTTTTATGGTTTTACGATCCCTTCTCCAGCAAGAGTCTCGCAGACAGAGGGGCACCAGCTAGTGACGTTTATAGCCATGACGCCCTCCCAATGAGTTTGCTGCCTGTGATCTCTGTCATCCTCCAGACCACATGTCAGTCAACGGAGAGGGAGGGGGGATATCGGAGGAATCTGATTTGGGAGAGAGAGATACAAAATAGAGGGGTTTGGAGCAAAATGGATGACCGCATCCATCTCTGTGTGCATGATTGCTACAGATACATCTCATAATAACTGTAATGACTATAACAAGCGTGAAGGTCTGGAAACTCTGGCAGAGAGAGCTCAAAATAGATATAAGAAACCATAGGCTGGTAGGCTGAATAAAATTATTTTTCTTATACGGCTTATCAATCAAAGTGACCTTATACCTTTTTGCATGGGAAGAAAGTACTCAGGGATCATTTACTTTTACAGTATATATTTTTTATTTGCAGAAATCAATGTATTGACTTAAGCTGTGGTTTTTGGCTTATGATTAATGCTAATTCTAAAAATTTCAGTAGCTGGCACTCATAGTAAAAGTAATATAAGTGATTCAAGAGAATTATTTATAACCTTGTCTGCTAGCTTGTTTTTAAAGTCTTTAGATGATTTAAAGGTTTAATAACTTTGGATGCTCAGTTATAAATGCAGACTTTTAGTGTTCTTCATTTAAATGATAGGTTTATAAAATATTTTTTGTAAAAATGCAGATCAGCAGAGCTTTTATTTCATTAAGTACATATAAATCGTTACTGAATTACATTTATAGTTTACAAAAACATTGTATCATAAACAGCGGGAACTTCTTTCATCCTTTGTTGCATCTCAGTGCTGCTAATTAGGCATGAGCCAATTGTACTTGGGTTTGGTTTGGTGTGGGTTCAGCAAACATTGCTAAAGTTTGGGTGCTGAACCTAAACACTATTGAAGTCAATAGGAGCTGAATGGCTCGGGGAGAATGTACTAAAGCAAAAAAACAACTTTATTTTAAATAACGTGGCTAGGAGATGCCCTAACTCTGCCTGTGAAGTGGTCTGGTATGAATTTAAAAGGGGACCCTGTGCAAAAAAAAAAGGTGTGAGGTCCCCCCAAATTCTATATCAGACCGTCAGGGTATAATATGAATTTTAAGGTTGAACTTCATGCAAAAAAAAGTGTGAGGTTCCCCCAAATTCTATACCAGACCCCTAGAGTCTAATTTAATTTTTAAGGGGGAACCTTATACAAAAAAAGTGTCACCCCAAAAATTCCATACCAGATGCTTAACCGAGCATGCTGCCTGGCAAGTCAGAAGATGGGATGAGTATGCACTGCTCCTAAATCAAACAAGGCTACGTTCTCAACTTGGGGATACCTTGCCCTGTTCAGGTGGTTTTGGGGGTCTATATATCAGAATTGTATCTGATTCTGATTCTGAGAATTGAATCTGATTGTATATATATGAGTGCTGCCTTTCAGTGCCCATCAGTGATGCCTGTCAATGCCCATCAGTGTCACCTACCAGTGCCCCCTCATCAGTGCCACCTATCAGTGTCCATCAGTGCCACCTATCAGTGCCCATCAGTGCAGCCTATCAGTGCAGCCTCATTGGTTGCTAAAATGTAGAGGTAAAGTTGATCCAGGGAGTATCCAATTGCCTCTCGGAGGATCGGGAAGGAATTTTTTTCTCCTACAGGAGCAAATTGGATCTTGCTTTGCTGGGTTTTTTTTGCCTTCCTCTGGATCAACTGTGGGTGTAGGATTATAAAATTTTTTTTTGTTAACCTCCCTAGCAGTCTGATTATGTCCATATTTCTGTGCTCAAAGCGGTACATTTTTTTGCATGGAAATATGTATTTTTTTTATTGTAGGTATGTAATTCTTAGGAATAACTCACTGAAATCTGTCCGAACAAGAGTCTAATAAACATCCCGGGTATGTTAAAATTTGAAACACGAAATCACAAATTATAATTTAATAAATAATCATAAAAAATAATAATATTAAATTTAATTAAATAATATAGTCAAACCAAAAACACTGAAATTTGAAATATAGCGCCAAGTTCGCACATCACTGAGCAAAGTCGCAAAATCGTGTTCAGTGTCTGATGATGAATTTCCCCACGAATCACTATCACTCAATTCTGCAAGTGGTTCTAATTTACTATCGCTGTCCTATAGCTGGTCTAAAATGGATTTTGACCTAAAGGGACGCTTTTTGGACGCCATGGACGTTTCTCAGTTTCCAGGCAGAAAGAACAGTAAAAATGCAGGCAGGGCACAAGACAAAGCACTCGGGACAAAATGTATGGGAAATGGTTTGATACAGTAATGTTTTACTATGTTATTTTAGTGAATTTAGTGAATGTCAATTTTTGTCATTTTCAAACTTCCCGCTGTTCTGTCCCCGTACGTCAAGACGTCGCAGGGGACGGAACCCAGATGACAGATGCCGGCATCGGCCGGAGGACATTACAGGGGACACTGCAGGAGGGACATCGCGGGAGCGCAGGACAAGGTAAGAGAAGAACAGATCCCGGAGCAGCGCCACATGGTAAGCCCGAGTGTAGTTCGGGTTTACCGCTTGTGGTACTGAAGCTACACTCAGGAATACCGCTAGGGAGGCTACAGGTTGAACTGGATGGACTTTTGTCTTTTTTCAGCCAGATTAACTATGTAACTATGTTACCATTATTATGTGGAAGGGAGAGATACAGAACCTTACTAATTTCACCTCAGGACTAAATATTAGCACTAAAAATATAGCCCTTACATGAATTACTGAAACTATCCACTTTTTGGATTTAGAAATATTTAAATCCTTGGAGGGTGTTCGGACCCGTATATATTTTAAACCAACGGATAGGAACAGTTATATCCCGACAGACAGCTGCCATCATAATACATGGCTAATGAATATCCCCAAAGGCCAGTTACTCAGGATCAAAAGGAATTGTTCCCATCAGATGGATTATGACCATCAGGCCAATCATATAGGTAAAATGTTTGTAAATAAGGGCTATGATGATGGCACAATTAGTACACAGATTGAGAAAATAGGTGAATATGATAGACAGAACCTCATTGTGGATAAAGATCCCTCCATTAATAATACATTCATATTACCAGTTCTACTGGATTATAATAAACAATATAAAGTAGTAGAAGTAGTAATTTATTAAACATTGGCAAATCCTCAGGAGAGACAAACATTTAAAAACCGTGTTACCAGAAAGACCTAAATTTATTTATCGGAAAGCTCCTACTCTCAGAAATAGGATAGTTAAAAATGTCATTGATCCACCAAAGAAGAACACAATGACCCTGTTTGACATGAAAGGATTCTATGCATGTGGCAGATGTTATGCGTGTAGTAGGTCCAGATGTCACCAAAAAAGGAGGAACATTGTTTCATCATTTGTCACAGGTGAAGAATTCAAGATTAAGGATTGTATCACATGCCAGACAGAAGGAGCTATTTCATGTCTCTGTGGATTACAATATATAGGTAGGACAAAAAGGATTTTAGCAAAAAGATTAAAGGAACATTCTTATAATATATCTAGAAGTTTCCCTAAACACAACTTGTCATTACATTTTAAAGAACATCACAATAATGACCCCTCGTTAATGCAATTTTGGGGTATATAAAAATAACTGGAGAGGGAGTAACAAGGTGAAAACCTTGAGCAAAGCAGAATCAAAGTGGATTTTTATATTGAGAACTCTTAACACCCAGAGGCTTGAATGTTGAATTTGATGTCAACTGTTTCATAGAGCAATGTCAATGACTGCGCCAATTGGTGTATATTTAGTGGATTGGTTTATTTATTTGGTACAATTTTAGCTATCTATACATCATCTTGGCCACCTAGGAGATTCCTCCATTTGTTTTTGCAGCTAAGATTAATATATTCATAGACCCAATAAGCTTTGAAACACCGGTACGGCGTTCATGCAGGAAGTTACCGTGACAACCGCCCACTGTTACATTCATAAATAGACTATCCGTCACTGCTCCATGTACCCTCTTACGAATCCACGCAGGCGTAACGTGTAAAGGAGCTATGTGGAGTGAGTGATACGCTGTACCAGTATACTGCTTCCTCATTGACGGGACTACATGGATTACACATACAAGAGAACACCAGGAGTAAAGGGAGGGAGGACACGGACCCTACTCATGGAGTCTCCACCATCCACGGCAGTCATATGGAGGATTTGTTCCAATAATGCTGGTACCTGTAGTGCACCAGAATAGTGCACTTTACTTGTGAGTGTTATTTTAATTCTTTTTTTAATAAATTATACATACGGGTACACACTATGTCAGTATTTCTTTTCATGTAAATCGACAATCCGTTTATATTTGCTATCTGGAGGATCCATAGAGGAAGAATATTCCCACCACCCAGGGATGATAGGGTTAAAGGCGTGATCAGACCGAAGTTCAGCAGGTCTGTTCATCAGGTAAGAGGCTGAAGGTGATGGTTCTTCACTAGTGGTGATTTTACTAACTGATTTTTTGAGCACACGGACAGAAGGGACTTTTTCTATACAAGTTAATGAAGATTTTCATTATTGAAAAACTTTATGAAGATTGCATTCTTTAATAATATATTTGGGAGAACCCTATTAGATCTGTGAGATTTCAGCATCTGATTCAGACTTTTTCAGTTTTAATTATTGTGATATTTGCAGCACTGTCCTGCTAGTTATATTTGATAAGGGACAAAGTGCTGTCGCCCTATACAGCAAGTGGTTGCACATGGCAGGATCACCAGGACTTATTTTACTGAAAACTGCAGGTCTTAAAGCCACACTCAGGGATCAATCTGATTGAAAAAACTTCCCTATCTAGATGCCTGTTTTACTTACATTAGGTCACGGTCAGGTGACGGTACAGGTCTGAGCTTATTTTGAAAGCAACAGTGTCCGCAACATGCTCAGTGCCTGCATGTTGTGGATTCTTCCTATTCAATGTCCAGTGGCAGGGTTCTCTTAGAATCCAAAAAAGGATAATGCCATCCCAAGGAACCGGTTATCTCAGGGGGGCATTGCAGTGCTGGAACAGTGCCCACTACCAGGAATCATTGGCAATGAGGAACCAGTAGAGGGGATTTAGGTGAGATTTTTAGTATTTAGGTTTACATGTTACCAAAGTGGACTTTCTAGGACCAGGGGACAGTGACCTCATCTTCACCTCTGCAAATATTCTGCTCTGAGCCCAAGTATTTGATGTTACATAGTTAGTCTGGCTGAAAAAAAGACAAAAAGCCCATCCAGTTCAACCATTAAAAAAAAAAAAAAGTTATAATCCTATACCCACAGTTGATCCAGAGGAAGGCAAAAAACCCCAGCAAAGCATGATCCAATTTGCTCCTGCAGGGGAGAAATATTCCTTCCTGATGCCCCTAGAGGCGAGCAGATATTCCCTGGATCAGCTTTACATCTATAAATGTTAGTATCCAGTTATATTCTGTGTATCCAAGAAAGAAAGAAAGAAAGAATGTTTCATTTTCTAGAATAATTGCAGGTTTCTCTTTAAAGTTTTCGAAATCTAAAATGATATAGCATGGCTTTGTGAATGCTCAAATGATGAAATCAATGATTAGAATAAATGCACCTTATACAAGCTGCCGTGCTTGCAAGAAAAACCATTTCATTGACTTTGTTAATCTGCCTGCCTTGAGGTGATACACGCAAAGCAACAGTGATATTACAGGAAGTGACAGCTGAGCAGCGTAGGAATAAATAACATTGACTATGGCAGCCCACCCAGGAAATGCTACATTCGTGTGTTTGCATTTGGTTCAGGTCTTCATGAATTATTAACCACACGCACAGTTTACTTCACGCTGAAAAGATTGAACTGAATGCTCTGCATGAGCTACACAGTACTGATTCAAACTAAAACATTTTACTTCTAAACCTAAAACAAGCTTTACATGAGAAAAATAAGGGGGCTGCTGTTGCTGACTTTCTACTGAAAATGCTAATTGCCTGGCTATTATGCCAACACATTGGCATATTAGGCCATAGATTGTGATTTTCTTTCTTTCCTGCAGCCTTGGTTTGCAGGACAGAACATTTTCCGATGTCTCCCACGGAGCTATTGTCTTCTCTCAACAGGAGAACACAGTGATTATTGCTAGCAGCTATGACTGCTAGCTAGGGTACAAACAGCCTGCTACATTTTAATAAACACTATGTTAATAAATACTATATTATGTCTAGCAACTACTTACTCTTCTTTTGCAAAATTGCACATTGTATTCTGCGAGTTGTCCCATGTATAACAACACTAAAATGATGTATCTCGTACAAAGCATGATTCATTTTTTTTTCTTATAATTAAATAAGGGATTTTGTGACCATAGAAAAATTAACAAACAAAAAAGCTGAATTATAACAGTGAGATATTGAAAAAAAATCAGCAAAAAGTAGCTAAAATTGGCCATAGATGGATTGAAATTTGTCTGGTTTTGCATGGACCACTCGAAGTTCGATCCATCATGGCCTCAAATAATCAACTTTCCATAAACGGGCTTACAGGAAAATTATGCTTCAGTCAGTGCATGAAGCCAGTCGTCTGCAGGGCTGACCAAATGTATTTTGGCAGTGGAGAAGTCCCTGCTGTCAGAATATAATGACACAGTGGGGTGAGTTAATATATACATCTCGAACATGTGGATGGAGGAATTGGTTCTGTTTTTTTCATTCTGCCATTGACCGTATATACTGTAACCAGCTTAAAAAGAAAATAAGAGGGAAAGGGGGGGGGGGATAAGGAATTAATAAGGGGCTAAATGTTTCTTTTTTTCAATAACTGATATTTTATACAGATTAAAATGCTAATTTTTGGTCTACACATAAGTACTGAAGAAAAACAATGGGGAGATTCAATAGAGCCCTAACAATACTTTAGTCATTTAAAAGGACCTGCTCCAGATAAAAAATCCCTGCCACCCATTTTGGTAGCTTTACATGTGTGGCAGGTAAAGGTAGTTCTTACTGCCAACTGTAAGTTGGCATACAGTTACAGGCAGTGTGCCTGTCTCTGTACACTGTGTAGCAGATGGCATGTTTGCAGCTGCTATCTCCTCCCTTTCCTTCCTGTCACTGGTTGTTTTGCAGCCTATTGTCTCCTAGCAAGCAGAGGTGCTAATAGTGGGCAGAGCCTGATGGGGAAGCTGAGACACTAGTTCCCCATCAGGTCTGCTGTCTCCTTGTGATTGACAGAAGGCAGTAGGCAGATGTTATAGTCAAATGCAGGTATTGGCTATGGATCCACCTACTGTCTGCTGCCAATGCCAGAAGAGAAGCAAACCTGATGGGGAACTAGTATCTCTGAATTCCCATGCCCACCCAGATTCACAAATCCTCAGCTGCTGCTCTGTCTGTGTGAGAGCTGCAATGGCAGAGAGGGAGCTTAGCATGACTAAGGAAAAACTGTCTGTATTTTTCCAACATGTACATGAATGTCTCCTGCACTATCATTTGTCTTGCAGAGGCACATTAGCATTCTAACGAGTGTTGCAAAAACTCCTTATGACTTTCCCTGAATACGTTACGAAATACTGTAACAGTGCATTTATGAATCAGTCCTGCTTGTACATGTAACCTGGACTGTAGCTGATGACTTCTGCATTGTTGAATATTGAGTTTAACCCTGACCACAATGTAGAAGGATAATACAGCAGGAACAAAGGAATATGTTCCATAACAGATATCTTTAAGGAGACCACTTTGTAATGCCTATCTAAGGAGTGTCTCCAGTGCAAGGGGACAGCTATCATGGCTGGACCTGGAAGATGGTGATTGGCTGATGCAACAGAGCAAGGGAACAGTGAACTAGGGGGCTGGAGAAAGGGAGCTGGGTTGTGCCATCAGCCTGCACAATGCACTGAGAAAGCCACTGTGGGAACCATGTGCTGCTGCAGCCATTTTCTTGTGCTGAGTAGGTGAAGGGAGCGCAGTGGTGTGTAGCCAGAATTTGGAGCTATCTGATGCTGTGCTGCCCAGGAGAAGAGGAATAGTCAGGAATGGCTGTTGCCACCATAGTCTGTGTAATGCTACATTTGAGGACATGGTCCTGAAAGCAATTATATGTGTGGGGGAAGGAGACAGAGCTGCTGCTGCTGGATGAATGGACCCCTGCCATAGCTGACCACAATTGGGTGTGATCTCAAAGAAGAGAATGAGAAAATTCTTCCTGGGAGGAAGTGAATTGTATGCCTGGTGGGATTAGACTGTACTAGGGAGCACTCCCACCATTTGTAAGGAAGGCAAGGAGGGACTGTCTCAACAGAATTAAAAGAAAGAGATGATCAGCAACTTCTATTCCTGTCTAACGTAAACTTAACTTTTATTGAACCACAGCACATGTCCAGAGACCCATAGGAGGGTGCCCTGGGACTGGTAAGAGACAAACATTATACTAGTTCATCTGTTGTCTGCTAGTAACTGCTGTGCTTTCTTCAAGGGCCCCAACTTTACCGAACAACATTTTTTTTCATCAATCACTGGCCAGTGGGATAAAACTTGGGCTGTTATAGCAAGCTAGGACTGCCTTTATATATTGCTGTTAGATAAATACAGTTCTGTTCAGCACTGTTAGAATAATGCAGGTGTTTATTTATATCTCTCAAAGTGACGTTTTTGTTATATTGACTGTCTGTATAAGTACACTTGCTAATTCTCTCTTCTTTTTGGCTATGCTTGGCATAATAAATACTTTGAAATGCATCAAGGTATGTTGGCAAGTGCTGAATTTCCGTTTTTAGTGAATACCTGACTACGTTAAAAAGCACTTTTAATATCTGCTTGCAGTTCAGCTTAAAATAATAAGTTCAGCTTTTGAACATGTTACACCTTACACCTGTATTTAGGGTGTAACATGTTCCAGATGGTCCCCCTCATCCCCTGACCCCTCCCCCCCTTCAATGTCACCATGAGTAAAAATATGTGCATTTATTATTTTTTAATGAAAGGTGAACTTAGCCTTTAAATCAGTGCTAGCATCTCAAAGTATTAGACATTGCTTTAATGTACCAGATGCTAAAACAGCACTACGTGATAGCAATATAATGCATGTACATTTTTTTGTCTTGCCAGTTAACAGGCAAGATAGATCCAACAACAGAACTCCTGAGTGGAGGTATAGCCGGGTCTACTGAGGAGACTTCCTGCAACAGTGATAATAAGTTGTCATTTTCTTTTCTCTGCATGCTTTCATTGCTGGTTTGAACAGTTTACTAATTGATCTGAATATGAAACAGACAGCATGCTGTCTTCAGAAGCACATGTTGGTTACGATTTCACAATTATAATAATTAGAGATGAGCGAATTTCTCAAAAATTCGATTCGGCTGATTCGGCGAATTCCAGTGTGAAATTCGATTCGATGCGAATTTCTTCGCTACGAAGATGACTTATAAAAAGGGTTTCTAGGCTTCAGAGAGCCTTTAAATTAGTGCAGAACACTGTACCTTTAATTTAAATGCCCTTGGAGATGAGGAAAGAGAAGGATGAGAAGAAGGAGAAGGATGAGAAGAAGGAGAAGGAGAAGGATGAGAAGAAGGAGAAGGAGAAGGATGAGAAGAAGGAGAAGGAGAAGGATGAGAAGAAGGAGAAGGAGAAGGAGAAGGAGAAGGATGAGAAGAAGGAGAAGGATGAGAAGAAAGAGAAGGATGAGAAGGAGAAGGATGAGAAGAAGGAGAAGGAGAAGGATGAGAAGAAGGAGAAGGAGAAGGATGAGAAGAAGGAGAAGGATGAGAAGAAGGATGAGAAGAAGGAGAAGGATGAGAAGAAGGAGAAGGATGAGAAGAAGGATGAGAAGAAGGAGAAGGATGAGAAGAAGGAGAAGGATGAGAAGAAGGAGAAGGATGAGAAGAAGGAGAAGGATGAGAAGAAGGAGAAGGAGAAGGATGAGAAGAAGGAGAAGGAGAAGGATGAGAAGAAGGAGAAGGATGAGAAGAAGGATGAGAAGAAGGAGAAGGATGAGAAGAAGGAGAAGGAGAAGGATGAGAAGAAGGAGAAGGATGAGAAGAAGGAGAAGGATGAGAAGAAGGAGAAGGATGAGAAATAGGATGAGAAGAAGGAGAAGGATGAGAAGAAGGAGAAGGATGAGAAGGAGAAGGATGAGAAGACGGAGAAGGAGAAGGAGAAGGATGAGAAGAAGGAAAAGGAGAAGGATGAGAAGATGGAGAAGGAGAAGGATGAGAAGAAGGAGAAGGAGAAGGATGAGAAGAAGGAGAAGGAGAAGGATGAGAAGAAGGAGAAGGATGAGAAGAAGGATGAGAAGAAGGAGAAGGAGAAGGATGAGAAGAAGGAGAAGGAGAAGGATGAGAAGAAGGAGAAGGAGAAGGATGAGGAGAAGGAGAAGGATGAGAAGAAGGAGAATGATGAGAAGAAGGAGAAGGAGAAGGATGAGAAGAAGGAGAAGGAGAAGGATGAGGAGAAGGAGAAGGATGAGAAGAAGGAGAAGGATGAGAAGAAGGAGAAGGATGAGAAGAAGGAGAAGGAGAAGGATGAGAAGAAGGAGAAGGATGAGAAGAAGGAGAAGGATGAGAAGATGGAGAAGGAGAAGGATGAGAAGAAGGAGAAGGAGAAGGATGAGAAGAAGGAGAAGGATGAGAAGGAGAAGGATGAGGAGAAGGAGAAGGATGAGAAGAAGGAGAAGGATGAGAAGAAGGAGAAGGATGAGAAGAAGGAGAAGGATGAGAAGAAGGAGAAGGAGAAGGATGAGAAGAAGGAGAAGGATGAGAAGAAGGAGAAGGATGAGAAGAAGGAGAAGGAGAAGCAGAAGGAGAAGGATGAGAAGAAGGAAAAGGAGAAGGATGAGAAGATGGAGAAGGAGAAGGATGAGAAGAAGGAGAAGGAGAAGGATGAGAAGAAGGAGAAGGAGAAGGATGAGAAGATGGAGAAGGAGAAGGATGAGAAGAAGGAGAAGGAGAAGGATGAGAAGAAGGAGAAGGAGAAGGATGAGAAGAAGGAGAAGGAGAAGGATGAGAAGAAGGAGAAGGAGAAGGATGAGAAGAAGGAGAAGGATGAGAAGAAGGAGAAGGAGAAGGATGAGAAGAAGGAGAAGGAGAAGGATGAGAAGAAGGAGAAGGATGAGAAGAAGGAGAAGGATGAGAAGAAGGATGAGAAGAAGGATGAGAAGAAGGAGAAGGATGAGAAGAAGGACAGTTCTGTGACAGTTTCTCTCTATTTATGACAGTTCTGGGACATTCACTCCATACAGCTGTTTCAACCGCTGTATGGAGGGAATGTCATGGAACTGTCAGAAATAGACTATTAATGACAGTTCTGGGACTGTCCTTCCATGCAGCGGTTGAAACATTGTATGTATTTGTTTCCATAAATGGATCCATTTATGGAAACAAAGCCGCGAATCGAATATTTCCTGAAATTCGACTCGAATTCCGGTTCGCCTGGTTCGATTCGCTCATCTCTAATAATAATAATAAGTAGCTGCCTATAAAGGAGTGCAGTATGTGAGAATAGAAGTCATCATCCATTTGTATCAAGCAGACATGATTTCAAAACACAATTTTCTGTATAATTAATGGCAATCACTATTTAGGGGTCATTTTAAATTGGCCTGTAGTACGTGTTTACATGTGAGATAGAAACCTTAGACGGTAAGTGCCTTTAGGGCAGGGACTGCTATGAAAGTACAATAAATGTAAATCGTTGTGCAAGCAAAAATACAATATTTGTATTTTCCTTGCATGTGATTGGGTACTCTTTGCAAAGTGAAACTTCACCACATTAACTAAGCTCTGGGGCAATTTACAACTCCCCTTGAAAGTGGAAAGCCTATTTGCTTTTAGGAAATCAACCCTATTAAATCATACTTTGCTCCTATTGATGTTGTGATTTTTTTTATCTGAACTTTGAATTATCCTTGT
Organism: Staurois parvus; assembly: GCF_062004578.1. Classification (NCBI taxonomy): domain Eukaryota; kingdom Metazoa; phylum Chordata; class Amphibia; order Anura; family Ranidae; genus Staurois; species Staurois parvus. The sequence continues at coordinate 6,369,051 of NW_028318510.1, forward strand.
AGCTAACATCTGCTCATTGCATTTGTTCCCCTTACTATCTCAAAGACTGTCCTAAGTTACAATAATTGAAAAAAATACATTCTATTTTGAGTCTATGGTTGTAAATTATACAGTATGATTACTAACATTTGTCTAGTTTTCAACAAATCCTAAAAATGCACACAGTAGATTTCTCATATAGAATCTATAACTTGTTTAGGGGCTCTGGATTTACAGAGATACTAGTGACTGATGCTACACAGTCATGACAACAAGTGGTGACTTCTTGTTCAGGTTGATTCATTTGGATGAAACACACTTAGTATAAATAACTTAAAGTATTAATTCTCTTCCCTGCTTTCCATGCTTTGAAGACAATTACCTTGGTAGAAAAACATACAGTCAGGTCCATAAATATTGGGACATCGACACAATTCTAACATTTTTGGCTCTATACACCACCACAATGGATTTGAAATGAAACGAACAAGATGTGCTTTAACTGCAGACTGTCAGCTTTAATCTGAGGGTATTTACATCCAAATCAGGTGAACGGTGTAGGGATTATAACAGTTTGCATATGTGCTTCCCACTTGTTAAGGGACCAAAAGTAATGGGACAATTGGCTTCTCAGCTGTTCCATGGCCAGGTGTGTGTTATTCCCTCATTATCCCAATTACAATGAGCAGATAAAAGGTCCAGAGCTCATTTCAAATGTGCTATTTGCATTTGGAATCTGTTGCTGTCAACTCTCAATATGAGATCCAAAGAGCTGTCACTGTCAGTGAAGCAAGCCATCATTAGGCTGAAATAACAAAACAAACCCATCAGAGAGATAGCAAAAACATTAGGCGTGGCCAAAACAATTGTTTGGAACATTCTTAAAAAGAAGGAACGCACCGGTGAGCTCAGCAACACCAAAAGACCCGGAAGACCACGGAAAACAACTGTGGTGGATGACTGAAGAATTCTTTCCCAGGTGAAGAAAACACCCTTCACAACAGTTGGCCAGATCAAGAACACTCTCCAGGAGGTAGGTGTATGTGTGTCAAAGTCAACAATCAAGAGAAGACTTCACCAGAGTGAATACAGAGGGTTCACCACAAGATGTAAACCATTGGTGAGCCTCAAAACAGGAAGGCCAGATTAGAGTTTGCCAAACAACATCTAAAAAAGCCTTCACAGTTCTGCAACAACATCCTATGGACAGATGAGACCAAGATCAACTTCTACCAGAGTGATGGGAAGAGAAGAGTATGGAGAAGGAAAGGAACTGCTCATGATCCTAAGCATACCACCTCATCAGTGAAGCATGGTTTTGGTAGTGTCATGGCGTGGGCATGTATGGCTGCCAATGGAACTGGTCCTCTTGTATTTATTGATGATGTGACTGCTGACAAAAGCAGCAGGATGAATTCTGAAGTGTTTCGGGAATATTATCTGCTCATATTCAGCCAAATGCTTCAGAACTCATTGGACGCCGCTTCACAGTGCAGATGGACAATGACCCAAAGCATACTGCAAATGCAACCAAAGAGTTTTTTAAGGGAAAGAAGTGGAATGTTATGCAATGGCCAAGTCAATCACCTGACCTGAATCCGATTGAGCATGCATTTCACTTGAAGACAAAACTGAAGGGAAAATGCCCCAAGAACAAGCAGGAACTGAAGACAGTTGCAGTAGAGGCCTGGCAGAGCATCACCAGGGATGAAACCCAGCGTCTGATGATGTCTATGCGTTCCAGGCTTCAGGCTGTAATTGACTGCAAAGGATTTGCAACCAAGTATTAAAAAGTGAAAGTTTGATTTATGATTATTATTCTGTCCCATTACTTTTGGCCCCTTAACAAGTGAGAGGCACATATGCAAACTGTTGTAATTCCTACACCATTCACCTGATTTGGATGTAAATACCCTCAAATTAAAGCTGACAGTCTGCAGTTAAAGAACATCTTGTTCGTTTCATTTCAAATCCATTGTGGTGGTGTATAGAGCCAAAAATTTTAGAATTGTGTCGATGTCCCAATATTTATGGACCTGACTGTATGTTCCTGCCTCTGATCAAGGAATTTTTCTTCTTTACAATTATACTCTAGTAGACTTAAAACTAATGGTAACTTTCTTAACCATTTTAGTCCCAAAAACAATTCTTTATTTTCTTCAATATTTCATTATCATTGCTGGTTATCAATGTAATGGTTGCAACGTGGCCCTTCATAGGCAGAATATGAGAGGAAAGATCCCAGTAATAGGCAGAAAGACGTGTACAGGTTTTATTGAACTACCCAAAGTCCAGGATTGTTGGATGGTTGGTTGTCATTTGGAAATGGGAAGGAGGGTCCCCCAATGGGACATTTTCCCTGTGTCCACCTATTTCTTTAAATGACACTGAACTCACACATTCATTTTACCAGGAAAGGAGATTTTAGGTATTTTAGAATTTATTCAGGCAGCAAAAAATTTTGAATCACCACTGACAATTTGACAAGTGACAGGACTCTATGTCTTCATTTCCTTTGATCATGGCAAAGACTATCTATTTCTACTGCATTCAACAGTAAAATACAGTTTGCTGGTTAAAGACAACCTGCAGGAGGTAAAGAGACATCAGACTTAGCCTCTCAATAGACCTGGAGCTCACAATTTGCCTTCAGCAATTGGATTATATCAGACACAGATAACCAAATTTTGCAGTGCTGAACTTCTCCAGATTTTGTGACTCCCAACTAGAGATTTAAAATGTTCAGAAATTTTGAGGCCATAAGAAGAAAAAAAAAAAAAAAAAAGAGAACATTTTCTGAAAAATTGAAAAAAATTCAGTGTGGAGTAGTTTTACAAATTGAAATTAATTTTGTTACATAGTGTATTCAGTAAATAAGTACAGCGTATTCAATAAATAAACTAAACCTGTTTTTTAAAAATGTAGTTTTAATACACATGGAATAACATGGACTGCTTCAACTATACATGAGAACAGGTAACCACCTTCCTTTCCCTCATAGAAATGTAAAAATGTCCTGCCAATATGCATTTTCAGTTATTGACAATGCGGATCCAGAAATGTACTGTATATTACTCTTGAAAGAGCTTGATCAATGTTCTCCTGATTTTCAGGTGTCATTTAATCTATAAATGAAAGCATTGTGTACTTTTTTAGGCAGTGGTTTGCAACACCTCCTTATTTGAAGATGCTGCTGGTCAAGAAACACCTTGTGATGATCCAGAAGCAGCAGAAAGAGTGTCTGGAATGAGGGCTCTGGAGGGAAAAGCTACTCGCACTTTTATTATGGTCTTCATCATTTTTTTCCATAAAGTATTTTTTAATGTCTTTAGGGCACTTCTGTCATGCAAGGATGTGTTTTGTCATCCTTGTAGTGTTTGGAAAATAATTTTTCTTCTCACAATATTTGCAAGTCGCAGCTTTGCTCTCAGCAGAAATTGCACTATGGAAATGTTTCCAAACTCTAGATGTTGATCTCACTATTTTACTGAGAGAAAGAAAAGAAAAAGCAATTTACTGACCAGACTTTAGGTAAACATTATGCTGTGATGGTGGAGAACATTAATAAGAATCATTGAATGGTTAAAAAAGATAAACCAATTTGTTAGACAAATTTACCCTATTACCTGTCAATTAAGACCTGAGAGGATAGAAACTTTCATCTACTGTATCCCAACAACCACCTGACTATAGAAGGTACAAGATGGAGCCCACAAGGAAGCTAAACTGTAGCCTTTTCCCTGCAGTGCCCCTTGGTGGCAGAAATGCATATTTCTCTTATTTGAGAACTGCATTGAGAAGTACAGTGTTACTTGAATTGTATTCCAGGATTTGCTTATCTTCGGCTGAGAGAACTTGCAATAATTTAAGACTCTACATAAAGTCTCATAAATCTTTAATTAAGGTCTTCATGTTATATAGTTTGAATACCATGTCATAAATATATTATTTATCATTGTAAAATAACCTATTCCACACTTTTTTTTTTTTTTTCAGAATAAAATAAAACAAAACAGTTTTTTACCTATTTTGTTCTGCTTTTTTCCAGACCTTCCCATCTCTACTTTCAACTGATCATATTGAAGGATTTTTTGTGTTCATGTGTTAAAAGAAGTTGATTGGTAAGAACTTGTCATTGTCGAAAATCACCTTAATTTAATAAATGGCCTGATCGCAGCAGCTCTTGAAACCCACAATGTTGGACAAAATCTGGGCTCTGTCCTGGGGTGATCTGTTTTGAAGAAGTTGAACATATAGTACTTTCAGAGGTACATGAGTTTTGAACCATATCATGATTCTTCCACAGGTATAACAAGTCTTGTTATACCTGAGGAAGATTTAGGACATTGTTAGAAACGGCTGTATTATAACAGACAATTATTTGCTGTAATAAAGTTTAAAGGTCTTGCAGATTCCTGTGGACTGTCTATATATTTTGGATTGCTGGGTTGGTTCCACTCTGCTTGCTCCGGACAAAAAAGTAAAGGGTAAGTACTGCCTATCTAGTTGAAGGTCTATATAACCTGCCTCTGTCTGAATGAAACTTTGGACTGAACAGACTGATAAGGGATCATTCATTAGTATGAATATTATTTTAGTACTGTGTATATATTTTAGCTTGAACTATTGAGGTCCGTAAACAACAGACCTTTTCATCAGACTGCACATAGGGATATACATGGGAAGAGAACTTTAAGCTCCACCTGTTGATAAACATTGCAAAATATAAAAATAACATTATATATTTACCATACTTATATTTATCATACTTAGAAAAAGAAAACATTTTTAAAAATGTATTTTTTTTAGTTCTGACAATAGCAAATAAAGAAAATATGTATACATTTTGCATAAATATAACACATACTGAAAATGTTCTATGCCTTTCTGCACATCATATCAGTGTACACTGTTATAGATTATAGCACATGTGAGACATGTAAGGTGTATGTACACAGACAAATATTCAAAGATAGAAAATTACAAAATGAAAAAAAAGCCCCAGAGATAAACTAAGTAGAAACATATATTTAGGCTGCAACCTACAAATGTAAAATAGAATATACAACCACAGCAGGTTTACAATGCTGAAATCAGTCATGTGTGAAATACATACACCAACATGTCACATTTTCCTGATGTATGGATGCAGTAAACCTGGAACAGAGCGCTCTATAAACATATTACCTGTCTCTCTGCAAAACAATATTTAAAAATTATAGAGCACAACAACAGGGTTGGGGGGGAAGGGGGTATCAGCTGGTTCAGGAAATTCTTTACACGAGACATTGTTAAAAAATGTAAAAAAAAGTTTGTATTATATTAGCAGAATTGATTTAAAAGAATATTCATGTGTGATCAGTCATTGGATGGTTGGATGATAACCAATGCAAGGTAGAGCAACACAATGGGCAGCTGCCTAAATAATTCCGATTCTGTTTATTAGCGTCAGATCTGTTAAAGAGTAACTCCACTTTTGTTGAGAGAAAAACATTCCTCTCCGGATAATCAATGAACATGGCAAGGATTTTAACAAACTTTGCTGCAGATTCCTACCCATTTCTTCTATGAAGAAAAAGCTGTTTGTTCTTCTTGTCTTTTGAATACATATTCTGAATGTGGGTGACTTTTTCATTATTCATCAGCTAATGCACTTGCAGGCCTCTAATAAGGAGATTGTGTGTGCGTGTGGTGGGATGGGGGTGGAGGGGGGTTGGTCTGCATCCCTTTATAAGTGATTAATCCTTTAGGAGCATCTCACCAAAATGTATTTTTTATTGTTGCAGGGGGTGCCTAAAAACTGACTTGTATCTTAGTACAGATTTGTGGGAAAATCAATGAGACAATCAGACAAGAAGGAAATGACATTTCTAAGGGGCCTTCCGTACACCAACTGTGTACAAAATGCCTCCAGGTTGCCATATTGCATTGAATTTTACCACAAATTACGGTGCTGCTGATTGAAAAGGAAAGGTAATTATTAATATCACTAAATTACAATATAACTTGTCTTGCAATTGTATTCGCTTTATTATTTTTTATTTGCTATGTTTTTTCCCACAAAAGTGGAGTTACCCTTTAAATGGAATTGTGACAGCGTAAAAAAATGTTTTGAAAATTAATGTTGCTAAGGATAGATGCTGTCAATAATCAAAATATTGAAAAATTAACAATCCATTGGTAAAAAAAATAAACAGGCATTGCACAATCTCTCTTGGTTTACTATTACCTGTAATATTTGACATAACTTATTTGGATTATAGTTGAGCTGTAAATAAACTTTCTGAAGAGCTGAAAACTATTTTAATCCTTTCTCACGTGTTTTTCTTCACCAAGAAACATTTTATTAAACTCTCATAAAGATGAAGTTTAGGTCAATTTTTATAGCTTAGACCAATGTAAGTATGTACCATACCTGTGGGATACCCATGGAAGCAGAAAATCACTCTAGCAGATACCCCTTCTGCAATAATCTTAACTAGCTTCTAGGTCTTCTGCCGAGCAGCTGCCCTGCTGCATTTTGAACACAAGAGGTTAATTAATTGACATTGGCACCATTCTGAGGACACTTTACATTTTCTAAATGAATGCAACACATTCTCTGATTGGATGAGGTGGAGAGGTGGGGAGGTGATGTCCCAATCTTCATCACTGTCAATCAGGGAACATTTTGCATTCTTTGAGAAAATACAAAGTCTTCTCTGAATGGTGCCCATGCTGAGCTGGCAGCCTTCTTTGTTCATAAAGAAGCAGTGCAGATGCCCAACAAAGAACCTGGAAGCTAGTGATGATCACTGTTTGTATCGATGTTACCTGCCACAGTGATCCCACAGGTATGGCACATACATACTTACATTGGTCCAAGTCGGATGTAAAAACTGCCATAACTAATTTTCAGCTTTAATTGCCTTTTGATAACATTATTTTTATTTTCACATTTTACTTGTAGATTTGTTTGATATCCTCTTCAATACCCTCTTCAACCTTCTGATAATTAGGAGCCTCTTTAGGAGTGGTGAATGTCAATGCAGCTATGAAAGAAAAAAAAAGAAACACATAGCCAAGCAGATTGAAATTAACATCTCTAAACTCATCCATGCCACTCCATGTACAGTAAGGCCTGGAGACGTGCACTGTGTGCATGTTTTATACAGTACAGAACATCTACATGTGCTAAAGAAAACATTTCCATTCATTGAAGCATATAGTCAGAAGAAACAAGAATACTACAAATAGACTTTATAGGCACAAATACTAGATACACGTATTAATAAAATCAATATTGCTTTATTTGACATTAAGTCACATATAGACCATAGTATTATAAAACCTGTTTAGTAATATCCCCACAATGAATGTCCCAAAGCCCACCATGTACAGACAGAGCACAGCCAGTGATAAGGCATGGAAAATACCACCAGGATGATCCTATGGGGGGGGGGTGAGGGACATTCTGGCACTGGAGAATTTGCCCGACATGTTTCGCGACAGAAGTCGCTTCCTCAGGGGCTATTGGTATATCTAAAAGAGATACATAGACTTATATAACAAAACAAAAAATCAACAAACAGGATACAAAGCTCATAAAGCATGTAATACACTTACATAAAATCTCATTGTGCACAAGACAGTCATAAGCCCACCAGTCAATGAGAGCAGGCCTCCTCTGGGTACCCCATGGGGCAGAAACCATCCAGGGGCCAGGCGTAGGGGCAAAAAAAAGACAAGGCAGGCCAACACACAAAAGTACCTCAAAAGGCTGAATTCCACATACAAAGGAATAGTAGGGAGCCAGAAGGAACCTAAATTAAGAAAAAAAAGAATATATATATATATAGAGAGAGAGAGAGAGAGAGAGAGACTCAAAATATCATCCAAGATAAAATGGTATTAATTAAGGTACATAAATGAAGGTATACTGTATAAGGGTAGTTATTTACCTTCCCACAGCGCTGTTGAATATATGGTGATCCCTTGCAGCATATTGTTTTTCATACTTTTCCTTCTTCTTGTAACTTGGTTCCCCTGTATGTATTTGTTCTGCCTGTTAGATACTTTGCTCAAGCAGTGCAGAGTTATCTATGTAGTTTTGAGTGTTTTGAGTCCATCTAAATCTACTATTCCACATAACACCACCCTCTCCATAGGTTAACGATGCTGTTGTCCAAGGGTAGCTATGTTGCTACTTCATAGAGAGAGTGAAAGTATTAGTGTAGCCAACGACAGGAAGTGTGTTACTGGCAGGATCTTCAGGTGAAAATAAAGGAAAGGGCCTAAAATAAAAAAGGAATGCGGCCACCACATCTAAGGATTGGTAATCTGCAATATATTACATTTTTGATTTTGGGTTTAGATATGCTTTAACCACTTTAATGCCACACCAGGGGTGGACTGACAACTCATGGGGCCCCCGGGCAATAGGGGATCATGGGGCCACTGTGTCCTTGCCCAAACTCAAAAAAGCCTATGAAAAAGGTATCAGGGGCATCTCATGGGGCCCCCTACTGACCCCGGGCCCTCGGGCAGTGCCCGAGTTTCCAAATGGTCAGTCTGCCCCTGTGCCACGCTATAGCCAGAATACGTCTACAGTGCCGTTCTCTGGTAGTGCATCTATAGAGGTCCTCCCAGAAAGGTAAAGGGCCAATCACAGTGGCCCTTTACGATGTGATCAATTGTGTCCAATCACAGCTTATCAGCTGCAAACAGAATATTGGTTATTAGCTTTCCCTTTCCTCAGTGCTGTCACTGTGTGAGGAAAGGAAAGATGATAATCGGCAATCCTGACAGCACTTTGTTTACACTTTTTATCAGTTCAGCCATAGCATTGCCCATCAGTGCAACTTATCAGTGCCCAACAGTGCAGCCCAGTGTCTCAGTGCCAATCAGTGCCCATCAGTGCAGCCTCATCAACGCAGATCAGTGAAAAAGAAAAATTACTTATTTGCAAAATTTGCAAAACAGAAACAAAGAAAAAGCAAAATAAAACCCAGTGGTGATTAATCACCACCAAAAGAAAGCTATATCTGTCTTTAAAAAATGATAAAAACGAAATATAGGTACAGTGTTGCATGACCATGCAATTGTCATTCAAAGTGTGACAGAGCTGAAAGCTGAAAATTGGCCTGGGCAAGAAGGGGGTGAAAGTGCCCCATATTAAGTTGTTAAAGTTATCTTTCATGATCCTTGCTTTTTCTTATTTTAGTGTATACAATTGATTCACCCTCCAGCTTATAGGTTACTGATCCTAATTGGCTGCGGTTTCCTGCATAATCAGATAGACTAGAGTTAAACTTTGACTTTGTGGATGGCTTCCTTATCCTCACTCACTGGCCCAGAATAAAGGTAGTTGTCTTGGCATTTATTTTTGTATCAATGTAAGTTTTTGCTTTGACCTGATAACTCACCACTCTAGCTTGAAGGTTTAGGGGTTTTGCTACTTTATTTGGTGATGTCACATACCTGGTTGGGGAGCCTGACGTGGAGAGAAGGCGCCCTCTTACCACTCCCGCTCGGAGCCCCTGATAGTGGGAACAGGAGCCAGGAGTGGCACGAGTGCCGGGTAGGTCTGGAGCTGGCGGCACGTAGCTGAAGACCCAGGAGATCTGGATGCAAGCCAGGTGCGGATGCAGGAATGTAGGTACAGCAGCAGGCAGGTATAGCGGCAATCAGGATGCAGACTAGGACTGGACACCGGAGCGTGGATACAGTAGCAGGCAGGTATGTTGGTGACCAGGGTGCAGGCCAGGTGCAGGACCGTGGGTGCAGCAGCAGGTAAGTTTGGCAAACGTCAGGGTGCAAACCAGATGCAGGATCGTGGGTGCAGCGGCAGGTAAGTATGGCAACTGTCAGGATGCAAGCCAGGTGCAGGTAAGTAGATGCAGCAGAGTCAGACAAGCCAGGTCAGTATTAAGCAGGCAGATCAAGTACAAGGGAGCAGGCAAGCGGATGGTCAGGGATAGCCGAGGTCGGTGCAGGCGGAGTTCTTTCTTAGTCAGGCAAATCAGAATACAAGCAACAGGATCAGGTATTATGTGCAGGAACGTTGTAGACCAGAAGGCAATGATTTTACTATTCTGCAGGTTTAAATAGCCTGCCTAGCGGTGACGTGTACGCTACTGTGCATGCGCGAGTTTCCGCTCTTCCGCAAATGCACGGCCGCACACTCCCGCGCCTGCGCACTCGCACCTCCACGGCCTGAGGGGATCCGTCGCTGTCACACGGCTGCATGATGACAGGATCCCTGACAGGTGACTTCAAACTTGTGATTGAGGTTCATAAATGACAACCTAGCAGCACAATGGCCAAATGGTTAGCACTTCCACCTGGCAGTACTAGTTTTGTTGGTTTGAATCCCAATCACGGCACCACCTGCCTGGAGCTTGCATGTTCTCCCTGTGCCTGTGTGGGTTTCCTTCGGGTGCTCTGGTTTCCTCCCACACTCCAAAGATATGCTGGTAGGTTAGTTGGATCCTGTCTAATTTGACCCTAGTATGTGTATGTATGAATGTACGTTAGGGACCTTATATTGTACACCCCTTGAGGGTTAGAGACTGATGTGAATGTACAATATATATGTAAAGTGCTGCGTAAATTTAAGGAGATATATAAGTACTTGTAATAAATCATCGGTTTTGCAGGCAATTCCTTGGTGACGCTGTGAGGTGCTGACCTGTAGTGTTTTAGAACAGTATTTACAGCTTTGCTGAACAGACGTTCCTCATGCAGATGTGTCTTTTTTATAATATTGCACCTTCTCATTGCTATACACTATTTATGAGATATATCTTTATACTGCATAGTTTGTTTTAGCACTGCACCTTCATATTGAGATTTGCATTGGAGGGTTCTGTTTGGTTGCCTTTTTGGTGTTTTAGCGGCTATTTTTCTTTTAGATAGTGCTCGCATATTTACTCTTTACCTATCAGTGCCTATCACTGCAGCCTCATTAGTGCACATCAGTGAAGGAGAAAAATCACTTATTTACAAAATTTTATAACAGAAACTAAGAAAAAAACTTTTTTTTTCAAAATTTTCAGTTGTTTTTGGTTGTTTAGCAAAAAATGAAATGCATATTAGGTGTGGTCATGTTCACTGCTCTATACACACTACACTTCCTATTATCTCTAGTCCATAATCCCTAGTCTATATCGGTAGCCAGTAAGAGGATGGCTACGTTCCTACATACAGTGGGACCATGGATGGCTACGTTCCTACATACAGTGGGACCATGGAGACTGGGCAGCACAGTTGCTAAATGGTTAGCACTTACGCCTGGCAGTACTAGGGTCGCTGGTTCGAATCCCGACCGCGGCACCAACTGCCTGGAGTTTGCATGTCCTCCCTGTGCCTGCGTGGGTTTCCTCCGGGTACACCGGTTTCCTCCCACACTCCAAAGACATGCTGGTAGGTGAATTAGCTCCTGTCTAAATTGTCCCTAGTATGTGTATGTATGAATGTAAGTTAGGGACCTTAGATTGTACACCCCTTGAGGGTCAGGGACTGATGTGAATGTATACTATATATGTAAAGTGCTGCGTAAATTGACGGTGCTATATAAGTACCTGAAATAAATAAATAATGGAGACCAAACGTAGCCATTCTCTAACTGGAAGTTGAATTACATCAGCAAAAAGAAAAAAAAATTGGATATTTGGTGGTGGCTGAGAAGAGTAAAAGGTACTTTTTAAGTTAAGAATGCATACTTTATTTTAAACCAGAGTCTAATGTCACTTTAACACTTTAACTCTATTCCTTTAGTGAATAATCCTCCTTGCAAAATATGGTCCCCATGTACAGAAAACCTAAAATGTAGATGAAGATAAAATGTTAATACATATTTCTAAAAGTATTTGCATAGCTGATCTCTTTTAATGCCTGCCTAAAAAATAAAATGATTTCACATTTCTATTAAAAAAAAAAGACAGTATTTAAGATAAACTCAGAACAATCCATATTATACATCTTTCTGTCTGATCTCCAGCTATCAAACAAAACATTTAGCAGTTTATAGGACAAGACAGGACAGGATCAGGAATATTTCTAGAATAAACTAAACATCTACGGCTGCAGGATGTAAGAGAAAAGATTAAGGGACATTATTCACACAATCCTTAGTTTAGAAATGAAACAGTTTCCAGTAAAGGATCTGGAGCCCATGTTATAAAAAGACAAAAAAATATATAACACCTTTCTTATAAATTGTAAATTAATAACATACAATATGATAATTGATTAAATGTGCTGCCAGTCGTTATGTATTTTGCCATCTGTGCCAAACTGGGTATATTTCCCTTCACGTCTTGTCCCCTAGACATATAAAAAAATTAGGAGGAATTCTCTCCAAAGCAAAGGAAATCTTTTTTCTAAGACCTCATTCAAACAGCCAAATTGACTTTGGTGCAGCAAGTATGTTGCAAAAGACTGCACCTTGTGAGCAGACTTCCCAGCCACAGCTGTCTGCATCCCTCTGGGCTCCTGTGCAGAATTTTTCCAATGTACTCACCACACCAATTGCACTTTGGCTGAGTGAATGAGGCCTAACAGTTGCCATTTTAGGAAGACTTCCCTTCTATTCTTGTGTCGGTGACAATCCAAAACTAGATTTACCTCCCTTTTAGTCCCAGTGACAATTGTCAGTAGGACAAGTCTGGTACTTACTTTTCGAGTTTCTGACTCTGCACACCTGATGTGCTCATTACAAGTGTTCTCACTTTGCTTGCTGGGTTTTCATATATGCAAGAGAAGTAGTTGAAAAAGACAAAATTGCCAGGAATTGTGATTTATGGCAGGGAAATTTAATTTATCCAAAATGTGTAAGAAGACAGGAGATGACTCGGCTCACCAGCATTCACCTAGGAATACAATATCACTTTTGAATGGACTAATCCTTTAAGTAATTCCTAGAATTCTGCATGAATAGCACTTAGAATGTGATCCAACCATCATGTAAGGCATAACAATTATATACTGTATATATAATGTGATAGAGCACAGATCCAAACAAAAGGAACAAAGGCACCATTGCCTTTCCTCGAGTTCTCAAGTAGAGACACTTGTGGACTTGAGGAAGGGTAACGTACCCGAAACAATTGTTCTTTGTTCCTTGTGATATGAAATTTTAAATAAAAAGAAGCAGAAGGACCTTTGCTCCACACCACCTATTTGTTTGGATTGTATACATAACGGTGTTTGGGAATCCATTACATGTATGGAGCACAGACATTGCATGATCATGGTTTGATTTATATTTTATATATATATTGTTTGTTTTTTTCTTTTAACACATATGAACACATGAAGTAAATCAAGGTAAATATATCATGTCATTTGATTTGCAATTCATGTATTCAAAACAGTGGAACGGAGAGCCCTGGTGACATTGTGGAAAAGCCTCTGATGCTCTAAAAATACCAGAAAGGCAGAATGTCAGAACAACCTGTCCCTGAAATAAGAGCGATAACTAAATATACCTGTTATAATAATTAAAAACAAACCTGTACTATATCAATAAATGTGATAAAGGCTAGCTTGTGCAAATTTAACTGATGTCAGATCCCAGATTATGTAAACAGTCATTTAACATATTACAATTTATTTGAGGTATTTATCATTTATTTTAAAAAGCTCTTCAAACACACAGTAAATATCTGCTAGGAAAATACTGTAATCTAAATGAAAATGAAGAGACTGTTTCTTCATTGTTTTGAAACTTTTAAACCAAAATAAAGTCAATTGAATAATTGCTTCTTCAGAGCATTGGAAACAGATGCATGTAAACCCTTCTGGGCCTATAAGGGACTATAAGGAAAAGTCCATTGCATGGTGCCTGGAAACCAGGTCCTATTTATTTGCCCCCTCATCTGAAACACCCTTCCAATGTTTTAGGGTCCACAGACAGGTATCAGCATGGCAGAGGGTCTGCACTATTGTGCCATTCATGCTATGATAATACACTAAATATATGTGGAGAGCACTTCCAAATTACTTGGTCCAGGTGTACAAAGTCAGGTTACACCTGGTATGATGAATTTAACATGGATGAATGCGAATGGCCTGCGAAAAGCCCTGACCTCAATCCTGCTGAACACCTTTGGTATAAATTAGAATTCTGTATGTGAGCCACGTCTTCCTCCTCTACCTCAGTACCTGACCTCACAAATGCTCTCTTATCTCAATGGGAACAAATTCCCACATGCCCAGTCCAAAATCTTGTGGAAAGCCTTCTAAGAAGAAAAATTTCATATTAATGCCCTTGGTTTTAAAATGAGATGTCTAACAAGTGCATATACAGTAGGTTTAATGGCTGTAAATAAGACAGGCAAAACCTCAACACAACTTACCAAAACCACTACCAACCCGTGTGTACACCCTAAAGCGCTATTTAAAACTAAACTATTCAGAGCACAATTGCTCCTATGGGTCTGATAACACTGTTCAACAAATTTTTATTTTTTGCCAGTTTTGGAAACAAAAGGATCCATTTCTTAATGAATTTCACATTCTGAGTTCAAATATAACAATGAAATTTGTCAATTGGCTCTAGTTTTTCTGTAAACGGAAGGTTTTCTACTATAGGCGTAATGACTACATAATGCACAATAATTATATAGATAGATGTCTTTCCACAAATATAAAGCAAGTGATATTGACTACATAACAAAGCCTAAATGGCATAATATATTGCATAGGATTACCAAGAAAAATTATAGCCATAAGCTAAGTTGAATAATTTTAATACTTAGGATTCTCACTAGGTTTGTCTTCAGTTTGTGTTGGTTTTGCTTCTCTTGGCTTTTCTCTTGTATTCGAGGAAAGGGCTATCTCTTACAACTGCACGTGACTACACGCTTCAGGTTCTTCCTCACTTGACTCAACCACAAAGGATTCTGGTGCTTTAGGAATTGGTAGCCCCTCTCCATGAGGAACTGGACGTATTGCCGATGGAATATTTGGATAGTGCACAGATAACTTTTTCTTCTTATTTAGCCCTTTTACAATTGGAGGCACCATACAAAAGTAACAATTACTAACATGATCTGTTGGCTCTCTCCAAATCATTGGCACAGCGAAAGGCATAGATGCCTTTTTTCCATTCAACCATTGCTCCAGTGCCGTCCCACAAGAATTGCAGCATATATGTGGTGTCCAGCTCTTGTCCTGGTCTCCTATCTTGCAGCCAAAATACAAGTTGTAGGCTTTCTTAATCATTCCTGTTATCCTCCTTTTTTGTGAGATAAAAGTTATGTCACAGCAGATATAGCAGAAATTATCTGCTTTATTCACACAAATTTGAGGCATTACTGAGTAGCCTATATAAGCATAAAACGAAATGTAAAGACGCTGTCGAACTACAATCAGCTACAGATACTGCAGCTTTTATGCAGTGAAGTGATGCAATTAAAGGCTAATATTGCATCATCTCAGTATACATGCAATTATTGGTCACCAGTATCAATTGCGCAATATGCAGCTGAAGTTGCATCATAATTTTGAATGGCTTACGTCATTAGATGGGTGAATATATCATGGAAACTAGAGCCAATCAACATTTTTTAGGGTCATTTTCGTTTTCAGCACCCCAAAATTATGTAAGATTAGCTAATTTTATGCCCAAAACTTTTTACCTGTTGAACAGTGTAATAGGTTCTCCGAAAAAAAAAAACTATGGCTTAAGTTAAATTAAATTGCTCACACTCGTGTTCCCACAAGATACAAGCAATGCAAAATAAATACAACAGTGCCAAGCAGTACTGAATAAAAATGTTCCTTAATAACGAAGAAAACAAATTGTCCATGTGTGCTCCTTTACAAATAAACAAACAGCAAAATGTTTCTGTGTATTCCTTTAAATAACAAATTATGGTGAACACACCAAAATGTTCATATGTGTCCTTTTAAATAATCATAGTATCTCCTAAAAATGAAAAACAAACTTTATCCACGTGTACTCAATATTGTCCATATGTACCACTTGTTGAAAATTCTTCAAAAAATCTTCATAATTCTATCGTGCCTTTAAATATATAGACCATCCAGTGGTTCCAACCCCATCACCATAATACATATGCACTCACCTTATAGTCAGACCTAATTATCATTAGGTAATATGTGCCTTCCCTTTGAAATGGGGTTCTGATAAGTTACAACAGTGATCTCCCCTTCAGTGCTTAGTGGCTCCACAATCCACTTCTATCCTCCATAATGTTTAGATCCAGGGTGAAAAAAGCTCAAAAAGAAGAAAAATATATAGCACTCTCTGCTAAAAATGTATTATTTTTATTTAAAACTTCTTGTACTTAACTTAAAAAGTGCACAAAGAACTGTTTCACTGCAGTATAAGGCATTTACAATAGGATAACCTCCAACAAAATGGCCACCTGCACACATCCTGTGGCGTCACTGACTCCTCGCAACTCATTACTTCATCAATCACATGACTTCATATGAGTTCATTACTGATGTAGTCATGTGATTGATAACACAACGTGTTAGATGGAGTCGGTGACGTCCCAGGAAGTGTGTGGGCGGCCATTTTGTTCTGCAGTTTTTCTGCAGTTATGAAGAGTTTTTGAAGATTTTTCAACTTCTTGGATATAGCAAGTGGAACATGTAGACAATGCTGAATTACATACAGTTTGTTTTTAATTTTTATATGATACTATGATGATTTAAAAGGACACACATAAACATTTTGTTGTGTTCACCATCATTTGTTATCTAAAGAAATACACATGAAAATTTTGTTTGTTTATTTTTAAAGGAACACACAGGGACAATTTGCTTTTTTTGTTATTTTGCTTTTTTCATGTCACATTTTTGGTTTCTTTATTATAGTTTATGACACTTGTGCACATGTTTATGAGGTTTAATGGCCATATAGTGTAGCAGTCCATAAGACATACTGAGCTCGATTCTTTTGATGAGGAACAAGGGCAAGCTTTTTTTTTTTTTAAAGAAGTACAGAATCAGAAACAGAATAAAAGAATGGATTGGGTGCACTGCTTTTACAGTGAACATTTTATTATTTATTAATCTGTGTTTGGTATTAGCAAAAGTGAACTGGTAATTCATAACAAACAAAATCCAAGCATTTTTATTGCACAGACAGATCTCTAGAGATGAAAAGAAAAATCGAAACACAAAAATCCAATATTCTTGATGATTGTTATTGCAAAGTAGCATTGCCTTTTGAACTGATTTACAATACAAACACATAATCTTCAGGGTATAAATGACCTAGTGTGGTATTTACTTGGGTGCTCTTTGATGCCTGCTATGGAGGCCCATGCAAATACAGTTGAAATTAAAACGTTTTGATGATGAGTTGGTTTTGATGACTCCACTGTCACTGATGCTATGTGCATTCAGCGCCACACTTCCCATGCCAGCATGCCAGCTGACGTCATGGGGAGGCAAAAATGCAATGCCTTTCTCAACAAAAGAATATCTAAACCCAAGAACAAAATTTTAATATATATCAGCTTTTCAGTAATAGGGTTGGTTGCTGCATTTCCTTTAATTTTTCAGACTAAAAATTATTTCAGCAAGCAGAGCAAACAACTCTACAGAAATATAGTGTCCTTGTGAGCTTAATTAAAAGCACAAACAATGTTATCTTACTTTTGTAAGCTACAACCCTCTGCCCCCATGCAATGGAAATGAAGAGAGAAAGACCAAATTCAAATCCAGCCTGTGTGACAACCATAGATATAGTAGTGTGGACATAAAGCCTGTTAATTACAAGATAATCAATAAAAAATACAAGAAAACTAAAGTAGCATCAACAGCTAAGGACTGGTAAGATGCAATATATTACATTTTTATTTGTAGGTATAAATTTAAAAGCTAGTTTGCAGCACCACATTCTCTATTGATTATTATCCCTTTACTAGTCAGTTTTAGCAAAAAAATGTATTTATTAAAGTCCAGAAGAGATGAGAAGCGCCTCACTCTGTTCCACCTCACACTTCCACCAGACATCTTTTATTCAACACTAATAGAGCCTTCCTCAAAATGAATTATATTTCCCCTTCATTATTCTTATACCCTGCTGAAGCTCCACTCTTTGGGAAGGGCAACATCTCCACTATGCCTAGATGTACCTTAGCAATCAGATCCCTCACCCACATGTGGCACTGTCCTAAACTCCATCGCCACTGGGCAACTCTTATAGTAATTCCCTCTGCTCTACTCAGGTGTTGTTAGATCCCAAACTTGCCTTCTTGGGAATTATTCCAGAGGATATACTTCCAGGCAAAATTCGCTTACTGTGGACAAGATCTCTGTATTTAGCTTATAAACTCATACTACAGAAATGGATTTCTCCTTCACCTCCTACATACAATCAATGGCGTGAAGCACTTAACTTCATACTGCGGAGAGAGGAGCTAACTTATAAACACAGGGGGTGCCCTAAAAATTCCAAAAGCCATGGTCCTGGTGGCTAGAATCTAATGAATCATCTCATCCCTTCTTTTCTCAGTGTGAGGAAGTAATCGGTTAAATAATGTGTAGTGATAGGTGAAGACTATGCAATGTTTGCTGTGTAGCAGGTGCACTGCAAGAGTACCAAAGCTAATAACTGTGATTCTGCTTAAACAGGTAGTGTTTATGGTATTGTTTACAGTAACTTTATTTCTTTTGGTGTATGATGGACATCGTATGTGTGCTGCACGATCTTAAAGTCATATCTTGTATTTAAATGATTTACATATTCCTTTATTTCTTGATCCAATATCACAATATCAAATGCTAGGTATGGGAAGTGTATTGTCTTTGTCATGTTGAAAGTAACTATTTGTAACTTTTCATTTGTTTTTGAAAATCTGGTTAATAAAAATTACCGGATTCAAATAAATTATATTTCCCCAACATGCCCTTTATTATGGAATTTTCTAGTATTCCTTCCATAGAAGAAGCCCACCTATTAAATATTGAATACACTCCCTATGGTCAGTATTTGGAGTCAGCTCTCCATGCAAACCGCTCTCACTGAAGTCTTGAATATTTAACATGCACATCTGGTAAAAGACAGAAGCCAGAGAATAGGTGCTCACTGTATAATGGACAACATAAAGATGCCACATGAATCATAAAGGTATAGTTGTGTAACCCTGTTTCATAGAGGGGTAGTTATATGAGATAACACTTTAGTGCCTAAGTTCAGAAGAGCCTTATGAAGATAGGTTGAATTCCCTTAAAGGAACACATTATCGCCAGAATAGAATGTCTGTAGACAAAGTACAGGTCTAGACTTGAATGCAGTTTAACTGCTGAATCATGAACTTGATTGAAGGTTTGGACCGGAGAAAGTGGAATATCTCAAAACGTAATGGTCAGGCTTGACAGCTTCTCAGACTAGAAGTCACTGGAAGGGTCTCAGTACCAGAAACATCACACGGAATGTCTTCTAAAGTATTTTTGCCCCCACAACATTATAGTGTCTTTCTGTGTCCTCTGTTCTTTCTAATAGTGCTTTCATGTCAGTGTTTCCACATCTTCTACAAAAATCTTCAACTCATCATGTATAGATTACTCAAAAAGTAAAAAAACTCATATAGTGCAGTCATTTTGAAATTACCATAAAAAAGTTACTGTATTGTGCTCACATGTGTATGTGACAAATCAAGCGTGATAATTACTGGTGATATGCAACTTCTCACCCCTCCTGCTTATCTTCTTACCAAATATCCACTTTAAAAAGTTTATCAATTCACTCCAAATCCATGTTCTCCTCCCCAAAATCCTCCTTTTCTCCAAAGAAAATAGCTAAAATAGTGTAGTATCACCACAACTAATGTACACAAAATAATTTGTGCTCACGTTAAACCGTGCTCTATAAAGTGCAAAAGTTGTAAATATATCAATACATGCCACTATACACCACACCCCATGTGCATAAAACAAACACCTTACCAAACTCAACCCCTAAGGCACAGGGTTGGGTGATATTGCATCTGATTATCCTCTTAGATGTCACTTCTTCAGTCTTCTTATTGTACAGACTCCTAATGGGTGAATGATATAGAAGATAAAGAAAAGGATAAAAGAACCTCACAGTGCAGATATCCCCATTAAATGCTTTATTTACTATAAAACTGCTCATATTCAAGATGGCAGAATGGGCACTTCCAGTTCCAGGGTCAGCCTTTGACATGACTTCCTGACATAAACCGGTGACCATATAGTACCGGACTCCTGTAGTCCTAGCCAAATTTTGTCCACATAGTAGCCCACTCTGTTAATGCTGTGGCACTCAAACGGGCTCTTTTGCATGTATTTTGACTGTGCTGTTTTGCACCCATTCTGGCCCTCAGTCCTAGAGATAATCCAAAAGATAACTGGGTTTGACTTAACTGATAAAATTAAACCAGCCTTACTTTACAATACTCCTATATCATATAAACTATATTGCCAAAAGTATTAAGATGGCTGTCTTTACACGCACATGAAATTTATTGGCATCCCAGTCTTAGTCTGTGGAGTTCAATATTGACTCGGCCCACCCTTTGCAGCTATAACAGCTTAAATTTTTCTAGGAAGGCTGTCCTCAAGGTTTTGGAGTATGTCTATGGGAACTGTGACAGAGGAGTGGGTGGAAAATAACACAAGCGGAGAGCAGTGGGACACACAAGACTTTTACTGAATGATAGTGAGGGCACGCGATTAGTAAAGCAGTAGAAAAACAGGGTTAAGTCCATAACACAGGAAGGATAACCAAGTTCTCGTAGGCAAAAGGGGTTAAATCCGTAACACAGGTTGGGCACACAGCAGGGGGCAAAAATCCAATAATTGAAAAAGGAAAGAAGCGCCTCTGAGTGCAGAAGAACCACTTTTATTAAGTATCAAATGTAGAACAACTCACATGTATTTGTAGTAAAACAAGCTTTTAAGGTGCAGTCTCATGGGAGTAGAGAAACGGCTGTGTCCCCGCTTTGACAACCGCGTCTGCACCTAGGAAGTCATGGTAGCAGGAGGGAGAAGCCGGCCGGCATGTGTAAACTCCTGAAGATGGTGTTAGTCCATAGCACAGTCTGGGCCCACAACAGGGAGACAGGACTCTGGCGGGCAAGGGTTAAGTCCTCGGCACAGCAATTGGCACACAGCGAGAAGGCAGAACTCTGGTGGGCGAGAGTTAAATCCTCAGCATGGAGATTGGCAAACAACAAGGAGACAGAAGTCTGGCGGGCAAGGGTTAAGTGGGGGTTAAATCCTCAGAGCAGGGGTTGGCACACAGCAGGGAGGCAGAACTCTGGTGGGCAAGGGTTAAGTCCAGGTTAAATCTTCAGTGCAGGAGTTGGCACACAGCAAGGAAGCACAACTCTGGTGGGCAAGGGTTAGGTCTGGGTTAAATTCTCAACCCAGGGGCTGGCACACAGCAAGGAAGCAGACCTCTGGTGAGTGGTGGAGAGAGCAAGGGGCCGGTAGCAGTGGCAGGCCAGCCAGGCTCCTCAGAGGTCCATGGGTCCTGGAATGGAGAGAGGGCTGTAGGATCTGGCCACAGCACAAGACCTCTCACAGCACAACAGCAGGGGAGGTGAAGAGCGAGCAGGGGGGAGAGTCCCAGTGTCCAGGAAGCCAAATAGACAATATGAAGCTACAAGTCTGAGTAGTTCAGAAAGAGGAGCACAGCCCATACAAGACTATCTTTCTCAGCAGTTCTGCGTATCTTCTAACTTCCTTCTAGGAAGACATCCAACCCTCAGCTCCTGTGTGTTCATCACAGGAGTATACTCAGATAAAAGGTCTGAGCCTTTCTGCCAGCATAGGGACATTATATTGTCACTTCAATTCAAGCAAACCTCAAACACCCGGTGCCGACACGTCTGGCTTTATCCAGCTACAGGACACTGTGCTGTCCGTGCCTCCCGCTGAGATCAACCTCATCTCCCACCCCCTGTGGGGCACAGGAACTCCTAGATTTAATTAAGCAGACAAGCTGACTGCTTGACACACTGTTGAGCTTAACAAAAAAACACAAAAATAAAATAATATTTCTGCTGTCCATCACAGGAATGTTTGACCATTCTTCCAGAAGCTCATTGGTGAGGTCAGGCATTGATGTTGGACAAGAAGGCCTGGCTCGCAGTCTCCACTCTAATTCATCCCAAAGGTGTTCAGTCGGATTGAGGTCAGGAATCTGTGCAGGCCAGTTAAGTTCCTCCACCCCAAACTCTCTCATCCATGTCTTTATGGACCTTGCTTTTTGCACTGGTGTGCAGTTATGTTGGAACAGGAAGGGTCCATTTCCAAACTGTTTCCACAAAGCTGGGAGCATGAAATTGTCCAAAACGTCTTGGTATGCTGATGCCTTAAGAGTTCCCTTCACTGGAATTAAGGTGCCAAGCCCAACCCCTGAAAAACAACCCCACACCATAATCACCCATCCACTAAACTTTACGCTTGGCACAATGCAGTCAGGCAAGTACTGTTCTCTTGTCAACCACCAAATCCAGACACATCCATCGGACTGCTAGACAGAGAAGTGTGATTCAATCCAGAGAACACGTCTCCGCTGCTCTAGAGTCACTAGATGTACAAGCATGGCGCACAGCATGCATGGGGAGAGGTGGCACTCTCTAGGCTCAGAGTCCATGCCTGAGACCTCAAACAAGTCACACTACCTTCTAAATCAGTCACCTTCTCTCCTGAGGGAAGGCTCTCCAAGGACCCTTCTAGAAGATCAACTGTTTTGTTAAAGTGTGGTCCAACCCACTGGTGACAAACTCATCGGGGGTTGGCTAGCTGACAAAACAGACAAAACAATCCTGATCACATCACTGACACAGGACTCTGAAACCTCCTTCACTGAGTGACAGGCAGATAATTGCAAATACAGGAAACCCTGAACACCTTGTTCCAAGAGATGTCGTACAAACAATCAAATATTTGCAAACAGCAGGGACTATACTGGAAGACACACATCCCCACAATAGGGATAAACCACAGAAGGAAAATAAAGAAGATTTGTTGGTTGTAAAAATACAGAACATCTTACATTCACAGTAGATCCTAGTGAAAATCCTTCATTTGGAAAGTGAGTGCTAAGAAACAAGGAACACAAAGTGCAGTCACAACTATAACCATGACAGGCAACCACATGTAAGTTTAAGTACTAGGAACATGAAATTCAGCAGTTCTCTGCACCACAAATCCAGGATTTCTTATTGCAAATCAATAGAGATGAAATAGTTAGTGCAGCTTAACAAAATATTATTAAAGACTGTGAACATATAAAAGGTTAGGGCTGCAGGAAGTATGTTGGTGGTCTGGACTGTATTGGAGGTCTCCTTCTTTCAGTTCTGTCTGTATTAATAAAAGTTTGCCAACCGCTGCATGTTAAATCGAGGCTTAATTTTACCATCTTAATGTAGTCCTGTATATTTGCTGCATTTGAAAAGAAGTCAGGTTCTTTTAGTTATTTTCTTCTTATAGCTATTCATATAAAGTTAAATTAAACAAAGTCATCTCATATTTGTTAACTACATTCAGTGTGAACCAAAACAGAAGATTTGAAAAGTCTTTCAGTTTTTTTTGCTATAGAGCAGCTACCGCCAGAATAAATCAGCCCCCATTAGCATTAGCATCCTACAGAGAACACCCTTGCTATCTGTGTGTAAGCAGCAGTCTCTCTGCAGTTGACTGACTTTCCTTCCACTGAGTCACAGCTGTCCGTGTTTATATAGCAAAACACGTGCCCCCCAACATATTTATTTTTTGTTTAGATAGCGTGAAGAAGTATTTTGGGCCTCAATAAAACTTCTGTTGTTGTTTATGTCCCTGTTAGGGAGATTTCTGATCCCAGAAGTACCAGGTATTTCACTGCGTCCCACTGGATGAACAGGACGAAGGAGGAGCACAGGGATAGTAAGTATCAGCATGGATGGGTAGATCCATCAAGTGAACTTGTTCCTTTTCCTTGAGTAGGTATAATGCAGGTTCTCTTTAAAGATTATGTAAACCCTAACAAAGCACTTCTCATATTTTGTCCCTTTGATTTTTTACATATTATATTGAATATGCTTTATGTTATGTTATGTTATGTTAAATGCAAAGAAACCTCTTTTTTTCCAGAAATCTTATCAACCTATGACTTCTCTCAGCTTCAACTGCCTGTTACCAGTTACATTTTCACCAGCTATCTCTGAGGACAATCCCCAATACAATATGGAGTAGAGAAGAAAGAGAATAGGGGAAGGTTTTCTTAGTTCTGTCCTAGGGTGACAATGCTTTTTAATAGGTAAAGTATGAATATTGTCATTGGATACAAATGGAGAAACAGAAAAAGGGCGCACCGACCTAGTGCATTATCGTTTAAAATAATTTATTGAAGAAACAAAATAGGTATCATACTCACAATGGACATAATAACACAGGCATGTCAAACTGAACAAGATGTATGATCCAAACAACATCTGAGTCCATACGATGGCACCCTGGATGATGCGTTTCAAGGACACAACCTCTTCCTCTGAGCCAAGCAAATATGAATATTGTCACCCTAGGACAGGAAGTGTCTTACTGGTAGGATCAAAAGGTAAAAACAAGGGAATAAGTCTGAAAAAATTTTATTTATCACTTGCCCTCCAGATGATTTACTCCCCTCCTGACCAGGCTATTTTTTGTGATATGGCGCTGTGCTACTTTAACTGACAACTGCGCGGTCATGCAACATTGTACATAAAGGAAATTTATGTCATTTTTCCCCACAAATAGATCTTTCTTTCGGTGGTATTTGATCATCCCTGCAGTTTTATTTTTTGCGCTATATAAAAAAAAAGGCTGGCAATTTTGAAAAAAAAACACAATATTTTTGACTTTTTGGCTATAAAACATATCCAATAAAAAAATTTTAAACATTACATTTCTTCAGAAATTTAGGCCAAAATGTATTCTGCTACATATTTTTGCTAACAAAAAATCCCTATACATGTAAATTAATTGGTTTACATGAAAGTTATAGCGTCTACAAATGGTGGTATATATAGTGGAAATTTTTTTTTTATATACTAATATTGGCAGCGATCAGCGACTTATAGTAGGACTGCGGGACTGCGGCGGGAATTCTGACACTGGGTGGGAACTGACTAATGGCCACTGACATCTCCAGTGACACTAATACAAAGTACTGACACTGTACTAATGACACTGAGCAGGAATGGATTAACATTTGGGGCGATCAAAGGGTTAACTGTGTGCTGTGTTGTGCTTACACTGTGTGCTGTTTTACTAGGGAGACATGCTGTGCAGAGAGAGAGAAAGCAGCATGTCCATGCTGACAGGAGAGAGATCTGTGTTGGTTACACACAGATCTCTCCCCTCTCACCTTTAGTGGCAAACTTTGAGTGCCGACTGAGAATCGCCAACTGGGACCCGGTAATTGACATCCGCTACAACCAATGGCAGCGCAGAACTGCAAAATCACATTTATGTGATTTTGCACAGAGCGGCCTCCATGTAGCAGTATATCTGCTAGAGGGGATAGTCAAATGGTAAATGCAGCCACCACATCTAAGGACTGGTAAGCTGCAATATATTCAAACTGAGTTTAAATACACTGGATCTGTGTTTATCCTAGACATGTTTATATTTGATTGGATTTTATCACTAAATTTTGGGGTACCAGTCTTATGATTTGACTACTCTTTTAGTTACACAAAAAATAAAAAATGAAAAAAAAAAAATCTTCATAAATTTAGGTAAAAACTCTGCTACATGCCTCTTTGGTAAAAAAAAATCCCAATAAGTGTATATTAATTATTGGTTTGTGGGAAAGTTATAGCATCTACAAACTATGGTATGTATACTGGAATTTACACAACTATGATGCTATACTTGTAATGGAGGTGATCAGTGACTTATAGTAGGACCAGGGGCGGACTGACCATTTGGAAACTCGGGCACTGCCCTAGGGCCCGGGGTCAGTAGGGGGGCCCCATGAGATGCCCCTGTTGTTTGTAAATAATAAATCATTGGCCAGGGCCTGCTGACAAAATCCTGTTGTAGCCAGTGGGGTTAGAAGTGAGTGCACGCATGCGCGCCCCTAACCTGGGAAAGACTGGATGATGCATATGTACCAGAGGCGGACTGACAACTCATGGGGCCTCCGGGCAATAGGGGATCATGGGACCCCTGTGTCCTTGCCCGAACTCAAAAAAGCCTATGAAAAAGGTACCAGGGGCATCTCATGGGGCCCCCTACTGACCCCGGGCCCTTGGGCAGTGCCCGAGTTTCCAAATGGTCAGTCCGCCCCTGATATGTACATGATGTAGTTTGCTCGTGCTGCCCTCTCGCAGTAAATGTACTGTGGTACTGTGGGCGAGCGGGAAGTAGTTAAATAATTTCTATAAAGACAGCAACCAACATACATATCATGTGGAATTGTGGTATAGATTTTAAATGATCACTGTCTTTTTTAATAAACTGTTAACATGGGTTCACAGTGACTATAAAAAGTTAATGTCTCCCAAGATTGATATGTTTTGATACAAAAGCAGTGAACAAAAATAGAGGACTGTGTTTTCTGTTGGTCTTGTTCAAGGACATTTAGGTTGGATAAAGGATGTATTATTTAATATTACTGGCACTAAGAATAACACTATTAGGGAGTCATGAATTTATTTCTGTTTACTGATAAAACATTCTCATTTCTTAGAAACTATGAAGCTCATGGCTCCAGTTACTCACTGCAGGTCAGGTCTTGAGGGGGCCATGTTATTTTAGGGATAGTAGAAAAGGAATCAGAGATATACCAATATGATTGGTGCCAGAAAGATAATTTATTACTGCATTTTGGCCTGAACTCAAGAACATTTTCACAACACTGGTTTCCTGCCACATGCTTTAATGGAGTCAATTTTAATATGATACTTCAAAAATTCATTGTTGGTTAAGAAGAGCAGTTTATGAAGCTCTGTTAGATGACTTCTTCCAAGAACCTGAGCTATCTAACAGAAAACAGCCTTGAAGAACATTTTGGTAATTTTGAGACCTGAACCTTGTGCTGTGTTCCAGAAATGTTTGCATAACATGTGCTCGCTAGGCTGCACTTTAACTTTGTTTACAGAAGCATGTGGTTGATGCATACTGTATTAATCATTTGGTAGCATACGAGATTAATTTGTTATGAAACAAAACAGTATCAAAAGTGGTGCATGCTTACAAAGCTAGATTATGCCAGGACAGTAACACTGTTATGCAAATCTCAACCAACTCATGTGGTTGAGAAGGAGGTTATGCACCCATACCTTACAGCTGGCCAGTGAAGCCACTTATTATAGCAATGAGAAACACCAAGGCTGACGTGAGCTCTCATCAATAGGAGTTGGCTGGGTAATGCAATTCCTGAGGCACCAAACAACGCATTTACAACCTTAACACATAAGCATTTTATACATGATGCATCCATGACACAAGATTTACAGAGGGAACAGCAGAGGCTGTTTGTTTGCAGACGGTTTTTCACTCTGTGATTGAAATTCCACATAGACATGTGTGAACAGAGCAGTAAGAGAGATAATGAGCAGAAGGAACAGTGACTTATTCTCCTGACTCATTTGATCGTGTAAATGTGAATTAGTGCTTGAGCTATTGAGCTGCATAATCAATAAGCCTTTTTTAACAGAACTGCTTAGAAAGGGTGGGGTAAACAAACATGTTAAAAGGAGCCTAGAGCTTCATCTGCTGGATGCAAATGTAAGGGCTCATGTACACGGGGTGTTTGGAAAACTCTTCTGAACGATGGAAACTGACTGCTGGAAAACGTAGGTTATAAAACGTCAGTTTAGCTGCGTTTGCATACTGCGTTTATGCGCATTTATGTGCGTTTGCATTTAGAAGCGTTTTTAAAACATAACCTCAGGAGACCTTCCCAAATGGGAAGAAGGGTCAGCCGCACACCGGAGGAGGATAGATGAATATAGTGTGCATTTATTGAGCCATAGGACACACAAAACACCAGGACATGAATACAGGACCTGTTAACACGTTTCACAGGATCTCCTACTTAATCATAACAAAGAAAACAACAAAAGTGCTGTCTTATATAGGTATTAGTTAATAAAGAACACCTGTCCTAATCAGCACTCCTGAATCCTGAGGGTACGCCTACTAATTGTAACAAGACATATAAAATCATTGTATCAAAAGTAGTGATCTCAAAGAACAACAAGAAAGGAGGAAAAGAAAGGAAAGTGAAGTGGAATAAAAGGAGAAACAAAGAAAGAGAAAAAGAATAATGGATACAAATAATTGTGAAAAAATTATAAATGAAAAATAGAATAACAAACACAGATAAAAGTGAGTAAATATCCCAAGAAGATATGGGCTAAGAAGCCACATTTGTAAATAATCAAAATTTAAATATAAATATATGCAAAAAACGCATTAAAAAAACAAAACAAAACAAAAACGCATGTCTACTTGGGATAAAATACAAAAAAATCACAAAAAACAATGCATATTCAGACCAGAATATAATACAACAGCAGAGAAACAAAAATTATGTTCTTTGGATTCAGACCTTCCCAAATGCCCAGAATGCACTGAAAAATAGTAAAAAATTAACTATTTCAGACATTTTGAGAGAAATAGAGAGAGCAGAAACAGAGAGAGCAGTATGTGTATATTTACCTATCTTTTCTGGTTGTATTCACTATGGATCACTGTGGATCCCATCATGAGCATAATGCGGCACGTTCTACCATTTTTTCTTTCACATGAGACCTGGAATTGACTGTGCTGGTGTACTGGGTCCATTTGAATACATGGAAAATGCTTTGTATGCATTTCTGATGATGAAAAAAGGCTCTGGACAGCAACTGGACATGGAACAGTTAAAAAACGCTTATAAACGCACACGCTTATAAACACGGTTAACCGCGTTTACATGCGTTTACAAGCGGATGGCATTTGAAATGCTGGTAAAATCTACTCCTGAACGCAAATTTGGTGCGTTCCAAAAAATTACTGTAAACTCAACTGCCTGTAAATGGCTGTAAACGACTATGTGTACATGGACACATAGGAAAGCATAAAGGAGAGTTCAGGGGCTGCTGAAAAAATGCTCAACAGCTCCTGATTGTCATTTTAGGAACTGCAGTGCATATGAGCTCTAAAAATGTAATTTTCATATTACATATTTCATAAAAATGTGTCTAAAGATGTAAAATTATTTTACAATCCCCCCCTCCCAATGAATAAGAAAAATATGTACTACAAAACCATTATAAATTCCCTTTACATTTATATAGTGCACAAAAATGACAACACACTCACTGGACTGTATTTATAGAGGAGCATTGTTGTCACCATAGAACTAGAAGTGTGTTAGGACTACAAAACTAGTCTGCTTCTCCTAACCTCAACAAAGGCAGGGTATTCTGCAGTCCACCAAGAGGTATAAATACCAGTACAAGCAGGGAGCACCGAAAGCTGTCACTTTACAACATTTCTGGCAGAAATTATTTTCACTTTTCAAACAGATATAAAAAAATCGTAATGGTAGAGAAGGCTATTTTTAGGTTTAACATTAATTTTACTGTCATGAGAAGGAGGAGTACAGGGGGTTGGCAGGAGGAAGAAGACATTTTTGGGGAAAGCTTCAAAGGGCATGGGTCATTCCTCAATGATACAAGGGGAAAATTTTGAAGCAAAAAATTACCCAATGTGAGGATGAAGCGCAAATACAATCTTTGCAGCATTTCCTGATTGTGGTTGTATCCCCTGCACAGGAGGCATAACTGCCCCTTCCTTCCAAAATTGGGTTTTGGCATCAGATAGCACTTACTGAGAAAGGCAAAGGCGCATTTCGTTTGCAACACATCACCGTATATTTGTGTGGTAATGTACAACAAAGCACAACATATTTATCCCCCTATTGCCACAATTGCTATTAAATTTTGGAAATTCCTCTTATCAAAAAAATTGGATAGGCAGGCCTAAAGTGGGAGGCATATGTTCTACACACAGATGTATTATCTTTTTAGTCTTTTTTAACAGTATGCAAAGATTATTTTTTTTATTTTTTTTGTAAAACTTTTTTTGTTTGTGATAAAACAAACATGGACAATGACAAAAATGCAAACTAGGTGGAAATCTCATTTAAGGAACCAATGAAAGAAAAGAGACACACAAAGCAAAGTTGGAATGCAGATCAATAAAGAAAGTTGTCTTATGGAAAACTAAAAAAAAAGTTTTTTATCTAGTGTCAAAATAAAAAAGAATAGCGTATCCAAATATGGATAATTTTATGGCATCCAGTCAAGCAGACAATTAAAGCACTGAAAAGTCAGCAAAGGTGAAAACTGCTATAAAACAACATCATTGAATAGTCAGATGAATACAATGAAAGCAACTGTCCATAGCCCATTGCCTTCCAGCAAAAACTAAAAGGAAGACACCCTTGTAGAGTAGGTGAGAGTGGAGAGAGGAATGTCTTTAATGGGTTGAAAAGGCAGTTTGTGTGTAGTGAGAACCAGATTGCTAAAGAAAAAATGGATACTGGTCCTTTTGTGGTATCTGCATGTTGGAAAGGGTGTGAGCCCTAAAATTGTCCGAAGTGTAGAGTCTAAGCATACACCAGATCTTCGCCAGAGCACCCCACAAAGATTGATGGACTTTACTGGTGTACCAGGTTTTGGCCCTCAGATTACCCTGTGCAGATGGCCAGAATAGAACCTTGATTATCGCATTGTGCAAAGTGTGAGTCCTTAAAACGCCAAGGCCCAGAAGTGTACACACACCAGATCTTCACAGAGCACCACACAAAGAGTAATGGACTTTCCGCTTAGATGTATTAAGTTGTGGCTCTCAGACGTGCCTGTGCAGATGGCAGTTAAATAGTATTTATTATGTTGATTGAATCAATTTATTATTGTTGTAGTGAATTGCTGGTATATTGTACCACCATCTGGCACTGGTTTTATCCCCATTAGAATGAACAAACAATCTGCTATTATATGTTTATTAATCTAAGCTAAGAAGTGCTAAGAATATTGCATTATTATATAGAGTCAAAAATTGTTTAGGATTTTAGCAGTGGTGCTAGGACATTAATCTGTTATGTCTGAACAGTTCCCCAGTTTTGGACTCATAAGGGTTAATAAATGGTGGTGTGTTTAGAAGAGGACTGAAACAGCAGCAGAAGCTTTGTGTATATATTGCCTGAGCAGTGCCACTGACACCATTCCTGAGGAAGTCCAAATGATGAAACCTATTGAGTAGAGTCAGTTATGTCATCATGTATGGTGGATATGGTGGGAATGATCAGAAATAGGGACACGCAAGTCAAAACAACCAAAAACAGATACAAACTGAACACTGTAAATAGAGAAACAAGAACTAATAGAAATAAGAAGAAATAACATGGACTGGGGCTAGGAATTAACCTAATGCTCAGACAAAATCTGCTGGTCTGAATACAGCTAAATATTGATCTGAGCACAGCTAAGTATTACATTTAATACACTTGAGCTTGATTGACAGGCTGGATTGACTTACTCTGTAGGTGCTATATGAACTAGCAGGTGAGTTCTGATGATACTTATCACCTCCCCGTCCTGAAACACACCATGCTGTAACAAGGAAGGAGACTTCACATGCTAGTAGAACCAAAAGTAGTAGGTCTTATTAAAAGTAGTGAGGGTCTAACATTCTTTTAAACAAGTTAAAAAGGCCAGAAACCTGAAATTTTATCCAAATCCAGCCATTTTTTCCACCCAACACTACAATGTTTTATGTTTTCTGATTGTGAAAGCAGAGATTATTCTGTTGGAAAAAAAAAGCTAAAAAGTGTGATGAGAATGTGCCAGTTAACTTTGCTTGTGGAAGAATCACCTTTTTTGTTGTTGAAAAGCAAAGAAAAAATATTGTATTTGTTTATTTAGTCCATTGTAAAAGGTCTAATGGTGTTTAGGTAGCTACTGAATTACTTACTGTTTTTTTTAAAAGTTCAAAGGCTCTTGAACAAGTTGTCAGCAACAGTTGCCTGATATGCTCGAATCACTCCAAGCGTAAAGTTATCAATCAGTTGTTGCATTCAGCCATTAGTCCTTAAAAGGGCTTTTGGGTGAATGCATCTTTTGTATACATGCAGGGAACATAAAAAATTGTACCCTCATTCACACTCTTATTTATTAACTCAGTACAGTTTTATCTTTTCAATTTAACACAAATTGTGTAAGCTATGTTGTGTTTGTGTCCATTAATGATGTTGGTGTATTTTTAGCAAAAATATTTTTAAGATTTTTTTTCAGGGGGGCCCTGCCAGGTAGGCTGTACAGGGCCCAGTGATTTCTTACTGATAGCGTAAGCCGGCCCCTCACCAGCCCTCCAGTGAGATCTGGAGGGGCAGAGTGGAGAGTCGTGAGTGACAGTCCCAACTCTCTGCTCAGGGCTGACCAAGGACTGAGCGGTCATTGGTCATGTTATCAGGCTTACAGCCAACGGGGGACAGCTGCAGAATCACACCATTGCCTCAGTATGGAGGTGAGTATGTATGTATGTTTGTTTTTTTTAAACCCCAAACTTCTTTTGTAAGATGTAACAATCCTTGACCCATATCTCCCCCACAAATTCACTAAGATACACAGCATTTTGCTACATAAAGGACAGGCAGAGAAGGGTCTTATGTACTTTATTGGACTAGTGCCTACACTAATCTGCCCCTATGAACTTTATCAGGAACACTCCCTAAGCTTTTACTATCACAGCTAAGCACATTATCCATATAGGAACCCTGATTTTTTTATAGTGAAAGAATGGCACATAAAAAATCCTCTATTAATGATCATTTCAAGCCACCTGACCTAAGTTTAGAGGTCTGGAAATGAACTGTTGATACTTGGATGCCATGGTGGACAACAGCCACATCCAAGTGCATCTCTATTAGAGATCATATTTTGCAGAGGTACCTTCATGAGCCATGTGACCATATAATGTACACGTGCAAATGTAGGCAACAAAATCCTCTGTTTCCAATCTACAGTAAATGTTAGAAATTGTTTATAATTAAGTTATCAGTGATAGCTTGCTGGATCAAGTTCTGGGGAACGTTTGCAATATGTCGATATTTATCATAGGAAAAAGCTAGTTCTAGCATGGAACAAGAAAATCACAAAGGCAGTAGAGCTCCTAATGACTGAGATGTTGATAAATTGACTGTGTTTTTTTAAAGCATTGCACGGTCAGGATAATCAGTTATATTAAATACATTTTGTTATTTCTACCATAATAAAATGGGCTCAGATATGCTTGCAGAATACTTAGGAGATAACAGGGAATGCAGGGAATGTTCTGAAGACTCTGCCTGATTCCAGGGATAGCCTTTGGCACTTTGTTTGCTGCTTTCAATCGCTAATGAAAAGCAACAAAAAACCTTGTGTAGGAGTTTATTATCCTCCACGACCTGCAAGCAGCAGATTAAGAACAGGCTGTACCTTGTTCAAGCATGTACAATTTACAAGATACATAGCCATGATAAAAATTTAAAGACACTTGTAGCACTGTTAATTGTGAGACACACAACTAGAAACTGAATATGAAATAAAGGAGATACAGTACACCTTGGTTAAGTTTATTAAGTAGGAAAACTATATTAGCAGAAAGGGCTGACTATAATGAAAGGTTTAATTGACTCAGTTCTTATCTCAGCTATAGAAAATGCTTCAAGAAAGTCATATACCATATCTAATTGTTAAATACGTAATTTTGCAACTTAAAAATGTAAACCCCAACTAATGATATTGCGTTTGTTTAAGCACTGTGCATCAAAAACATATATAATACCTGTCATAGTAAAAATAATACTGATAGTAATAATATAATTTTTTTTAATTAAAGTGATGTTAAAGGTTTGTTTAAAAAAAACCAAAAACAAACATGTCATACTTACCTGCTCTGTGCAGTGGTTTTGCACAGAGCAGCTCCAATTTTCCTCTTCTCGGGTCCCCTGTTGGAGCTCCTGGCTCCTCCCCTTTCACAAGTGCTCGCAATTGACCCCTGCTCTATGCTTCCATAAGACACATAGAGCTGCAGCTCGGCTACGCCCCTGCTCAGCTTCCTCTGCTGTCTCTGCCAATGAGGAGAGAGAGAGACCAGGACAGCTGAGGCTCCCATGTACATCGTTGGATCGGGAGGGAGCTCAGGTGAGTATTAGGGGAGCTGTGGGGGGAGCAGCACATAGAAGGTTTTTTGAAGGTAAAAAATCTTTATCCTTTAGAACCACTTTAAATACTTATAACCTTTTTTTGTAATCGATTATCTCTGCTGCTGATCATCTGCAGCCACTTCCATCCACAGTACATGGAGCAGACCTGTGGTGCCACTTCATACCAGAAAACAAAAGAGGGATTACCCCACCGGTATAAGGAAAGAGGAAGCTGATGTTCCAGTTTACTTCCAGAAGCTTAGGTCATGCAAGGAGACAGATGTTGCTCTACCAGCCTGATGAGTCCGGATGAATGTGTGAGATGGCCTCAGCTGCCACTCTGGCCACGCCTGCTGATGCGTTTCACCCTGCCCAATGGGGCTTGGTTACAGAGGCCTTTTTATCCTAAATTCAGAAAATGTGATGCACTTCTGCAGTCCAGCAATGGTTGTATGGCATCTCTAAAGGTAGTTTCCCTGATGGTGACAGCAATGGACAATGTCTTCATAATGTGTATTGAAACGGCCAGTTGAAGTCTTTATCAGAATCTAGTCTGGCATGGTAATGATACAGAATGACAATTGAGGGACAGGGACAGTGTGGTGTCACCCTATGATAGGAAGTGCCTGTAGAAGGCCATTTATGGCAGAATCACCAAGTATTATATATTAATGTAAGTTGCAGGTTTAAAATGACTAAAATGACACTGAAATTGCATTAACATATTAAATCTTATAAGATTTTTGTGACTGGGTTTACATATGTTATAATTATGAGATGTTACTTGTACATTTAAGTGTTAAACACAAAGACAATCTAACACTTTATAATTTTGTGTTTTATTTTTCTGTGGGAAAAGTAAACAAGTTGTAATTAAAATTCATATAAACCTGCCTGCTTAAAAATAGTATAGTGGGCATGAAACCTGGCCACGCACTAACAGGATTTTGTAGGAATTTTCTTTCTTGCTATCATTGAGTCTATTAATTTCATTTGACAACCCTTACAATTTAATCCAGATCTAATGTAATAACAAATGTATTACACAGGTTTCAGTACAATACATATGCTTTTTTGTACAATTTTTCCAAATAAAAACCGCATTCACAGTTAGAATTTTGTTCAAAAGAAATTTTCAATCCTGTTCCTTTGAAAATTTTCAGCACTATGGTCGAAAATGAACAGCAATTTGACCCCACTAACCATTAGAAAATTGAACAAATGTTCCTGAAGATGAAAATTTTCATACAAAATGTTACCAGCTTAAGTGGCTGATATACAAGCATTGTGTATCCACAACTGAATTCCCTATTTGTTCTTCCTTTCTAATTAAAGGGTTACCTAGGTGCAGTAAGCCATGAAGTGCAAGAGTTTTTTGTACAGTTAAAGCAGTCTCCATAAATGTAGTTCATATTTAATCCACTGTCAACTATCTAAGTCATAAATATCACTGTTGCAGCATTGATGGTTACCTTTAAGCAATTTTTAATTTGTGGATCATCATGTTTTGGTGCTGTAGATTTCCCTAAAGACATGGTTGCCTACCAGCAAAGGTTGGTCTATAGCTATATAAGGTGTTAAAAGGCCTTGTCCTAGGGAGGTCAAAATGGCAAGGACTGCCATATCTGCCCTGTTGACAAAGTCAGAGATATCAGCAATTTCCAAAAACATTACTACTTTATGCCAATAAATATTTTTAGTGGAGGGAGAACTAGTAAGTAGCAGTTTTTGCCCACTAACAGTTAGATTACCAATTGTAACTAGTGTGCAGAAAGTCTGCTCTGCTTGAGATGTGGTATATGAACAGAGGCACTGAACCCAAGAATGAGAGGTCAGTTGTTATGTCAGTGGTTTGAAAAAGGATAACCTAAATGAAATGGTACTGTTCGCACATAAAATGTAGCCCAAGGTAAAAAAAAGTGTCTCTGACAAGGTCATGAATGTAAGCATAATTTATTGGCTACACGTCTTTCCTCCACTTTATAGATAATTCCTTGAGTTGTTGAAAATTCAATTTACTTTCTTATTGTACAGAACATTTATTGTAGATTAGCATTTATGATAGTTTGGTACCTTTGACCCTTGTAACCTTACACAGGGTATAACTTGTTTCCCAAACCTCATAAACCTATTCCAGTAACAGGCTGTGCTATATATTTAAAAGTATACACTTGACATTCCTGTACGGCTATGTCCAAGGACTCATGTAACTTCCAATAACATGAGACAATATTTATGGAAATATGCTCAGTTGGGTTTTGGAAAAGGTCAGACATTTTTCATGTAAATGTTCCCACACACTTAATCCTGTGAAAGGAGCTAACTAACAGGATTATCATTTGAAATGGATAAATATGGCTGGACAACTAAAAGGCTGGCTAATGAAAAAAAGGTGCACTTAAAGGGACACTATACCTATTTTTACATCTTAAATTTTTAGGAATATTTTTTGGTTTTTATTTTTGGGGACTTATATTGTAAGAGCTTGGTGCTTAACTCCCATCTCTAGGAAAATGTAAACCTGTTCCCATCCCCTTTAACTTTTGCTGGCTTTAAAAATGCCCCTTTTAATTACATAAAGCCAAGGTCACGTGACCCTCCGGTCCAAGAGATTGGCTTTAGGTTCCCATGTCTGTAAACCTGTCAAACCCTTTGCAAGGGGGTTGAAAGTTTCCATTTATTTTATATTATGAACAGTATTTAATGGGGACAGTGAGTGGTCGACAGGAACACCTAAAACTCCAGATCAATGTGATGTCAGGAGTCTTGCCACCAGATACCTCAAGATATATTTAAAGAAACAAGGGTTGAAATTAAATAGAAACAGCATTTCAGTTTTTGTATCTATTTATTTATTTTACTTTTTGTCTGCATATAGATCTATGTTTGTTCCAAGCTTGTTTAAATTAACTTACTGTTGACTAACTCACTACTTCTGCTAGAAATCTGTTTCAAGTCTCAATTATTCTTTCTGTAATAATTTCTACAATTATTTTTTAATTTCCTTTTGCTAGTTTGAGGTCACATCCCAGTGTTCTTGATCTTAGCTTCATATTGATCCAGAGAATATCCAATTGCTTCTTGGAGGATAAGGAAGGATTTTTCCCCTGCTGGAGTAAATTGGATCATCCTTTATTGTTTTTTTCTTCTTCCTCTGGATCAACTGTCGGCATTGAATAGAGTATTAGGATGTTTTTGTATTATGCATGTGTGTGTTTCTGTTGTTTGAACTGGATAGACTTTAACTAATGAAAATACTGGCCTCTTTAACTTTATTCACACCTTTAGTGTATTTAGACATTTCAGTCATTGCCCCCCTTACATATTAAAGTGGTTCTAAAGTCAACATGTTTTTTATACCCTAATGCATTCTATGTATTTAGGTAAAAAATGCCCCATAACCTGTCCAAGCTCCTCGCCCCTAAACACCTACCTGGCTTTTCTCACTGATCCAGTTCTGTCCTGGCTACAACACTGCTCCTCCATTTCCTGGTCTCACAGGAGACATGGGTACCTGCTTAGCAAATAGCTTGCTGAGGGGGCACCTGAAGGAAGGAGAAGTGCAGAGCATCAGCGGGGGACTCCACAAGAGGTGGCAAAGGACCACTGTGTGCAATATAATTGCAAAAAGCAGGTAAGTATCTTTTTTAATTTAAAGCAGAAAAAAAAAATATCCCGTAGTATCACTTTAAGTTCCTGAAGTCTGTCCTGATATGTTTTATCCTTCAGACCTTTCACCATTGTTGTTGCCCATCTCTGGACTTGTTCTATCTTATCAATATCTTTTCCTAAGTGATACCTCCAGAACTGGACACAGTATTCTAAATGAGGTGAAACTAAAGATCTACTTAGTGAAATCAGGAGCTCCTTTATCCTTCTGGAGATCCTTCTAGTGACACAACAAAAATGTGAAGTAAAACAATAATGAAATGTTCCCTTTAACATTGCTGTGGCTCTATTTTTATTAGCAGGAATTCATTTTCAATACTTTGTGTGCTCGCTAAACAACTTTGGTCTTCAAAAATGACTTCCAGAGTGATTAAAGAAGTCCAGTCATTGCAAACCCAAGGAGAGAGGCTTGGGATTTGTGAGGTCTCTTTTAATGTCTATTTGTGGAACATACTGATGGTACTGCTACTACAGTGAAAGTATATTCAAAATATCCAGGATAATTTATAACGATTGGAGTGAAGCAAAAGAATATTTCTAACAACCAATCATAACTTAGCTTTCGGTCCGTAAAATAAACAAGACTAGTCAGCATGGGATATATGATGCATTCTTCTTATATAGAAGAGTTCCTTCCAATGCATAAGACTTTGCAGTGAGTATAGCTTTTCTGAATTTTGTGAAATGTGCCTTGTGAGTTTCCCAATCAGTTCAATTAAAAATGAAACACTTTAGAAATGGTATAATATTATGATCATATTTCCCAACATTGTGATTTTATTGGTCAATGAATTCCTCTCTACATTCATCTAATATCAATGAAGCCAGCTAGTTAATTATTACTAACAGCTTTCTGTGTTATTTTCTTGTTTATATATATAAAGAGTGATTTAATTACATCATGTCCTACTGCACAGCAATAATTAAAACTCCAATTCCCCTTGGTTGACATTTTTCTAAATAAGAGAGTTCATATTATATTAATAATCATTGTTATTGAGTTTGCTAGACTCTCACAGTAAAATGGGTAATAGCATTAAGCCAGAGATGCCTAAATGTGGTATGTATATCACTTGTACATATCCTCTACCTACATAGCTCATTTTAGGGCACAGCATCTCGAAGAAGGTCAGGGTTGGATCTGCACAAGAGACTTTTGCTTGGGTTAAATTAATGAAATTTCTTCATGAGACTGTAAAATGGCAATACGAATTTGAATGTGTGAATTTGATTGTTGACTTTAGGAAGAAAAGGATTCTTTCTTACACATTTTTTCAAGCACTAAATCAAAACCAAACATTTAAGAAATAAGGGACTTTCCTGCTGCCATCCAAAAACAGCAACTCCAACTATTCAATAGACATAAGTATATTTATTACAAATATGAATACAATTTAATGATAAAATAGTGTAAGCCAAAAACCATGGCCCAGAGCATATAATAGAAGCCTCTGATGACTGGTCCTTCCAGAGTCTCAGTTTGTTTATGTATTATGCATAGTTTCTTCAACTTCTTCATACAAGTTTGAAATGACAAATTCAAAACTCAATGCATTTCATTAGGAACACTAATGGACAAAACAATCACATCACTTGTGTATGTATGTGCCACAGGAGTCAGACCACTGACTCATCTCACGGCACAAACTATCTAATCAGTGGTCTGACTCATCTGTTTACAACAAGGGGCTGTGCTGTCATGATAGGGTAAAAGGATGTATATATAGTATGTAAATCAACTGTTTTTCAGGAAAATAGTTAAGTCTTCTGTTGTGTGATATCTTCCTTCTTCTTACCTTAAAACAGGATGGGATCTTCTGTAAAATGGGGCTGCTGGAAAACCTTGTCTGATCAGTTGCAGCCAATGAGCTGCAGTGCTGATTGGTGTATTCTGACAATGGAGAGTTCCTGCAGTAAGAATACAATAGCACTGTGGGGGGCAATTCTTGCATCCACCACAAGTGTTTTTTGTCTAGTTCACTGGCTGAATAAAAAAAATGTGTACCTACCCAGCTTTAGGTGCAGTAAAGGAAGATGTGGAGACATTAGATTGCATTAGATTGAAACATTGTTTAATTGTCTCAGATCTAAAGTGCATAGGAATATATGATATGGCTGAGATCAGAAAGGTATTCAGAAGTGGGGTCCACAGAATCAGTAAATGTTAGATGACAGTTGGGTATTCCATGAAACACCTTGATTGTCATATTATAAAGGGGTAGAAGATGGGATAGCCAAGCAGCTTAGTATCATTTTTTTTAATAACAGACTCCCAGACTTCCTTTAATTTCGTGCATGTGTGTACATTTTCCAGATGAACTACAGTTCAGTACAGGAACGTATTGTATGTTAAAGGTTTTTGAAAAAGTGGTCAGAAATGGGCACTGTAGTACCTGAAAACAATATTAAAGTTTGGGAAGAATCCATCCAAGGGCTTTAAGTGTCTATACCAGCAATGGGCAAACTACGGCCCGCGGGCCGTATACGGCCCTGCGGACCTTTGAATCCGGCCCGCGGAGCGTGGCAAACATCGGCTGTCAGAATGTGTGTAGGCGGGGCAGCGTGAGGAACGTGAGGGGAGCTAGGCTCCTCTCGCAGTCCGCCCTGAAGACCGGAACGGCGCGGGAACATGGCGAGAGGAACGCACGGAGCAAAGGTAAGTGAATTGACACAGGGGGAACTTGGCTTACTACTTGGGGGGGAATAGTACTGTGGGGGATGAAATACTATATGAGGGATGAATTAATATGGGGAATGAATTACTATAGGGGGGATTAATTACTATAGGGGGGATGAATTACTATGGGGGATGAATTACTATATGGGGGATGAATTACTATATGGGGGATGAATTACTATATGGGGGATGAATTACTATATGGGGGATGAATTACTATGGGGGATGAATTACTATATGGGGGATGAATTACTATATGGGGGATGAATTCCTAGGGGGGATGAATTACTCTATGGGGGATGGATTACTATGGGGGATGAATTACTATATGGGGGATGAATTACTATATGGGGGATTAATTACTATGGGGGATGAATTACTATATGGGGGATTAATTACTATGCTTACTATGGGGGAATATTACTATACTTACTATGGATGACACATACACATCATTCATCTACTCTTGGTCCGGCCCCCGGGTCCAATATATGAACCCATTGCGGCCCTCAAGTCAAAAAGTTTGCCCACCCCTGGTCTATACCAATAATGGATAGTTTGTTTTAAAAAGTATTAATGGGAAGAAGTGAGATGAATACCCAAAGAGGTGACACATTTAAAATTCTAATTTATGACTAGGGAAAAAAAAAATGTTAAGTACATATCTTTTATATTGTATATGCATATCTTCTCAAGTTTTGTCTCTTTATATATGGTGCAAATAAAAAAAACCCTGTTGATTCTGCCTGAAATCCAATGAGGTCCTAAAGTGTTAATAAATAGCAGCACTAGAGCTCTTTCTGTCTTTAGTCTGTCACTTGTGTGCTTTCTGCCTTCTACTTTTTTTCATCTTGAGGGTTGATCTGCTACCTTGCAGGGTCCTGCGGAGTCATTATACATGTTCGCTTTAACCTATGACAGGGTGTGCATGTGCCTTGTTCTCATGGTGCTAGAGATGGTCAAGGGACCATGGAGTGATGGACAGGTCATGCATTAGCTGTTTTAGCAGAGAAAGACTGAGGAGGAAGGCTGTATAGCTGCCATGGGCAGGCCTGGGATGGGGGCACATATGCTAAGTGTTACCAGTGGGAACAGGGGCCAGTACTTGTGATGTAAGTAGTGATGTGACCTCTACACTATGTGCTGCTTGACCTTCCCAACCAGAAGTTCAAGCTAGCAGCACTGATGCATAAAGCAAAAGCAACTAAAAGTAAGAGTTTTGGGGTATATTCACCCAAAATAATTGATGCTGTAAATTGCATTAGTGTAAGTGAATATATTAACATAAAAAAGGGGAGGCTTTTAGTCTACTTTAATTTTATGTGTACCCTGCCTCTGTTACACAGAAATCCAAATAATGTTATTAACCTTGTCCTTTTCTCATTTGTGAACTACAGAGCACCCTATGTAATAGACATAAGTAGAGGGAGGGAGTTCTGTAATAACAATCAGGAGTGAGCAGCCTAGAATGACAACATAGCTCCACCATAGACACAATACAACTAGTGAGTGTTGTCACCCGAGGAAGGGAAATGTTTTACTGGCAGGATCATCAGGTGAAATAAAGAAAAAAAGGCATGAAAAGAAAACTAACACAGCCATCACATCTGATTACTGCACCACCAATTCCTCAGAACATGGCTTTTTGAAGTCTCCCCCCACTTCCTGTAGTAACACTTCCTGACCTAAACTCATGAACCAGTCCACCGGGTTCATTAACATATGAATAGAGGAATCATAGCTTCTAAACAATACATGGTCTTCAAATGTTATTCAATATTTATGCTATAAAAATCACAAAAATAGCCATAGTAACATTGTTTGTTCCTGGGCTTAGATACACTTTAAAGGTTTCCTTCCTTAGTTTAAAACAAAGTGTAATCTGTTAAAGTGAATCTCGTGGTAATTGAAGGGGCAACATTTAAAGAATGAAAGGTCAGCAACGTGTGCCTACATACTATATTTCTTTCAGTAAAGATATCCTTTAACCACCAATGCACTAAGCACCAGATGAGACAAGCAAATTTAAAATAAATCATGTTACCAAAATCGCTAATATTGACCAAATGTGACTTACTCTGATTGTATTACAAAAAAAATACCACTATAATATCTATGCATAGGAACATTAACTGTATTTTTAAAAAAGCAGCGAAAATACAATACAATATTCTCTAGACACATAAACAGCAAGTAAGGTTGTAGGAAAAATCTGTGTCAAATTTGGGTAGAGTGGATATTTAGAAGAAACAAACTGTGATTAGGGTAAACAAATAGTCTTAGCTTAAAGTGACACTAAACTCTGGTTTAAAAAAAATTCTATTCAAGTATGTATTCTTTTTTTTTTACAAACTTTTTTTATTAAGGAATAAACTGCAAAAACAGCATGACAGCATAAAGTATAGGATATCACATAAAAAAGGGCATATATGTAATAATCATCCAAATAAAATACAGTCGTGTAAGGCATAAAAAGTAGGCACATGAACAAGGTAGGCAGGAAAGTAGGCAGAGCTATAAAGCTACCAACAGAGAAAAGCTATCAATTACATCATGTATTTCTATCAGTCAGACGATCAATGTCCAAACATCCCATTTTCTGTCGAATAAGTGCATCCTATCCAGTAATTTATAATGAATACATTCCAGGAGCATCACCACATCAATTTTATGTAGAATTGAGGCCAATGGCACTGTAGGCGATTTCCAATGAAGGGCAATGGCCCATAGGGTTGAGACACAGATGGTGTGAATTAGCCTCATAGCTTGGGCTGTATTCCTGAGATTTGGGCTCCCAATAAGCAAATCTGCACAGACAAATGCACCGGGGAATCTGCCACAGCAGAGGCCACTTCAGAAATTTTACGCCACACCAATGAAAGGCCAGGACAGGCCCAAAATGTATGCACAAGAGTACCAGCAACAAGTATGTACTCTTAACTCAAAATGTATCTTATATTGCTCTCTGCATTCCTTTTTTGCTGTCGTGTTCTGACTTCCTGTTAGAGGGTGGCTAAGTTCTTTCTCCATTGTCCCACTGTATGTAGGAACCCTCTTGCTCATTTCTGAGATGGACTAGGGAATAGGAACTATGGGATTTGTATTCTACATAGAGCAGCTAACCGCAACTAACGCACACTCCGTATTCCAAACAAATGGAAATGGGGTGCCAAAAGATGCATTTGGGATATCATGGAGGTCGTTACAAGAAGGCAGAAAAACACAATAAGAAAGCATTTAATGAAAATAGATTACAGGGCCATCAGTTTGTGGATGTGTATGGAATATTTTTGAAGACTAAGGATATTGTTTAGTGTCACTTTAACTTTGTAAAGTGTATGTTCACTTAGCTAAATAAAGTAAGGATGCGTTCACTTTGAACATGAAATAATATAGAAAGAAATATTTAAAAAAGGGATTTTTGCCAGCACATTATTGAATAAGTGAGTTGCACACATCTTTACCGCATTCACATTGCAAAAGGTAACTATCAATATAAACTCTGATATATCTCATTCCTTTCAGAAAAGACAGGAAATGTCAGATAACTTACTTCATTCATGTCAAGATAGTCAGGGAAGGTTGAACAGTTTAGACTTAATCTATCTATAGCTGCCAGCATTAGGAAATGAATCCCAGTGTCATGTGATAATCCAGTTGGATTGCGGGTGGTAAGGATGAAAATCTTGTCATATGATTTCCCACATCTGTCAGGCCATGCTGTAATCAAAGGGCATCCCCAATGAAGTAATGTGAGAGCTGGCACTGATTCTCTCCTGGGGCTGCTGTGTATGGCTTTTGCTGGCGGGTACATTTAGGGCAGGGTGGTAAGATTTTCAGCAGCGATAGTTTATTTGAAGGGGAAACTCTCATTAAACTGTTTCTTTATTATTTTATTTTTTACAGGTACTTATATAGTGCCATCAATTTAC
This sequence comes from Staurois parvus, assembly GCF_062004578.1. Taxonomy (NCBI): domain Eukaryota; kingdom Metazoa; phylum Chordata; class Amphibia; order Anura; family Ranidae; genus Staurois; species Staurois parvus. The sequence goes on from NW_028318510.1 coordinate 6,413,452, forward strand.
ACAGCGGTTGACATCTATGTAGCACTACTCCCGTTGGAGCCATAGGTATACTGTCCAGGTCTTCCCCACAAGCTTTGCCTCGCAGCCAGGCACACATGCTCATTCACATATCTCTTCAAAAACCAGTATAGGGGTGTTATTTTTGTTGTTTTTATTTTTTGGAGAACTTGGATAGGGTTCAGGGAATTAGGTGGGATACTCCAAAAATGAGAACTATGTGCAACTTGAGGACTTAGGTACGTCAGGACGGAACTGGCGGGAAATTCAAAAATGTTAAAAGTGACATTCACTCAATACACTAAAATCTCATAGTATTACATTACTGTATCAAACCATTTCACATACATTTTGTCCCGAGTGCTTTGTCCTGTGCCCTGCCTGCATTTTTACCGTTCTTTCTGCCTGGAAACTTGAGAACGTCCATGATGTCCAAAAAGCGTCCCTTTAGATCAAAAGCAGTTTTAGACCAGCTAGAGAACAGCGATAGTAAATTAGAACCACTTGCAGAATTGAGTGATAGTGATACGTGGGGAAATTCGTCATCAGACACTGAAAACGATTTTGCGACTGATCTCAGCAATGTGCGAACTTGGCGCTCTATTTCAAATTTCAGTGTTTTTGGTTTGATTACACTATTGAATTAAATTTATTATTATATTATTGTTTTTATGATTATTTATTATATTATAATTTATGATTTTGTGTTTCAAATTTTATCATACCCGGGATGTTTACTAGACTCTTGTTTGGACAGATTTCAGTGAGTTATTCCTAAAAATTACAGGCCTACAATAAAAAAACAACATATTTCCATGCAAAAAAATGTACCACTTTGAACACAGAAATACTGACATAATCAGACCACTAGGGAGGTTAAAGTCTGTGCTTGTAGCAAATAGTAGACTTCAGCTTTAAGGGAGTAGTAGTAGTAGTAGTAAACTGTAAATATCTTTCTTAAAGCCACAAGAGCAGAGTCCCTTTAAGTAGAAGATTAGATGGACAAAGCTCTTCAGGAAACCAGCTGGTGTTCCCTTTAACTAGACTCACAGCTGACTCTCTAGCACCATAGGGGTGGCAAAAGCACAATGGTCCCCAAGATTAGAAGTCTGTACTCACACAAGGCCCAAGGACAGCTGGTTTCCTCCTTCCAACTTCCAAGCAACACCTTACTCCTGTGATACCAGACCAGATCTTCGGCAGAAAGCCCTCCTCGGTCAGCTCTCTTTAGTTCCAGGGTCTCAGTATCCAGGCCCTTAGATCGCCCACCTGAGACCTCACAACAGCAGACATAACAGCACTGCCTGGAAGGGCAGCGTGCCCACCTTCCACATGTTGGACTAATCCTATCCAGGAAAAGACCCCAAGCTCAATGTGCTCACCGAATATATACAGTACAGTCTCTCAGCATGCCATCAGAGCCTGTATCTCTGGGATAGGCCAGGGCTGTATCAATATTCATGCTGCCATCTGCATATCTCCACACCTATCATCCAGAAACTTCTCAAGCTCTATGGATGCAGAGGGAGCTAAGGGAATGGCAGCAGCTGAACACACTGAGCAGACATGACCAGCAGAATGTAGCTTCAATGAATACAGTGAGCAAACCATGCCTTTATCTAGCAGATAATAACAGCCACACTGACTACAGTGTGGCAACTAAATGTACCTACCAAACACATACTAAATCTATCCCGTATCCAGGAGGATGCTACATCCATTGTTGACATTTTTACAGAAATACCTCATACCTAGTTACAGCCTAAATTGGGTTAATTTCAGCTGCCATTTTGTCCTGAACACAAAGGGGAAATTTTGTGTGCAAATAAAAATGAATTTAAAGAATGTACGACAAACATATCACAGGTACATACACTGAAATGTAAATGAAATGAAATGTAAGGACCCTCTGAAGACAGATATGAGGGATCATCTGCTGTTAACTCGTTTTTAAGGTTGCAGGCTCCTGTCTGTGATCCTGCTCCTGTCCTTAATAACTTTGGAGAAGTGATGTGACTAATGTACCTTGGTCCAGCTCCAGGCGGCTTCCGTAAAAATGACTAAAGTTCAGATGCTGAACCTGAACCCGAACCCAAATTAAGTCAAAAGGTGCTGTTTGTTACAAAACATTAATGGCCCTTTTCTAGGCTAATAGGTATGAGATTGTCAACAAATTCTAAGGTCTCTAGTCTGATCTTGTTTCTGTTACAAAAGGGTGAGTGTTGCCACTCTAGGACAGGAAGTGTTTTACTGACAAAATCACCAGGTGAAAAATAAAAAGGAAAAAAGCTGGGAAAAAAAAATGAATGCAGTCACCACATTTGGACTGCAATATGTTACATTTGTATTTGGGCTTAACCTCTTCCCAACCATGCTATAGCCAAAAGATGGTTACAGCATGGTCGTCCGGTTCTGGAAGGGCATCTATAGATGTCCTGCCAAAACCACACACCCCGTGTGCCCCCTGGGGTGAGCACCTTGTGCGCTCTGTGATCGCTGTGTCCTTCGGACACAGCTGATCATAGATTGTGGTAAAGAGCCAATCACAGCAGCCTTTTACTATGTGATCAGCTGTGTCTGATCACATCTGATCACGTTGTAAACTAACTTGCCAGTTATTCGGAGTTCTATCCTCACACGTGAGGAGAGGAGAGTCAGTAACTGGCAATTCACACAGGGGACATTTACACTGATAATCAGGGCACTGATCATCAGTACCCTGATAATCAGTGCAGCCCCATCAGTGCTGCTTATCAGTGCTGCCTATCAGTGCCTCCTCATCAGTGCTGCCTATCCGTGCCCATCAGTACCGCATATCAGTTCAGTCTCATTAGTGCCTCTTCATCAGTACCACCTCATCAGTGCAGCCTATCAGTGCAGCTCATCAGTACCCATCAGTGCAGCCTCGACAGCGCACAGCAGTGAAGAAGTAAAATTACTTATTTGCACATTTTTTTTTTGCAGAAACTAAAAAAAACTCTTCTTTTCAAAATTGTCTCTTTCTCATTTTTTAAGCAAATAATAAAAACCCCAGTGGTGATTAAATACCCCCCCAAAAAAGCTCTATCTGTCTCCAAAAAATGATAAAAATTCTGTTTGGGTACAGTGGAATGACCGAGCAATTGTCATTCAAAGTGCGACAGTGCTGAAAGCTGAAAATTGGCCTGGGCAGGAAGGGGATGAAAGTGCTCAGTATTGAAGTGGTTACTAAACCCAGGACCCTGCACTCACTATATCTGTTCTCCCACAGTACATATAACATGGAAATGAAATTATTTTAGTAAATATAACCTGCTAAATACCTTTTTTCATCAGCAGTTAGAGCAGTCTTGTGACTTTAGCAGAGCACTGGTTAAAGCTTGTAGGAGGAGATTTCTTTCTGCTCTAGAAGGATGTGAAACCCCTGACTCTCTGTCTGGACAGTGCTGATTGGCCCTGTGCTGATCACATGCAAGCTCCCAAGAAAAAAAAAAAAACCTTTCTAGCAATACACACCAAACTGAGCATGTGCCTATGGATTCAGTCTGTATCAGGTGGACATTTCAACAAGAGGAGGGGCAGAGAAGAAAGGATCAAACAGCGGTTTTACACACTGCAAAGGATTAACCCCTTAGGTTCCACAGTGAGTATAACAAGCATGCTTTAGGGAATACACAGTCTGATTTTACTGTTGTGGGTTTAGTAACACTTTAAATACACTTGAACAACTCCCTTTTTGTTAAGGCCTGGTTCACACCAGTGCATTTTTTAGTGCTTTTTGCAGAAACGCAATACAGTCTATTTCACATGGTCGCCTATGAGACACGTGCACACCTATGCTTTTTTGAGCAGCTGCGTTTTTGGAAAGGGTCAGGGACTTTTTTAAAACACAAAAGCAGTGTTTTTGCTACAATAGAGTTCAATGGAGATGAAATGCATGTAATACATTTTTGCTGTGCTGTTGCTACATTTTTATGATGCCATGCAACAAAAACATTTCCCCTTTAACCAAAAACAAACAAACAAAAAATTGAAAAAAGGCAAAACATGGTAAAATGCTGTAAAAACACAAAGCGAAATGCATTGCAAAAACAGAGCAAACCGCATAGGCGTGAACCAAGCCTAAAGCCAGAAGCAGCAGCCTCCTCCTTCAAAAACTTGTCAGCGACGGCCGCTTCTTTTGATCTATCTTCACAGGTTCCATTTCAAACTTGCTTGCACTGTGCTGCAAATGCCTTTTGTAGATTCCTCTGTTCAATACTTAGGCAAACAATAAAGTCAGTATACCCACAGTTACTTTCCCCACATATTTTTACAGTATAAATATAGAGTTACAGTAACATCAGATTGGAAATAATGATGGAAATTTTTCGAGTAATTACAATGACAACAGCAGGATATATTTATGTTTTAGAAATGGATCTTTTTAAATGGTCATAGCTTGTTGGCTCCTATAATTGCTCTTAATATCTTCCATGCTGTGAGGTTACACCATTGAATTGCTGGATTCAGTGTCACTGCTTGTGATGATTGCCAAGTCAAATTGTAATTCAGACCTATACCATGGCGGTAAAATCAGCATGCTGCACTCTGCAATATTGTGTCTTTACAAATGCTGTAAGGGAAACCGGAATGACAGCATCACAGCCACGCGGGAGTAATCTGATGTAAATAAATGTGATGGTCTGTGTGTGGTACAATATTACAGCACTAGATACAGCTCACAATATTATTCCACATGTGTGTTAGATATAACAATGCATGCCACCCCTGGACTGACTTCATGCTTTGCTTGTTCTAGTATACACTGACACCAGCTCTTGTACTGATTGTTGTATGGAAAGCTGGATTGTTACTGCAAAATGTAATCTGTATTGAAAGAACACATAAGTGTCTTAGATTGTAAGCTCCAAAGGACAGGGCCCTCCTAACCAGGGACTGACAACTCATGGGGCCCCCGGGCAATAGGGGATCATGGGGCCCGTGTCCTTGCCCAAATTCAAAAAAGTCTATGAAAAAGGTACAGGGGCATCTCATGGGGCCCCCTACTGACCCCGGGCCCTCGGGCAGTGCTCGAGTTTCCAAATGGTCAGTCCGCCCCTGCTGCTAACGCTCTTGTATTGACCTGTATTGTTGCTGTATTGTCTCCCTTTATATTGTAAAGTGCTGAGCAGACTGTTGGCGCTATATAAATCCTGTATAATAATAAGTTGCCACTGTTGACTGTAATTAAAGCGGAGCTCCAGTCCCCCTAAAAATTTTTTGTTAAAAGCAGATCCACGATGACCTTACAAATAGCATCACCAATTGGAATAATTCAATAGTAAAAGCATTGTAATTACTTAGAAAATCGTAAACATTTACCAGGATCTCAGAAGCAGGCAGGAGCCATGATGGCTGTGGGCATCTGAACCCTGCTAGTATTTATTTCCTGGAATCGTGCTGCTGGCTATCCCAACATGCACCACTCGTTCTCACGCATGCGCAGTACAGACACTGCTCGGCATGACGTGTGCAGTACAGGTTGCAATAACAATGGTTGAAACACCTCCCAATCGTGTCATTTCCGGTTTCCAAGTCCCGCGATTACAGGAAACCAAAGGACTCCTGGGATACAGGAAACAACATCCCTTGCAAATCGCCTTATGACATCATCACCTAGGCGGTCGGGACCGGAACTGTGGGCTTGCAGTGGATTAAAAGGTATGTATAATAATAATTAAAAAAAAATATCCATCTTGTGCTTTATTTCACAGAGACTACATAATAAGGTAAAGTAGTACAAATGGGTGGAACTCCGCTTTAAAGCGGTATTAACCCCCAAAACAAAAATGTATTAGGCCTTGTGTACACTGCTACTCCTAGACATGAGTTTAGGAGCTTTTGGTGTTTTTTGCCAAGCCCCTGAATTCAACTCAATAAAAGCCTATGTGTCCATGTACACATACATTTTTTATTAACCTCCCTGGCGGTATTCCCAAGTGTAGCTCGGGGTAAAATGTCAGTACCAAAAGCGGTAACCCCGAGCTACACTCGGGCTTACCATGCGGCCCTGCATAGGGAGTCCCTGCAGAGCTTACCTTGTCCTTCGCTCCTGCGAAGTGTCCCCTGCAGCGTCCCCGGCCATCTCCTCCGGCCGATGCCGGCATCCGGCTTCTGTGTTCCGGTCCCTGTGACGTCGGGACGTACGGGCGGCGGGAAATTTGAAAATTTTAAAAAATGTCATTTTTTTCCAAACAAATTTTACATAGCAAAACATTGCTGTTTCAACCCATTTCACATACATTTTGTCCCTAGTGCTTTGTCCTGTGCCCTGTCTGCATTTTGTCTGTTCTTTCTGCCTGGAAACTTAGAAACGTCCATGGCGTCCAAAAAGTGTCCCTGTAGGTCAAAAGCAGGTTTAGATCAGCTAGAGAACAGCGATAGTAAATCAGAACCACTTGCAGAATTGAGTGATAATGATTCGTGGGGAAATTCGTCATCAGACACTGAAAACGATTTTGCGGCTTTGCTCAGCAATGTGCGAACTTGGTGCTCTATTTCAAATTTCAGTGTTTTTGGTTTGATTATATTATTGAATTAAATGTATTATTATATTATTATTTTTATGATTATTTATTAAATTATAATTTATGATTTCGTGTTTCCAATTTTATCATACCTGGGATGTTTAATAGACTCTTGTTCGGACAGATTTCAGTGAGTTATTCCTAAAAATTACAGCCTACAATACAAAAACTACATATTTCCATGCAAAATAATGGTACCGCTTTTAGCACCAAAAATCTGAAATAATCGTACCGCCAGGGAGGTTAATAAACCAACAGGTTGCGCTTATATCAACAATGTGAATCAAATATAATTAGTTTCCAAAAAATATTGAATATAAAATATAAAGTCCGGACAGCAATATTGTATTGCAGTGAAGAAAAAAAATATAAAAAAAACAACTTTTTAGTGTCCAACAAAATTCACCATTTGCCAATCCACCACCAGATAATTTAAATGAACTCACCAGAGCAATATGCTGATCAAATTATAATTCAGTTCTGGGAGCAATACTCTGCGGGAGAATGAACAGCACTGAAAATTCTATCCATATATTCAAGGAGCAATACTCTGCAGAGAATACTCGGCAATATAGATCCATTTCTTTAACCACTTCTAGTCCGGACACTTTTACCCCCTTCCTGTCCAGGCCAATTTTCAGCTTTCAGTGCTATCACACTTTGAATGAGAATTGTGCAGTCATGCAACACTGTACCCATATGCATTTTTGAGCATTTTTTTGAGACAGATAAAGCTTTATCTTGGTGGTATTTATTCACCACTGGGATTTTTATTTTTTTTGCTATGTAAATTAAAAAGTCCAAAAATTTTGAAAAAAACTTTTTCTTATAAAATTTTGCAAATAAATAGTATTTCATCATAAATCTTGGCTAAAATTTATTCCATTATATTTTTAGTAAAAAAAAATAACCCAAATTAGTTTATAACCAAAAATTATAATTTTTAAATATTTTTTTTACCTTTTTTTCATATTATTATTTTTTTTTACATACTGTCACCGTAGCAGTACAGTGTCACCAGTGGCACCAAGGCTGTTGCGAATAGCCTTGTATCATGTGATCTCTGTGATCATTCACAGATTTCACAGGTAGTAAGCAATGATGTCAGAAGTGACATCTTGCTTACTACTCTGCAGGTGATCACTGATTGGCCAATCAGTGATCACATGATCAAGACCTCGTACAGAGGTCCTGTCCGACGATCGGTGTTCCACTGTGTTCGGAGGACACAGCGGGTACCAGATCGGGGTGCTGCGCGCTCCCAGGGAGCGTGCACAAGCAGGGTGCGGGGAGGCCGTTTATAAACGGCCACCCGACCCTGCACTGCCACTGTCCGGCCGTTTATATACAACAGCCAGACAGGAGGTGGTTAATAAACACCTCTTCCTCAGATGTTCAGACCAACACTCGGGATATAAGAGAACAGAAAACTCATGGTGCAGTACCTTAAATCTTCTTATTTATTAAAACTTCTTGCACTTACACATATTGGTGTCCCAGCTGACACCAGCAAACAAAGCATGATACTAATCAGTGAACGAACCCAGCCTCTTCCCGCATGCGCAGACACTGACAGCTCGGGAACATAATGATGTCACATCCACAGGCTCCGCCCTATGTGTATGTTTCTTTTCACTTTATTGTTATATATTTTTTCGTGGCGCTATCCATATTTTTTCTAACACATACATTTTTAAGTTTAGGGGCAGTTAAACGTTCCTAAGCAAAGAAACACTTCAAAAAGTATTCAGGTGTCACATTAATCAATTGTCAGTGCAAAAAAACCTTATAAAATATATAAATAATATAAATAATATTTTCTACATAAAAAGTGTTAATGGTATAACAATAATTAATAATTGATGATATTCCAAAAAGAGAAGTCCAAATGAATCAGTCCACAAAACAATCACCCTGTGAAGAAATCTTATGCAAATATAAATATATAAATAAACAAACATGTAGTGCTCCCCTCTCAGGTGTGCACTCACCAAAAAGTGTTGCCTCCCACTCTCATGGTTGGCACACTAGGCTTTAAAGGACAATTTTCCAAGGAATAAATCAGATCACTGTGATATTTTATTCTCCTGAATCTTGAACCACTGGAATCCCAGGACAAACGTTCCCGAACTCCAGCACACAAATTCCTTCTTCCAATGCTCCACACTTTTCTCATCAGCATTTAGAGCAGTCTTGTGACTTCTATCAGTGTCCAGCTGCTTAAAGCTTGTCGGAGGAATTTTCTTTCTGCTTTAGGAGGATGTGAAACCTCTGACCCTTTGTCTGGACAGTGCTGATTGGCCCAATGCTGATCACATGCACCCTCCCTCGTTCTAGCACCAGTTAAACGTTCCTCTCCTGAACACAGAAGAATTGCGGTCAGGAGAGGAACTTTTTGGCCAAATCCCTTAAACTTGTCTAAATGCGTGCAAACGCGTCTAACCACCAGCCGCGTTTAGCGCTTGGGTGTTTATTCATGTCAATGGAAAATACTCTGGCCAATCAAATGAATAAATGTCCAAGCGGTAAACGCGGTGCCGCGTTTACACACATTTTTTCCGCGTTTACACGCGTTTTTACCACATTTAGCATTCTTCTGCTGCCAAGAAAGCTTAACATCTAGGAAGATTCATGTGTACATGAGGCCTTACAGAGTTACTAAACCCAGGACCCCGCATTCACTATATCTGGTATCCCACAGTACACACAACATGGAAATGCAATTATTTTTGTAACTATAAACTGCTAAATACCTTTTCTCATTAGAAGTTAGAGCAGTCTTGTGGCTTCTATCAGTGTCCAGCAGAGCACTGATTAATGCTTGTAGGAGGAGTTTTCTCTAGGAGGATGCAGAACCCCTGACCTCTGTCTGGGTAGTGCTGATTGGCCTTGTGCTGATCACATGCACTCTCTCAAGAAAGAAAAAACCTCTCTAGCACTAAACACCAAATTGAGCAAGTGCAGTTTCTCCACACAATATGTCTTATCAGAAGATAAGAGGGGGACACTGGAAGAAGGGGATGATCAGAGAAGTCAGGATCAAACAATATTTTTACACAATGCAGAGGATTAACCCCTTAGGTTCCACAGTGACTATAACAAGCATGCTTTACTACATATACAGACTGATTTTACTGTTGTGGGTTTAGTAACACTTTAAATTGCAGTGTACCATTTCTTAAAGCAGTACTAAACTTAACTTAGAGAAAAAAAATCTTCTCTCTGCAAGGTAATGTCATAATGTGCTAGTATACATCCTAACTAACTAACTAACTTTTTAGTAAAAACTTACCATAGAACGAAGCCCTCCAGCAACGTGCTGTTACAGCTGACAGGGCTTCCATCTTCACCCGGTCTTCCTTCACGGCCTCTGGCTGCTTGATTGGCTGAGCTGTGATAATGTAATTTTGCGCATGCGCACAAGAGCCTCAGCTGGGGCACACGGCTCTGAAGGAATGGCATGGGTATGCTGTTCCTTCAGAGCGCATGCATCGGTGATGTTATCGGCTTTGGGGACACTGAATATTTTCTAAACAGGGCATGTTTAGGTGATATCACTTGTACCTACAGGTAAGCTTTATTATACGCTTACCTGTAGGTGCAAGCAGGGCAGTGAATAAGGGGGTACCACCAGTCCTCCTGTACGGGGCCCTGGCCAGCACAGGGGCCCAGGCCAGCAGGGGGGAGAATCGAATGTAGGCAGGAAGGGTGATCTGCAGCAGCTGAAAGATGGCTTCTTCTCCTCTCCCTCCTGCTGGCTTTCAGCTGATGCACAGAGAGCCAGACAGGGGATCGGTTCCATTAATTGCCCCCTCGCTGCACCCATCACCCTCCCTGTGCACCATACATTTCCCCCTGCTGCCCAGGCCCCCCTGTGTGCCCCCACCCCTGCAGTGCTTCCGGCTTCCCTCCTCTCCTCACCCGAAGCTGCAAGCACACAATAGGATCCTTCAGGATGGAGAGTGGGGGAAGGGTCCTGTAAAATATGTCACATTTATCAGCCCCTTCTTTCCCTGAATGAACACAGCTAATGATTGGTACCTATCACTCACTGTGTTCATAACTGAAGCATAGTAAACTGTACTTTTTTTTGGGGGGGGGGGGGGGCTTGTCAGGTTGGCTGTATGGGGCCCCGTGGTTTCTAACAGCAGCCCTGGGTACAAGTGTCCAGTGGGAGTTTACTCCCACTTTAAAAGTGCTGGCAGCTTAGTTTACTTTTTTTTTTAGACCTTTTTTTGCCTATATTTTCAACTAGTTACTTTAACAAACCAAGCTGTCCAGACACTGTCTAAGATGGATCAGCGATTCAGATATAATTTAAGCCAGAGAAGGCTAGGCAACCAGCATTTTCAGCAATTGCAGCTTCCGTTGTTGTTTTGGTACAGACATCCTTTAAGGGCCAGTTCACTCCAGAACATGGCGCTGAAAACCTGTGCTCCTTTCCCGAACCACGTTCAAAGTGCACTGCACTTATGGTCTGACTTAGGTGTCAGTGTTATGTTAATGACACCCCAGACATAGGTTACAAATGCAGTGTGTTTGCCTGTGCTGGATCGCATGGTACACATGACAGGTCCCAGAAGACTACAGGGCCATTCAGAAAGCTCAGCACTACTCCGGTATGCGCAGTCGTAACCCGGCTGTGAAGCCTCAAACTGTCACAGCCAGGTGCCCACTCTGTAGATGCCGGCGCCAGGGAGAGAAGAGGGCTGATGAAACCATTTGCGATGAGGACACCGCGGGATCGGGGAACAGGTAAGTGGCTGTTTTTTAAGTCAGCAGCTACAGTTTTTGTAGCTGCTGGCTTTTATTTTTTATATTGTGACTGGAGCTCCGCTTTAAGGTCTGTCCCTTTCTGGAGCCTGTTCACACTACTACGCTACTACAGTGTACTGTGATACCTATGTTTCATATGGCACCTTAACAATCCTTCACAACATACCCAGGGGTGTATTTACCACAAGGCAAACAAGGCATTTGCCTAGGGCGGCATTTTTCAGGGGGGGCAGCACTACCCCTTGGAAAAAGGGATGGAAGAAGGGACACACGAAGCATGAGGACCTGTTGGGTTCCAAGAGATGCTGTGGGTTTCATGACTGTGTATGCACAGCCCGACTCTCGTTCCTGGGGATGTCCGGAGCTGTGAAGGTGAGTGTCTTTCTCTTTCTCGCCATGGGGGATTGTGGCTCGTGTATGGGGAGCAGTGGTAGTGGAAGGCTTGGGTCAAGGGCAGAGGTGTTCTTGGTCAATGTCAGGCTCTTTTTGCGGGGGGGCGCCAATTTTTGTGTTGCCTAGGGCAGCACAAAACCTAAATACACCACTGAACATACCTGCTTTGTGGTGCACTGCATTATGACAGAAGCAGCCTGCACTATTTTCAATCTGTTATGAAATATTGAAAGCCCATTGAAATGCATAGCCTGCCTTAATCTCCATGAAAAAACATAAAAAAACTACTAAATCATAATGTTCACCCCATAACTTCTGTCCCTTGCAGGTCACTGCTCATGCGCCGATTTTTTTTCGTTAAAACGATCGGCCAATTTGGCCATCATTTCCGGGAAAATCGGCTAATCGTCCAAATCAGCCGCGAATTTTCCAACATGACCGAAAATCTCAAAGTGCAAAAAACCCAAAAAACGGCCGACCAATTAACCCACTAGCAGTGCGAATATCGGCCGATTTTTTTTCGGCCAAAAAATCTATGGCCGGCATTATTCTATGTGTCCATGCACACTACTTTAGGCTATTAGCGTTTTTTGAGCTTCGGCATCTAGGAGTAGAATATAAATTGTTTTTGTAGAGTTGTTTGGAGCGTTTTTCCAGCAGAAAAAAATGCTAGACGTTCCTATATGCTGCTAAATGCTACTAAAACACCCCTAACCAGGGGCGGACTGACAACATATGGGGCCCCCGGGCAATAGGGGATCATGGGGCCCCGTGTCCTTGCCCACAGTCAAAAAAGCCTATAGAAAAGGTACCAGGGGCATCTCATGGGGCCCGCTACTGATCCCAGGCCCTCGGGCAGTGCCCGAGTTTCCAAATGATCAGTCCGCCCCTGATTTTTCTAGCTTTTTTCTACATGTACTGTAGAAACGCTAATAAAACGATAACACTACTAAACGCTCCTAAATGCTTCTAAACGCTTCATTTTTATCAGCGTTGTTTGAGCTTAAAAAAAAGGCTAGTGTGCATGGTGCCTTAATGTAAAGCCAAAAATCACTTAGTTCAGAACAGGGAATGGGTAAGCATTACAATGTGCTCAGATCCTTACACTATACATACAGTTGTGACCAAAATTATTCAACCCCCAATGCTGTAAAGGGGTTTAGGGACTATAGTGTACATTTGGAATTGTATTCAGAATCAAATCCTACAAGGACGTTGTAACTACCCAAATGCAACTAAAATGACATCAATTGTTTATGTAATACAGTAGTAAATGGTTCTTATGTGGTTTCTTCATTGCCACAATTATTCAACCCCTTAAAGACTACCACTCTGAAGAACAGAGGTTCATACAGGTGCTTTCCATCAGGTATTGAAAACACCTGTGGATGTCACCGAGCAGCAATCAAGCATAATAAGCACCAATTAGGCAGCTTTAAAATGACTGTGATACTCAGCTCCTTCTAGACATTTACTGGTGTGGTTACAAACATGGTGAAGGCAAGAGAATGGTCCAGGAAGACAAGAGAAGAGGTGATTTCTCTTCACAGGAAGGGCAATGGCTATAAGAAGATTGCAAAGATGTTAAACATACCAAGAGACACCTTAGGAAGCATCATTCGCAAATTCAAGGCAAAGGGCACTGTTGAAACGCTACCTGGTCGTGGCAGAAAGAAGATGCTGACTTCGACTGCTGTGCGCTACCTGAAGCGTAGAGTGGAGAGAAGTCCCCGTGTGACTGCTGAGGAACTGAGAAAAGATTTGTCAGATGTGGGTACAGAAGTTTCAGCCCAGACAATAAGACGCACACTGCGTAATGAAGGCCTCCGTGCCAGAACTCCCAGGCGTACCCCCTTGCTGTCTCCAAAGAATAAGAAGAGTCGACTGCAGTATGCCAAAAGCCATGTGGACAAACCACAAAAGTTGTGGGATAGTGTTCTGTGGACTGATGAAACAAAATTAGAACTGTTTGGGCCCATGGATCAACGCTATGTTTGGAGGAGGAAGAACAAGGCCTATGATGAAAAGAACACCTTGCCTACTGTGAAGCATGGTGGAGGGTCAATCATGCTTTGGGGCTGTTTTGCTTCTGCAGGTACAGGGAAGCTTCAGCGTGTGCAAGGTACCATGAATTCTCTTCAGTACCAGGAGATATTGGATGGAAACGTGATGCAGTCCGTCACACACCTGAGGCTTGGGAGACGTTGGACCTTTCAACAGGACAATGATCCCAAGCATACCTCCAAGTCCACTAGAGCATGGTTGCAGAGGAAAGGCTGGAACATTTTGGAGTGGCCATCGCAGTCACCAGACTTAAATCCGATTGAGAACCTCTGGTGGGACTTAAAGAAAGCAGTTGCAGTGCGCAAGCCTAAGAATGTGACTGAACTGGAGGCCTTTGCCCATGAAGAATGGGCGAAGATACCCGTAGATCGCTGCAAGACACTTGTGTCAAGCTATGCTTCACGTTTAAAAGCTGTTATAACTGTAAAAGGATGCTGTACTAAGTACTAAGATTGAATGTCACTTGGGGGTTGAATAAAACTGATAATGCTGTGAGCACAGAAAAGACATTTGTGGTTATTTCATTATAACTGTTATGTTATATTTGTCTGACCTACAAGTGCCTCTTTAATGTAAATGTAAGCAAGATGACTGAATGATCAAAAGCAATGTCAAACTGGCCAAAACACTCAATTTCAGTGGGGGTTGAATAATTTTGGTCACAACTGTATATACTGTAATTCTCCTTAAAGTGACTGTTTTTTTTGTCATTGAAGCTATCACTATAATAATTAACTATTGTGTTTATGTTTTCTTTAAAACAATTGTACTATCATTTTCTATTTCTATTTTTTTTTTGTTTAGGTTTAAAGGTCAAACTACTTAATGAGAGCTTGTTGTTTGTTCTACCTTGTTTTTTTTTTCTATAAATGACCTACCTTGATTGCTTTACTCATATTCCCAGGAAATACAGATTACGTAATGTGTTACATAACTCTATGACAAGGTTACTCAAACTCCATGGAAACTACTTCAGTCCACTCTGTACAAACCAAGCTGTGTGAACATTACAATTTCCATAGAGATGTAGGATGCAGCAAAGCAGTAATGAAGTAGTAAGAGGCATAGATATATGCATGATGAAATGAATGGTCAATCAAATTAATTATTAAGAAATTGATATAACCCTTTTCCAACTCGTTATAAAACAAATTTTCTTGAGATTTTGATTATTTCTTCAAAGATTTTGGTATTTGTAAAGATACTCATCCTTTTTGTGAGAAAACAGTTGCTGTCACTTGAGTACTTCTTCCTAGACATTGTTTGTTGAGACACTAGAAGGACGTGGTACAGGGCCTTCCGAATAGCATCATGGGCCCCTGGGCAAAGTAATGCACTGGGGCCCTTACCAGCCTGCCCCAATTTACACACCTACTCTCAAGAATTAAAGTATAAATAGTTGATACAATTAAACATATGTTTATTAGTACTTTTAATTAAATACATTTTAAACAATAAAAAAAATGCTATAAATGAAAGACTAATACCAGTAATCCAAGGACAGCTTAATAAAAAGGGTGGCTGTCCTGGAAAATCCAGGACAGTTGGCAAGTATAATGTAATGCAAAAATATCATGGGGTCCCCATGCACCTAGAGCCTTTGTGCAGTGCCCATGGGTGCTCTTGCATTAAGACAGCCCTGAAGTGGTATCTCGAGGTTAGGGTGGTCAGATAAGAGCCATGTGGGGTTTGATGTGATTAACTGAAAGCATTAATAAAAATCCATACACAAATCAAAAGGTTCTAGGTATTTGCTGGTGTCTCAATGTTCCATAGAGGGCTTCCTGTTAATACTATGTAGTATATTGAAAAGGTTGGATAACTGTTATTATGTTGGTGGCATTGATGGCTTGTGTGATAAATGAATATAATCCCTTAAATTACTCTTCTAGTGCTGTCCTACCAATGGTTAGCCATCAGCTAGCTAAAAGAACTGACAGAAGCAGCGTTCTGTTTCATTCCAAAACTGAATTTACTTTTGCGAATAGTTCTGTAAAACTTCAATAGAATCACATAAACTGAAGTTATAATAAGCTTGTATATATGTCTCTCACAAATGCATACAATGAACACATTTCTTGCAAACAGCTACTTAAAAATCACATTAAATGCATTTAAATGTGATCTGGATATGTACGTTACTTTAACAAACACAACAAATGAACTTACAAGCATATGTGTAACAAAGGGAGAATGGAGGAGTCCTTCACTGTTTTTCTTCAGTTTTAGCTAAAATGGCTGCAGTGGTAGATGGAAAATCTTTATTAACAAGACACTCCCTATTCTTGTTGAAGGGAATATTAAAAACAGGTGCAGTTGAGTGAACAAACAATAGATGGCTCCCTACTGAACACAATGATGATATACAGAACACTCCCTGCCTGGTATAAATATATATCACTATTATATACCTTTGAATTACTGTGGCATTTAACTAGGTAACTCTTTATTCTGCAAAAGGACTACTAAATCTGAAAAGGGTTGGAGGCATACATTAGCAATCCTTTGATTTATTGATTTTGACCTCTAGTTTGCAAACTTTACTATCACCACTGGGGCTTTCATAATAAGACCCATTGGCCATACATTGCGCTTTGCTTGAGGGTCTTTCAACAAAACAAAGTCTTCTACATGAACATTTGGTTTCTCCTCTTTGCACTTTCTTCTTGTTTGGAGGGATGACAAATATTCTTAGAAAAAAATTACATCATAAAAATGGACTTTCTGGCTCTACACCAACCCCAGATTTTTCACAACTAAACCCCTTAAACCGAGTGGTAAAAGTGAATAAGATAGAGATTCTTTACTGACAGATGTCCTTTAAATACTTTATTCATAATCATAAAACCTGCTTGCCTCTTTTGCAGATGGTTCTAACCAGCAAAGCCGGTCAGGCTGTTTGCTACACACCCACCATGGACCCCAGAACATGATGGCTGATAAGTATTTGGGACTCTTATAACAATCCTTTATCTACTTTACCCCAGAGTATGATAGCTGATAAGTATTTGAGACTTTCATAACTATTTTCTACTTTACCTACCCTATACACTCTATGGGCATTATGAGAGACTTTTCTGAAACCTTTCATCACTTACTAAGGATAAGCTCAAGCATGCATATATTGAATGTCTGTGCGAGGGAGGTTCAAATGATATGATATGCTGCCTTCTCTGCTGATGTGCTATTTTCTCCTCTGGACCACAGTGAAAAATGTTGTAAATGATGGACTTTAAATCATTCCAGCCTTTGCTTTATTTACAGCATTGATAAGTCTGTCTATTTGAAGCACCTGTCTGAAGGAGGTTTGAGGCGATAAGGATATATCATCTACATTGAATGTATTACTCAGCCATTATTTCCTCCTCTGGACCACAGTAACAACGCCTATGATTGGTGGAGAAAGATTTTGGCTGTTGGAGACCTATTTGCATATATCTTGAAATATTCACTGTTCCTTTGGATTCTATATGCTGCAGATGATCACCATTTAAAGGGGAAGGACACTCCCAAATAGATCGTGAGAGGATCTTTAATTTATACTCATTCATAAATTTTGATCCTGAGGGTCCATCAATTCAGGACTGTACCCAGAATTTACTTTACCAAACTATAAGATCAAGTCCATATGATGCCAACTGTTATATATTTGTATTTCTGGGAACATGATGGGTGTTCATTTTAATTTTAGTAGGTACCTTTATTGTTTTCACATTTATTTGTTGTTTGTTTTTTATGATTATGAATGCAAGTTTTAAAGGATATCTGTCAGTAAACCATCTCTATCTTCTTCGCTTTCACCACTGAGTTTAAAGGGTTTAGTCATGAAAAATCTGGGGTTGGTGTATGGCCAGAAAGTCCATTTTTTTAATGCAATTTTTCTCTAATTATGCAATATGTAGACGGCTCCCACCCAGACACTTTTTGATATGACAAACTTTGGACTGAACAAGATACTTTTGTTTTGTTTCTTTTTAACAAATATTCTTGCTTCCATCATTTCCAAAAGATATCAGCAAGGTTCTGAACCTGCTTCCACTGGCACTTGTAAAGATCTTTTAAGATGAACTCACCAGGTGGTACTATTACCACACCAGCCTTCTGAGTCAAGAGCATTGCTGATGTAAGCATTTCAGGTCTCTCGGGGTCTGTTGAAATGGAAACCAATGGCCTAGCATTCATTACGGCTGTAACTTCAGGTCTGATCTCACTGTCAGAATTTGGTTCAATGAGGTCAAATACCTCGGCTTCAGGTGGCTTGCCTCTATCTGCATGATGTAAACAATCTGGACCTGAGAACCAGTCGGTATGTTTCAGGTGAGCTGTTTGAATTAGTCTGGTACTGTGACCTGCTGGGTTCTGACTAGTGGTAACATAATGCCACTGACCTGGATTTTCTAATGCAGATTACCCTGTTTGAGACATACACATAAAAATCTTCTGCAGGTATTGTGAATATAGCCTAACACAATTTTGCTGTCAATGTAATATTTAACTACATCAAGTTCAAAGTCGATTTCTGCAAGAATCATATCTGCTAGCTCAATTGAAAAAAAGGCTGCACATAACTCTAAAGGTGGCACCGAGTGGGCTGGTCTTGGAGCTAGTTTAGATTTGCCCATAATAAAGCTTACATGACATTGACCATTACTGTCTATGACCTTAAGATATGCTACAGCGGCTATCGCCGCAGTAGAAGCATCAGAAAAGACACATACTTCTCTTTGCACTGTAGATGCTAGCGACACTGGTACATACTGGAAATACTGAGATCTTCGACTGAGTGGGTTCTAAAGACTGTTTACTATGGCTAGGATAGCTCTCCGTGCGTATGGCTTCACCTCTCTGGACACTTGAAAGGTAAAACTGTTGGTCTGGAGATTCCAACTTACTCCTAAACTCCATTGAAAGGGCAGAGTATTGACACCTAGAACAAGGTTTTTTAAAACTCTTTAGCTTTGTCATCTGCAGAAAATGCTTCCATTACCAAGTTTTTATTGGACACTACCTTGGACAGCTTAACATTAGGTCCTGCAAGCATCTCCATAGCTCTCTGCAGGAGACTGACCGCTTCGGCTTCAGTAGGCACATATGTAAGTCCGTCATCTATGTAGAAATTTCTTAAGATGAACTGTTTTACATCTTCTCCATACTCACTCGCTTCCTCCTTAGCTATTTGTCTTAGGCCATAAATGGCTATTTCCAAAAACATGTACTTTCATCCTGAACTCTGTAATTTCTTTGTTGAGGTCATTATCTTGAAATCAAATGAACCTCAAGTAGTTGCGGTGATCTTCTCTAACCATGAAACAGTAAAACATTTGCTGCACATATATAAGGACACCTAGCAGCTTATTATTCAATTCAGGGCCACTAAGAAGTACTTCATTCAATGAGATGCTGTCATACTGAGTACTGGAATCAAAACCAACTCTTATCTGCCCTGGTTTTTGAAGATGATAGACACCAAAGATTGGTAGGTACCAACCCTCTTCATCTGGTTTCAGTGGTGGGGCAGGTTCTGTGCTTGCTTCCTGTTGTTTGGTAGTCCAGGGTGTGGTGAGCAAAATGGTAAGGGTGCTACCCAGTGATTTGCTTCATCTACAAACATCTCCTTTTCAACTACATCAACTATGATCTTCAATGGACATAGCAGGTCTCTCATCACTTGGTGTTCTAGTAAACACATTGTCCCCTATACTGTCCAGTCTATGAGCTGTGGTCCCTGAATGGCATAATGAGGGATTGCAAGGCTACAGTTTGCAAGCATTAGATGTCTCTTTTACTTGCATATAGCTGGAGCATAGGCTGATTAAAGAATGGTGCCCATTAGGCAGCACGTTTGTCGTAAATGAGTTCACGTCTGCTGGTGTGTGAGCCCCACATAAACATACAGTACTTCTCCAACTATGACCTAACCTAAATTTAAACATTGTGCATAGGTTGCATTATGGTGTCCGTGAATCAACACTTTGTGCACCCTGAGAATATCTCTCCCTAGCAAGAGGAGCATTTTGGCATTAGGGTCAAAAACTGGGATATTATCTGTTAAGGATTTCAGATGAGAGAATTGCTGTGTAATTTCAGGGGTTGATATTTTTGACCTGTCACCGGGCATCATGTCACATTCAATGATAGTGGGAAGTTTTATGTGTGTTTACTCATCATCAGATTGAACAGTGAAGTTAGATGCCTTATGCCCTGTTTTTACCATAGTACATGTGTAAGAAAGCATTTGAACACTAATGTTAAACACATTAAAGAACTCTGACTTGGCTAATGAGCGATAACTTTGATCATCTAACATTGCATACATTTTTACAGAACAGTCAAGTTTGTTAGAGGGGTATACAGTCACTAAACAAATCTTGGAACGTGATCTGGGCCTCATTACTTCTGCACATACCTCCATATCCTTGGATACAACAGTCAATAGGGTAGGTTCATCTTGCTCCCTGCCTTGCTCTTTGTTGGTTACTGGAGTCTCTGTTGCCCAAGGGGCTGGACCTGGATGCAGTGTCAAGGTATGCTGGTCACTATTGCACTCTATGCATCTTATAGTGACTTTGCAGTCTTTAGCAATGTGTTTGGTGGATGCACAACATCTGAAGCAGATAGCATTTGTCTTCAGGTAAGCTTTACATGCATCAGTGTGCTTGCTTCTGAACTCACAACACTGACAGTGGCTGTGGTTTTTTATGGATTGGGCATGAACTGTCTGGATTCCATGGACTTCTTTTCAGAGTTGTTAAGATGTAAAGTTGTATCAGTGGCTGACATCTCTGTCTTTCTGACTGACACTGATGGTCTGCTGCCATGCTTTACTCCTATCTTCTCTGTGTTTGCTGACATCTGGTTACTGCACATTGAGAATATGAAGCTTGAGTCATTTCCAGTCTTTGCTTGGTTGACGATAAACTTGGTGAAGAAACTTAGTGGTGGGAAGGAGATATGATGATCTTCCTTGTACTTAGAGCCTTGAGAAATCCACTTATCTTGCAGACTGTATGGGATCTTTTTAATTATTGGTTTAATCTCACATGCTGTGTCTAGGTATCCCAATCCTGGTAAGTGGCCTTCAGTCTTGGCTGCATTGACCTCCAAAAACATATCACCAAGTTCTCGTAACTTTAGATTGTCTTTGTTAGAGATTTTGCACTTTCTTCAACAGAGCGTTCTCAATAGCTTTATGCCTGCCATAACAGTTCTCTAATCCCTGCCATACCATTTTAACCCCAGCAGGTTGGATCATGAATGTGTACAGACCTGATTCCCTTGGCCTGTGGAGATGATTCTGGTCTGAGCCACTTTGTTAGCAGATCTAGCTCCTTTCTAGGTGTGAGAGTCACATCTCCTGTGATGCCTTGGAAAGATTTCTTCCATGCTCAATAGTTCTCGGGGTGATCATCAAATGTTAGTAGCCCGGCGCTCACTAATCTCACCGAATTAGGTGCTTTGCTTGATTAGTTATCCCTGAGGATCCTAATGGGCCATTTCAGAAAAAGGATACATGATAACCCATGTCACATGATGGATGCTGAGGGTTAACATTGTTTTCTTGAGCATGCACCCTTGGTGCTGGGACAGCTTTAGAGTTAATATGGAAAGGGGGGTACAGTACAGGCATATCTGGAGAGGGCTGTCAGTATGTCAATTTAGGAAACTGTGAGAATGTGTTAGAGATAGGCTTGATAGAAGCATCTGTCGTAACTTGGTCTGGAGCATGGTTCTGTACATATTCCTGAGTCCCTTGCACTGAATCGTCAGCTGCTAGTTCCTTAAGATCTTGGAGTGGATGCCCTTCTGAAGCAATCACAGTTTTGTATTCCATAGCTTCTGCTGCTGCTGCTGCTGCCACCCTTTAAGTCTGCAACATGTGCATACTAGCTTCTAGCCTTTCTTTCTGCTTCATGGAGTTGACTTCTTGTCTCAAAGAGTTGGCTTCTAACTCTGCTTTCTGCCTCACCAATTCTGCTTCTTTTTGAGCATATAAGGCCTCTGCACATGCTGCCTCTGCCTTTGCTCTTGCTCTGAGGCCTGCAGAACTGACTGATGATCTGCTGGAATGCACTGAATATCTGCAGCTAGACATGTGAGACCTGGTCTCTGAAGTTTAATGCGGAATGTCCACACTCATATCTGGATCCATGATGGGTGAATTAAGGTGGAGTACAGTTTTCATGTGGATTCTTTCACTTTCAATCAGTGATAGCAGTGATAGAGCAATAAGTGTAAACAGGTTCCATTCAGTTTTCCGTGGACTAAAAGGTAGTACTCCTACAAGTAGATCCAGTGCTGTCCCTGCACCCTGCACCAGCCCAACAACCATGCCACGGCCAATCTGTAAGCTCCTCCTGTCTCAGCTTGAGGGGGATGTATTTTGGCATCTTCACCTTAGTTGCCAGCGTGCCATAGTGTAAGACACTATTTAGTATTTTTTTACAAAGTGGCTTAGTGGTTCACACTACTGTATAGCAGGGGTTGTCGGTTCAAATCTCAACCACAACACTACCTGGAGTGTTGCATGTTCTCCCTGTGCTTGTGTGGGTTTCCTCCAGGTACCCGGGCTTTCTCCCACACTCTAAAGACATGCTTGTAGCCTAATTGCCTCCTGTTTAAATTGACCCTAGTATAAATTTTAGTTAGGGACCTTAGATTGTAAGCGACTTGAGGGCAGGGACTGATGTGAATGTACAATGTGTGGGCAGCACAGTGGCTAAATGGTTAGCACTTCCGCCTGGCAGTACTAGGAAAGGGGGGTACAGTACAGGCATATTGGTTCGAATCCCAGCCACGGCACCACCTGCCTGGAGTTTGCATGTTCTCCCTGTACCTGCGTGGGTTTCCTCCGGGTACTCCGGTTTTCTCCCACACTCCAAAGACATGCTGGTAGGTTAATTGGATCCTGTCTAAATTGGCCCTAGTATGTGTATGTATGAATGTGAGTTAGGGACCTTAGATTGTACACCCTTTGAGGGTTAGGGACTGATGTGACTATATAATATATATGTAAAAAGCGCTGCATAAATTGACAGCGCTATACAAGTACCTGAAATAAATAAATCAATATATTTGTGAAGCGCTGCATAAATTCTCAGCATTATATAAATACCTGTAATAAATAAATACATCCTTAGAACAGACTGCAAAGGCAAATGTTAACATTGGATGCTCAGAAACACATTATTTTTATTATTATTATTATTATTACTACGAGTTTATATAGCGCCAAAGGGTTTGCTCAGCGCTGTACAATAGGGGGGACAATACATGGCACAGTACAACAACAACAAACAATGTACGAGGGGTAAGAGGGCCCTACTCTTACGAGCTTACAATCTAGGAGGGAGGGGGTAAAAGGTACAGTAGGAAGTGGCTGAGGGGGATGAAGTGGTGGGAGGAATGAGGGAGGATGGCCGTTAGGTGAGGGTGGGGTAGGCTTCCCTGAAGAGATGGGTTTTGAGGGAGCGCCTGAATGTGAATAGGGAAGGCGACAGTCTGATGGATTGGGGCAGTGAGTTCCAGAGGATGGGGGAGGACCTGGAGAAGTCCTGCAGTCGTGCATGGGAGGAGGAGACCAGGGAGCAGGATAGAAGGAGGTCCTGTGAGGAGCGAAGGGTACGGGTAGGGTGGTACTTGGTGATAAGGTTGGTGAGGTAGTCAGGGGCAGTGTTGTGAACGGCTTTGTAGGTCAGGGTTAGGAGTTTAAATTTGATGCGTTGGGCAATCGGGAGCCAGTGGAGGGAGAGGCAGAGGGGGGTGGCAGAGGTGGAGCGGGTGGTGAGGTGGATGAGTCTGGCAGCTGAGTTCAGGATGGTCTGGAGCGGGGAGAGCCTGCACTTGGGTAGGCCAGTGAGGAGGGAGTTGCAGTAGTCAAGGCGTGAGATGATGAGGGAGTGTACTAGAAGTTTGGTGGTGTCTGGGGTGAGGAAGGAGCGTATCTTGGCAATGTTGCGAAGATGGAGCCTGCATGTGTTTGTGAGTG
Organism: Staurois parvus; assembly: GCF_062004578.1. NCBI lineage: Eukaryota > Metazoa > Chordata > Amphibia > Anura > Ranidae > Staurois > Staurois parvus. The sequence continues at coordinate 6,437,215 of NW_028318510.1, forward strand.
ATTTGACATGCGGTTGGAGGGAGAGGTTCGCGTCAAGAATGACGCCAAGGACTTTGGCTTGCGGGGCGGAAGTGATAGTGGAGTTGTTGGTGATGATGGATAGGATGGGGGGGGGGGGGTGTTGGCAGGGGGAAAGACGAGAAGCTCGGTTTTGGAGAGGTTGAGCTTGAGGAAGTGTAACGACATCCAGTCTGAGATGTCATTTAGGAGGTGAGTGATGCGAGCGGAGATAGTGGGGGTGAGGTGAGGGGTGGAGAGGTAGATTTGGGTGTCGTCAGCATAGAGTTGATAGTTGAAGCCGTGAGATTGTATGAGTTTGCCCAGGGAGGAGGTGTAGATGGAGAAGAGAAGGGGTCCAAGGACAGAGCCTTGGGGGACCCCACCAGAGAGGGGGAGGGAGGGGGAGGTGGCACCATTGTAGGTGACACTGAAGGAGCGTCGGGATAGGTAGGATGAGAACCAAGAGAGAGCAGTATCTTCGATGCCAAGGGAGAGTAGTTTATTAAGGAGGAGGGGGTGGTCAACTGTGTCGAAGGCCGCAGAGAGGTCCAGGAGAAGGAGGACAGAGTAGTCGACCCTTGGCTTTGGCGTTGAGTAGGTCGTTAGTGATTTTGAGGAGGGCAGTTTCAGTGGAGTGTAGGGGACGGAAGCCGGACTGTAGAGGGTCAAGGAGGTTATTGTCTGTAAGGTGGGAGCTTAGGCGATCGTAGACTAAGCGTTCAAGGAGCTTGGAGGTGAGTGGCAGCAGGGAGATGGGTCTGAGGTTGTTGGGGTCCGCGGGATCCAGGGAGGGCTTTTTGAGGATGGGGGTGATATGCGCGTGCTTTAGGAGGGAGGGGAATACGCCAGTAGAGAGGGAGAGATTGAAGATGTGGGTGAGGGAGCGGATGAGGGAAGAGGGGGGTGACCGGAAGAGTTGAGAGGGGATAGGGTCCAGGGGGCAGGTAGTGAGGCGGGCTTTTGAGAGGACTTTGGCGACTTCCTCAGTAGTGACAGGGCTGAGGGAGTGCAGTGCGAGGGGGGTTATGGTGGGCGGGGCATTGGGAGAGGAGGGGGGCAGTGCGGTTGTGAGGGCAGAGGAGGGGGGAGATGAAGGGGTGACGGGGGCGAGGAGGCTAGGTGGGGAGGTAGATTGCAAGTTGACGATGTCCTTACGGATAGCGTCAATCTTGTTGTGGAAATGGGTGGCAATCTCGTGGGCGGTGAGAGAGGTACTGAGTGGAGGAGGGGGGGGGGAGAGCAGGGAGTTGAAGGTGGAGAAGAGTTGGCGGGGGCAGGAGGAGAGGGTGTTTATTAGGTTAACAAAGTAGGCCTGCTTGGCGGCGTGGAGGGAGGAGGTGTAGATAAGAAATGCAGATTTGTAGAGGGAGAAAGTATGAGGGGACCTGGTTTTGCGCCACAGTCTCTCCAGTGCGCGACTGCGACGTTTGAGGCGTTTAGTGCTGTCGGTCTGCCACGGTTGAAGCGGTCTGGGTTTGATGATGCGTGTGGTTAGGGGTGCCAGAGAGTCTAGGGCAGCTGACAGTGAGTCATTGTACAAGGTGGTGGCTATGTCAGGACATGACAGTGGGAGGATGCTGTCGTGTAGGCGGTCGGCGGCAGAGTGGAGGGGGGCCGGGTTCAGGTTGCGGAGGTTGCGGCTGGTGATGGTTTGGCGTTTTTGAGGGGGGGAGTTGGGGGAAGGGGAGATGGAGAAGGTGATGAGGTGGTGGTCGGAGAGAGGGAAGGGGGTGTGCGAGAACTGGTTGAGGGTACAGAGGTGGGAAAAGACAAGGTCCAGGGTGTTCCCTCCGAGGTGGGTGGAGGATTGAGTGTGCTGTGTGAGCGCGAAAGAGGAGGTTAGGTGGAGGAATTGGGAAGTAGCCGGGGTGTTGTCGTTGATGGGGATGTTGAAGTCCCCGAGGATGATGGTCGGTAGCTCAGAGGAGAGGAAGAAGGGGAGCCAGGCGGCGAAGTCATCCAGGAAGCGGGCTATGGATCCGGGAGGCCTGTAGATCACTGCGATCCTTAGGGGGGTGGGTGAGAAGAGTCGGATGCAGTGCGCCTCAAAGGAGGGGAAGGAAAGAGAGGGTGGGTTAGGGAGGACCTGGAAGGTGCTAAGCGGTGACAGGAGCAAGCCGACACCACCACCTCTGCGATCGCTCAGTCTTGGTGAATGGGTCCAGATGAGACCTCCATGGGTGAGTGCCGCAGGGGAAGTGGAGTCAGTGGCCTGTACCCAGGTTTCGGTGATGGCTAGGAGGTTGAGGGAGCGGGAGATGAAGAGGTCATGGATGGCGGTAAGCTTATTGCAAACCGAACGGGCATTCAGGAGTGCAACCGAGAGAGGGGGGATAGATATGGGGAGGAGGGGTACATGTATGAGGTTGAGGGGGTCGCGTCGGCTGGCGTGAGCAGGGGGGGCTCTAGGGGGGGTGTGAGGTGGTGAGGGGCCAGGGTTTGGGGAGATGTCCCCAGCTGAAATGAGAAGGAGGAGGGTGAGGAAGGTGGCGTGGGAGCGGGAGGTGTGGGAGCGCTTGGGTCTGAAAGTGGTGGCAAGTGGGTCAGCGGGGAAGTGGAGTAGCAGGAGGAGGTGGTGGGTGCCATAGTGGGGAGAGGGGAGAAGTGAGGGGGCGATATAGAGCTGCTTAGCGGGGGTGGGTGGGTAGAGGAAGGCGGTTTTAGGGATGGAGGAGAGGAGGGCAAGGAGGAGGAGCGCGGGCGGCATGTTGGGGTGAGCGGGGTGCAGGAAGGGTCGGGGTGGGTGAGGGGGTGCTGGTCAGGGATGGCGAAGCAGTGTCCGAAACGCAGTGGGAGGTGGCTGGTAGTCCCAGGTGGGGTGGAGGGCAGGGGATCCCTGGTGGGATGGTGGCCGTGCTATCCCTGGTGGGTTAGTAGCGATCGCTGGAGGGATAGTGGTTAGGGGTCCCTGGTGGTTAGGGTTTCCGGTGGGTGGTGGGATCGTGGTTGGGCTCCCTGATGGGTAGTGGGTGCCCCTGGTGGAGTACCTGATGTCCTGGAGCGTCGGGGTGGAGGTGGATCCCTCCTATGTTAGGAGGACCGTTGGTGGTGGTGGTAGCTTCCCCGGAGGAGCGGAGGCGTCCCGCTGCGATTCCAGCCACGGCCGGCAGGAAACACCGCGGCTTCGGGTGCCGTGGTAGGCCTCAAGCCGCTTCGGACCGCCGGAGCTCCGCTGGAGGGACGGAGTGTCTGTGTCCCTTTCAGGGTGTTGGTGGGGACATCGGCAGCAGGCTCAGGGGCCCGGATGGCAGCGGATCGGGCGCGGGGGCGCCGGAGCTGACGAGCACGTGGCTGCTCCGGGCGAGCTGGTACCCGGTGTTCGGGATGGACCCAGGGCCAGTGAGGGGGCCCTGGGGAGGCTGGCTGATCGGCGGGGACCGGGGAACAGAGCAGCGGCAGCCTTGGCTGATGCCCGGCGATCCGGGTCGGCCGCGCCAGAAATCGAGGCCGCGGCTTCAGGTGCCGGGTAGGCCGCAAGTCCCGGAGGTCCGGGGAAAAGGTCCAGTGGCCTTACCTGGACCAGATAAGTTCGTGTTTGGGAACACGTTAGATGTTCCAGCCGTTTTTAGGGTGGAACGTGTAACATGTCCCCACTGCTGCAGCCACTGCCCTCTCTCCCTGTGACCAGGGACGTATTCACCGCAAGGCAAACAAGGCGTTTGCCTACGGCGGCATATTTCAGGGGAATACATAGAAAGAACACATAGAAAGAAGGCCCAGCTCTTGTTTCTTTTTTTCTGTAAATGGAGCACCAGGAAGTTTGAAAATAAAACAAAAAAAGACACAGTCAGTTACCATACTCATCGATTGTCTGGCACTGTCTCCTGCAGTAATTCACTATCAATATTAGATGTCCCCAGTCTTTAAAGTTGAGTGATGCCCTACATCATTAACCTGGAAGACTGAGGACATTTTGTGAATGTGGGGTATCATGGATCCATTACATTTTAATGATGCAGAGAACAGTGCTGATGACATCAGTGCTGGTCTCTGCATTTTTGAGCTTCCGAAAAGATGAAGAGGATTCTGTGCGTCGTGTAACTGACCTGAAGACATCTTCAAAAGGTAAGTATAAAATAATTAAAGCTTGAAATATAAGCAGGTGGTCTTAAGGTGGGAGGAGGTGACGGAGGTAGGGGTCAGAGCCTGGAGGCTTACAAACAAAAACTGCTCATATTCTAGTAAATGTATCAACATTGAATAAAAAACTGGTAACTGCAAGTTAGAGTGGTTCTAAAGGCATCAAGTTTTTTTTATCTTCATGCATTCTATGTACAGCAGCCTCTCAATACTCACCTCAGCCCCATCGCAATCCAGCAATGTACATGAGAGTCTCAGCTGTCTGGGGACTTTTTGTCTTCATTGGCTTAGACAGCAACAGGAACCATTGGCTCCTGCTGCTGTCAATCACAGCCAGTCAGCCAATGAGGAGAGGGGGGCAGGGCTGAGTTGTGGCTCTGTGTGTATGGACAGGCATAGCAGCTGTACTACTTGCTCTGGGGGCACTTGGCAAGAGGAAGGAGCCAGGAGTGCCAGCAGAGGACCCGAGAAGAAGAGGTTTGGGGCTGCTTTGTGCAAAACCACTGCACAGATCAGGTAATTATGACATTTTTAATACCACTTTAATTCTGAGTTATGAGCAGGATACAATTTATTATTGTTTATCATTCCTTACAGTATTAGTTTCCAAGGAGATGAATACTTTTTTTTCTCATAATGTATTCTTCTGATCTCTGCAGCCTAAAAGAACCGTGTTCTTTATTCTAAAGGGCACAAATTCTTTCTTGGAAGAAGATGTGAAAGATTGAAGGCTATTTGATCGCAACAGACTCTGGAATTTTATTCCCGCTGTTCTTCCATGCTGTGTATTTGCTTGTTGTGTTAAAACCTTGGCAAGTTGGCAATGTTTGTAAACGGTACATTTTTATTCTAACCACTGACATGTACAGACTCATTTGCTAAGTGGTCAATTGGGAAACATATTTTAAAATACTTATATTGTAATTAACAGGTGTAATTTTTGTGCTCAGATAATAATGCATTGTGTATATATTAAAGTATCCTTGTCATGAAAAAATAACAACTCCCTTCTTCTGTAGTAGGCACTAATGTTAGTATGTATCTGGGCTTAGTTGGAGTCAGGTTTGCTAAACTTTACTTAAGTTCGGGTGTCTAATCCGATCCTATTAATGTCAATGGGAGCTAAATATTAAAAAAGTAATGGCCATTTTCTAAACTAACAGGCAGAGCATTGTAAAACCAATGACATGGGAGCTGGGCACTGCCCTGGAGAATGTGTGCCAAAAAAAAGTTTAAAAAAGTTATCTATGGCAGGGCGCAGTACTTTTAATAATGCTTTAGGTGAACCATTAAAAATTGAGAATTCCTTTAAATAACATGCCTGGATGATGCCCTTAACCTCCCTAGCGGTCTGATTATGTCCATATTTCTGTGCTCAAAGCGGTACATTTTTTTGCATGGAAATATGTATTTTTTTTATTGTAGGCCTGTAATTTTTAGGAATAACTCACTGAAATCTGTCCGAACAAGAGTCTAGTAAACATCCCGGGTATGATAAAATTTGAAACACAAAATCATAAATTATAATTTAATAAATAATCATAAAAAATAATAATATAATAATAAATTTAATTCAATAATATAATCAAACCAAAAACACTGAAATTTGAAATATAGCGCCAAATTCGCACATCACTGAGCAAAGTCGCAGAATCGTTTTCAGTGTCTGATGACGAATTTCCCCACGAATCATTATCACTCAATTCTGCAAGTAGTTCTGATTTACTATCGCTGTTCTCTAGCTGGTCTAAAACCGCTTTTGACCTAAAGGGACGCTTTCTGGACGCCATGGACATTTCTCAGTTTCCAGGCAGAAAGAACAGTAAAAATGCAGGCAGGGCACAGGACAAATCACTCGGGACAAAATGTATGTGAAATGGTTTGATACAGTAATGTTTTACTATGTGATTTTAGTGAATTTAGTGAATGTCACTTTTTGTAATTTTCAAATTTCCCGCCGTTCCATCCCCGTACGTCCTGACGCTTGCAGGGGACGGAACCCAGATGACAGATGCCGGCATCTGCTGGAGGACATTACAGAGGACACTGCAGGAGGGACATCGCGGGAGCGCAGGACAAGGTAAGTGATCGAGGGATCCTGGAGCAGCGCTGCATGGTAAGCCCGAGTGTAGCTCGGGGTTACCGATTGTGGTACTGAAACGTTACCCCGAGCTACACTCGGGAATACCGCCAGGGAGGCTACCTTGGCTGTGAAGTGATGCATCAATATGATGTATACAACTACTACAGCAAAAGTGACACTTATAAAGGAAAAGAAAAAAATAAATCTTTAAAAAGCCAATAAATTACAACATAGGTAACTGGGAGCAGGGGAATGGGTCTTAAATTGTTCAGGTTGACAGGGTCCAGTGAGGGCTTTTTAAATATTGGGAGGTGCTGAAAAGTTGTTTGCGATGTTATGAGACAGTAACATTTTCACAAACGGACTCAGCAACAGCGTACACTCAAAGCACATATATTGCTGTAGGAAATATTTTTTTCTTTTACTGTTTTAGAAGAATAGATATGTAAATTATACCATGCAAATGCTTATCAAAAGACAACTTGCACTTGTTCAACTTTTAGCTTAGCTGAAAACAATGTACATTTGAGGCTGTGTGGAAACTTTTTTAAGAAGTAAAAATATCTATCATCTAAAACCTACAACCTTTAAAAAAAATCTGTTCAGCCAAACAACTTCATTTTGCTTTTTCTTTTCTTTTTCTTTTTTTTTAATTAGCCTTGTCCTGACCTTGCTTGCCTGCCACTGAACCTGACCCCTGCCTTGGAATTTGACTTTTTTATTATTAGTTGTGATTTGGTTCTTTGCCTGTCCTTTGCCTGACCCTACCTACTGAATATTGATTTTGTTTTATAAAGTGATCTTTTCATCTGCTGAAATTGGCCTATACCTGACACTGGTTCTTGGCTCTGAGTATCAGGTCTGGTTCTCCTTACTCAATAAAAACCTTGTGTATAAGTTCTTGAGCAGCTAAGTACAGGCATGTGTCCCAACATGTCTAAATCCATATCACATGAACATTTTTAAACCAATTAAGAAACTAAGCAAATCATTTAGAAATGTTTGAATTCTTGATGAGGAGTTGAATCATGGCAAATTGGGGTGGATATGAACTGGTGTACGTAAAATATACCGTATTTAAACCCAGTGATTAAAATCCCATTTGATTTTAAATATGTTAATGTAATCAATATGTCCTCAATGTTATTTGAAAAACAATTTTCAATATTTTTAAATCTGTAGCTTTCATTAAAATAAATTGTGGTGATCCTGCCATAAAGGTTCTTGTTCAGGCACTTCCTTTTTTAGGGTGACAACCCTCTGTCCCTATCTCCCATTTGACTCCTGCATTGTCACCGAATCACACAAGTTATTGATGGAGACAACAAGTGGCTGTTTTTAACACACATTACATAGGCATGGTCTACGGTTGTAACTTTTAGGAAACCCACCCTAAGAATTCTATACAGAAATAGCTATTAATGTGGTTTGCTAGGTAGCATACATTCCAGCATCCAAGCCTATGCTAGCTAAGTGGCGGTATACCTAAAATAAAGATTGAATATATTGTATATCTAATAGGGCTCAGAGTACAGAATGTTTGAACAGATGTACAGATACTTTTGTTGTGTTTTTTTTTATGGCAGAATCTTACATTACATAGTGTACCTAACTTGCATAACTTGCATATAGGGCACAATATATCACCCCATAGTGGCCTACATATAGTGGCTGATTTTTAGTCTGGAAATAACACTGGATATTAAAATTAAAGGTGAATTCCACTTTGGTTTGTATTTTAAGGTCAAAGTGGTTGTACACGCTAAAGGTTTTTTCTTCTAATGCATTCTCCGCATTAAAGTAAAAATCTTTCTAAGATTAGCCCCTCCTAAATACTTACCTGAGCCCAATCTCCATCCAGCACTGAGCCCGAGAACAGGATTGCTACTCTCTTTCTCTCTGCTCACTGGACATAGGGACAGCAGCGGCAGCCATTGGCTCCTGCAGCTGTTAATCAAATCTAGTGAGGATGGAGCAGAGGTCGAGGCTGAGCCATGCTTTGTGTCTATAGATGCACACAGCCTGACACGGGAGCAAGCCTGCAGGTCTGCCTCCATAGTAAGCACTTGCTATGGTGGCAGACATTGAAGTGGAAGAGCAGACAGCATCGATGGGGGATCCAAGAAGAGAAGGTTTGGGGGTCACTCCGTGCAATACCATTGCACAGAGCAGGTAAGTGTAACATATTTGCTAGTTTAATTTTAAACAAATATCCCTTAGTAACTATTTAATAAAAATTAATTTTCATTTTAATCTGAAGCTACAGTAATTTTCTAAAACTGTGAAAAAAATGAAATGCATTATGACAACCTGGAGGCATTCTATACTTGTTGGTGTACAGAACACCCTCCAAAAAAAAGGGATGCAGACACTGCAACTTTCCTCATCGGAACACTGAACATGCACCAGGTGGTTATAATGAGTGAAGACCCTGCCAATCAGGAATTAGTCTTGCAAGGACATAGTGGAAAAACAGGTGGTGTTTGGCATGATCACCAGAAAACACCTAATATTTAAAGCCAAAACGTTTTGTTTACTTTTGGATCGAAAAGTGTTTAAACCCCTCAGGGTATCAGGCAAAGGATATTGGCCTTCTGTATTTGTCCTGGCAGCCACTGTCACTGGTGAAAAAAGTGTTGAGAAATTCCAAATTGTGCATTTGTCATCAGAACAGGAAGAAAGGATAAATCTTCCAAAGGGGACACCTATCCCAAAACAACTATCCAAAGGGGATTTTCTCTAACTTTAAAGAGATTTCCTTCTGCCTGCTGATGTGTCTCCAGCACAGGAGATTAAAGGAAAACTCTTTACTAGGATGCAGACAAGCAAAATAGATTTCACCCATTCCTTACAATAAAAAGTTGTGGTGTTGAATAGAATTTAATTCATCTTAATTTGGTTGTTTTCCTGTCATCTCCCCTTAAGTAGGACTTTTCTGTTTTGGCATTATGCAACACATAATAATCATTTTCTAAATAATTATTTTCAAAGCAAACTAACTCATTGATAAAAGTCATATTAATTATTGAGAATGCACAAAATGAAATAGTTAATGCCAAAATTATATATGGTGTGCCAACCGTGGATAAAATAAACTAAATATCAAAAGAATAGAGAAAAGGATTTTTCTATAGGACTTGTGTTGATAAGAAAATGTAATACTTCTGAGATTATTCACAATTAATTGGGAGGTGAGCTGCATTTGTCCTCCTAAGCTGCATCAACCTGCAGTAAGCTTCTTTCGAATTCCCATTAAATTATTCTATGAGATAAGAAGGCCTGAGATGAACAAAAGGCTGTCAACATGTGCCGAAAATTGTGTCCATTGCAACCATAAATAAAGCCAAAGTAAAGTTGACATAAACTTAATTATACAGACTAATTTTTCTTGCCTTAGATATACTAATTAATTTATGCCAGGCAATTACAGTATATTGGTGTATGAGGGTTGTATAAAAAAAGTGTCTAACTGTGGTTACATTTCTGACCTTTTCACTTGTTCAAATGCATGTTACAATTATAATGTTTTGAGAAGATGAGGTTCTGGGACTGGTACCAGTAAAAACAGCAGGAAAGAGAGTTTAAATAGCTTAACCTGCCTTGTGAAACTGTGTGTACGGATGTTATTTTTTAAAACAAAGGCATTTTGTCTTTAATGAATAAATAAGTGGAGTAAAAAAGTGGCATCCTTTGCAATCGGTTGTTTCTAAGCATGAAAGTATGCTTTTTCTTTCCTAGTAGTAGTTTGCAACATTCAAATGGAGTTTATTCTATAATACTGAAGATGTTTTTGCCACTCATCCAAGCAGCTTGAGTTATAATAAGAAATACACCACAACATAATCCTGAGAGATTTGTTCCAGCTTCACATTGATGGTCTCTTTCACGTCTCTCATGAACCAGTTGCCCTCCTTGTTCAGAATGTGTTCCATTTCCTTTGACTAACTCTGGGCTTCCCTATGTCATCAAGTCAGCTGGGTTCTCTATATAATTACATTGTTAGTGTGGGGTGATGTGGTAAAACCCTTTAGGTCCATGACACCCTGCACAGGCTGTCCTTAGTCTTCCTGGTTGAATGATGCTGGAAGGAAGACTGTTGGGTTCGCCCTCCTCCAGTTAGATTTTCTGACACTCCAGCCACATACAGAACGACAATATTACTCCGTATGAAAAAAAAAATATTATAAATTGAAAGTTTGTTCTGCAATATTGAATATTTGAATCACATCCAAACAGCTTCAGTTATAATCAGTGTAAAAGATATTTGTTCCAGCTTTACATTGATGGCCTCTTTCACAATTCTTGTGAATCAGTTATCTTTATTCAAAATGTGTACATCAGAGCTCTTGAAAGAATGTTCTGTTTCCTTTAAGTCTAACTCTGGGCTCCATCATAGCATCAAGTCAGCAGGGCTCTTTGCATCATTACGCAGTTAGGAAGAAGGGTCAGCCGCAAACTGGAGGATAGATGAATATAGTATGTATTTATTGATCCATAAGACACACAAAACACCAGGACATGAATACAGTCATGTGTGGTGGCGAGCCTGCACCTGTTGTGGATTGATCTGGATTGTTTGCATAAGCGGTATACCTTTGTTCTTTGGATCATTACGCAGTTAGCGTGGAGCAGCTTCGTAAAGTCCCCTTGGGGCATGGAGACTGCATGGAGACTGCATCAACAGGATGGCCTTAGTCATCTGGGTTGAATGATGCTGGTAGGAAGACATTTAAGTTCACCCTCTCCTGTTTAGATTTTTGCACACTCCAGCCACATACGGAATGACCATATTACTCTGTATGAAACAAATATAAAAAGGTATTAAGGTATTCATTTAACAATTACACATGACCCTCTTTTCACCACATTCCACAAGACTGAGATTGGACTCTGCAATTACTTTTGCAATAGTTGTTTTCTTTTTCAGGGTCACAATCCAGCGCAATGTCCTTTTGGACAGCTGACCATGTCAACTGTGCTTGTGTTTGTAGGGAACTGTTATTTTATACACTAGTTGTGGTTTGTTTACATCCATATACAGCCACTACCATAGAGGTCCCATTACAGACAAGTCCCTAGGTGTGCTTCCTGCCCCTACAAGGAGGTCAAGAAACCCCAGGATGTTATATAGTTTGTTTTCTAGGAAGTATCAGGCAGAGGGTGCCAGCCTGCCATGTGCTATGTATCTGGGGAGAACTGTATGGTGATTCTGTGAGTAATGATCCAGATTAACAAGGCTGCTATCTATCCAGTTGTTACTGAAGCAGATTAGGTCTGCCTCTGTTATATTTTAACTTCTGTATTGGAACCCTAATATCTCTGTAAGAGAGAGATTTGTGGTTCATTATCATTATTCTATTTACACACTGCAGAATCCTTATAGTTGTCTATATATATATATATAGATCAGTGTTTTCACCTGCATAAGACTGTCAGGTTAACTTCCTGTTAATTGCAGTGTATCTTTGCAGCCTCTTTGCTTAAAGCCATAACATCCTTTTTGGTCTGGATCTCCTTTTAGCTAGGATTAGCATAGGGATCGTTGGATAGATTAGGCTAGAGGTAGGTTAGGCATCCGACGGCCACTTAGACAGATAGAGGCCCGGTTGCAGTGACAGCCCAGTTTAGGGATAGGGACTAAGAGTAAGGATAGATAGGGCATTTTATCCTTTTAGGTGATGCATCGCTGATCTTCAGACAAGCAGTGCAATCATCCGCATGTTACTTGGACGCCATCACAGCATCTAAAGTGGAAGCGTGCATCTTATTGACTCTCACCTCTCCAGGGGCCCCTGCAACCGGACTGCGCTATAACCCATGGTTGGAGGTATTCTGTATACTACATGCACATATACCCGGGTATAATTGCAACCTCCCAATTTATGCTAAATTGTAATTCCTGAATGTTATTCTTATGCATCCTGTTTTATGTGGCTGCTTTATATAAACTTTGCATTAATCTCATACAGGTGTGGTGACATGTTTTCATGTTAGAAATATAAGCTGGGTGCATTAATACTGCTATGTATAGTTACTTTAGGTTGTCTACCTGTTACATTCCTAGAAAGGGGTGAGTCTCCTCAATTGCAGGATCCCTATTCTAGGTGGAGGCACTGCCATTTGTATTATCACAACCCCCTCTTCCATATAGCGAAGGCTCAGGATTGCCTACTCATATACAGGTTAGCGCCATAGCTTGTTTGGTGTGGGCCATTTCACATAACCCCCCCCCCCAAAACAGGGCTACATGTTTATCAAACAACATTTTCCCAAAAACTGTATATGCCATCATAACCTTTCCTACTGTACCTTGTGACACGGCAAATACACAGAGACACCAGCAGTTTGCTCTCTTTGAAGCTCAATAAGCTCTGACATGACTCTGTATTGTTATCAGTGCACACAGTGAATGACGAAAGTGAGGCTTCCCACATGTTAGCTAGATGCCTCTTCATACAGTGGAAGCAAAAGAATGTTACATCACTTTCGCTCTCAATGAAAAACATGTGGTCACTTTCACACCTGCAAATCATGTAGTGTTTCCGTTTTTTGTCTAACCCCTGTATGTCTCCTCTGCAATAAAGAGCTTTTTATTCTGTGAGCTCTCAGCATGCCTTGGTGCAGGGAATAATTACCTTCAGTGTACATGCATGGGAATTAAGCCATTGGCCAATGCTGGACAATCAAAATGGCCAAAGACGCTAAATCTGGAAGAAGACTAGGCAAGTATGTTAGGCTTACTGTGGGAGCTCTCAAACATTGCATTGATGGGGCAGAAGCAAGTATTACGGACTGTAGTTGCAAGATATCATTGCCCCCACTCCCATTGCTGGTCTCAGTGGTTCTTGGGCTCCCCCATTCCTCTGGGACCACTGTAAACAGTGGGGATTCATGAACACAGAGGAGATGAAGGAACATCCATTCCCCCATCTACCCTGTAATGGGGCCAGAAGCGACAGTTATTTTATTACTACTGGTTTCAGAGCTGGATTTGGGGGTTCTAAGGAATTTTCTAGCAAAAAATGCTGATTTTAACATGTGTGTGAAAAATTAAAAAATTGCCCCGCATTTGCTTGGACAGCAAGTTCTTAAATTGGGTTTTGGTAGTTTTTAAGGATGCAGTGACAACTGAGAGTTACATCTACAGTGTTCAGGAAGAAAAGATACATCTGTACGTTCTCCAGCATGTAAACAGCATTTAAATATGATTTGTAAAAGATAGAAGTTTGCATGCATGACAGCACGGTCCTCCTGAGGAACAAGGATGTATGGCAAACCTGTGAAGGTAATTCTGCCCAATCTGTGCTTTGATAATAGCATAATACCGCTTTATGCAGTCATAGCTGGAAGCTGATGCATCTCTATAGCTAACATGTGTCTTGTGTAACACCTCTTCACTTACATGCCTCTATTACAACACTAGGGCAATAAATCTGACATTCAGCATACATTCACTGCAGGTAAATCTTCCAGTTGCATGTTTTTTTTTAAATGACAGTGATGAATTCATCATCATTTAATGTTTAGTCAATGTGACATTCACTGCTTCATAAATTCGCCCCCTAAGTGACCTGTTTTGTGTAAGTGTATATTCACATATCCATAATAAGGAAATGCATGTTTTAATTTTTAAAAGAAAAAATGTAATAATATTATATTTATGAAAAACATTTGTTAGTGAAGCTTAATGGACAGCTTTAAGTAACAATGTCGCATACAAACTGCAGCACACATACCTGATTAGTCACGGGATACATGCTGCTGGTATAACACAATAGAAGGCATTTACTGGAAATGGGTCAAGGCAGAGACAGAGTTGATGAACGCAAGCAAGAAAAATGGTTTGCCTTGCTCAGTAGCATTTGTTGAAATAAAAAAAAAAAATCTCAGTGTGTGAATCAGAACATAGACAGTACATTTAGTTCATAACAGAGTATAAATAGTATAGAGTAACACTGGTGCTCAATTTTTTTCTGTTTTTCTAGTGTTTTTATTTGGATGCGACAATCAGAGTTAAATGTTGAATGCATACTGCACTCCTCTGGCCAGCGTATACCTGTACATGCATTGTCATCTCTCTTCTTGTTCCGTTCTTGGTGGTACTTGCTTATAGATCTCAAGTAAAACAAATGGTGGCACATGGTCAATACTCTGTAGGCTCCATTGGTCAGCTGCAAGATCGAGGAGAGCTCTATAGAGACAGGTTATAAACAGACAGGCAAAAGCAATACTAGGGTATTAAATAATAATCGTAGAAGTACAGCACTAAACCCAAACTTTAAACTAAATACATTAAACAAATTCATAAACAAAATAGCTGATATAAAACAAGAGCTTAAAAATGTGTGAGGTAATACATACAGTATGTGTCATTTATCCAGTGAATATAACAATAAAACACACTTGTTCAATTAATAATCACGTTTGTTGTGTGAAATAGTCCACACTCAAATATATATATTTTTAAAATCAAAATCCACTCAAGTGTTTCTCTTCATGCAGTTATTGCATGTTGAAAATCACTTCCTTGTGTACAAACACCACTTTGAAGTGGACCCATTTGTTTATAGGAGGTCATACAGCGCAATAAATTCCCTAAGGGGTTTATAATTCTCCATCATCTCCACCACTTACATGATAACTCTGACCAAGAAAACATAAACCTTATAGTGCTCACTGTAATTTTTGTTAAAAGCCACTTAAAACAATCAATGCTAGTATCTGACAAAGTCTCTAGAGACATAATGCGTAAGGCAGAGTCTCTACAGTGATGTCATCACGTTGTACAGAGGGGATCTAATCTGGAAGGCTGAGGGCATGAGTGTTACTCCAAGGGCAGCAAAACAACAAAGAACATGACCTGGGTCTGAAGTCTTTGCAACTTTTGTACCAGACATATATTGTAGCTGTATCCAAGTGGGAAACCCTTTCTGATAGCCCCCAGCTACACCGCACTGTCTTGAGGACAGTTAAACAGTTACAGCCCAAAGCACCAAAACAAGGTCACTCCAACTTGATTGCATTAAGTAGGGGAAGCCATTCCTGAGATAGTTCCTCACTAGAAATAGAAGACTGCCTTTTACAATCCTGCCAAGCTGCTTTGACAAAATTTTTCATATCTGAACATTATCCTGTACTAATTTCATAAACTTTAGATAGGGCTGTAGGGTCAGAAGTGTAGCCAATTCCAACTAAACTGACACTAACAACTTACACCATTGTTGGGGGTTTATACTACACCTACTGAAACCAATACTGGGGGTTATTACTTCACCCACTGAAACTAATGTGTAGGTTATTACTTGCGGCTATAAACACCAATGCTATTAATATTACTAATACTATTATTATTACTATTATTCATGTGTGGGGTTGGTGGTGCTGTTGATATTATGCACTGCTGATGGAGCTAATACTTTATTTATTATGTGCTGTGCAACTATCATTCTTATTGTGTTATATGGTCTGTGCACTGATAATTCTTATTGCAAAATCTTGTTGGTGGGGCTGTTATTAGTATTGCTGTTATGTTCTGTTCATGGGGAAAACAATCAGTATTATGTTTTATTATTCCAGCCTCAGAAGATGGCCTAATGAGTGCTTACTGCACAGGCCAAGCCAGCATTGGAGAGGATTTTGGCAGGGGGATGAAAACAAACCCATGGCTCAGAACAGGACATGGATGGATTCCTAGGGGTAAGTAACCAGTTAGGGTGTGTGTTTCCAATATAGTAAAGCCCAGGAGGGCTAGAAATGGTGGGTTAGGCAGTCCATAGATGAGTATTTTTTTTTCTTCCAACCAGTGTGGGATAAAGTAAAAAAACATTTTGATTCAATGAGCAATTGTATTCTGACAGCGGGGAGACTTCTCCGCCATCAGAATACACGGATCAGGTCTGCCGGCTATTGCCAATTGATCAAGCTGGGAAAATCCAACAAGTTGGTTGTACAAAAAACATTAGGTAGATCTACATTACATACAGTTGTGTATAAAATAATAGCAGTCAGACATCACTAACCTGATCAATCACTGTTTTTGGTAGAAATTATATTTCTACATGGCAAATAATTTACTAGCAGGTGTAGTAGAGTAATAGAAATTCAACAGACCCAACAGTCATGACATGCATGCTGCTGATTCTGTGTAATTGAATCACTAATTAAAAGGGGCATGTTCAAAATAATAGCAGTGTGGAGTTCTATTAGTGAGGTCATTCATTCTTTGAAAAACAGGTGGCAATTATTGCCCTTATTTAAGGAAGGAAGGTAGCAAATGTTGTACATGCTGGTTACAGTGCATTTCTCCCTGAAATTCTGAGGAAAATGGGTTGTTCCAGACATTGTTCAGAAGAACAGTGTACCTTGATTAAAAATTGATTGGAGAGGGGAAAACATATAAAGAAGTGCGGAAAATGATAGGCTGCTCAGCTAAAATGATCGCAAATGCTTTAAAATGGCAACCAAAACCTGAAAGACGTGGAAGAAAGCGAAAAACTACCATTCGAATGGATAGAAGAATAGCCAAAATGGCAAGGACTCAGCCAACAATCAGCTCCAGGAAGATCAAAGAAGGTCTAAAGTTCCCTGTGAGTACTGTTACAATTAGAAGACGCCTATGTGAAGCCAAGCTATCTGCAAGAAGCCCCCGCAAAGTCCCACTGTTGAAAAAAAGACATGTGCTGAAGAGGTTACTGTCAGGGCAGGAGCTGTGGAACGGACAGGCAGGCCTAGTGGCAGGGTCACGCACTGACTGACAACAACCACCACCCACAGACCGGAGTCCCTCAGGGCACGGAGTCTAAGTCCCAGGCTGCCCTTCACCAGGGCCCCTGATGGTGGGGATGGACTTGACGCAGCCAGGAACCAGGTCGTGGCCCCGAGACACCCCAGCTGTGGTAATGGCCGCCGCCAATGGTGTGTAGCTGGTAGGAACCAGATCAGGCAGGCCGGGTCGACAACAACGGGACAAACGGTGCAGAACAGTAGACAAGAATAACAGGTCACAGGCCGGGTTCAGCAACGGGAGGTCAGATCAAAGGAAAACGCAGAGAATGGTCAAGTCAAAAGCCGAGTCAGATTCCAGGAGAGTCACGAGAGTATAAACAGAGCTATTGCAACACTAACACACAAGACACGAATGCAGAGAGCACTTGCAGACCGCAGGCTTAAATGTGATGAACCACACCCTCCTGAAGAGGAGCCGCAGAAGCCTGAAGGCATAAAGGTTCCCACCATGCTTTGCAGAAACCCAAGATGGACACCAGCACATGGGATGCACAAGCTCTGAGGAAAGGTAGGACCTTGACAGTTACAATTTGCCAAAAAGCACATTGACTGGCCTAAAGAGAAATGGCGCAACATTTTGTGGACTGATGAAAGTAAGATTGTTCTTTTTGGGTCTAGTGGCCGGAGACAGTTTGTCAGACGTCCCCCAAACACTGAATTCAAGCCACAGTACACTGTGAAGACAGTGAAGCATGGTTGCGCAAGCATCATGATATGGGGATGTTTCTCATACTACGGTGTTGGGCCTATTTATCGCATACCAGGGATCATGGATCAGTTTGAATACATCAGAATACTTGAAGAGGTCATGCTGCCTTATGCTGAAGAGGAAATGCCCTTGAAATGGGTGTTCCAACAAGACATCGACCCCAAACACACCAGTAAACGTGCAACATCTTAGTTCCAGAGCAACAAGATTGATGTTATGGAGTGGCCAGCCCAATCCCCGGATCTTAATCCAATAGAAAACTTGTGGGGTGACATCAAAAATGCAGTTTCTGAGGCAAAACCAAGAAATAGAGAAGAACTGTGGAATGTAGTCCAATCATCCTGGGCTGGAATACCTGTTCACAGGTGCCAGAAGTTGGTTGACTCCATGCAACACAGATGTACAGCAGTTCTCAGAAACAGTGCTTATACAACGAAATACTAATTAAGTGATTCAAAGGAAAGCAAAATCTTCAAACATTTTTCAGTTTATATAGTGAATGTTTGAGTTTGTAAAGAAGAATACAAACACTGCTATTTTTTTGAACAGTCTAATATTCACCTTTCTTCAATTTTTTTAGAGGAACAACACAAATTTGATATATTTTTCTTCATGTTTTGATTTGGAATAGAATGTGTAGTGTTCCCAATGCATTTGTGTGGATGGAAATAAATGCTATTAGAAGGATTTTGAGCTTTATTCACTTTTTTCAACACACTGCTATTATTTTGAACACAACTGTACATATATTGAAATTCATCCAGTGCCTGCTAAACCACATACATTTCGACTCATGTATGGCCAGCTTTACTGTACTTCTACTGAAAGTAGAATTACAGTAAAAATCCACACTGTTTTGGATATAATGTGAAAAAGTGGCCGATTTTAACCTGTCTATGTGAGCTTGGACAAACTGATATCATACGTCATACAACACAGAGAAGTCTGTACTCTTAATGGACATTTTTTTTCTTTCATCTGGAGGAGGGTCAGAGGGACTTTCTCTGAAAAGCACACGCTCCTGCATGCATGCCTGAGCTAGCAGCAGGTGCATTCCAACAAGTAAATGCTACGTGAATCATCTGCCCACAGTCTAGATGGCCATGGCCAGAAATGCTACAGGGTGTTTTGAAAGCCTCTTGCATACTGCGGAAAAAACTCAGTACAGTGTTTTTTCTTTTTTTTACTAAGGTAAAATGTAGACCATTATTTACAATGTGCCCTTGCACACAGGCGCGTAAATAAGCGCCGCATATTCTTCAGTATAAAACTAAAATTTGGAAAATCTGCATTTTTGTTCAGTAATTTATGCCACAAATATATGTGTGCAAATATGCGCATAAATACACACGAATATGTGCAAAACAAGGGCCTGAAATTACTTTTAAAAATAGTAAATGCTCAAACATCAGTACTGTGTACAAGAGGCCTTAAAGTGATTTCTCAGCAAAATAAAGCATGGAGACATGGATGGATGGGTGGGTTTTCTTTGAATATTAAAAATAAATTAGGGTATCTGACCATGATACCGATGTGTGAACATTAAAAATGATGAGTTGCATTTACATCAGTAAAAAACAATCAGCTTATAGGTTTCATTTTCAAAGCTTAAAGTGTTACTAAACCGACAACAGTAAGATCAGTCTGTATATGCAGTAAAGCATGCTGGTTATACTATGGAACCTAAGGGGTTAATCCTCTGCATTGTGTAAAAACACAGTTTGATCCTGGCCTCTCTAATCCTCCCCTTTTTCCAGTGTCTCCCTCTTGTCTCCTAAGACATATTATGGAGACACACTGCACATGCTCAGTTTAGTGTGTATTGCTAGAGAGGTTGTTTTTTTTCTCGGGAGAGTGCATGTGATCAGCACAGGGCCAATCAGCACTGTCAGACAGAGGTCAAGGGTTCTGCATCCTCCTAAAGCAGAGTGAAAACTCCTCCTACAAGCTTTAGCCAGTGCTCAGCTGAACACTGCTAGAAGTTACAAGACTGCTCTAACTGCTGATGAGAAAAGGTATTTAGCAGTTTACATGTACTAAAATAATTGCATTTCCATTGTCTGTGTACTGTGGGAGACCAGATATAGTGAATGCAGGGTCCTAGGTTTAATATCTCATTTTTGAAAGAGATCAAACCGTCACTAAAAGCCCAGACAGAGTGAATGCAGGGTCCTGGGATTAGTAACACTTTAATTGAACAAGCTGAACCCCCAGTTCACATGTATGCAGTTATGAGTGCCACGTTTTGCACGGGCACGAGAGCCCATTCATTTGAATGGACTCCCATGCCATTGACATGCAGGGAAGAAGTCCCTGCAATTCTTTTGAAAACGCAGCCCGCATGGGAACCTCGGTTCCCAGTATGGTGGCATTTTCCAGTGCGGGTGGCGTGCCATTAGAACTAATGGCACCTGCCCGTGGGTCCACATTTCTCTGTGCCGGTGGTGCGGCTGCAGTGACACCACACGCACAGATGTGAATCTAGGGGAATTTGGAAGCTGATTGACAACTATGCACAGCTGCACCAGATTCTGAGTGCTCCAGTTTTAGTAAATCTCCCCATGTCTGTTTTTTAAATTGTCTTAAATAAGAAATGCTTGTGCCCTTATCAGACTCAAACCCTTCAAAACTCTCACCAACTTTAAAAATTGCAGATAAAAACATAGAAGAATCAATCATTTTAAATGCTTACTTGCAGAATTTTTCTTTTTCAAAAGCAAATTTTTATTCACTTGCAAAATGCCTTTGAATTTGCTAACAAACCTGAAGCGGAACTTCACTCTCTCAACACCACTGATTATTTGAAATCCTTATTGCTGTTAACATTAGTAAATAGTTAGGAAGGTATATTACTGTATATTTACTTGTTAAAACTTTTTTTAACATTTCTTCAGTTGCTTCCAGGTTTCCATGCCTAGGCTTAGGGTTTTTCTCAGCAAAGCACACCCTCCCGTCTGCATGCCTGAGCTAAGGGCAGAGGTATTCCAGGAAGTAAATGCTACATGAATCATCTGCCCTTACTCAAGATGATCACGGCCAGAAATGCTAAGGGGGTATTTTTCAAAGTAATTTCTGAGCAAAATAAAGCATGGAGACATGGATAGATAGAGGAGTTTGCTTTGAATATTAATCACTTCCAGACCGGACACTTTTACCCCCTTCCTGACCAGGGCAATTTTCAGCTTTCAGTGCTATCACACTTTGAATGACAATTGCGCGGTCATGCAACACTGTACCCAAATGAATTTTTTACCATTTTTTTGAGACAGATAAAGCTTTATTTTGGTGGTATTTATTCACCTCTGGGATTTTTATTTTTTTTGCTATGTAAATGAAAAAGTCCAAAAATTTAGAAAAAAAGTGTTTTTTTAAATAAAATTTTGCAAATAAATATTTCATCATAAATCTTTGCCAAAATTTATTCCGTTATCTTTTTAGTAAAAAAAAAATCCAAATTAGTTTATAACCAAAAATTATAATTTTTAAACATTTTTTTTACATTTTTATTTTATTTTTTTATATTATTATTCTTTTTTTTTTACATACTGTCACCATGGTGACACTGTACTACTTGTGGGGGGTGATGAAGATTTTTTTTTTTTTTTACACATTGCTTTTACACCCATATAGGGTGTAAAAGCAATCATTTCTCTTTCTCTCTGTGTGCATTCTTGCACTCATTGAGAAGTACTGAGTGAGCTGCGATTGGTCACAGCTTGTTACATGGTACAAGGCTGTTGTGAATAGCCTTGTAGCATGTGACCTCTGTGATCATTCACAGATTTCACACGTAGTAAGCAATGATGTCACAAGTGACATCTTGCTTACTACTTTGCATGTGATCACTGATTGGCCAATCAGTGATCACATGATCGGGACCGCGCACATGATCGGGACCTCGGGTCCCGTCCGACGATCGGTGTTTCACTGTGTCCGGAGGACACAGCGGGCACCGGATCGCGGTGCTGCGTGCTCCGAGGGAGTGCGCACAAGCAGGGTGCAGGGAGGCCGTTTATAAATGGCCACCCGACCCTGCACTGCCACCGTCCGGCCATTTATATGCAACAGCCGGTCAGGAAGTGGTTAAGACTGAACAAATAGTGTTTTTTGTTTGTGGTGCTCAGACACAATGTAGTTCCGCTTTAACTACTCCAGGAGCAGTTCCTTAGCACAGCCTCTTCACTTCCGGAAGCATCTAATTACTTTCTAATTCACCAGCAACTAGTTAAGCTCTTACTAGATTGGATATATACTGAATGGATGGGTACTGCATAGTTGTGGGTAAAAACCTGTACAGAGATTGTACAACCAAACTAAGAGTGACTAATTCAATAATCCAATTTTATAGATGGCCGACAGCAATATAAGAGGATATTGCTCTTATAGACATGTAGATACTACATTAAGGATTATGTACTCAAAATATTCAAATGTTACTTTGAAGAGGTGATGTATTTACAGTTCAGGAGATTAATCAGCACTCTACTTCATATCAGTGATCTGGGGAAAGGAGATATTCTGAAAACTCAACCACAACTGACATCTGGATCAGTCTACAGATCAATACGCACAGTGATTGTGACGATAGTAAGGTCTGAGGAACCCCAAACTACTGCTCAAGCCAGCAACAAAATAATCAGATCAAAATTTTCTGTCTATGTTAGGCCATCATAAAAGGTGTCATATTTTTAAAATACTGCACATTAAAAGGAATGCAGAGACATGATACATTTCAACTAGCCAGGGTCTTCAAAGGTCTGATGAGGCCTTATCGTTAATGATCAAGCTGTCAATGGTCTGGTTAAAAAATGTTTTTTTCCATATCCCGCTGGAGAGATATAAACTATTTGTCTTGGTGATTGTTGTCATCATGGTTGAAAATCACGGAAAATTCAACACTTTGGATTGTCCCTGGAACAGGAATAAAGGTGAAAAAGTTAAAAGCGCACATTTCTTGCACTGATAACTGCCTAAATCAGGGATTCCTCAAAGGATATGGGGGTATCCATAACCTGTTGGAGTATAGAAACCAAATCATAGGGACATGGAAATGAATATCCAACTTTTAAAATTGTTGAAACAGGCTTTTCTATATTATTAACTCCTAGACACCAAGTGCACGCAAAAATGTGGCCTCTCAGCGTCTGGGCCTTAATGCTGCGCGGCCGCATATTTGCGTACCATTTGAAAATACATATGTGCTGAGAGCACGTGCCCAGCAGATATGTGCATGACTCACAGAAAGGTCCAGATCTCCCCTTGCGACCCGGACCTTTTCCAATCATGTGACCGCCGTGACAGCGAATCACGGCGGTCACATGACCCTAAAACCCTGCCCAGCCTCCTGGCTTCTGAAACTCTTAAAGGGCAGGGAGGCGCTGGTGCAAAGGGGTTAAACCTGAAATAAAAGTAGAGAAATTAGCTTGGCATGTGATTAATATTCTAAGCAACTGTACTTTGGTTCCATGTTTTGATTGCACAAAATCATTGTACTAGGTGTAGTTGGATTGTGCATTTGTGATTTTCTCTTTTGATATAAACAAATATTATACAGTTCTTATGATTTTTTTGTGAAGTAAACCTACTGGCATCTTTGAAGTCATACTGATGCCTAATAGGATCAGTAGTGAATCTAATGATTTTGACAGTGTGGCAAAGGGTATGGGGAATCCATTGGGGGTCTGTAATTACAAAACAGTTTAAAACCCCCAGCTCTAAGATAGAATCCCCTCTCTCATTTTACTGGTTTACAAGAAGAAAGCCTCAGAAATTAAAGTTGCTAAATTTTACCAGAATTGGATCACTAATAAAGGAAAATTAAGTCCTGAGTATTATTTTGCTCCAGTATCCAAGATTCATCTTCAGGTCCAAATTGCAGCAAATTAATTCAAAATTACGAAGGGGATGTGTGATGATGCTCCATAACTTTTCTGAAAAATGTGATATTGGAATTAGAATAGTGCTACAGCAATCATTATAAATGTATCTTTTTATTGACACCAATAACATAACTTTCCATTCATTTATTGTTTTTTCATGTAACATTTTCATTCTTTTTTGTATGAAAACTGACAAGCTCTAACATCAGATTAAACAACAAGGTTCCACTGTTGTAATCTGGAGCCCAGTAGCTCTGCCTTACTCTTAAGCAATTCCAAATCCTAGATGAGGTCATTTAGGTCACTCTGTGAAATTAGATGTAGTTGAGGAGGAGCATACGGTGGGCTAAAGTTTGGGCTTCGCTGACATCGATGGCCCCGGATCAGCTGCATCTTGCTTATCATCTTTATCATCTGAGACTAGAGAGTAGGATTCTGGTGGATCTGCAAGTCCCCACCAAGGGTGTACAGGACGCAGTGCGGATGGAATATTTGGATATTCCATGGTACACTTTTTCTTTCTTGAGATCCCTTTTGCAATTGGCGAACTATGCAAAAATAGCAGTCGCTACTATGATTGGTGGGTTCCCTCCACACCATTGGGATTGGACATGGACATTTTCTTCTTGTTTAGCCACTGACGCAGATAAGTTGCACATGTAATGCAACAATAATAGAGGGCCCAACTCTTGTCCTGATCCCCTATTTTGCATCCAAAATATAGGTGGCATGCCTTTTTTACCACTGCCGTGATACTGCACTTTTGAGATGCAAATGTAACCTCATACAAATGTAGCAGAAGTTATCTGCGTTTTTTACAAAGTTTTGAGGCATCTTGGCTTCTGAGGGAAAATGTCACACAACTGTTCCTTGGAAATGTTAGGCAATTACACTTTCACAAGCCACCAGATGTAACTGCATGATGCGTAGATCTGACCAAGA
This sequence comes from Staurois parvus, assembly GCF_062004578.1. Taxonomy (NCBI): domain Eukaryota; kingdom Metazoa; phylum Chordata; class Amphibia; order Anura; family Ranidae; genus Staurois; species Staurois parvus. The sequence continues at coordinate 6,461,693 of NW_028318510.1, forward strand.
CAAATGTACCTTGCAATAAAAGAACAATAAATTAGGTAATACAGTAATCATTAGTCTCAAAGTGAAGATAAATTTATACACTTGCATGTAGTACCATTTTCATTGTTCTACTGTGCTTTCTTCAAGAAATTACAAGGCATCATGATCATCAAATTCCTCCATCCCTTGTAAGCAAATATACTTGCCTGTGAAAAATATCTTGAAAACTTTAGCCAACCAGCACCTTTATCAATTGTTTTTAATTCATTTAAGCAAAATATGTAAGAATGAGCACGTTTTATTTCGAAGGTCAACAATTTCTCAAAATTTGTAGACCAGCGTTTCCTGTTACCTCTCTGGGGCAGGAAGTAAAGGGTAATCTTCACAATGGAACACAAAAAATATAAAACTTGACAAGAGTTTAACCCTTCCCTATTCAGTCCAATGGATAGCCCAAGTTCAGCTGAAACATTTTTGGACAGCAGGGAAGGGTTAGAGCCTCCATCAAGTTTTTATTGCCATCTGTGTTCATATTTGGAGTTTTCCTTACATATCCCCATTCCAGGATAGAACTTAATAGGAAAGCTCTTCACAGACATGAACAAAAATGCAATTTGTTTGTAGAGTGGGGGGGCGTCAAGACTTTTAACAATGTTTTTTTTATTACTAAGACCTTTGAGATAATCTATTCAATGAGTTCACAAACAGAAATAGAAACAGAAATGTGCCTGTTGTCCACTGTCTCCAAAATGAAAAAAAAGATTTGGCTGGTGTTAGGCTTTAAGGTTTACTGTAAGAATCAACAGCAATTCAAAGGTGAATTCCTTCATGGATTTTAGGCCTTTTACCAATCTCCTAAAACTTGTATTAAATTGCCAGGCTGTAACTCCAGGTTCTTCCCACTGGGTAAGGGTACTAGAAAGGGGTATCCCATTTCGTCTTTACTATTTGCAAGCAAAAGAACCATTGGCTATGGCTATTAATCTCTATCATGGGCTATACTAAAGGCCAAGCTACCTTTAAATTATGTATGCATTGTAACAACGTATTGATGTTTATAACCCAACCTACTATCTCCTTACCTAAGCTTTTGACGGTTCTTTCTAATTGTGCCACTCTGTCTGGACTCTCCGTTAAAATTTCTAAATCTTTGGCCATGCCTATTAATCTTGTCCTCCCCTCCCCCCTTTCCCAGTCTGCAGCATTTAGATTGGCCTTTCCTTTTGTTTGATCTCCATTATCTCTGTTATTTAGGTATTACCCTTACTTCCTACATTTGCTTTTGCAACCTAATTATCTTCCCATTATGACTAAAATCTGGAACATGCTTAAACCCTGGTCCTCTTGTCATATCTGCTTTTTAGTTAGGATAATTGCCATTAAAATGAACATCCCTCTCCAAATTAAAATCCCTAAAACCTTTCCTTTTTTTACTCAGGTTTATTAAGAAATCAATAAGTTTGTATGGCATGACAAACCCCCATAATTTACTAAACCAACCCTATATAGATCCCACGGGCATGGTGGCTTAGGCCTTCCTCAGATATGGCTTTATTATTTAGCATCTAGGTTCTCTCAAATAGAACAATGGAACATAGTGGACTCTAAGGTGCCCTGGATTCAGTTTGAGAACACTTCTATAAGTCCTTTTTACCTTCCAGGACTCTTTTGGTGCAGTCATAGTTCTCCCAAAGAAATAGCTTTTCGAAATCTCCTGGCTGCTCAATCTCCAAAGCTTTGGACTCTTTAAAAGAACAGATTTGTCTTGGTTTTCAAAATATCCTCTTGTACCTGCATTTTTTCAGACATTTCCTGGTGGAGATCACATGCCATAACAACCCTTTTCAGTTGTCAGGATGACGCTACTTTTGTAACTTACTTTAAGCTGCAATTATTGAAGTCAATTCTGAGTTCTGAACATGTAAGATACCTGCAAATTAGACATTTTTATGTTACTCATTATGGACTTTCCACGGTATGTCCTCCCACTATATATGAACGTATTTGTCACACCATCCCTTGGGGTAACGGTCTGATCTTATCACTCTGTACCTTTCTATACAATGTGGCTTCTATTGGTAAGCTTTCTTACTGTATATGCTCCAATGGGAAGCAGATAAGAAGATGCAATTCACGGATCAAAAGATATGCTAGATAACATGTGTAAATGCGCTAGGTCATTGACAATTCAGGAAACTGTTGCCAAATTTTTATTAGGTGGTATTATACCCCTCTCAAAGTCCACTCTATTTACCTGCAGGTCTCTTGACTCCTGTTTCCGTGGATGCTCCTATACTGCCTCTTTTATTTATACTTTTTGGGCTTTGAAAAAGTGGCTACAATCTGGCAGAATGTATTTGATCTCTCCTCCAGATTGATTGGTACACCAATTACTTTGACTATGACAAATTGTGTCCTGCTTGCTCCCATCCCTGATATACAATTTAATTCTGAAAAACCTATCCACACAAAATTTGTGTTGCCACACTATGAGTAAATGCACTTAATTGGAAATCTGCAATGATTCCTTTTTCACAGATAATAACCAGAATGGACTCTATTATGTTGATGGAAAAAATATTTCATACTATACATGACTCAATGCCTAAATTTTGTATACCATCTTCCTGCCTCAGAATAATGTGTATAGCAATCTTATAGCAATTTGGATGTGTACAAGTATATAATGTTTTTTTTTCTTATTACAATGTAAACAATTTCTATTTTCACTCACAGAAGTTATCTGATTAGTTGTATGTGTCTTTCTGACATATATTCCTTGCAGTTATGCTGTGTTATGTCTAGTCATATTCAATAAAAGCTTGTAAAAAAAAGGATCCATAATCTGCAAACAGCCAATTAACTCTTCGTCTCAAGAGACCAAGAACTTCCAGGTAAAATCTTTGATTCACAATTTGATCAGTAGGTACAAATTCCTTACGGACAATTCCATGTAAATCAAAAGGCGAAGAAACAATGACCCTTGATTTGACTTTGATTTGCTCATTCGAGCTTTCTTGGGGCGATGTAATGTGAGTGAGTTCCATTCTGAGCTTTATTTCTTTGTCTCAGGATTGTACTCAAACACCCAGGATTCATCTCCCGTATATATTCGACTCAAAAAGATCAGTCTCTTTCTAAATGGGTCAACAGGTCTTGGCAAACAAGTTGACAGTGTTCCTTCTGATCAGGTGACAAGTTCTTTGGAACAGGTTTTCCACACACTTTTCTTATGTTCAAATCCTGAGTCACAATTTCATGGACAATTGACTTGGTAATTCCCATTCCCTCTGCAGTCATTCTGATAGTGAGACGTCAGTCATGGTTGAGAACAGACCTCACTGCATCCACATTCTGTTCCGTTCATTGATGAAGTGGGATGCCCTGATTGTTGTTCATCTTCAGCTCCTTCTTGTCCTTCCTTGAAGGCCTTGTGCCACTGGTACACTTGTGCAGATGATAGTGTAGCTTCTCCATAAGCTTTCCTCACCATTTCTAAATTTTTTTGTTGCACTTTTACCCAATTTCACACAAGATTTTATTGTGTTCGGCTGTTCCAAGCTTGCTTGCATTTTCTTAATAGAAGGCACTTGAACAGGGTGTCACAAAAGAGAATGTCTCAACTCTGACAAGGCTGGAATGCAAAAGATCTGTGTTCTAATGCCTGGCACCTCACCCCAAGTTATCTTGGTCAGCTTCTCTCTTCACAGAGCCTATACAGTATATATGTATATATATATATGTATTGGAAGTATTGGAAAACCCCTCAAAATCATTGGATTCAGATGTTCCAATCACCTCCATGTCCACAGGTGTATAAAATCAAGCACCTAGGCATGCAGACTGCTTCTACAAACATTTGTAAAAGAATGGGTTGCTCTCAGGAGCTCAGTGAATTCAAAGGTGGTACCATGTTAGGTTGCCACCTGTGCAATAAGTCTATCCTTGAAATTTCCATGCTACTAAATATTCCACGGCCAACTGTTAGTAATATTATAACAAAGTGGAAGCAACTGGGAACAACAGCAACTTAGCTACGAAGTGGTAGGCCACGTAAAATAACGGAGCAGGGTCGGCACACGCTGAAGTGTACAGTGCGCAGAAGTCGCTAACTGAGAGTCAATAGCTAAAGACCTCCAAACTTTGTGTGGTCTTCAGATTAGCACAACAACAGTGCGTAGAGAGCTTCATGGAATGGGTTTCCATGGCCGAGCGGCTGCATCCAAGCCTTAAATCATCAAGTACAATGCAAAGCCTTGGATGCAGTGGTGTAAAGCATGCCACCACTGGACTCTAGAACAGTGGAGATGTGTTCTCGAATCACATGTCTATGTCTGGCAATGTGATGGACGTGTCTAGGTTTGGCGGTTGCCAGGAGAACTGTACTTGCCTGACTGCATTGTGCCAAGTGTAAAGTTTGGTGGAGGGGGATTATGGTGTGGGCTTGTTTTTCAGGGGTTGGGTTTGGCCCCTTAGTTCCAGTGAAGGGAACTCTTAAGGCGTCAGCATACCAAGACATTTTAGACAATTTCATGCTCCCAACTTTGTAAGAACAGTTTGGGGATGGCCCCTTCCTGTTCTAACATGACCGTCCACCAGTGCACAAAGCAAGGTCCATAAAGTCATGGATGAGCGAGTTTGGGTGGACGAAACTTGACTGGCCTGCACCTGACCTCAACCCGATAGGACACCTTTGGGATGAATTAGAATGGAGACTGAGAGCCAGGCCATCTTGTCCGACATCTGTTCCTAACCTCACAAATGCGCTTCTGGAAGAACAGTCAAACGTTCCCATAGACACACTCCTAAGCCTTGTGGACAGCCTTCCCAGAAGAGTTGAAGTTGCTATGGCTGCAAAGTGTGGGCCAACTCAATATTAAAACCAATGAACTTAGGGCTCATTCACACTTGACTTTGTTTCTAACTCTTACCAAACGCCCCTATAGCGTTTGACAAGCATTAGACAGGCATTTGTGAAGCACTTTTAACGCTCCGCAAACGCTCCCAAACCGCCCTATGAGCGGGTTTGAGGTGGTTGACAGGCATTTGCCAAGTGTTAAAATCGCACCACAAACTCCTATAATGAAGTTTAAAGGGTATTAACGCTCCGCAAACACCTCGCAACCGCGTCGCAACCGTTTGTGGAGCGGCACCATAGACTTGAATGGGAGGCTTCAACTCCTCCTGACTTGACCAGAGGCGTCAGTTTTGCCACGACGTGATGCTAACGCTTCCGTGTGAACAGCACTGTGTGCTGCTATGTGCAGAATTTTCAGAGGCATTTGAGAAGCATTAAAAACACTTCCCAAAGCCTGTCTGATGCCTGCTGACAGAGCTAGCGTGAACGTAGCCTAAGACTGGGATGCCATTAAAATACATGTGCATGCAAAGGCAGGCGTCCAAATACGTTTGTCAATATAGTGCATATATATATATATATATATATATATATATATATATATATATATATATATATATCTTATTTTTTTTTACTTTTTTTGTAAGGGAGGGGGACAGGTCAACTGTCAACTGGCACTAATTGTGGCAAACCATGCATGAGACAAGGACACCCTGGAACAAGTCCAAGCAGGTTTGTCCTGCACTTTTATTCAGCAAGGCAGCAAACAAACAGTTTCGATGCAGGAGAACTTTGTACAGCAATCCATTACATAAAATAAACAGAACATCTGCCAGTCTAACTAAATTCAGGTTCCCCAAAACAAACAGCATATGTACATTTTTTTATTAGAGAAAGAGAGAGGCCTGAGCATCAGTCAGTCTGCATATATGAAGACTGTCTGACTATTACATAAGATACCTAGGTATGAAAGCTCTATCACACCCAAAGCTCTACAAAGCCTCCAGGCCCCAGGACCCAGACAGAACTTAAATTAAAATAAAACAAAAAGCACCATAAACACTGGAGCTTCTCACCATGTTCATGTAAGTAACCTAATCAAAACATATGCACTGTCCACAATTTTACCATCAAGGGCTATATATACAGGTGAAACTCGAAAGATTAGAATATCATGCAAAAGTTCATTTATTTCAGTAATGCAACTTAAAAGGTGAAACTAATGTATGAGATAGACTCATTACATGCAAAGCAAGATAGTCCAAGCTGTGATTTGTCATAATTGTGATGATTATGGCTTACAGCTCATGAAAACCCCAAGTCCACAATCTCAGAAAATTAGAATATTGTGAAAAGGTGCAATATTCTAGGCTCAAAGTGTCCCACTCTAATCAGCTTATTAAGCCATAACACCTGCAAAGGGTTCCTGAGCCTTTAAATGGTCTCTCAGTCTGGTTCAGAAGGAATCACAATCATGGGAAAGACTGCTGACCTGACAGTTGTGCAGAAAACCATCATTGACACCCTCCATAAGGAGGGAAAGCCTCAAAAGGTAATTGCAAAAGAAGTTGGATGTTCCCAAAGTGCTGTATCAAAGCACATTAATAGAAAGGTATGTGGAAGGGAAAAGTGTGGAAGAAAAAGGTGCACAAGCAGCAGGGATGACCGCAGCCTGGAGAGGATTGTCAGGAAAAGGCCATTCAAAAGTGTTGGGGACTTTCACAAGGAGTGGACTGAGGCTGGAGTCAGTGCATCAAGAGCCACAACACACAGACGGATCCTGGACATGGGCTTCAAATATTGTATTCCTCTTGTCAAGCCGTTCCTGAACAACAAACAACGTCAGAAGCGTCTTACCTGGGCTAAAGAAAAACAGACCTGGTCTGTTGCTCAGTGATCCAAAGTCCTCTTTTCTGATGAGAGAAACTTTTGCATCTCATTTGGAAACCAAGGACCCAGAGTATGGAGGAAGAATGGAGAGGCACACACTGCAAGATGCTTGAAGTCCAGTGTGATGTTTCCACAGTCTGTGTTGATTTGGGGAGCCATGTCATCTGCTGCTGTTGGTTCACTGTGCTTCATTAAGTCCAGGGTCAATGCAGCCGTCTACCAGGAGATTTTGGAGCACTTCATGCTTCCTTCCACAGACGAGCTTTAATGGGATGCTGATGTTATTTTCCAGCAGGACTTGGCATCTGCCCACACTGCCAAAAGCACCAAAACCTGGTTCAATGACCGTGGGATTACTGTGCTTGATTGGCCAGCAAACTCGCCTGACCTGAACCCCATAGAGAATCTATGGGGCATTGCCAAGAGAAAGATGAGAGACATGAGACCGAACAATGCAGAAGAGCTGAAGGCCGCTATTGAAGCATCCTGGTCTTCCCTAACACCTCAGCAGTGCAACAGGCTGATAGCTTCCATGCCATGCCACATTGAGGCAGTAATTGCTGCAAAAGGGGCCCAAACCAAGTACTGAGTACATATGCATGCTTAAACTTTTCAGAGGTCCAATTTTGTTCTATGTACAATCCTTGTTTTATTGATTGCATGTAATATTCTAATTTTCTGAGATTGTGGATTTGGGGTTTTCATGAGCTGTAAGCCATAATCATCACAATTATGACAAATCACGGCTTGAACTATCTTGCTTTGCATGTAATGAGTCTATCTCATATATTAGTTTCACCTTTTAAGTTGCATTACTGAAATAAATGAACTTTTGAATGCTATTCTAATTTTTCGAGTTTAACCTGTATATGTATATATATATATATGTGTATATATGTGTGTGGTGTGCGTGTGTGTTTTATATAAAAATATTCTTTTGCTGTGAATTTTGCATGTAAATCTTTGTGTTTACAAACACAGAATGGGACAGAATGGGTACCTATCCACAAATATGCACCCACAGACACTCATTACTATTAGTGGTTTTTGTCTTTCTCCTCATGGAACTGGAACAGAGCCTCACACCAGATAAACATTATTTGTTGGTTAGAAAGAAGCTCAGGCTCTCTCTCTATGTTTCATGCTAAGCAGATGCTACCAGTGCTGTAAAATGCCTCAGTGACTGAGAAGATAAAAAAGCCAATATACCATAAATCTACTCTGACAGCACTTATGAATAACATAGAGTATGTTTGTGCCAAGGTTGCCCATATAATTATTTATTAAATAATTTATGTAATTACCACGTGGGATTTTAGGGAACTTCAGGCTCTAAGGGCCATATTTAGAGGTTATGCTATGCTAGGCACAGAATGAGAATGAAAAACATTATTGTCACCAACCTAAAATGCAATGTTGACAGACTGTTATAGCATTTATGCCATGAAATTGACACACAACAATTCAACAAATTAGTAGATATGATCGAATCTGCCTCAAGTTCTATCACAAGGGTCTGTTGAAACCTGATTGAAATTGTCAAAATCTGCAAAGCATTGAACTTAGCTGTGAACCCCATTTACATCTTTAGGGTGCAACTCATGATACCAGATTCTGGCCATTCTCAAGACTAATAGGCAAGCTATTGTCAAATAAGGGCATGGAGAGTTGGGAACTACTATTTGGGATATTTAACAAAGTTAAAACAAATTTTGAAATATATAGTACAATGGGGAGAGGGTACTTTAAAATGCTACTTTGAGGGCAATGTGGAAAAAAACCCAATCCTTTAAGTTACATGTCTAGTAGATGCCTTGAAGCTGAATGTGGTATTCCAGAACTGCGTGACAGCATCAGTCAAACCATATTCTGCCACCACGTATTTTGGATGCGTAATAGATTTTTTTAAACTTTCACAGTTAGCTTGGATTAGTTACAGAGGCAACAACCAAATCTGATGAATTTTAACTTGATAAAAAAGGCTTTTTATTGTTAATTTTGGCTGTGAATCCAGTTTTTCCTGACAGACTCCATTGCTGCATACGTATGGGTTAGTCCCACCCTCACTTCTCCTATAGGACCCCATTCTCATAAATCTTTGCTCCTTTTTTGTCCTCCTCCTATGGACCTAGTGCAAGTCTTACCTCGTTTCTAAATACAAGATGGTCTGCGACCAAGGCCTGGCGAGCCTCTCCGGGAAATGCGAGGTGATGTTTCGCTTGTCAGTTCCACGGGTCCCCAGCTAAAGGCAGCGTATTGGACAGGCAGATGGAGTGGCGGAGCAGGCATCCCCTCATCAAATTCCAGTGTTCCCCAGCTAATAGTGGGGTGGAAATGGTCGAGCAGGAGTCAATGCCTGGAAGAGCTCAGGTCTGCCAATGGCGGGCGAGAGGCAATCTTTCCCTGGTGCTAGTGGGTGCCTGGAGCACAATGCTGCGCTCCAGGCTGCCGCTTCCTGTTCCGGTGCTGTCTCCGGTGTATCGCACAAGCGTGAGTTGGCCTCAGAACGAGGCTTGGCTCTGTGTGCGTAGTATGGAAAGATGGCGGCGCTCGCACATGCATGTGCAGTACGGCGGCAGTGATGTCAAAGCTTTGACGGCAAATTTAAACAGCTGTCAGACCTGTTTTCTTTGGGAAATCCTGCGTGCTGAATGCGGCAGCTTCCCCAAGTGCTGTGGTCCACTGTGAAGGCCAGTACCTGCTCCCTTCTGCCCCCCCTGGTGGTCTGCTTGGATTTTGCATGTCATGTTTTTCTAAAGCAGTGGTTCTCAACCTTTCTAATGCCGCGACCCCTTAATACAGTTCCTCATGTTGTGGTGACCCCCAACCATAAAATTATTTTCGTTGCTACTTCATAACTGTAATTTTGCAGTGGGTGGAGTAGTGCCGCGTCATTGGTGTCAGTGGGAGGAATAGTGTCCCATCACTGATGTCAATGGGAGGAATGGTGCCCCATCATTGGTGTCATTGGTAGGAATAGTGCCCCATCATTGGTGTCAGTGGGGGGAATAGTGCCCATCATTGGTGTCAGTGGGAGGAATAGTGCCCCGTCATTGGTGTCAGTGGGAGGAATAGTGCCCCGTCATTGGTGTCAGTGGGAGGAATAGTGCCCCATCATTGGTGTCAGTGGGAGGAATAGTGCCCCGTCATTGGTGTCAGTGGGAGGAATAGTGCCCCGTCATTGGTGTCAGTGGGAGGAATAGTGCCCCGTCATTGGTGTCAGTGGGAGGAATAGTGCCCCGTCATTGGTGTCAGTGGGAGGAATAGTGCGCCGTCATTGGTGTCAGTGGGAGGAATAGTGCCACGTCATTGGTGTCAGTGGGAGGAATAGTGCCCGCCATAGGTGTCAGTGGGGGGAATAGTGCCCCATCATTGGTGTCAGTGGGGGGAATAGTGCCCCATCATAGGTGTAAGTGGGGGGAATAGTGCCCCATCATAGGTGTCAGTGGAAGGAATAGTGCCCCATCATTGGTGTCAGTGGGAGGAATAGTGCCCCATCATTGGTGTCAGTGGGAGGAAAAGTGCCCCAACATTGGTATCAGTGGGAGGAATAGTGCCCCATCATTGGTGTCAGTGGGAGGAATAGTGCCCCATCATTGGTGTCAGTGGGAGGAATAGCGCCCCATCATTGGTGTCAGTGGGAGGAATAGCGCCCCATCGTTGGTGTCAGGGGGAGGAATAATGCCCCAACGTTGGTGTCAGTGGGAGGAATAGTGCCCCATCATTGGTGTCAGTGGGAGGAATAGTGCCCCATCGTTGGTGTCAGTGGGGGAGGAATAGTGCCCCATCGTTGGTGTCAGTGGGGGGAGGAATAGTGCCCCATCGTTGGTGTCAGTGGGGGGAGGAATAGTGCCCCATCGTTGGTGTCAGTGGGGGGAGGAATAGTGCCCCATCGTTGGTGTCAGTGGGGGGAGGAATAGTGCCCCATCGTTGGTGTCAGTGGGGGGAGGAATAGTGCCCCATCGTTGGTGTCAGTGGGGGGAGGAATAGTGCCCCATCGTTGGTGTCAGTGGGGGGAGGAATAGTGCCCCATTGTTGGTGTCAGTGGGGGGGGAATCGTGCCTCATCGTTGGTGTCAGTGGGGGGAGGAATCGTGCCTCATCGTTGGTGTCAGTGGGAGGAATAGTGCCACATCATTGGTATTAGTGAATCCAATGATGGGGCACTATTCCTCCCACTGACACCAATGATACTTACCTTTCTGACCCCTGCTCCAGCCTGGGCTCGCTCGCTCCCTCCCTCCCTCTCCCATGGTACAGACACATTCCTGTCAGCTGTCTTCCTTCTCCGGCCGCTCTCCTCCTCTTCACCCGCTCGATCTACGCGGTGCCGCTCGGCTCCTCCTCTCCAAGCTCCACCTCCTCGCCGGTGATTGGCCGCCTGTGTGCCTCTCCTGAGCTACAGTTCCCGTGGCCAATCACCGTCGAGGATTGATCCCGAGGGTGTGTCCAGATGACAGGGGCGGCATGTCATCCCGCCCACACCTGGAGACGGATAGAGCAGCGGTGTCTCGGTTCCTAACACCATCGGAAATATGTGTATTCCGATGGTCTTAGGCGACCCCTGTGAAAGCGTCGTTCGACCCCCAGGTTGAGAACCGCTGTTCTAAAGCTTGGTTGCCTTCACAGCTGACCCGGCATGGATGTGTCACCGCCTCCTTGTGGCCAGCCCCTGCACAGTAGGTACGGAGGACAGCTTTAGTCCCTTGATCCCCCCACTGGCACTTTTCTGTGGCTCTTAACTATCCCATGTCTTTTTTTCTCTCTCTCAGCCCTTCTAGGTCTGATCGCCACCATACAGCACACGATGACGGACGTGCGTCCAGGTCTCGGTGCCATCATTTTTCCTCTAAATCTGAATGCCACAGGTCTCTTTCCAGCTTCAGGCATTATAGGAGAAGCTCTTGTTCCTCCTCTAGGCATTGAGTTAAGGGGCACTCCAGTCTCTCCAAAAGGAAAACTTGCTGGGGGTGTGATTCTCAGGTTCCTGATGACAGGTCATTATGTGACGCCTGTTTTTCATGGGTGACCGGGGAGAAAAAAAGGGCCAACCAACTGGTAGAGGCTTTGGTCAGACGGGTTGTTCAAGAGTCCCTGAAAGAAATTGGGACTAGTCGCGCCTGCAGCCCATCAGTGGGGGTGTGCTCCCCTCCCAAAGATCCCCAAGAGGGCTTGGAGCCTTTACAACCTAGACACCTGTAAACAAGAGCCTCAGATAGTGAGGCAGAGAGTGAGGATCCGTGTGTGGGCTTCGATTTTGCCTTGATCTTGACCTTACTCAAAGCAGTCACAGAGGCCCTGAAGTGGGAAGACATGGAGTCTCCCTCTAAACACAGGAAATTATTTAAACACCTAAGGAAGGATCATCCAAACTTTCCATTCCTGGAGGAACTCGGGGGAAATTTTCACCGAAGAGTGGAGCAATGTCGATAAGAGGGCCTCCTTGCTGAATAAAGCAGTCAAGCTTTAGCCATTCAAATCAGAGGACATCAAACATCTAGAATCGGCCCCTCTGGTGGATGCGGCATTGATGAGGCTAGCCAAACACGTTACCTTCCCTCTTGAGGAGTTGATGTCCATCAAGGAAAACCTGGAAAGGAGAATCGATTCCAATCTCAAGCAAATCTACACTACGGCTGGGATGGCTTGAAAGCTGGTGCTTGCCTTAGTGGCCTTGTCTAAAGCTATGGAAATGTGGCCAGATAACGTGGATGTGGCCCTCAGAGAGAGGAAGAGGTGGCCAGGAATTCAGGTATTCGGTAGCTGAGGTTGGCATTTGCCTTTCTGGGGGAGGCCTCAATCGACCTTACCTGTCTGCTGGCTCGGGATATGCTGTCTTTGGTGACAGCCAAGCGTGCGTTGTGGCTTTGGCCCTGTTTGGCTGATCCAGCTTCTAAGCAGGCATGGTGCAAGATCCCCTTTGAGGGTTCCTCCCTGTTTGGGAACAAACTGGACTGGTTTCCTGCCCCAGGATCGGTGTCTGCTAGGCCAGAAGAGGGCTCAGCCCAGAAGTCAAAGCTCAGGACGAGCTAGGGACGCACACCTCTAGCTCGTCCTGGCTCGTCACAAGCTGACCCGTGAATTCAAAAGAGCTGGAGGAGAAGCCGATCATCTTTTCAGAAATCCTCCAAGGGCTCGACCTCTGGAGGTCGTGAGGCCACAAAGACCTTTTGAGATTGGGCCCATTCAGGCAGGCCAGGTAGCGGCACGCCTTTGTCATTTGTGGCATGTATGGGCGGCTTCAATTCAGGATGCCTGGGCTGCCAACACGATATCTTTATGGCATGCTTGGGCGTTCAAGAGCCCTCCTCATCTCAGATTCACCCCTACAGCCCTTCCACATTCCGAAGAAAGGAGGGAAATCCTGCTGTCCTACGTGGACTCTCTGCTGGTGCAGGGTGCTGTCGTGCCAGTTCCGGAGGGCGAAGAATTTCAGGGCATGCGCTCACCCCTCTTTTTGGTCAAGAAGAGAAACGGGGCTTGGAGGCCAGTTATAGACCTCACCCATCTAAACTCCTTTATCAGGAAGTCAAAATTCAAGATGGAGATGCTGTTCACAATTCAACAAGCAATTCAACCAAGTTGCTGGCTCCTGTCTATAGATCTGAAGGACACTTCATGTGCCCATTGCAAGATATTTTTAGAGATTCCTCCAGTTCGCTGTGGACCATCGGCATCTCCAATTCCTGTGTCTCCCCTTTGGGCTTTCGATGTCGTCTGTGTTTTCAAGTCTTGGTGGTCGTGGCCCTGATCAGAACAAAAGGCATTCGCCTGCACCTCTACCTAGATGACCTGCTCCTGCTATCCCAGGACAGAGAACAGCTACTACAGCACAGGGCCCACGTAATCTCGACCCTTCTCAAGTTTGGGTGGTTGCTGAATATGGAGAAGAGCCAGTTGGAGCCCACTCAGTCTCTAATATTCCTTGGGGCTCATTTCGACACAATTGGTGCCACATCTCCCTGCCCGTGGAGAAGATTCTGCTGATCCAGAGACGAATACTACCTACCCTGTCTTCCTCACACCTTCGGGCCCTTCAATATCTGAAGATCATTGGCACCATGGTGTCCACAGCACCAATGGTGAAGTGAGAACAGTGGAGAATGCGGCCCTTCCAGAAGGGCTTTCTTCTACAGTGGAATCCAGGCAGCATGGGCCAGGTCATTTATATAACTACCTCCATGAAGGAGAGCCTTCCTTGGTGGCTGCAGTGGAAGAACCTGCTCAATTGCCATTCGATTACCCCCATCTCCTGGGTCACAATCACTATGCCAGGAACTCCGGATGGGGTGCTCTCTGCTAGTCAGAGATAGCTCAGGGCAGATGGAGCTTTTCCTCCCACAGGTTGGGGTCGAACGTCTTGGAATTATGAGCAGCACTCTGTGCCCTACGGGCCTTCCAGCACCTAACACAGGGAAAATCAGTCCTCCTGAGGCCTGACAATATGACAGCAGTGTCCTACATAAGGAGACAAGGCGGGACCCACAGCCTGTCCCTCTTGCAAGAGGTAGAGCCAATCATGGCTTGGGCTCAGAAAAACCTGTCCAACATATCGGCAGTATATGTCCCCGGAGTCCAGAACTCACAAGCAGACTTCCTATCCAGGGTTTATTTGGACAACAAGGAGTGGTCTCTCAACACAGAAGTTTTCAAGTGGATACTGACCCTCGGGACCAGTCTGGAAGTCGATCGGTTTGCATCCCCGTGTAACAGCAAACTGGGGATGTTCTACACCAGGAATCACTGTCCCCAGGCCTTCAGGGTAGATATTCTGACAAATCAGTGGGGGTTTCTCACAGCCTAAGCATTTCCCCTGATCCCTGTCATCTTCAGGTTTCTTCGGAGGCTCAGAGCAGAAGCAATGGAGGTAGTGGCTGTAATTCCTTACTGGCCGAACAGACCATGGTTTCCCTTACTGGCGCAGCTCAGCTTTTGGGATCCAGTTCCTCTCCCACTCAAGCCAGACCTGTTTTCACAGGGGGCCATTCTTTACCCTTGCCCAGCATGGCTTCATCTAATCATCTGGTTCTTGAGAGAGGGAGGTTGGAGACCTTAGACTGTCCTGCTGAAGTCATCCCTACCCTAATGAATGCTAGAAGACCAAGTACCAACAGGGTCTATGGAAGAGTCTGGTCTAAATTTGTGGACTATATCTTGCCCGTGGGTGGATCCCTAAGTAATACCAGTGTTTAGGATGTTCTGGGATTCCTGCAGTCAGGCCTGGACCTGCCCCTGTTGGTCAGCACCCTCAGGGTTCAAGTGTCAGCCATCTTGGCCTTCACTGGAGTATCATGCGCCAACCACTCTCTGGTTCAGCAATTCTTCAAAGGGGCAATAAGGTTGAGGCCCCAGAGGAAACCGAGGTTCCCAAAATGGGACCTGCCGCTTGTCCTCAACTTCTTCTCTGGAGGCGCAGCTGGGCCACCCATAGTGAGGGAGCTCTCCATCAAGGCTGCCTTTCTGGTGGCGGTTACATTGGCAAAAAGAGTCTCCGAAATTGGGAATTTTGGCTGTAAAAAGCCGTTTTGACATTCTTCCCGGATCGAGAAGTCCTCATCTCTATGCTAGGTTCTAATCCTAAAGTGACCTCGGTCTTCCACGAGAACCAAGAGATTGTCCTTCCAACATTTAGAGCCTCGGGAGTCAATGATTCTCACCCCCTGGACGTAGGTGAGACCTTAAGGCTATACTTGCGGGTCACAGCATCCTTTCATAGGCAAGACAGTCTAGTCATCCTTTTCCATGGGAACTGGCCGTCCCCCAGGTCAATCACAGCCTGGATTGTCCAGGCCATCCAAATGGCTTACAGAGCTAAGGGCTTGGTGCCTCCGGAGGCGGTGACTGCACACTCAACCAGAAGTGTGGCTACATCCTGGGTGGCTTCTGGGCATGTCACCCCTGAGATGATCTACAGAGCAGCCTCATGGTCCTTGTGATGGAATGCTGCGCCCGACCCCTGCCCTTCTCACCAACTCGTGACTGAAGAACCAGCTGATCTCACACCGTGCTGTCACTTGCGTAACAATGCCACTCTCAGCTGCACCCTGCACAAAGATTTTCGAGCTCACGGGACCACAATCTATGTGCCAGTAGCCTGAGAGCGATAGTTACTGGGTTAGGTTAATTACTCAATTAACCCTTCACACTGCCATAACCACCACCTTTTTTTACAGAGAAGGAGGAAACTCACAAATCCCAGCAATCACATTATGATTATAGGAGAAGCATCTGTAACACACACTATCACCACAGACATGTTCAGAGGATTATTACATAGAGTAGCACTCTTCAAGAGACAGGGATTCTTTAGTTTGCAATAAAAGCTTTAGAGACAGTTTCAACACTTTTCAAAATAGGGTTTATTACTAAAAAGGTCAAAATGGTGCAATTAAAATATTTACAGAACAAGATGTTACAAAGACATAAAGAGAACAATAAAGCAACAGTGAAATAAAAGAAAGGAGTTAAGAAGGCAGAATACTTGCTATGTCCTTGGTTTAAGTAGAGTCCAATTGTCTGAGCAAAAAGATTGCCTTCGTTCTCAAGTCTGTTAGATGATTCTTGATTGATGTTAAATGAGAGCTCTCTTCTCCAGGCCTGTCAGTCTTTTCTATGATATTAGAGGGGTGTTGCCTGAGAACAAATGACCAATCATCCAGTTTGGGGATGGATGCTAGTTGGCCCCCAAGTTAATGACCAAGCCCCAACTGCAGTTTCATATTAATATTAATAACTTCCAGTATGTGCAGGGGTATTCTAGCAACTGGCAGATTAATATTCAGAATTATATTTCAAACCCAGGATACCAAACACTGCGCACCCTTGTCACCCAGGAGGAAAGAGACTGTTTTCTTCTCTCTCCTAGGTGCTAATATAGTATTGTATGGCCTTGTTTGATTCGCATTAAAATGATCTATCCAAATATATACCTAATATTAATGTGCCCGGTTCCTACTGGACTTTATGAATTGTATGTGAAATGGTTACATTTGGAATGGACGTTTAAAGACATGCTCTGCATCCTAGAGCCCTAATGGCCTAACAGGTCATGGCTGACAGAGTTATTGTTTTACGATAGGGCAGAGGAAAGTGGTTTTCAAAGCAGACCTCCTCTACCAGACTAATTAGCAGTTTACATCTCTGGAGCTTCATCTATCTGTGTTTTATTTAAGATAAGAGGCCCTTTGAAGTCTGTTCAACTTACAGCTACAAATTCCATTTCAAGAGGGAGGGGGGAGGAAAGGAGAGACAAAATGTCTGAGGCCTAAAAAGATGGCTGTCATGTACAGCGTCCATGGCTCTATTGCGCACAATCGTCACAGTCCTCAGTCAACACTTTTATGGCTCATTACTGTATAGAACCTGCCTCATTATCCTCTTTTAATTTTAGTTTGAAAGTTCTGTCGGTTGACAGAGCAAATTAAAGTCTTTGTTTGAGTAACTGCCCACCCTAATGTGTATGGCTAATTATTTCCCATACGTATGCTGACATGGAGTCTGTCAGGAAAACTGAAAATTTCCTATCAAATACTTACCATAATTTTCCTTTCCTTGTATACTAAAATATAGTATCTTCAATCAGGTAAGTTTCATGTTAGTAATAGACTAGTAAATACATTTTTTACTTTGTATAAAGTTGCTGCTGTAATTTCTTATAGAAAAATTTGGTGGTATTTCATGAATAGCATCAAGGTGTTTGGGGTCCTGCACATGATGATACTCTTGTAGTTCCACAATTTGTATATGTGATTAAGATGATAATTTACCTACAATTTCATGTAACATATTCTGTTGGGCCCATAATGGAGGCTTTCAGGTTGTGAAAACTTATTTTTATCTGATATAATCACAAATATTTAATAATATATGAACAAGTAATACCTACAAGGTTTGTTTTGAGACTACTTTTGTAACATGCCAGCAGATGGCACCACAAGGCTGCACATACAGACACACGGAGCCTTCATAAGTCAGTGTGCCAAAATACATCATCCTGTGTACATTGGGAGCTGTGCAACTGGTGCTATTCTGACCATGTGCATTACCATGTCTGCTATTTCATCATGGACAGCAAGTTAGAACAAAGATCAAATGTGAAATTCTGCATGAAACTGGGCAAATCTGCCACAGAGATGTTTGACATGATTCAGCAAGTTTACTGTGATGCTTCAATGAGTCGTTCAAGGTGTTTTGAGTGGCACGTGCATTTCAAGAGCTGAAGTACATCACTGGAAGACAACGAGAGATCAGGAAGACCTTCAACGAGCTCAACCCCCAAAAATGTTGAAACCATTCAGCAACTTGTGCATGACGATCGTCAAAGAACAATCCACAACATTGCTACCATTGTCGTTGTGTCATACTATCCACACGTGTGATTTGAACATCAGGAAAGGAAAATTACAGTAAGTATTTGATAGGAAATATTCAGTTTTTTTCCCAGCAGTAATACTCCTGAATTGAGCAGAGGAAGTAGCATCTATCAAATCTAAAAGCTATAGGAAAGTTTACTTTAAAAAAAAAAAAATCTAAAGCTGTCAACTTACAAATTGTATTAGTTCATCTTTTTTATCACAGTACCACACTGCATTGTGATATAACACCAAAACAAATGCACTTCAAAACTACAACCTTACTTTCCCCAGCTTTACTCTCATCCCCATATTCCCCAAAGGAAGGGGGTTAGGTTATGGCTAGGTGGAATGACAAGCAGTAGCAAAAATTACAGGGGGAATCCAATGCCCATAATCTCCCACCCTTTCCCAATCAGGATCATAAAAAAAAAAGACAGCAAAGTACAAAATGAAAGGTAGAGATGCTACAATATGAAGGTAGTAGGTAGTGAACCTTTCTAATGTTACCTCGTCCTCTTTTCCCTCTGTTCCCTAGTTATCCTTCCAATCTTCCTTCACCTCCTTTTGCTGCAGGAAGCAGCAAAATGTGAGCGTTCAATCTCCTGGCCATAAGCTGCCCATAATTTCCCAGAATGAAGCCTTGAAATTCAAAGCAGCATTTGCCAACCTCTACTCCTACAACTAGTAACAACCTTCCCATGCCAGGTTTTTGCTGAAATGAAAGAAAAAATGTGCCTGAATCCCCCATATGCTCAGCACTTCCAGACTGGCATTTCAACTGCTTCCATACCAGTTAGTGAAAACAGACAGCTTCCTTCCACTAGTTCATGGCCTGGGCATGTCCCACATTAGCATTGCCCCACCTGCTATTACTATATTTTATTACTATTACCTGCTATTACTATTTTTTTATGTATAAATTTGTTTAACATTATTTACTGTTTTACCCACATTAACTAAGAAAAGACCAGGGGACATGGGTTGAGAGTGTGTGGTGTTTTGGGTGCAGTGTTTTTATTTATTTATTTCCCAAAGGATGCAGTGCAAATAATGGCTGCTCGCAAATGGACTGTTAGCAACAACTGCTCTACTCACTCCAAACTAAAAGTAATGTAATCTAAAAATCTATAATCTAAAAAAAAAGTTAAAGACTAGCTAAAGCGTTGACATCTGAAGAGTTACGTAGCTATCAATCAGATATTGTGGACAGATTTGGGCCCTTAAAATAGATTTTGGGTGTACAGATCTGTGGGCAGAGCACATAAGAAAAATATACCCCAGCTTTCTATTTCAAAGAACCCAAGCACAGTTTGTTAAAGTAGATGTAAGCCCACACACTAAAATCTAATGTTTAACATTTTAACATGATAATATCACTTGGAAATCATATCACTACTTTCAGTTTATTTGCTTTCATGCTTGAGGTGATTGTAGCCGTATTAGTGCATTTGCGACAGAAACAATTGAGTACTGTCCGTGATACTTTTTTTATTTGCACTAACATACAATTTTGAGGACAAGCTTTCGGGGAATGTCCCCTTCTTCAAGGTCTAAGCAGTACTACTCACAAAGTTTTAGCAGAATGTTAGAAGAGATGTGGGGGATGAAAAAAAAAAAAGAGACTAGAGATAATACACAGCAAAAGCAAAGACTGGGGGGGGGGGGAGACAGCACTAACAGAGGGAGTCATGCTTGAGGTTAAGGCCGTTATCTCTTGTGTCAAATAGAATTATCATTCTTAGTTCAAAAGATTTTCTTTCCTGAATGGATTTGAAATTTCCTTTAAGAACTAAAATATTGAGGTCTTCCATTCTTCCATTGTGTGGTTTGGTTGTGAGAAATGGTGTCTCACGGGTGTGCATAAGTAATCTTCTTTATGTTCCTTGATGGTATGTCTGTGCAAATTCATCCTTGTTTGCTTTCATGAAAATATTGTAACAGCTGGTGATACTAATAGAAAGGTCCTTGTTTGGGCATTCTGTTATTGAGTTATGTTATGGGGTGTCCCTGTCTCCCAGGGGCGGACTGACAACTCATGGGGCCCCGGGCAATAGGGGATCATGGAACCCCTGTGTCCTTGCCCAAACTCAAAAAAGCCTATGAAAAAGGTACCAGGGGCATCTCATGGGGCCCCCTACTGACCCCGGGCCCTCGGGCAGTGCCCGAGTTTCCAAATGGTCAGTCCGCCCCTGCTGTCTCCCACAATCTATTGCCTGTAAATTACTCTGTGCTGGCTTATCAAAAATCCCCCTTAGCAACGCTTCTACTTTGGTAAATTCCCACATTGGTTTGCTGGTTATGCAAATTTCAAACATGCAGGGCTGATTGCAATCTAATTGTACCAGAGAACCTAAACATCATCCCTACAAAGCAGGAACAAAGCACAATGCCTGTTGTTATCAGTTAAAGAATATGTAAACCCAACATTTCATATTCCTGACAGGTGTCCCTTGTACCACGTACTTGTTTAAAAAAGTATCCTCTTCTCTTTGTATTGCTTCCTTTGTGTGAAATCCCTAGTGTTCCTGCCAGTCCCTCTGCTTTCCTATTAAAAACTGACCACACCATGAGTACACCATGGTCAGTTCTCTAGCTATGCTGCGAACTCAGCGTGCTCTCCTCCAATAATCAGACTTGTCCTTACACACTCCCACTGCACAGCCTTTCACTGGGAAGATCAGTGTACTGCTGTGTCTCCTCCCACAGCTCTAATGCAGCTGAGAACATAGAGTATGTGATCACTTATAAAAAAAGAAAAAGAAGTATTTATAATGTTATTATATCCATAAATATATCTATGCCTTTCATTTCTATTTTAAATTGAATGGGCTGTTTGACAAAGTGAGGGTTTACATACACTTTAAGTAAAATCTCTTTTAAACATGATCTCCTATACTTCCTGGTTATATCTTTTCTTGGATCCTGTCTTCTGCCTGTTCTGGTCCTCTGCCTGGTCCTTGACTATATCTGTAAGCAGCCTGTTCCATCTGCTTAACCCCTTCACGCCGTCCCTTTAACAGTTTCAGAAGGCGGGAGGCGGGACAGGCGGTCACATGATCGGGAAAGGTCCCGATCGAAAGAGGAGAACCGTGAGTACCGGACATGTGTGCTGGGAGCACACAGGGCGCGCGCTCTCAGCACATATGGTTTTTTATAATAGAATGCAAATGTGCTGCCGCTCAGCGTCTAGGCCCAGACGCCGGGAGGCTGCACATTTGTGTGCGGCCGGCGTGAAGAGGTTAACTTTGTTTCATCGTATTTTTGGATTGAATTCAGTATTTATCCTGACCTCCTGCCTAAAAGCATCAGTTTGCAGCTGTGGGCAAACATGGAAGCTGCAACCCAGGAGCCACTGTCCATTCATTTTCAACCCTGTTGTAGGCAAGTGCAGTCTGCTATCTTCTCTGTAGGTAGCCTTCGATGCAAGTGGTACCACAGCCTGGAAAGGAAGTCAGGAGAAACCTGATTTTTCTATGGTTTCCTGGACCGTGAAGGCAGCATTCCAGCTGACCTCTGGTGGCCATCTTGGGTCAACAGAGGCTTTATCACTCCCTGCCCCCAGGTTTTTGCTCGCTTTCATGTAGTGGTTAGAGTAAGGAAAGAACACCCATCTGTGAGAGAAAGTATTAGCGGCAGAGAAAGGTTCCTGATGAGTAAAGACAGGCTAGGGACTTCAATCCTGCTATGGAAGCTTCCCCTTTGGGACAGGACTTGCCAGGCCGCTTTCCACCCTCTGAAGACAGATGCTGTCATCTTAATTCGCTGTATCTCTGCATTGAACAGAACTGTGAGTTTTACCTAAAGCGATGTACGCCTGCTGGGATTGTATATAGTTGACAACATTTTGCAATACAAGTTTTGAGTTATCTGCAACTGGACTCTGTGTTATTACTTCCCACACCATGCTACACCTACCCACACTCTTTACAGAGATAGGAGTGATGGAAGGCTTGGACCAGTGTTTATCAACTTACAATGGTACAGAGGGCCTCAACTGTGGCCCTTGACATCATCAAAGGGCCACACATAATGTTTATTATATGATATGGCAGAAATTGCAGACATACTGAAATGAGGCAAGAGGCTGTGGACATGCTTCAGGTATGGTTGGAGACTTGCTAAAGAAGACTCACTGCTATTACCCCTTTAGAAAACAATGTCACCACTCCCAGTACAAAGTGCTGGGGTCCAAAGGCTGCACAACAAGTACCAAAGAGCTATACGGGGAACTTGAGCTGCACATTTAGAACCAAGAGCGTGTTTGCCTCAATGTGAACTCATACCTCCCACAGCACTTACCATTATCACTGACAGTGGGCCTTATAGTCTTCTCTGAGAGTGGGGATCATGGAGGCAGACATATGGCAGCTGCTCAAAGCAATTAATAACTAGCAGTAGCAAGGTGCTTACAGGTGGGGCTATTCTCCAAACATTACATAAAAAAAAAAAAAGCAACACTCAGTCCAGATAACCAGAACAGAAAACTTATTTTTTTAACTTTTCCTAACATTTAGGTTAAAATTAGATTTAGAAGCCACACTACTCTGCAAACCCACCTTAGTGGTCACTAAATCTAATTTAGATGTACATACAAGCTGTGACATTATATTGTGTATATATATATATATATATATATATATATATATATATATATATTAATTAACAAAAAGTGAATTAGAAACAAGACTGAGTTGGTTTCGTGTCTTACTTTTTATGTTTCAGTGACAAACAGCATATTGTTAGGTATTTTGGGTTGCT
Organism: Staurois parvus; assembly: GCF_062004578.1. Taxonomy (NCBI): domain Eukaryota; kingdom Metazoa; phylum Chordata; class Amphibia; order Anura; family Ranidae; genus Staurois; species Staurois parvus. The sequence goes on from NW_028318510.1 coordinate 6,484,531, forward strand.
GGATTGCGTGCTGGGGAATTTTTTGTATTGTTAAGAACAGAGCCATTGGACAAGCGTTCATTGTAAAGGTATACCAGGCAATTAAAAAGGAGAGAACTTTTAGAATTGATCTCCAGAGGATATTGCGGCAGCTATGTAGCTTGCAACAATCTTCTCTCTTTAGGCTCTAGGACATCCAAACATGTTTTTTCTAGTTGGTGGAGGTTAAAGTTAATTCATAGGCAGATGCATTACTGTTTTCTTTGATCCCAGTGTCCAAATGAAATAGGAGAAGTCCTCTCACTTAGTTCTTTCTCTTATTTTTTATTGCAAAGAACAAATGAAATCTGAGGAGACCCTTCATAATACTTGAGCGGAGGATATTCTCTCAAAATAAGCAAAAAGGTGAAATGAACTCCTGTGAAGTCTCTTCTAAGCCTTTTTACTTACTGGCTGAACAAATCTATTTCAGATTACTAGCCATGAAACTGCAGGAACTGTAAGAGATCAATGGATAATAAACTTATTTTGAATGCATCAAGAATTATCCAGAAAATTGTATTGAACGTATTACATTCTCTTTAAAAATTGTATTTATTTTATCATTCCCTCAGTACTTTGCATGACACAGTGCAGTGCACATACTATATCTTTAATATTCTGTACTGACCAGGCAAAGTATCATGCAGTATATTCATGCAGTATATCATGTAGCAGAACAACCACTCTGACACTCTGGTCTAGTCCGGTAGGCAGGAACAGAACCAGAAACAGGGGGAATCTTGCTGCTAGAATCTTTAAGAGATATAAGAGGTAAGTGTGTGATTAATCCCACCAGATCGAACAATTGAAATATCATTTCTGGGTGGACTGACCCTTTAAGAAAGCAATTCTAAATACAGTTTTTCTAACAGACTTCCAGAAAGTGGCTCTTAATAGAGCTTTGTTTCAGGATTGACGTCTCATTCTCCAGCAGTGGAAAATGGACAGGACTCCAACTTATAAAGAATGGATAGCATACATGGGAGACACCCTTAGGCTGGAAAAAAATTTTTTTCAATATAGGGGATGTCCGAATAAATTTAACAAACTATGGGAGGATTTGCTTGAAGTCTTACAACTACCGACTCAGTACTTGACAGGCTTTTGAATTGAGCTTGATACTCCCCTAATGGGGGAAAGGATAAGAACAGATCAGACCCCGCTTTTAAAGTTATTATATGGTTGGTCTCATGATGCTTGCCCTTGGTATTTGATACTTGTCTCTAGCTTGGTTCAATTTATGTCTGATTATACTGTTGAAAGCGTGAACTGTCTTCTGGATATACTGTGACTATAGAGCTGTATCTGCACTTTGGATCATTATCTTTTTTATTTGTAAAGGTTGTACATGTTTGGTTTATTGGCTGTACCTCAATAACCGCAATAAACTTTATTTCTGATTAAAAAAAGAAAAACAAGACAGTTGTCCTGATACTTGAGGCCCCAGCTCCATACAAATGGCAAAAGTCATTCAGAAAATACTATGATATTTACAACTTCTGACACTTCTTCACTGCTATTCGTGTCACGTTACACATACAGAAAATGGCACTAAGGATACAAACTGTTGACAAACTATACTTGCATGTAAAAGTGTACCTAAAGCCAAAACAACCCCTATAGTAGGGGAAATTCCCATTGTAAACAGTCGCCAGAACCGTTGTCTCCATTGGATGATTTTCCCTCTTGCTCACATAACTACTCTAAAATCTAGAAATTCCACTTATTTTATGCTTTAAAGACAACCGTCACCAGAACAAGTAGGGTGAATTATTCTAGAGGGAACACAGATTATAAAAACTTGGTAGAGCGTTGGCAAAATTGCATAAGAGAAATCCAGCCATCTGAACGTTCTTGGGTTAGTCAGGTATGGTGAAGGTGTGGTTTTTGAAGAGGCTATATTTACAGAATGTATATGTACTGTACGTAGGTGTGTGTGTGGTCACTGTGAGTGTGTATATGTGTGTTGTTGAGAAGTGGTAGAATAAATCACAGGGGTGCTGTGCATTTACTCCTGACCTCTGCAATATGTACGTTACATAGTCCTGACTCTGTTCACTGGGCTGTATGTTACTTTTACTCCTGACTCCTGCAGTTTGCATGTTACCCATTCTTGGCCTCTGCACTTTGTACAGCACACATTTCTGTTCCCTGAACTCTGTATGGTACACATGCCTGACCCCTGAACTCTGTACATTACACAACACTGACCCCTGCATCTGTACCTTACACAACACTGACCCCTGCATCTGTACCTTACACAACACTGACCCCTGCATCTGTACCTTACACAACACTGACCCCTGCATCTGTACCTTACACAACACTGACCCCTGCACTCTGTACATTACACAACACTGACCCCTGCATCTGTACCTTACACAACACTGACCCCCGCACTCTGTACATTACACAACACTGACCCCTGCACTCTGTACCTTACACAACACTGACCCCTGCACTCTGTACATTACACAACACTGACCCCTGCACTCTGTACATTACACAACACTGACCCCTGCATCTGTACCTTACACAACACTGACCCCTGCACTCTTTACATTACACACACTGACCCCTGCATCTGTACCTTACACAACACTGACCCCTGCATCTCTACCTTACATAACACTGACCCCTGCATCTCTACCTTACACAACACTGACCCCTGCACTCTGTACATTACACAACACTGACCCCTGCATCTCTACCTTACACAACACTGACCCCTGCATCTCTACCTTATACAACACTGACCCCTGCACTCTGTACATTACACAACACTGACCCCTGCATCTCTACCTTATACAACACTGACCCCTGCACTCTGTACATTACACAACACTGACCCCTGCATCTCTACCTTATACAACACTGACCCCTGCATCTCTACCTTACACAACACTGACCCCTGCACTCTGTACATTACACAACACTGACCCCTGCACTCTGTACATTACACAACACTGACCCCTGCACTCTGTACATTATACAACACTGACCCCTGCATCTGTACCTTACACAACACTGAACCCTGAGCTCTGTATGTTACAAAACACTGAACCAGTAACTCTGTATGTTACACAACCCTGACCTCTGCACTTTGTAAGTTTTATATGCCTGATCCCTGCATTTTGTATATTGCACACATTACATACTCATTACATTACATACTCTTGACTAGGTATGAGTAAACCAAGCAAAGTTTGATTCACTGGAAGTTCCTTGAAAAAAATCCACAAACCTCAAACATAACACCCAAACCCCATTAAAGTAAACAGAAACTAGATCAGCTAAATCATGCCCAATCTTTTTCAAGGCCAATTTATAGGTGTTTGGTAAAAACAAAAAGAGAATGGTTAGCTGGGCACTACCATGGGTGACATGTGCTATGTAAAATTTGTTTTAAAAATGACCACCCGAAGGATAGCAGGTCTTTTAATGCAGCTTAAAGGGAAACAAGAAAAATGTTAGGAGATGCCTTAAACCTGTATGTGAAGTAAAACACCTGTAGGATGTACTCCTTCAGAAATAAAAAAAAACTCTGAGAAATTACAGCTCTTCCCACAGAAATAAAAAACTGATGCCACTAAATGACAGTGGCCTGGGAATCCTGGGTGACGTCATTTACCATATATGGTCATGACCATATGTAGCCAATGACATCAGATCCTAGCTGGTTTATTAACATTCAGGAACCAACTGAGAAGCGGTAATTTGCAGTGAGATTGTCATAGGGAAAGAATTGTTGTCGCGGGAGTCATGTCTGCGGGTTGTATGGGTGGATTCACTCTTTGTGAATTATGATAGATCTACATCATGGCTGACATTGGAATTCATTCATAAAACAATATTTACTTATTTTTGTATTTTAATAAAGAAATTTTTGGTGTTGATTGTAGTTTATTTCGTTTTTCAATTCTTTTTATGAATAAATAACAAGGGATAGTATCTATCCAGTACTTATTCATGTGGGGTGGTGTATCTGCCCCCCCATTTTAAATATGGATTCTAGATTCCAGTAAGTCCCCCCCTACAGATTTCCACATCCCCAAGGATAGCAAAACTCTGATGTGGGCAACATGCACGTCCCACATTCCCTCAGGGGGCAGTCTTGGCAATTACATAGTTGGTAAGGTTGAATAAATATATTAGTCTATCCAGTTCAACCTATGTGGGTGTGTGTATGCATTTATGTCTCTAACACTTCCCATATCCCTGTATATTGTCTATCTATTTTTTTTTTTTGTCTACGCTTTCTGCTGACATCACTAATTTTGGAAGGGAGTTCCACATCCTCACCAACAGTAAAGAACCCCTTACGCAATTTAAGGTTAAACCGCTTTTCGTACAACTTCATTGAGTGACTACGTGTCTTCTTGAGCAACCTGAGTCTGAACAGTTTTCTCCCTATGCTAGAATCACCATGTAGGCATTTATGTATTGCGATCATATCTCCTCTTAAGCGTCTCTTCACCAGGGAAAACAATCTTAATGTGTGTAGCCTTTCCTCATAACTGAAGTCCCCCAGACCCCTTATTAGTTTAGTTGCCCTTCTCTGGTGTCTCCAGCATCTCCAATTCCAGTACATCCTTCCTGAGGACTAGTGACCAAAAACTGCACAGCATACTCAAGATGCAGCCGGACTAGAGTTTTGTAAAATGGTAGAATTGTGGATTTATTTCTTGAGTAAATACCCTTATAATGCATGCAATGCATTGCTCACAGCTTGGAATTGCATGCTATTGTTGAGTCTGTCACCAACTAGGACTCCCAGGTCTTTTTCTATCCTTTACTTCCTCAGGGGTTCTCCCCCTAGCATGTGGCCTGCATTTATTTTTTTAGCCCCCAAATGCATCACTTTACATTTCCCTACATTGAACCTCGTTTGCCATATCGTTGCCCACCCTTTAATTTTACTGAGGTCTTCTTGTAAAGTTTCAATATCCCGTTGTAAAGTTATTGTCCTGCTTAGCGTTGTATCGTCAGCAAATACCAAGATTCAACTATTTATACCAACCGATATATTGTTTAATGACAAGTAAAACAGGATAGGTCCCAGGACAGAGCCTTGGGATACCCCGTCCACAACTCAAGACCCCAGTTCAGAAGCTTTGCTATTTATCACCATCCTCAATCAATGGGCAATTCTGAGTGATCAGTGTATAGTCAATGGCAGGACTGCACAGTGCACTGAACAGGAAAATCGTAAAGGGTTGCTGTGGCTCAAGTGTGCTGTGCACCTGCAGCAACCGCAAGAGCATACATCCTAAGGTGACAATGCTTCTTCTGCATAGACTTACACTTACTAAGGCAGTGTTGTCTCCATAGACCATGAAGTGCTGTGTTGGGTTGATACTGGTAGGCTCACCAGGTTTAAATAAAAGAAACAGAATGCTGCAATAAAAATGCCCTTAATCTAGCTAACATTGGGGCAAACCAGCAAAAATCCTTGTTTTGATTTAGAGTTTGCATACATATTAATGGCTCAAGCCAAACTTTGCGCACAAAAATTAACCCCCCTAGCGGTAATCCTGAGTGTCGCTCAGGGTTAATTTTCAGTACCAAAAGTGGTAACCGCGAGCCACACTCGAAATTACACTGTAGTGTAACTTACCTTGTCCCTGCGATCCCCCGATGTCCTCTGGTCGTGTCCTCTGGCAGATGCCAGCATCCATCTTCCGGGTTCCCTTCCCTGCGAGCGCACCAACGCAGGGGGGGCAGAACCGGCAGGAGATTAAAAAACGTAAACAAAACATGACATACACACAATACATTGTAATCTGTTAGGATTACATTACTGTATCAAACTATTTCACCTCCGTTTTGTCCCTAGTGCTTTGTCCTGCGCCCTGCCTGCACTTTTACCATTCTTTCTGCCTGGAAACTTGAGAACGTCCATGGCATCCAAAAAGCGTCCCTTTAGATCAAAAGCAGTTTTAGACCAGCTAGAAAACAACGATAGTTAATTAGAATCACTTGCAGAATTGAGCGATAGTGATTTGTGGGGAAATTCGTCATCAGACACTGAAAGTGACGACAGCAACGATTCTGCGACTGAGCTCAGTGATGTGCGAACTTGGCGCTCTATTTCAAATTTCAGTGTTTTTGGTTTGATTACATTATTGAATTAAATGTATTATTATTATTTTTTATAATTATTTATTATATTATAATTTATGAATTCATTTTTCAAACTATATCATACCCGGGATGTATACTAGACTCTTGTTTGGGCAGATTTAAGTGAGTTATTCCTAAGAATTACAGGCCTACAATATAAAACAACAAATTTCCATGTAAAAAAATGTACCGCTTTTTCATTCAAAAATATTGACATAATCAGACCTCCATGGAGGTAAATAAGACAAACCTCACATCTGTTATCTTTAAACCTTCCCGCTGAAGGGTTCTAGCCAATGTTTCAGTGAGAGCCCGAAAGAAAAAAAATACTTTGATTCTCTCTTAGCATTTTTTCATCAATAAACATTATACGGCAGGGGTGGACTGACCATTTGGAAACTCGGGCACTGCCCGAGGGCCCGGGGTCAGTAGGGGACCCCATGAGATGCCCCTGGTACCTTTTTCATAGGCTTTTTTGAGTTTGGACAAGGACACAGGGGCCCCATGATCCCCTATTGCCCGGGGGCCCCATGAGTTGTCAGTCCGCCACTGTTATACGGTATATATACCTAGATATACTGTAAAATATTAGATTTAAAATATAAACTTTCCATTGAAGAAAAATAGGATTGACAGAAAAACTATTGTAGTTTCCCTGTTTGAAATATATTAGAAAATGGATAAAATGAAAAATCCATAGCTAAACCTTTCTTTTTGTCATCCCTTAAGTATATAATAATATTACCTCTCCCGTACTACTACAGCCTAGGAGTTTGTTATATGTGTGTAGGCATTATTGATTAAAACAACTGGAATGTGTTGCATCGCAGGAATTGTCCTTGGTTATTTCTGCCAATTCATTTTTTTTCTAACTGTAGCCAGATTGGCAAAAAGATAATGCCACATTTCTTCCAGTTCATCGTGTTCCTGCCAAGCTGAGGAAAAGAAACAGTACACGATGTGGAAAATACATGTCTAATTGGAAGCTGACCTCACTATAGATCTGCCTAGGAGTGAATAGGTCACATGAAAAAAGAAAGAAAACTTAATTATTTATCTGAATTTCTGATGGTACTAAAGCATGTCGTAGGATATTATTTTTAAAATGTATTCACAAAAAATTGGGTTTTTGCAGAAGCAGAACAAATATTCACCACACACAGCCCCCGTATTTGTAATTCAGAAAGATGCAGAGAGTTTATACTTTTCACAATTGACAGAAGAGGGTTTGTAATACTCCTAGTGATTGTGAGAGGAAAAATAACAAAGGACTAACGTAAATCAAAACCAAATCACTAAAATCGGATATAAGCTTTATGACGATAATTTAATTTCAAATGTTGTTTTCCTTCTTTGCAAATAAGCTTTTAAGTGGTTGTAAAACCTGAAATTAAAAATGAACAAAGTATATCTTTCTATAGGGTTTACTTACCTCAATCCAAAACACTCAGTGTGATTTCTGGCATCTCTGTCATTCCCCTGCTATCTGCATGAATCACTTCTGACAGTCTAACTCAACACAAGTCAATCCCCTTCAGCATACAGTAGGTGATTCACAGCCTCATCTGTGCTTATTTCTCTATGAGACTGTGTAGAGGGGGGCCTTTCCCTCGACTCAGGTCTCAGATTACACTAAGCTCTTCTCTCTATGCCAGGGGTCTCCAAACTTTCTAAAGAAAGGGCCAGTTTACTGTCCTTTAGTCTTCAGGGAAGCCGGACTGTGGCCTCCAGGAATACAAAATGTCCTAGTATCAGTGTGAGTAAACAATCCTCTATCATTGCATGACAGTGGGAGGAATTGTGCCTCATCATTAGTGTCATTTTAAGGTATTGTGCCCCATCATTGACGTTATTAGACCCATTGTTGGTGTCATTGAGAAGAACTATGCCTTTTCATTCATGTCATTGGTAGGAATTTGCCCCATCGTTGGTGTCATTAGGAGGAATTATGCCTTTCATTGGTGTCAGTGAATTAAATTGTATCCCAAGAGCCAGATAAAATCAAGCAAAGGGCCGCATTCAGCCCTCAGACCACAATTTGGGTTTGGAGACCACTGCTCTATGCTATGCAGTGTGTGACATCAGATCCCTACCCCCTGCCTCTGGAAGCTCAGAAATGCTTTGTAAAATGTATAATTTAGTAGTCATTAGAGAAGAGAGGGCTACAGATAAACAGGTACAACTTATGTAGGAGGATTTGTTTCATCTCAGAGATCTCTGTGTATTACCTGAATATTGTCATTCCAGTGGGTATATTTAAGGGGTTACAACCACTTTAATTATGATATTACATAGAAAGCTTGTAAAAAATGAAGGTCCTTGATCAGGTACTTCCTGAGATGGGGAGACAACTGACTCCCCACTGTACTCCTGTGTTGTCATTCTGTCACAAGCCCCCCGGATGCAGACTGCAAGTGACCCTGCCACACGTTGTATAGGTATGGTCAATAATTGTTGCTGTAAGAACGCTAATTGAGAGTAATGATTTGTAGTTAAAACTGGTGCAGCTGCATGTAGACAGGAAGTAGCTAAAAGAGACTATAGGAGATTGGCAGCACTGATCCAGTCATATCAGTAGAAAGCAGGCTTTTAATTGTTTGCTAAATTTACCAAACATTCAATATTTTGCATTGTCAGATTTGACAGATTTGGGTGGCCTATGTTTGAATTTCTGAAAATGTAATATTTGCGTATAGTTTACAGAGCTCAGAGCATGCAATCTTCAGACAGTGGATGGTGCTAACAAATAACTATTAGTTTTCTTACTGGGTTTGTATGCCAGTCCAGGTACCTTTTAACTCTTAGGTTTGCAGAAGCTATACAGTTTGTTTAAGGTGTTGTATCTAAGTACAGCTGAGCTTTCATTCTTGGCTTAACATATATGTTAAGCACCATGTACTGTGTATATAATGAAGCTCAACTCCAGGCAGGCACACTGATTATTTCATTTTAGTAGTTTCTACAAATCCTGTTTAATGAAGCAAGTTTTTCTTAAAGTGATTGTAAACCCTAACACATACCCATTGAAGTTACTAGCCTCAAGTGATACACAGAGATGAAACAAATCCTACATACGCTGTACCTGTTTATCTGCAACCTCCTGTCCTGTACAAGCCCTCTAAAACCCACAAGATAAAAGATTTTTCTTGGCACCAGCAGGCAGGGGGTGGGGCTCTAATGTTACACACTACAAAGTACACAGCACAGAGCTCAATTTAATCTGAAACCTGAGCAGAGGGATTGAACATAACCCTACTATACACACAATCATAGGGAAATATGGACAGCTGAGGCTATGATTCAACTCATGCAGAGAGAAGCGACTCATGCAGATAGCAGAGGAAAGAGACAACAGAGAAAAATGATACTCAGTGCTTTGGATTGAGGCAAATACACAATATAGAAGGATATGTTTTGATCATTTTTATGTATGAGGTTTACAACCATGTTAACTTAAATAATCACATGTAACCTACACTGAGTGTCTTCTATACAGCTTGGGGGGGGGGGGGGTAACAACACCAGAACTGTTTTCTGTAATATAAATGATTCCAATGCAACTAGGAGCTGGATGTACAGCTGCTGCTATACATCCTGGCAGCCTCTCAGCAGTAGTGTGGTAGTTAGACATGGATATTCAAGTTAAGAAATTCTTGCTTCATTAAATGGGAGCTATAGAAACTATTAAACTTTTTTCATATGTAACAATCTACTTTCCCGGAGTTGGGTTACATAGTTAGTCTGGCTTAAAAAAGACAAAAGTCCATCCAGTTCAACCATAGGAAAAAAAAAGTTATAATCCTATACCCACAGTTGATCCAGAGGAAGGCAAATAACCCAGCAAAGCATGATCCAATTAGCTCCTGCTGGGATCCCCCGAGAGGCAATCAGATATTCCCTGGATCAACTTTACCTATAAATGTTAGTATCCAGTTATATTCTGTGTATCTAAGAAAGAATCCAGACCTTTTTTGAAGCAATCCACTGAGCTTGCCAGAACCAACTCTTGAAGGAGTTTATTCCACATTTTCACAGCACTCACTGTGAAGAAACCTTTCCGTGTTTGGAGATTAAATTTCTTTTCCTCCAGACGTAAAGAGTGCCCCCTTGTCCTCTGTGATGACCTCAGGGTGAATAGCCCTACACTGAGTTCACTATATGAACCACTGATGTATTTATACATGTTGATCAAATCCCCCCTTAATCTCCTCTTCTCAAGAGAGAATTCAGTTCTTCTAATCTTTCCTCATAGCTGATCTCCTCCATGCCTCTTATCAGTTTGGTTGCCCTTCTCTGTACTTTCTCCAGTTCCCCAATGTTCTTTTTGTGAATTGGTGCCCAAAACTGAACTGCATATTCCAGATGAGGTGTTACTAATGATTTGTGCAGGGGTAATATGATATCTCTCTCTCTGGAGTCTATACCTCTTTTAATACAAGAGAGGATTTTGCTTGTTTTAGAAACTGCAGCTTGGCATTGCATGCCATTATTAAGCTTGTGATCTACCAGAACTCCCAGATCCTCCCCCACCATTGATTCCCCCAGTTGTACCCCCCTAGTATGTATGATGCATGCATATTCTTAGCCCCCAAGTGCATAACCTTATATTTATCAACATTAAACCTCATTTACCACATAGTTGCCCAATTAAACAGTGCATTGAGGTCGGCTTGTAAGTTGAAGACATCTTGTAAGGACTTTATTCCACTGCACAGCTTGGTGTCATCTGCAAAGACTGAAATGGGATTTATAATCCCAGACCCTATATTGTTTATAAATATATTAAAAAGTAAGGGTCCCAACACTGAACCTTGGGGTACACCACTGATGACCCTAGACCATTCAGAGTATGAATCATTAAACAGTACTCTCTGAATACGATCTTTCAGCCAGTTTTCTACCCATTTACATATGGATTTTTCCAAGCCTGTAGACTTTACCTTACACATTAGCCGTGTGTGGGGAACTGTGTCAAACGCTTTTGCAAAATCCAAGTATACCACGTCCACCGCCACCCCTCTGTCCAAGTTTACCACGTCCACCACCACCCCTCTGTCCAAGGTTTTGCTCACCCCCTCATAAAAAGAAATCAGATTTGTTTGACAACTTCTGTCTTTCATGAATCCATGCTGTCTGTTGCTTAAAATATTTGTTTCCAGCAAGAACTCATCTATGTGGTCTTGTATTAAACTCTCCAGTATCCTCCCAAATATAGAAGTTACACTTTTTTTTCCTGTCTTTTTTGACAAACTGATATTTCCTAACAATAAAAGATAAAGTGAAGGTTGTATTATGCCTACGGACAACTGGTTGCCTGTATTAAAGCTTGAATATAACTTGCATGTCTGTAAAATTATGAAATGCCTTGTCAGTACATTATATAATACTGTACTTGTTGGTCTGAAATCAAATTGATATTTGAAGTGTGTTTAATTATAACTGCCAGTATAAAACTGAACTGTAAGTCAATGGTTTTCAAACATCTGAAAATATAATTACATTGCGGGAGATTTACTAAAACTGGTACGCTCATAATTTGGACATTCCATGAAAGGTTATTTATGTGTGATAGCTTTTCATGTTTTAATGCATTGTTACACAGAGAGGTTGATTTACTAAGACTGGAGAGTCCAAAATTTGGTGCAGCTTTGCATGGTAGCCAATCAGCTTCTAACCTCAGCTTGTTGAATTAATCTTTGACAATAAAACCTGGAAGGTGATTGGTTTCTATGCAGAGCTGCACCAAATTTTGCAGTTTATGCAATTTATGCATTTATATCACATGCCAACCCCTATATTTAAAAAAAAAACAGTATACCGTATTTTTCACTCCATACGACGCACTTTTTTCTCCCGAAAAAGTGGGGAAAATGTCTGTGCAACTTATGGAGTGAATATGGAGCGGCCGGCCTGGTATTCCTGCCGCTGCCGTGTTAGAATACCGGGCCTGCCGCTCCGCTCTTCTGTGCAGCAGAACCTTACCTGTTCCTTGGATTGATATAGCGCCAACAGTTTGTGCAGTGCTTTACAATATATATATTATCTATTCACATTGGTGGCATGGCTTTATGTTTATGTTTGTTGCTTCAGTTCAGCATTTTTCTCCTAAAAGAATATTTTCATGTTATATATTTAGTAAAGAATTGAGTGATTCTGCTGAAGCTGTTTAGGTAAAATTTGCTTTAAAAATTATTTAGAGGTTGTGTTTTCAGGGTATATTTAGGGTAATTTATTTTATTTCATTTAGTGTTGTTTGCATTTTTGTTTATCCCTATTTTTATTGCTTGGGGATGTCCCCATTATAACTATGGTTGGATTTGTATTCCTTCACCCCCATAGATCACTCTAATTCCTATAATGTTGTTTATTCTCGCCCATTCCATTGTTGATGTTCTTATCATTTTTCAGCTATGTACTGTTTGATTTAATGCAAAACCTAATAAAGACAAATTTGCCTTTATCCTTATTTTTGTGTTTATTTGATCATTGTTTGTGTGCTGCCACTGTAATTGTTTCCCTTTTTAACTTTTAAGAGTTTCTGTGGCCCCAGGCCAATTTTACTATTAAAATATCACAAAAAAAGCAGCTTAATTTCACTATTCACATTTACTTCGATACATTGCTCCAAAATGGTGAAATTTCGCTAAAATCTTTACATTTTCTCCAAAATGTCAGGGAAAATGAAACTCAGAATTTCACATTCCCCTGCTCATTATTTCTCAATAACAAACAATGAAAAACAAAACAATCTTCATCTTGAAATTATTCACTTTAATTGCTAATGGCCAACTATGTGTTTGCAATTCAATGGCACAGAAACAGCAGAAACAGGGCAGCATCCATATTAAGATGAAAAGTGAAATTGTATTGGTTCCACACTTCCCACATCACCATTTCTTTTCATGCTGCTTAATTAATCAAGGTTGTATGAGTACAAAACGTGCCCTTTACCATTGAAAAGAAGTGCTGTTTTATGGGTCATTATGTATAAAGGATTTACACACTTACAATGTTATTACAATATTACAGCCTTAAGGAACAATGGAAAAAAGATATGGTATAAGATTTATGGATTTTGCCAGAAGCATTTTGCATCTGAGTGTAATTTTCTACAGACAGTAGAATTGATTGGGTAGGAGTAATACAAGTCTTATCAAGGTGAAATTGGTCATGCATTTGACTGTAAACCTTTAGAGGTGCCGTGTATACTTGTTTGAAATTCTGCCTTCCTTCAATACATTGTAAAAATTAACAACCCACCTTTCTATACTTCCCAGAAAAGATTCAATTCCATAGCAAGCGTGAATTGTACTGTACCAGCCACATATCATGGGAACACATTCTGGGATGATTTATTTATTCATAATACAGAGTAAGACTGTAAGTTATTTTGACATACAGCTATAATTTTATTCATTAAAGATTGAAAAATAAATATTTCATATGTTGTACTGTTTGCTTGCTTCTCTTATCTCTATAGAATGCTCTTTTAGAGTGTTTAGCCTAAGGAAGGGATCCAAGGAGTACGTAAAGCTTTCATCTTCAAGCCAGCCAAAAGTGGTCTAAATCTGAGATGCTTCGGCAGGGACTGGCCAAGATTTGAACCATGTATGGGCAGGCTGAATGTACCCAAGTTGGTCTACTGAGCAACTTGGGAACAACCTGCCTGCTTCGTTTTGCATGCTAGTGGCAGTTATAGCAACTAGCAATAATCGCTGTTTTTTTCCCAGCAGGGACGGCTTCTGCTGTCTCCCCACTTGGAGAACACAATGGCTTGGCAGGAGGGTCAGTGTTGATGGGGAAATTGAGCACATTTTTTTCCTGCAATCCATGGTTGCAGGAAAGAAATTCTTACCCTCTTTGGCCTGTCTTAATAACATGAGTTAACTAATAAAATGTATCCCAACAAAAAACTTTTGGTGTCCACTAAGTCTATAACAACCATATTTAATAGTGTATCACAAAGGCTTTCAGCTGCTGGAAAGAGAGACACACAAGGCAGGGTTTTATATTTAATCCCCAGGGTCTGCATTTAAATGTAAATAACCCACTATTTATATGCAAATGAAACAGGCATTTGTGTATAAATTGGGGTGGCATTTAAACACCTGCAGGGAGTCATATGTAAATCATGCCCCTCCTCTGCATACAGCCCACCTAGAGTTTGTAAACAACCACTTCTACTCCCATGGAGCCCAGGAGTGGTTCAACCATGCAGTAGAGGTGAGTAGAGTGAAGGGGGTTATTGCTTGGGATGAAAAAGTGATGGTAGGGTGGAGAGGTGCACAGTGAAGGGATCACCATTTAGGGTACAAAGGTAAGCAGGGGAGTTAGTGAGTGAAGGTGAGCATAACAATACATTCTATTACATTGGTTTTCAGCGTAACCCCCCCTTACATTAGTTGTTAGTGTAAATATTCAATGATATTGGTGGTCAGTGTAGGGCCCTTCATTACATTGGTGGTCAGTGTAGGGCTCTTCATTACATTGGTGGTCAGTGTAAATTCTCCATTTTACTGGTGCTCAGTGTAAATTCCCCCTATATTTATGGTCAATGTAGAAATCCCCTCCTTAAGTTGGTGGTCAGTCTAAATTCCCCTTACATTGGTGGTCAGTGTAGAAATTTGCTCTTACATTTGTCAATGTAAATCCCTTCTTACATCAGTGTTACATTGTTTTGATATATTCAGGTGGGACATGTCAGATAGGCTGTATGGGGCCCTGTGATATCTAAGAGCAGCCCTGCTTCAACCATGAGTCAGTGTTATTGGGGAATCCCTCCTGCGGAGTCGTTGTGCTCTCTTGGAGAAGGGGCGGGGGGAGTCATCCCCATTGGGAGAACACTGTGATTTTTGCTAGTAGCTATCTGCTAGCAATAATCACATGTAAAATCCAACGAGCTGGTTTTACCCAAATTGATTGATCGATCAACTTGGGTACATCCAGCCTTCCCATACATAGTTTGAATCTCAGTTGGTCCCTGCTTAACCAGTCGGGATTCTGTCTATGGCTGGCTTTACTATCTTTGGGTTTGCAATCTAGATCAGCCTTTCTCAACCAGGGTGCCTTGAGGTCTCTTTAGGGGTGCCTTGGCAAAATGTCTAAAAGTTGCCCAAAACTTGTATACAAGCCAGAGGGTGGAAGAAGCCTGACTTTAAGTTACACAAAGCCACAGGTTTTCATTGTGCGCCATTACAACCTTTTAGCCACCGGTGTCCTGACAACCAATCACATCATCAGTTGATAAGGAGGATGTCAGTTGCCTGCACAGCATCCTTGTTTGACGCTCCCCTGCCCCTCTTCATCAGTGCTGGGGTCATATTATCAGTCAGGACCAGTGTGCAAAAGTCTATTTGATTGGGAAGAATAAACCACCTCTAATGTTGGGTGTCCATGTGTGACTGTTGCTGCGTTATATAAAACTATTATAATATTTTTTTACATTTTAGATTGGGGTGTGTCAAGACTGTCCATAATTTTAAAGGGTGCCTCGGGGCTGTCCATATTTTTGGAGGGTGCCTTGAAATTGTTCATAATTTTAAAGGGTTCCTGGACTGAAAATAAGTTGAGAAACACTGATCTAGATCATACTGTACCGCATAAAATACCAGTATTAGCTCCCTTCCATACTCATTACTGTATAAGTAGACAACACAGTACATAAAGAGCAATTAGTTAAATTGCTGGTGTATACTGTTAGCTGCTGTTCCTAGTATTCATTGGGCAGAGGAGGTGGGTACTGCTACACTGGAACCGAGCTTAAATCTGCTAAATGTTTATGTTTTTAGGTATTTACATGCATGTTAAATAAATCATTTTTAAAAGTTATGTTTTTCCAGATTAAAACATAGCCAGTTTTATTACTTTAATTTAGTTTTACCCATGCACAAACAATCTCTGCTAGTCCTTGAACTTCTGTACTGTTCTGATTGAATTTACCATAGCTCAACTACAGATTAGTGTTACTTTTTCACATGATATGGTAGGTAATTATTTTATATCTAACAGCAAGATACGTTCGCTGGTTGTAAGGCTGCAGCTATTATCTTGACATGGCTGTCAGACAAGAAGTGGATTCTTCATGATGTTATCTAATTCCCAGGAGCAGCTATAGATTAGGATAGAAGCTGTAATCCATCTTGAAGTATGATATTTTGGTCTTGCTCCATTTTCAGAATAATTAATGTGAGCATTTGTAAAGTCAGCACTTTAACTTATCATTACTGATTGGTATTTCTTTGGTGTCAGTCATTAAACTGGGGCCTTGGACATCTTCATCATAAACATTTTAGTCTTTAAGATTTAACTTTACAAACGGATGTATAGACCTGAATTTATGACACAAGCATGAAAATATGTTCAAACTGTTGCCTGGTGCTTGGCTAGAGAGAGCAAGTTAAGATACTGCACTGTAGCTGCTCTCTATGCCTTCAATGAACTGACATGCTGGACCTGGTAACACTGTCTGCCTTCCACCAGCAGGGGAAGCCAACAAGCCAAAGGAGTTCTATAGACATGTATGCATGCCACGCTGAACTATGGGAGATGAAGTCCTGAATGGGAGCCGTACTGTGGAGTCCTATGGAATACTGAACTTGAGTACCCATGAGGGGACAGTAGAGGGAGGACTAAAGGCTGTATATCTTGGTTTGCAAACCAAGGAGCTCTCTTTTGTTTGTTGCGCAGTAAACTGGAGTGAGCACATTTGCCTGACTGAGTTTGCACCTGCCCTACACAAGCAGCCTGAGCAGAGATCAGGGCCCTAAGCACCGGGGGCCAAAAAGAGAGAGCAGATCAGAGTACACAGAGACTGAGGACTGAGTATCTGGCTGGATACAGTCTCTTGCTGCAGAGTTTTCCAACGCACTGTGGACTGAGCACCAGTCTCACCAGTCCAATCCAGAGGGCATCTGAACAGCAAGACCATTGCAGCTGCATGAAAACTTTACTGGGGCTGGATTCATGGGTACCACAGCAAAGACTGGGCACCGATGCTTGATGGCTAAAGATTCAGGGCAAACAACTGTCATTTTAGATAGGCTGCTCTACAAGGACTTCATTTACTGCCTATAGTAAGGGGTACCACTGCAGTAGACCAAGGTCTTAGCATAGTTATCCCTTGACTGCACTCTAGCAGTATAGTTCACTGGTTGCAGGAAAACCATCACAACAACATTTGCTATTGTGCTTCATGACATACATGTCATTGCTTTATGCTGATTTGTGGGTTGTTAAATATAGATCAATTCCACACCAAACTGCTACCAGCTAGCATGTATTCTGTTTAGTGAATTTTGCTTACTGATTTCCATATTGGCTCATTTATGAGCATATTGCCATTTTCTATAACCCTCGATAATTTTCAGCTAAAATGGCAACCTTTAACTCCTTTGCAGTAGCGTTTAGATGTAGTCATTGCTTGCTTTGTTATCTTTCATTTTTCTGTTTGATGATATCTTACAGAGCTTTCCTATGCTTCTAAGGAGTGGGGACAGTGGGATTGGGATGATTGTCTGTTTTTTTCAAACATTTAAATTTGAAAAAAAAAATTATGAGAAATGTATTATATCAAATATAGGCATACCTCGGTTAACGAATTTAATTCATTCTGCGGGACTTTTCGTACAGTGAAAACACCGAAACTCCATTTCCCATAGGAATGCATTGAAAACCAATTAATCCATTGTGGAGGTCAAAAAAAGTAAATGCTACTAAAATATCGCATGAGTTATTCTATCAAGTCATGCAGTATTTTAGTAGTGACAACCATGTGTTAATGTTTCTGCTGTCAGCAGAGTTCCCCACTGACAGCTGAATGTAAAAGAATTGCCGGCAATTAAATAAATAAACAAAAATGGCGTGGGGGTCCCCCCTTCCCAACCATACCTGCCGGGCTGCATGCTCGGATAAGGATCTGGTATGGATTTTGAGAGGAACTCCCACACTAAAAGTTTTTTTAAAAATGGCGTGGGGGCCCCCCTCAAATTCCATACCAGATCCTTATCCAAGCATGCAGCCCGGCAGGTCAGAAAAGAGGGGGGATGAGTGAGCGCCCCCCCCAAACCATACCAGGCCACATGCCCTCAACATGGCGGGGTGCTTTGGGGCAGGGGGACTTCCCCCCAAAGCACCTTGTTCCCATGTTGATAGGGACAAGGGCCTCTACCCTACAACCCTGGTTGGTGGTTCTTGGGATCTGCGGGCAGGGGGCTTATCGGAATCTGGAAGCCCCCTTTAACAAGGGGGCCCCCAGATCCTGGTACCCTCCATGTGAATGAGTATGGGGTACATGGTCCTGCTACTCATTCACAAAAACAAAAAGTGTAGTGTGAAAAAAGACAGAACATGGTCTTTGACAAGTCCTTTATTAAAAAAAAAAATAAAAGAATGTCCCCGCAGTAGATCCAATGTCAATCACGATGTCTGCCGCCGCCGACCTGAAAAAGGAATTTTAAAAAAAGGCCCTGCTTCCAAAGATAGCCCCTGGCCATCTGCCTGCTCCGGTGGTTTGACAGTTCTTAAATATGTAAGGAGCGGGGCCACCCGGGGACATCACCCAAGTAACCCCGCCACATGTGACATGATTGATGAAGAATTTTATGACATATAATGTAAAAGGTCTGAACACCCCAACAAAAAGGTATAAGATTTTAAGAGAAATACATCAACATTCTAGTGAAGTGGTGTTTCTTCAAGAGACACATATAGCCCAAGATACAAATGCAAAGCTATATACTAAATACTTTCCAACTTGGTATTATGCGGATTTACCAATTAGATGGGCAAAAGGTATAGCAATTGGTTTTGGGAGAAATATAAGATTTACGGAGGAGAATTGCCTGGTGGATCCGGAGGGTGGGTTTTTGCTTTTTAGAGGAAATTTACAGGGTTTAGAATGTACTTTAGCAAACATTTATTGTCTTAATAAAAAATCCATTGGTATACCTGGAAGGGTTATTAAGGAAACTTACGGATTTTAACAGGGGAAGTCTGATTGTGGAAGAAGATTTAAATTTTTGTATGGCTCCAGAGATGGATGCATCATCGGAGAGAGTAGCAGGAGTCTAAAGCATTTTAAAAAGCTCTTGCATCAATGTCAACTGATAGACGCATGAAGAGTCAAACATCCAAGAGAAAGAGATTACACCTTCTTCTCTTCGGCACACAGGATGTATTCACAACTGGATTACATAATGATTGAACATAGACTACAGGAGTCTTTGTTGAAAGTGAAAATAGAAGTAATATTTATTTCAGATCATGCTCCTGTCACAACGAGACTATGGCTGGGAATGAAACAGAATAAAATGAATATTTGGTGATTAAATGAGATGCTTTCACAAGACCCTGAAACAGAAAAAAGGTTAAAAGAGGAAATAGAACAATATTTTAGGTTTAATGAGAATGAAGGAATTTCTGTGGCTACAGTATGGGAAGCACATAAGCCCTACATTAGGGGAATCCTGATTTCGAATGGGGCGGAAAAAAAAAAGAACAGAGTAAGAAAATTAGAACAATAACAGAAGAATTACATAGGTTGGAACAATCGCATAAAAAGGAAATAAACACTGATACACATCAGGAGATAATTATAAAAAGAAAAGAGCTAAAGGATCTCATGGAACAAGATTTTTATTAGGATTTCAAAAGAAAGATATCAGTGGGGGAATAGACCAGGTAAATATCTAATGAGAGAGTTAAGAGATAAGAAAAAGGAGAATTTTATTGAAAAAAATCAAAGATGAAAAAGGCGAAATGGTGTATTCAACCACTGATATCGCTAATACTTTCCAGAAACATTTACAGTAGTCTATATGGAGCAAAAGTTAATAACCAGAAATAAACAAATGAAGAAAGGAAGGGGAAAAGGTAGACATATTTAAATGAAGCTGGCCTACCCAGATTGGATGACATCAGATTAACATCTTTAGAAAGCTTAATCTCACAAGATAAAGTAAATTCTGCATTGAAGAGTACAGCTGTAGGTCAGAGCCCCGGGCCAGATGGATTTACAGTAAGATACTATAGGAAATTTAGAGAACAACTACTTTCCAAAATGTGCACATATATGAATACGCTAGGAAATGATACAGAGATGAGGAAGGAGTCGCTACAGGCATATATTACAGTTATACCTAAAGAGGGGAAAGACTGGTCCCAGTGTACAGTTACAGACCTATATCTTTATTAAATGCTGATACAAAATTATATGCAAAGGTATTAGCAACTAGGTTAAAAGAGCTGATTCCGAAATGGATACACTTAGATCTAATAGGATTCATTTCGGGCAGAGAAGGAAGGGATAATGGATTAAGATCAGTGCTCCTCCTGAAAAAAAGTAGAAAAGGTAAGGCCTCGGGGGGTTATCTTATCGATAGATGCTGAAAAGGCCTTTGATTAGATCAGGGATTTATGATAGATACACTGGAGATACTAGGAATTGAGTCCAAAATGTTAAAGTAGATCAAAGCATTATATAGAGGCCCATCAACGGCGGTGAAGGTTAACGGATCATTGTCAAAGTTTTTCAGAATGCACAATGGAACAAGGTGACCACTTTCTCCTCTACTATTTGTAGTTTCTTTGGAACCGTTACAACTGTGAGAAATAGTGTAGACGTGAAGGGAATTTGGATAGGAGATGTCGAACATAAAGTTGTAGCTTATGCAGATGATATGCTGTTTTATATTACAAACCCTAGACTAACATTACCTAATTTAACAAGAATAATAGATTACGGAGAGCTATAAAATTTTAAAATTAATCCAGCAAAATTGGAGATGTTAAATATTAACGTTCCAAAAAAAGAGAAACAAACTCTTCAAAAATAATTCCCTTTTACATGGAAGGAAAAAGAATTAAAATACTTGGGAATAAAATTAACCCAGTCCTTAAAAAATCTATATCAGGCAAATTATATCCCACTAATAAACAAAATTAAGGCCGAATTGAGGAGAATTTCAAGGGGAAGGATGTCCTGGGTAGGTCGCATAAACATGATAAAAACAATCAAAGTACCAACAGTTGTCTATAAGTTTAATATGCTCCCAATACAACTACCAGGGTCTTTTTTTTGGAACCATTAAAAAAATGATACTCATATATATATATGGGCTAATAAAAAACCAAGAGTTAAATATGACATTTTGAGCAATAATAAACTAAGGGGGGGACTAAATATCCCGGGTTTTAGGAGATATTATACCTCAGTATTAATGTCACGAATAGGGGACTGGATATATAATTCAGGAGGAGAAGCTGGGTAAAAGTAGAGAATATACTAAGTAGGCACAATTAGATAGGATTATTTGGATACAACATGAGTTTCGTACACTGGATGAAGAAACTAGCACCTTGACACGGAATGTATTGAGGATATGGGATGCATTGCACAAGCAGATGGAATGGAAGTATAACTTACTTTTAATTCCATTGGTGGGAACAAAATTTTTCCCACCTGGGAATGACAACATTTTGGGAAAATTGAAAATGGATAGTAATACACTTTTGTAAGATATTGTAAATAAAGGGGAATCATGAATTAAAAAAATAAGAAGGAAATATTTTCAATATTAGATGAATGGCGGTATTATCAATTGAGACATTTTGTTGCAACGCTCCCACAACCATTAAAGAAAGAGGAAGATATGTATCCCTTAGAACATATTTTCAGTTTAAACAAAATACAAAAACTTGCTACCTCTAGAATTTATAAGATCCTTACTGAATTTTCTGGATCAGAATCCCAAGGGTTCTGGGATAAATGGGAAAAGGAGCTTGTAACAAAATTGAATGAACAACAAAAAAACTAAATATTTAGATTAACACATAGGGGGCGGGGAATATGAACAAGGTTGAAATTAATAATAAATATCTTGTAAGATGGTATGTAACACCTAAAATAGCACATAAGAATAGATTAGAGATATCACCTTTATGTTAGCGAGGGTGTGAGATAAAGGGAACAATGGCACACATTTGGTGGTATTGTCCCAAAATATAGGAGTACTGGTGGGTGATAATTTAAAACATAAAGGAGATATTGAGAATTAGTATACAGCTAGATCCGTGAATCTGTATCTTTCATATATCTGAGACATCTGTGAAGCATTATAAGAATACGATATTGTTTCATTTAATAAATGTGGCCAAAGGTCTTATTCCTAAACAATCACAAGCAACAGAACCCCCCAAAATAAAAGATTGGCTATCTATAATAGAGTATATATATAAGATGGAGGAATTATACCATACAGATGAGGACAAAGTTGAAAAATTAATAAAATCTTGGGAAAGTTGGGATGACTTTAAAAAATCTAAAAGATATTTAGAAGTTGTTGGAGTGTAAGAAAGGAATAAAAGTATGGGGAAGGATTAATGAGAAGGAAATGGATAAGGGGGTAGATAAGTTGACAAGGAATATATCAGGATATCAAGAAGTAAATGAAAAGAGTGGGAGGATAAGGGGGTGGTCGGGAGATGGGGAGTAGATGGTTGTGAGATGAATTTGTGTTTTGTGATGTTTGTTATAAAGTGGACTGTGTATTTAAGAAAAAAAAACAAAAAAGATATAATTATAAAACTAAAAAATTGGGACAGTAATAGTTACAGAATCACCAGAAACAACATGAATGTACTATTACAAACTGATACATCTTTATGAGTTTGTAATGATATATTCATGTTGTTTTACATTTACACCTCTGAACATCTCCCAAAGAAGTAGGCACCAGTCTGCGAAACATATAGGAATATTAAGCTCCCCCACCAATTATGGAAAGATAAGCAATATTTGAATATGGTTAATTAAAATCATGTGATTCATGGAATGTGAATTTTGTATACAACAAGGGGAACTACTGGTGGGGTGTGAAGTAAGAAAGGTGTAATGTCACCATATCATCAATGATTATCTTTGTACAAATACTATATTATTTTAATATTTTTAAGGTAATCATCTAAAATACTATCTTTTAACAGTGTTTTTTTTCTGATACCATTAAAGTCACAATTTCTGATGATGGTTTCTTTGTAGCAAATGTCTGAGATGTCGATACGTGTACAGTGACAGATACAATCCCCTTTTTTAATATTTGGGTTCCTAAAGTAAAATAGCCAAAGAGAGCCAACATGAGATAATTTTCTGACCTCCAGAATGGATTATCAGCATGATGTTACCACAAAGGACAAACAATTTTCTGGCCTTATAAATGGACACCAAGAATGCCATTACCATGAAAGGCAAAGCACCATAGTGTAAACAAATGTGGAATATTGGGACTGTGTCTTTTGTCATATCTGACTTTATTGTTGTGCACCCTTCAATCAAATGTTAATTGATTCATTCATGTGAATTTATCTGAGCCTACTGCCACAAACAAAACCAATCTGCTGGACTCACTGGCACATTTGAAAGATAGCCGGTTTAGGTATTAGAAGTACTACATCTTGGTGTAAGAAGAAAAAAATGTAAGGATATAAATCTTTCATGTGTAGATTTAATAGACTTTAAATTCCTCTTCCATCTTGTAGCCTTTTCCACCTTACATCTGTCATGACTAAACTACCATACATTTCCAATAGCAAATATTTAAAGATACACATATTGTTTTTAATACACCTGTACAGATATTGGAACATACATTTCATGCTATGTGTGCATTGCATTATAATCTCAGAAAAATATATACTTCATATATCCAGCCGATTGTGTTAAATCTTTTATTCTATTAAAACTTGTTCTAGCTTTAAATCTTGCTGGCTGTCCACAATGTTTGAAATACAGCACTTGAATTTTTGGCAAACCTGCCAAGCTGCAATACAGAGGGCTGCCCAGTAACCCATACTGTGATTAGTCAAGACATCCAGGTGTCAGATTTTATTAAACACAGCACACACACACACACACAGCTCACTGAACATAACATTTTCATTTCTAAAACTGTATGAATGATTTAAAAATGCAGAAATGCCCCAGCTGACACAGTGTTAGAAGTAAAGATGTAAATATAGGACACGATTACCTTTTTCCCCACTTTCTACTTCGTTGTGCTATGTGATTTCTTTTATTGAGGCTATGTTATTATTTTTATTGATTCCTTAAGGTTATTCACCTTGCTTTGTCTTTCTGAACCTTCCCGTTGATGCTATTTTATGATACAAGTGAACCAATGGCAAAAATCTCTGTACTGGTAATCATCACAACTTAACACATATATGCGATGGCAAGAAATGTGGGCTTTAACACCCACTCGCAACACATCAGCAGCCATAGCAGTATGAGGTTGTGAGCTGAGAGTCCACTCACTGTGGGCTCCCGGCACACTAATAGAGTTGTCATGGACCGCTTTCGGTCAACGCTTCTTATGGAGAGCCAATGAGATGGGCTCCTGATCATGTGACTGTTGTGAGAAGAGAGGTCATATGATACAGAAACTGTGCTGACTCCCAGGCATTAAAGCTCACTTGAAGGGCCACCAGGTAGTGGCATTAAGGGGTTAGAAGAGACCCTGTGATCAGCTTAAATAATTGCAGCTGAAGCACAGTATTTATCAAGTATTTTAGATTATTATGTCTAGAGTTTTCCCTTTCCATACATTTATTTTTATTCCTTGTATTATGCCTATGGCAGAACATGTCAATTCCCTAGCACAGTCACAGTTACCCTTCTTTCCTTGCACGCCATAGCCCTCTTCTATGAGATTTTATGAGAAGGTAATAATTGAAATGAATGGTGAACGGGGCTCTTCACCCTTAACAAAACTTTATATAGTTTATAAAAGCATGTAGGGGTTTGTAGTTATTGATATGCAGGTTAAAAAAAATTTGTATTTATTATTTTTTATTTTAGAAGAACTAAATTGCACTAGAGTAGAGAGTAGTAAGTAATGGGCTGCATGTTTGAGTAGAACATACGTTTGACTTGAACATGGGCCGTTGTTTGTGTTCGCTGAACACATGAACCGTATGGGCGTTTGGCAGACTGTTCGCCCATCACGTCCCACGATGCACTGCGCCCTGACAGTGCATTATGATTGGCCAAAGCATTGCACCTGACCTGTGATGGTACAGGGCATGTAGACACAAGGAGGCGTGGGTAATCCCGCCCCCATCACGGCACAGATCTCAGAGGGCAGGAGCAAGTGTCGAGGGCAGAGCTGATTTTATTTCTTTTTTTGGGTTGTTGGTGGTGGCTAGAAATGAGCGAATCGAACATGGCGAAGTGGAATTCGTTTCGAAGATCAGGAAAAATTTGATTCGCGCCGAATCCGAAAAATAGCAAACTTCGGATGCACGAATCGAATTTTCCCAAAAATGGCGGCGACATGTGTGGCGACAGAGCGGGGATCTATGGGAAGGCGCGCAGACAAGGCGCGCTGACCCATAATGCATTCATTCATGACATGTGATCGCATTAGCCAATCAGCAGCCAGCCAGACAGCACTGTGTAATGGTGAAGCTATAAATTGCGGCCATCTTACAATTCTCCATTAGCCTCCGGTGATTCAAGAGAGACAGACCTGTCTGTATTAGGGACAGAGTTAGGGCCAGAGAGACTTTAGGGCCAAAGAATCGTTACTTAGGGACACAGAATCGTTACTTAGGGACACAGAATCGTTACTCAGGGACACAGAATTGTTACTCAGGGACACAGAATTGTTACTCAGGGACAGACACAGAATTGTTACTCAGGGACACAGAATTGTTACTGAGGGACACAGAATTGTTACTGAGGGACACAGAATCGTTACTGAGGGACACAGAATTGTTACTCAGGGACACAGAATTGTTACTCAGGGACACAGAATTGTTACTCAGGGACACAGAATTGTTACTCAGGGACAGACACAGAATTGTTACTCAGGGACACAGAATTGTTACTCAGGGACACAGAATTGTTACTGAGGGACACAGAATTGTTACTCAGGGACACAGAATTGTTACTCAGGGACAGACACAGAATTGTTACTCAGGGACACAGAATTGTTACTCAGGGACACAGAATTGTTACTCAGGGACAGACACAGAATTGTTACTCAGGGACACAGAATCGTTACTCAGGGACACAGAATTGTTACTGAGGGACACAGAATCGTTACTGAGGGACACAGAATTGTTACTCAGGGACACAGAATTGTTACTCAGGGACAGACACAGAATTGTTACTCAGGGACACAGAATTGTTACTCAGGGACACAGAATTGTTACTGAGGGACACAAAATTGTTACTCAGGGACACAGAATTGTTACTCAGGGACAGACACAGAATTGTTACTCAGGGACACAGAATTGTTACTCAGGGACACAGAATTGTTACTGAGGGACACAGAATCGTTACTCAGGGACACAGAATCGTTACTCAGGGACACAGAATTGTTACTCAGGGACACAGAATTGTTACTCAGGGACACAGAATCGTTACTGAGGGACACAGAATCGTTACTCAGGGACACAGAATTGTTACTGAGGGACACAGAATTGTTACTCAGGGACACAGAATCGTTACTCAGGGACACAGAATCGTTACTGAGGGACACAGAATCGTTACTCAGGGACACAGAAACGTTACTCAGGGACACAGAATCATTACTCAGGGACACAGAATTGTTACTCAGGGACACAGAATTTTTACTCAGGGACAGACACAGAATTGTTACTCAGGGACACAGAATCGTTACTCAGGGACACAGAATTGTTACTCAGGGACACAGAATTGTTACTCAGGGACACAGAATTGTTACTGAGGGACACAGAATTGTTACTGAGGGACACAGAATTGTTACTCAGGGACACAGAATTGTTACTCAGTGACAGACACAGAATTGTTACTCAGGGACACAGAATTGTTACTCAGGGACACAGAATTGTTACTCAGGGACAAAGAATTGTTACTCAGGGACACAGAATTGTTACTCAGGGACAGACACAGAATTGTTACTCAGGGACACAGAATTGTTACTCAGGGACACAGAATTGTTACTGAGGGACACAGAATCGTTACTCAGGTACACAGAATCGTTACTCAGGGACACAGAATCGTTACTCAGGGACACAGAATCGTTACTCAGGGACACAGAATCATTACTGAGGGACACAGAATCGTTACTCAGGGACACAGAATTGTTACTGAGGGACACAGAATTGTTACTCAGGGACACAGAATCGTTACTCAGGGACACAGAATCGTTACTCAGGGACACAGAATCATTACTCAGGGACACAGAATTGTTACTCAGGGACACAGAATTGTTACTCAGGGAAAGACACAGAATTGTTACTCAGGGACACAGAATCGTTACTCAGGGACACAGAATCGTTACTGAGGGACACAGAATCGTTACTCAGGGACACAGAATCGTTACTCAGGGACACAGAATTGTTACTCAGGGACACAGAATTGTTACTCAGGGACACAGAATCGTTACTCAGGGACACAGAATTGTTACTGAGGGACACAGAATCGTTACTGAGGGACACAGAATTGTTACTCAGGGACACAGAATTGTTACTCAGGGACACAGAATTGTTACTCAGGGACAGACACAGAATTGTTACTCAGGGACACAGAATTGTTACTCAGGGACACAGAATTGTTACTGAGGGACACAGAATCGTTACTGAGGGACACAGAATCATTACTGAGGGACACAGAATTGTTACTCAGGGACACAGAATTGTTACTCAGGGACACAGAATTGTTACTCAGGGACAGACACAGAATTGTTACTCAGGGACACAGAATTGTTACTCAGGGACACAGAATTGTTACTGAGGGACACAGAATCGTTACTCAGGGACACAGAATTGTTACTCAGGGACACAGAATTGTTACTCAGGGACAGACACAGAATTGTTACTCAGGGACACAGAATTGTTACTCAGGGACACAGAATTGTTACTCAGGGACACAGAATCGTTACTGAGGGACACAGAATCGTTACTGAGGGACACAGAATTGTTACTCAGGGACACAGAATTGTTACTCAGGGACACAGAATTGTTACTCAGGGACAGACACAGAATTGTTACTCAGGGACAGACACAGAATTGTTACTCAGGGACACAGAATTGTTACTGAGGGACACAGAATCGTTACTCAGGGACACAGAATTGTTACTCAGGGACACAGAATTGTTACTCAGGGACAGACACAGAATTGTTACTCAGGGACACAGAATTGTTACTCAGGGACACAGAATTGTTACTCAGGGACACAGAATTGTTACTCAGGGACACAGAATCGTTACTGAGGGACACATAATTGTTACTGAGGGACACAGAATTGTTACTCAGGGACACAGAATTGTTACTCAGGGACACAGAATCGTTACTCAGGGACACAGAATCGTTACTCAGGGACACAGAATTGTTACTCAGGGACAGACACAGAATTGTTACTCAGGGACACAGAATCGTTACTCAGGGACACAGAATCGTTACTCAGGGACACAGAATCGTTACTCAGGGACACAGAATTGTTACTCAGGGACACAGAATCGTTACTCAGGGACACAGAATCGTTACTCAGGGACACAGAATCGTTACTGAGGGACACAGAATCGTTACTCAGGGACACAGAATCGTTACTCAGGGACACAGAATCGTTGAATTAAAGAGTATGTCAGACAACACGCAGAGGAGTGGCAGAGGAGGCAATGTTTCAGGAGCGAGCAGACGTGGCAGCAGAGGAAGGGGTCGAGGCAGCACTAGTCGCAGCCAGAGGCCAGTGCTCCCGGTGTCATCCAGCGGTCGTGTCTCCACCGACAACCCTGCCGTCATCGATTGGTTGGCTCGGTCGTCTTCCTCTTCCCAGGTCACCTCTGACACCTACAGCCAACGGTCAGTGGGTACGTCAGACACAACCGTTAGTTGGCATGGCCCGGGAGCAAGCCCACTGAAATCACGTGTCCTGTACCTGCCCCTGTCCTTTGGTGTTCCCTCACCAAGCGAAGTATCGCATGCTGTGGGCTCAGCCCCACTGTACAATGAGGAAGAGCTAACAGAGGGCGGTCAGGAACGGGGGAAAACATCCGCCTCTTCAGCAGCCAGGCGAAGAAGTACTGGCGAGGAGAGTGGCTCGGTAGCCGGTCTAGAGACAGGTCTGTCTCCTGACCCACACGCAGCCGAGGGGGCTAGTAGTGAGGCGGAGACCCTAATTGATGATGATGAGGCTGATCGCACTTGGCAGCCTCGTCGTCATCAGGCTATTGCTTCCGCATCATCAGGAGAAGAGGGTGCCAGCTTGCCAGCGAGCAAAACAGTCGGTGGGTTGCCCAGGAGGCAGCAGGGTCGCAGCAGTGTCAGTGGAGGCAAACGGCCACGGAGTAGAGCACCAGCTCCACTGCAGCCTACCACCACGGCCAGTAGTGGTGCCGGTGTGCACGGAGGAAGTAGCAGTCAGCCAGTGAGGAGTAGCGGGGGCAAAGTTTCCTACTCGGCGGTGTGGCAATTTTTCGTCAAGCCGCCCGAGGAAGTAAACGTAGCCGTATGTCGACTATGTGGCCAGAAAGTAAAGCGTGGCCAGGGGGCCCATGTTGGGACTACAGCGTTGCGTCAGCATATGCAGCGTCGCCATTCGGTGGCCTGGGAAAACCGTGATAAAGATACGGCGGTTCTGCCCGCCCCAGCCCCCGCTCCATCACCCGCTCCGTTACTTGCTCCGTCACCCGACGTCAATCGCCCTCTATCAGCCAGTCAAGGCTCCAACACCTCTGCTGAGGGGAGTTGTCGCTCGTTGGCATCTTCCGCTCGTTCAGATGCTCCTTCTCCTGCTACTCCTCTTCACGGATTCCGTCAGCAGTCTTTCTTGGAATCCGTTTCCAAGAGACAACAGTTTGCGAGCACGCACCCGACGGTGCAGAAGCTGAACGTCCTCCTGTCCAAGTTGCTGGTGCTGCAGTCCTTCCCTTTCCAAGTGGTGGACTCAGCACCTTTCCGAGAAATGATGGCTTGTGCCGAGCCGCGGTGGAGAGTGCCAAGCCGGCATTTCTTCGCCAAAAAGGCAGTGCCAGCCCTGCATTCACATGTAGAAGAGATGGTGGGCCAGTCTTTGAGCATGTCGGTCTCTGCCAAAGTGCACGGCAGCACCGACGTGTGGAGCTGTAACTACGGTCAGGGACAGTACATGTCATTTACGGCCCACTGGGTGAACGTGGTGCCGGCACAGCCGCACCAGCAACTTGGACAGGTCACGCCGCTTTTGCCTCCACGTTTGCACGTCCTTGGTCCAGCAAAGATGTCCGCCTCTACCACCTCTTCTTCCGCCGTGTCCTCAGCCGCCACCCCCGTGCCAAGTCCCATTACCCGACCGGCATATCACATGTGCAGGGCGCAACGGTGTCACGCTGTGCTGCACCTGGTATGCCTTGGCGAACGTAGTCACACAGGGGAGGAACTTCTGAGTGTAATGAACAGAGAAATCGACAGATGGCTGTCTCCGCGCAAACTGAAAATCGGAACCATGTTGACCGACAACGGAAAGAACATGGTGTCTGCTCTGCGTCAAGGAAGGTTGTGCCATGCGCCATGCATGGCTCACGTGTTCAATCTGGTTGTCAAGCGGTTCCTAAAATCCACCATCCCACTGCAAGACATCCTTAAAATGTCACGTAAACTTTGCATGCATTTCAGCCATTCCTACACCGCAAAGCACACCCTCCTTGAGCTGCAGCGGCAGAACGGAATTCCACAGCATCGCCTGATCTGCGACGTTGCAACAAGGTGGAATTCAACCCTACATATGTTAGACCGCCTTTACGAACAGCGAAAGGCCATCACCGATTTCCTGATTTTACAAGCGGATAAAGGTACTCCCCTGTGTAACTTAGATGTCAGCCATTGGCAGCTCATGCGTGACACCTGCCGCTTGCTCAGGCCCTTTGAGGAGGCCACGCTATTCGTGAGTCGGCAGGACTATGGGATGAACGACGTCATTCCTCTGTTGCACGTCCTGGAACAAATGCTGTTAACAATGGCTGGTCAGGGTGCGGTAGACGTGGCGCACAGATCTCAACGCCACATGACCCCTGTGGGGGCAGGACAGGAAGAAGAGGAGGAGGTAGAGGAGGACATTGGTGCTCAGGAATTATTGAGTGAAATGGGTGGTTTTTCCACTCAGCGGACAGGAGTGGAGGAGCAGGAGCATCTGGTAGAGGAGGAGGAGGAGACAGAGGACCCAGACGCACCGTGGCAGTATGCTGTGGAGATGGAGGCAGGGAGTCCCTCGCATTCCTTGGCACAAATGGCCCATAGCATGCTCGGTTGCTTGCGTAGCGACAGCCGAATAATAACCATCAGACAGAGGGATGACTTTTGGCTGTCCACCTTGTTGGACCCTCGCTACCGTTCAAAAATGGTGGCCTTTTTCACACCTGCTGAGAGGGAGGCCAAAATAACGTACTATAAAAACCACCTATGTAGTCAGTTGGTCTCTGCCTTTCTGCGCCAACGTCCATCCTCAGACACTGTGGGCCCTGTGCGCTCGCGTTCCGCTGCCATGGCAGCAGGGGAAGGGTGGGGTGGTAGGAGCAGTGGCAGCTCCACCAGCAGCGGCTGCCTCAGTCTGCAGTCGATGATGAGTAGCTTTCTTCACCAGCGCAGTGAGGAAACTACTAACCAGCCGCAGCAGCAGCAGCATCAGGTGGACCTGGAGCAGGACCTCAAACAACAGGCTTGGGCCTATTTGGACAGCACCCTGCCAACCGAGGTAGACAATCCCCTTGACTACTGGGCAACGAAACTTGACCTTTGGCCCCAACTAGCTGAATTTGCCCTTGAAAGGCTGTCATGCCCGGCCAGTAGCGTGGCATCGGAGCGCGTGTTTAGTGCGGCAGGAGGTATTGTAACTCCGCGGAGGACACGACTGTCCACCCAAAGTGTGGAGAGACTCACGTTTGTGAAAATGAATCAGGCGTGGATTAGTCTGGATTTCAAACCACCAGTTCCTGACACAACTGACTAAATCCGCCATGAATCATGCCCCAAACATGTTATTATTTTTAACATAGGCCTCTGGCATATGGCCTTCAATTTAAGCTGCTTACGCTTCGCCACTCTGCCATGGGCCCCTGTACCGCCTCCTCTTGCTGCTGCCAGGTCCAGAGTGTGTCATGGGTCCCTGTACGGCCTCCCATTGCTGCTGTCTCCGTCGCCACACTCTGCCATGTGCCACTTTCAGGTCTCCTCACACTGCTGGTGGATTCCATTTTGTCATAGGGTGCTGGCAGATTACGGGCCTCCCATTGCTGCTGCCAGGCCCGTAATCTGCCATGGGCCCCCGTACCGACTCCTCATGCTGCTGCCAGGCCCGTAATCTGTCATGGGCCCCTGTACCGCCTCCTCATGCTGCTGCCAGGTCCAGAGTGTGTCATGGGTCCCTGTACGGCCTCCCATTGCTGCTGCCAGGCCCGTAATCTGCCATGGGCCCCCGTACCGACTCCTCATGCTGCTGCCAGGCCCGTAATCTGTCATGGGCCCCTGTACCGCCTCCTCATGCTGCTGCCAGGTCCAGAGTGTGTCATGGGTCCCTGTATGGCCTCCCATTGCTGCTGTCTCCATCGCCACACTCTGCCATGTGCCACTTTCAGGTCTCCTCACACTGCTGGTGGGTTCCATTTTGTCATAGGGTGCTGGCAGATTACGGGCCTCCCATTGCAGCTGCCAGGCCCGTAATCTGCCATGGGCCCCCGTACCGACTCCTCATGCTGCTGCCAGGCCCGTAATCTGTCATGGGCCCCTGTACCGCCTCCTCATGCTGCTGCCAGGTCCAAAGTGTGTCATGGGTCCCTGTACGGCCTCCCATTGCTGCTGCCAGGCCCGTAATCTGCCATGGGCCCCCGTACCGACTCCTCATGCTGCTGCCAGGCCCGTAATCTGTCATGGGCCCCTGTACCGCCTCCTCATGCTGCTGCCAGGTCCAGAGTGTGTCATGGGTCCCTGTACGGCCTCCCATTGCTGCTGTCTCCATCGCCACACTCTGCCATGTGCCACTTTCAGGTCTCCTCACACTGCTGGTGGGTTCCATTTTGTCATAGGGTGCTGGCAGATTACGGGCCTCCCATTGCTGCTGCCAGGCCCGTAATCTGCCATGGGCCCCCGTACCGACTCCTCATGCTGCTGCCAGGCCCGTAATCTGTCATGGGCCCCTGTACCACCTCCTCATGCTGCTGCCAGGTCCAGAGTGTGTCATGGGTCCCTGTACGGCCTCCCATTGCTGCTGTCTCCATCGCCACACTCTGCCATGTGCCACTTTCAGGTCTTCTCACACTGCTGGTGGGTTCCATTTTGTCATAGGGTGCTGGCAGATTACGGGCCTCCCATTGCTGCTGCCAGGCCCGTAATCTGCCATGGGCCCCCGTACCGACTCCTCATGCTGCTGCCAGGTCCGTAATCTGTCATGGGCCCCTGTACCGCCTCCTCATGCTGCTGCCAGTTCCAGAGTGTGTCATGGGTTCCTGTACGGCCTCCCATTGCTGCTGCCAGGCCCGTAATCTGCCATGGGCCCCCGTACCGACTCCTCATGCTGCTGCCAGGCCCGTAATCTGTCATGGGCCCCTGTACCGCCTCCTCATGCTGCTACCAGGTCCAGAGTGTGTCATGGGTCCCTGTACGGCCTCCCATTGCTGCTGTCTCCATCGACACACTCTGCCATGTGCCACTTTCAGGTCTCCTCACACTGCTGGTGGGTTCTGTATGGCCTCCCATTGCTGCTGCCTCCACCGCCACACTGTGGCTCCACACTCTGGTTTTGGCCCCGTGACTGCCCAAATGAGTGAAGTGTGCGGTGATTCTAAGATCGACGGCACTCATCTGCATGTCATACTGACTGACAGTATTATTTCTCTTCCCCAGCAGACTCCAAGGGCATTTAAATTAAAGGTACAGTGTTCTGCACTAATATAAAGGCTCTCTGAAGCCTAGAAACACTCTTTTTATAAGTTAAATTCGCAGCGAATATATTCGACTCGAATCGAATTTATTCCGCGAATTCGCCGAATCAGCCGAATCGAATTTTTGAATAATTCGCTCATCTCTAGTGGTGGCGTTAATCGTGGTTGACTTTGGGAGACATTTTTTTCATTTTTTATTTTTAATAAAGGACTTGTCAAAGACTGTCTCCTGTCTTTTTTTATACTACACTTTATTTTTTTATGATTGGGTAACGGTACCATGTACCGCATACTCATTCACATAAGGGGGGGCGGAATCTGGGGGGCCCCCTTGTTAAAGGGGGCTTCCAGATTAGGATAAGCCCCCTGCCCACAGATCCCCACAACCACCGGTCAGGATTGTGGGGAAGAGGACCTTGTCCCAATCAACATGGGGACAAGGTGCTTTGGGGGGGAGCCTCCCTGTAGCACAGCACTCCCCCATGTTGAGGGCATGTGACCTGGTATGGTACCACCATGTTTTCCTCTGCATTCCATTCAGCACCTGCTTCTCTGCACCTTGTAAATTCTAGCCAGCCTCTAGTTAGTAACAAATGTACAGTTCCAGCCTGTGCTTCTCTGCTGTGTTTCTGTGTGTTCCCAGGCACTTTTATCAATTGCGACCATGTTCTTCAGGCACATGACATCAGCACGGGTGAGGCCGGCTTGAGTGAGGCGGAGAAGATTGGTGCTACACTTGATCTTACCTGGAGAGGAGCCATTAGTGGAGTGCTGACCCCTTGAGGGATTTGGGTGCGACAAGGAGCGACCATTTGGAGGGATAGCAGGCTTGGAGGATCCGTGAGAAGGATCCAGTAAAGCGATTTGACCCGCAAGGGTCGAAGCTATAAGGTGAGAGGCTTATCCAGACGGTGGTCGGATTGTCATAACCACTTGCACACAAATATCAGCACGAGTGTGTGTCATCTAAGTGTTACCATCGGCATATATTGGACTTTAAGAGCACTGATTTTGTTGTTTTTGTATTGTGGTTTCACTATAGTATGTTCACTATATGCACGCGTGATTTTATATATTATTTACACTGAATGGATTTGTATAAAGAGATATATGTTTTCCATATGATTTAGGTCATTATAATTATTTTTGAAGATTGTTTTTGATCAGCATCAATTGTTTTCAATTATCACCATCACATTTTGTGTTCACATATAATTGTTTGGATTTTTGCATGAAATCACTTGGTCAATAGTTGATTTGGCAATTTTCACTAATTGATACACTTGGTACATATATTTATATGCACTTGTTTATTATGTGAGTAGCGCTACATTATAATTTATTATATGTTACCTAAAAACATGTGAATCCAGAACCCCATCATTGCAAGGGACTTTCACCTGCTCTTAGTAGCTGCCTACTTGGGTGAATCAGGCCACAACCTGGGAATTGCCTGCAGCATCTCCATCTTTATGAGCTCTGCTGAAGACAAGGCAGTTACTTACATTCAGTGCCTCAGCTCTCACTATCACTAATTGAGTGGACATGCTGAACTTTCTGTAACTTCTTTGTGACTTTGCCACTGTCTGCCCCAGCTGCTACAACAAAGTCGTGACCAGCCAGTCTTCCCGGTCTGTGACAACTGCCACCCATGCTCCACTTTGATTGAACCAATCACATCAACATTGATTGACAAAACACCCCTTCTCACTGGTGTTACAAAGATCAGGGATATCTCAGGGGCGTATTTATCATAAAGCAAACAAGGCATTTTTCAGGTGGGCAGCACCTCCCCTCAGGAGAAGGGATGAAAGAAGGGACACGCGCACCATGGGAACCACGTGGGACCCAAGAGAGGCTGTGGGCTTCTTGATGGTGCATGTAGAGCCTGACTCTCATTCCCAGTGATGTCTGGAGCTTTGAAAATTAGTGTCTTTCTCTCTATCACTGGGGGGGGGAGTAGTGGAAGGCTCTCCTGAGTGGGGGGTAGGGGTGTTGTTGGTCAATGTCAGGCTTTCTATGTGGGCAGCACAAAACCTAAATACACCACTGGGTTATCTACAGAAATAGTAGTAATGCTACTGTAAAAAAGGGGGAATATACTGCACATTCTTCCTTACTTTGTGTAAATGATACAGTATTTTAAATACAATCACTACAATAATTCGAATAATAATTTGGTCAGCCATTATACAGGTGTCAGTTTGCTTGCACTGTAATTTATGACCTGTTCTAAGTAGCTGACACTTGTTCTAAGTAGAGACACTTGTTTCCTAGAAAAATGTCTGTAGCAGGGTTTGTTGAACAGTCCATCACATTTTGTGATCTAAATACAGAGAAGACGTCCATGACTGCAAGTGACACTGTTCTTAGAATGGAGCCTCCAGCTAAAAATGTCAACTTTGGTAACAGAAATGCAGATTTATTTTTTTAAGTATGTAGCATGATGAAATTATCTGATAGCTTAAAACAGACTTTCAGACTTCATACAAATGTTCAAAAACTCCAAATACAAATTACAAGTTTTCTTCTTTAATTAAAGAAAACCTGCATTTTGCAATAGAGATGATGTTTTAAAAAAAGTTAGTGAGGATGGCAATCATTGTGCTTAGATCTTCCAGTAATAAAGGTTTAATTGAATATTCAAGCTTCATAGGTGAACATCACAGGCTCCACCATTTTTGAGCATCTAATAATATCAGCCATCTATATCATACACAATTGCAACAAGTTAACTTTAATGTACCCTCCCCATCAGTACATGCTCGTCTTTGCTTCTCTTTCTTGCTGCTCTGTTCACCTCAGGAGAAGTTAAATTGGTCACTAGGCCAAAGAGTGTGTCTAACAATGGCCAAAATAACTAGCCTTACCTAGCAAACAAAGGTGGCGCTGCGCTAATCCTAAATATATCTAAAAGTGAAAAAAAAAGTGTATGGAAACTCAGTCACATGTGTGGGGATGGACAAAACATATATACAAGTAAAGAAGTGTACACGTGACCATAAATGCAATACAATCATATACACAATGACATAGACCACAATGTGATAGATAATGAAGTGAGTGTACCAAAATGATCAGTGCATCCAAATGACACAATATTGGACGTATAAAACCAGTAACAAATGTGACAAAAAAGTGAACTGAAACAATGGTGCACAGTCCAGAATAAACTCAGTGTTCAATTCAAAAAGTAACTCTGTGTACATTAAATCGGTGACAGCCTCCGATGATCACTTTAACACGAGTCCTCCACCGGCTAGCATGCACGCTCAACTCCACGCTGCGAACCCTAAGGGTCAGCAGACTTCAAAGTAGTGCTCAGTGGGGCGATCTTAATCAAATCTGTACCCTTGGCAACAATCCAAGAACCGTACCAATGGTGGTGGTATCCCCTTCCTAGCAGTGGTCAGCCACACAGCCTCTAAAATGATCCCCATAAAGAAGCGGAAAAAATGGACTTAAGGCAACATGACTACTTACAATAAAACAGCAGGGTCTGCAGACCCACAAGCATAAAATGAGCAAGAAAACACACTGGGTGTACTTGCATGGGTGTAGCAAGATGGCGGCTGCCATACAAACTGGAAATGACGTCACCACGCCTCCGTCCAAGTTGAGTTTCCATACACTTTTTTTCACTTTTAGATATATTTAGGATTAGCGCAGCACCACCTTTGTTTGTTTACTTCACTATTTGGTATTATAGTTGGGTGCTAGCAGCCACGCCTGTTTTCTGTGTTTTTTACATTGTTTATTGTCATCAGTTTCTGTATTGGCAGTGCAGGAGGCTCTCATTGTTTATTGAGCCTTACCTAGCAGATTATTTTTTTCTGAGCCTCACTTGCAGCATAGATTCTGCCAGTAGATCCACTTCCTTTAACAGGGTGACAGAACTGTTCGTTCTGTGGTGAAATTGTGAAATTGTGCAGCAGCATTGTCATCCCATGGACAGGATAGTCTTGGGCGTGGTCTAACCAAGTGTGGGTGCATTTCTGTGCATTTTTTGTGTGTTTCTATGCAGTGTGTGAAGGGCAGTCTATTCATTTCAATAGGCTTCCCTACACATGAGAAATGTGAGAAAAAAGTCCCTGGCTCCTTTCCAAAAACGAAGTTTGGCAGATTGCATGATGCGTGGGGGTGTCATTAACAATTAAGAGAACTTCTGCATGATCGCTAAAGGGCAGCACGTTTCTGTGTTTTTGAAAGACTTTAGTTAAGCAACAAATAAAACTGAAACGGAATTGCAACTAACACTTTTTTAGTTGTGTCCATGGCATGAGCTTGATATCAGTATGAAATGCTTCTGAGATCATTCAGAATTAATTGACAGGTGCATTCCACCATAATCTGCTTTAATTTAATGAAAGCCCTTCAGTATAGACTCTAAAGCATCTATTTGACTGGGCTTGAAAATATTGGTGTTCCATAGACAAAGTACTGTGCCGAGACCTAATGGTATTATAAAGCCAACATTTAAAGCCACTAATCTCCACAATCACTATTATATTACTATATTGAAGTGTGTACAGTGCCTTGGAATACAATATTGTGTTCAAATAATTCCAAGGACAGAGCCTAACTATACACTTATAACTTATCTTAATTAATTAAAGTACTGTAATATCAATATTCTTTACAGAACTACTAGTATTTTGTCTCAACTGTTGGTTTATACCAGGGGTCTCCAAACTTTCAAAATAAAGGTCCAATTTACTGGCCATCAAACTTTAGGGGGGCCGAAATGTGGCCAGTGAGATTCAAAAATGCTCTGGCATTGGTGGGTGCTCTGACATTGGGGGTTGGCCTGGTGGTCAGTGTGTGTAAAAAAATACCCTATCGCTGGTATCAGTGGGAGGTATAGTGCTCCATCACTGGTGTCGGTGGTAAGCATAGTGCTCCATCGCTGGTGTCGATGGGATGTATAGTGCCCCTTCACTGGTGTTGGTGGTAAGCATAGTGCTCCATCGCTGGTGTTGATGGGAGGTATAGTGTCCCATCACTGGTGTTGGTGGTAAGCATAGTGCTCCATCGCTGGTGTTGATGGGCGGTATAGTGCCCCATTGTTGGTGTCATTGGGAGCTATAATGCACCATCATCAGTGTCAGTGGAAGGTATAGAAGCCCCATCGTTGGTGCCATTGAGAAGTATAGTGCCCCATTGTTGGTGTCAGTGGGAGGAATAGTGTCCCATAACTGGTATCAGTGGAAAAATTAGTTCCCCATCTCTAGTGTCAGTGGAAGGAATAGTGTCCCTTCATTGGGAGCAATGGCAGGAATAATACCTTGTATCAGTGGAAGGAATAGTGTCCCTTCATTGGGTCAGTGGCAGGAATAATACCTTGCATCAGTGGAAGGAATAGTGCCCCAAGGGTCAGATAAAGGCAATCAAAGGGCCACATTCAGCCCACGGGCCACAGTTTGGAGACCCCTGGTTTATACACTGACATACCTCCATAGGTCATGGCCTGTCCAGACAATGTGACCACTTGCTGATTCGGCACCATACAAAGACAGCCAAACTCTCCAAAAAGACATGGAAGTTTTACAAAGTACATTGCAAAGGATTTAATGTTCAGTCTTTTGGGTATAAGAAGATTTTCCTAAGCCTTGCCTCTGCAATGAATGTAAAACTATTCTAAACAAGCATAAAGTTGCAGTGATTGTCTAGAGACTGTACTAACTAAAGACAAAACAGAAGAGGGGAACAGAGGAACATACCAGTGGTACAAAATAAGCAGGCAGCTGTTGCCCTTGTGTGTATAAAATGAAAAAAAAAACCAAAGCAGAATATTTACATTTGAAACCGTAGTTTAACATAAAGTCCTTTTCAGTTTTTTAAGACTTTTTGTAATTAGTGATGGATTAGGGCATTGCTTCTACAGGGAATGTAAGCACCAAATCATGTTGATATTAAGGTTCAAACAGATCTAATTTCCAACAGCATCTGTGTGGTCACTGTCTAGGTTAAAGTGTAAATTAAAAAAACTATTTATTTTTTAATACAGTGGGAAAGTGCTAGAATCCCTACTGAGCCTTTATTGATCTGTGTACCCACTAGGAGATTCACCTTCTTTATTTGTCCTGTTGACCATTGTCTCCAGCACTGATCTTTAGGGAAATCCAAAATGTTGAGTGTTTACCTGTACAGGAAAAAAAGGGAAATATTCCGGTGTGGACACTTGTTCCTGTTGCAACGGTCTAAGAGGGGATTTCCTACACTTTGGAGACATTTTCTTCACTTTCTATTGTGTCTAAAGAACAGAAAGTGCAGGAAAATCTCCCCAATGAGACATAGATGGAAAAAATTAACAGGGTATTCATTATCCATACTGTATACAAAATGAAAAAAAAAAGTTTGGTTTAGAAATATATAAAGACCTATGACATTGGCTCACGCATAAAATAATTCTGTTTACCCAACCCAATTACATTATTTTAGGGATCTTATCAGAAGGAGGTGTTAAAGGAGGTTAAAACTGGGCATGCCTGCTACAATCTGGTTGTATAATTTTCTTTAGATTTACCAGCATCAAATAGAGTGAAGGTCCACATGATAAATTGGTGGATTGGGTAGGAAGGCCCTCATTCTACACCATTATTGGTCAACTCAGTTTACAGTGAATTGTACAGATATTTCTGGTCAGATTGTAATGTTTAAGGCCAGTTTTATTTATTAGGTTAACGTAAAAGACTTTAAATATATTTTCTAGGCAGATACTGCAGATAAAAATTAATGCAGTACTGTAATCAATAATGCATCATTAAATTTATTTTTTAAATGTAAGCAGTGTAAGTACCTGGTATTGGTCTCTTGCAGTAAATGTACTGCAGGACTGGAGTGGAAGAAGCAGTACAAGGAGTCAATTAGTTAATGTGCTGACAAGAAGCATGCTGATAGGAGGAGAGAGCACAGTGACAGGGAGAGATGAGCTCATCATTATGCTGCTTCTTCTTTTACTGTTCAGTAACAGGCTTAACGTGTTACTAAACCCACAACAGTAGAATCAGTCTGTATATACAGTAAAGCATGATTGTTATACTCACTGTGGAACCTAAGGGATTAATCCTCTGCAGTGTGTAAAAAGGCAGTTTGATCCTGACTTCTCTGCTCCTCCTCTTGTTCAAATGCCCATGTTTTATCTCCTGATAAGACAGACTGAACCATTGCCATTTTGCACATGCTCAGTTTAGTGTGCTAGAGAGGTTTTTTTTTTTTCTTGGGAGAGTGCATGTGATCAGCACAGGGCCAATTAGCACAGCCAGACAAAGGTCAGGGGTTTTGCATTCTCCTAGAGCAGAAAGAAAACTCCTCCTACAAGCTTTAACCAGTGCTCTGCTGAACACTGATAGAAGTTACAAGACTGCTCTAACTGCAGACGAGAAAAGGTATTTAGCAGTTTATGTGTACTAAAAGAATTGCATTTCCATGCTCTGTGTACTGTGGGAGACCAGATAAAGTGAATGCAGGGTCCTAGGTTTAAAATTTCAATTTTGAAAGAGATCAAACCGGCTCTGTTACTAAAAAGCCCAAATGATGGAGTTACGACTGTCCTATTTTGGTCACGCTGTTAGAAGAGAAAGATCACTGGAGAGGGGAAATAATGTTTGGGAACATCGAAAGCAGCAGGTGAGAGGGAGACCAGCTACTAGATGGTTGGACACATTGACTACAGCTGTGGGGATGACACTAGAACAGCAATGGGCAAACTACGGCCCGCGGGCCGTATACGGCCCGGCGGACCTTTTAATCCGGCCCGCGGAGCTAGGCTCCCGCTAGGCTCCTGTCACAGTCCGCCCTGAAGACCGGTGTTGCATGAAAATCTGTCTCCTATGAGGATATGTCCCCCTCGACGTATGTGCGCATGTACCGGAGATCGCCGATCGGCTGCTAATGCCTGAAACTGGCACATGCGCAGATACGTCGAGGGGGACAGATCCTCATAGGAGACAGATTTTCATGCTACACCGGAACGGCATGGGAATACGGCGAGAGGAACGCGCGGAGCAAAGGTAAGTGAATTGACACAGGGGGGACTTAATATAGGGGATGAATTAATATGGGGAATGAATTACTATAGGGGGGATGAATTACTATATGGGGGATGAATTACTATGGGGGATGAATTACTATGGGGGATGAATTACTATATGGGGGATGAATTACTATATGGGGGATGAATTACTATGGGGGATGAATTACTATAGGGGGGATGAATTACTATAGGGGGGATGAATTACTATATGGGGGATGAATTACTATGGGGGATGAATTACTATATGGGGGATGAATTACTATATGGGGGATGAATTACTATATGGGGGATGAATTACTATGGGGGATGAATTACTATATGGGGGATGAATTACTATATGGGGGATGAATTACTATATGGGGGATGAATTAGTATATGGGGGATGAATTACTATGGGGGATGAATTACTATATGGGGGATGAATTACTATAGGGGATGAATTACTATATGGGGGATGAATTACTATATGGGGGATGAATTACTATGGGGGATGAATTACTATATGGGGGATTAATTACTATGCTTACTATGGGGGAATATTACTATACTTACTATGGATGACACATACACATCGTTCATCTACTCTTGGTCCGGCCCCCGGGTCCAATATATGAACCCATTG
The DNA here is from genome assembly GCF_062004578.1 of Staurois parvus. NCBI lineage: Eukaryota > Metazoa > Chordata > Amphibia > Anura > Ranidae > Staurois > Staurois parvus. Next base: position 6,527,219 of record NW_028318510.1, read on the forward strand.
CGGCCCTCAAGTCAAAAAGTTTGCCCACCCCTGCACTAGAAGATCTCACCAGACTAGCACAAAACCGACTTCTTTTTAAAATGCTCTTTCATCAAAGCGCTAGAACTCAGACACGAGTTGATGGCATTTAAAAAAAAAAACAGGCTAGGCCTGGTTCCAGACAACCTTGACTCAGATGCAGAGGATTGAATGATGCTGGCCATCAGAATAAGTACATCTAGCAGCATAAAATAATATTGCAGGGGAAATCTTTGGCTTGAAGCTAAATATTGCAGCAAAGCTGGTTTTGTTACCTTATCTTTTAATGGGCTATTCATTTTTTATTTGTTAATTTTGGCTGGAGCTCTGCCTAAAAACTTGAAGCAGCCATTATCCTCCCCGAAAGTAAAAAAAATGGCTAACATTAAAATATAGTAAGAGAAAGTCGTTTAAAACAAGCCCTTATCTATTATAACAGAATGTTTCCTCCAAGTGGTAAATTGTACTGCCAGAAAAACCCGAGGGAAGATTGCTTGTTTGCAAATGCTATGTAACCAGGTTTATTTTTGGAATTTGTGGTATTGTACCACTTAAACCACAGCTGTTACTTCCAAAATGACCATTTCATTCCCTGAATAGGGGCTGTAAATATATATTTATATATACTAAGCAAACAGAGAAATGCCAGTAAAATGTATCTATACAGCGTTCCAGTCTACGGATGCACATAGTGCATGATTTACGTGAAGCCAGGGCAGAGCCAGGGGTCATGCTTTGTCACTGGCATGTTGGGAATGAAGTCAAATAGAACATGTTGTTCTAAGGCAGGAACCGTGCAGCCACTTAAACCTACAGTAAGCCACAGTCTAATTGAAGGTGCTTCAAATCAATTAACCTGAGTCTGCGGCCTGCTACAGAAAGGGCATTGTCTGGGTGCTGTCTGTAAATGCTGTTAAAGAAAGCTTGTACTAAGGGAGACATGGAGGCTGCCATTGCTACTTCTCATTCTGCAAATGCTAGTTTATTGACTGTTATCTTTACTTCACCATTGGGCTCAATTCACAAAGCTTTAACTCATGGATCCATATTTCAGCTATGCGACTGATATTTTCAAATCTCATTTGAAAAGTTTCTCTATTTTAACCCCTTGGCGTCAGCACCTCCTGGCCCTTTAAGGGTTTCAGAAGCAGGGCGGCGGGGCAGGGTTTTAGGGTCATGTGACCGCCGTGATTCGCCGTCACATGATCAGGAAAGGTCCCGATCGAAAGAGGAGATCGGGACCTTTCCATTAGTACCGGACATGTGTGCTGCGAGCGTGCAGAGCGCGCGTTCTCAGCACATATGTTATTCTTAATTGCACACAAATGTGCAGCCGCTTGGCGTCAAGGCCCAGACCGCAGGAGACCCACATTTGTGTGCAGCTGGCACGAAGAGACTAAAAATAGGGATTCTCTTACACAATTGTCTCAGTGACAGTGGTCACCAGGACAAATGGAGAGCATGAATCTCCCTAACAGAGGCACAGACAGGAGTAAAAACCTTAAAGGTGCTGCCTCACCCCAATAGTTCGGAGTGCTCACTCCAAAATATTCCCTGACACAGGGAAGATCACATGATTGGACCAGAGTGCCCTGAGAATAGGCAAGTATAAGCATCTTTCTTGCAAAGTTTCCAAACCATGAGAATCTACACAGAAGGAGTCTGGTATTATAAAAGCCATGCCAAGATGAAAAACAAAAGTTGGTGGATATGTTTTATCCTTTGTATTTATTTCTATACTGAAGTTTATGGGTTCTGCTCAAAGTAGATTTCATTGTTATGGTCCTGTTAAAGATGGTGGAAACACAAATACCTGCAAGGCTATCTGACCATTGGAGTCTGACTGATATAAAAGACTGGCAGACACACTTGAAAATATTCTCTTCCAATTCTGACACCTGATTCAGAAAGCATTTTCACTGAAAAAGCAAAATGTTGGCATTACCATTGCTTGATGAGAAGCTATTACTGCACACACCATGTTAAAGCAGCCCTGTGACTTACAGAGTAAAGCCTGAATGCCACCTCCTTACAATAGCTGCCACTTCCCTTAGCATGCTGTTAAAATTTTACATGATAATTGCCACCGCTATGCTTGGTCAGGGTATAACTGCTATAATGGAGATGCAGCTGGGGGGGGGTCAACTGGTTGCAGTCAATGAAGCAATGGTTTTGCCTGAACACACCTACTGCCATTGACACTGACCGTGTGGCTGTCCAACAACAGTTCCATACTACCAACTGTATCTGGACTGATGTTTTGGTGGTGGTAGGTTTACCAATCAGAATTGTTGAAAGCAATGCCATACAATATAGGCTTTAGATCCACTTCCCAAGATATGTCAACCCCCAAACACTTGTGTGCTGTAGCATGCTTGTAAGGTGTCACTTTAAGTAAGAATCATAACAATGCTATTGTTGAAAACAACCAATACAGTTTTAAAGTCAATCTTTAATAAGCTAACTTAAACCAAACAAACACAAGTCCCCTCTGCATTTACATCCCTATTCAGTAACATTAAAGGGACCAATTTGGGCCTGGGTATGGTTTGTGAGTAATTTGTCAAGACCATCATAATGTCATAAAAATGAGAACTTAAATCTGAACCCCTTTAAATTCTAGATTTGTAGACAAATCTTGAAAATTATTTTTTAAGGGTAAAAAAATTAGGGATTGTAAAACAAAGGACATGGGAAGCTGGGCACATCCAAGGTGAAAATGTACCAATGTAAATAAATATATATATATATATGTATATATATATATATATATATATATATATATATATATATTGTGGGAACTCGCTTCAGAGTGGTAGAGCTTTTTTAAAGCACACAGCAACTCGCTTCTTCTTAAGGGCCTTTTTGCCCAATTTTATTTAAAAGAAAAAGTTCCAGAAATACAAATGCTTCCCACACAGGGGTATCCACATCAAACAAATGCAAATGATATTCAGCCTTCTGGCTGGTACACCGATTTCCGTCTGTCTCCTGCAGACTCTATCAAAAAATGGCTTTCCCGCACACAGCTTGCCAATCGCACACAGCTTGTCTGGCTTCCACCTCTACTAGGTGAAGCCCACCTGACTCCAAGGCAGTGACCTCCTGCCTGCTGGGGTGGAGCCCTCCTGACTCCTATCTGCCGGGGTGGAGCTCAGAATCATGACCTGACCTCCACAAAAAGGCCTGCACACACCTGTCATCACACTGGCTGCTCTCAAAATATGGGCCCAGGATTGGAGATTTCATCCCTCCCAAATCTCTTAGAAATCTCCAGGCTACAGGTCCCAAAACAGGCTTTACAAACCAAAGAGGAAACTGATAAACCAGTTTCCTCTGCATTATGAGAACTGCCTGGAGCCCCTCAACCTGTATGGTTGAGAATCCTGGGTCTCCATCGTGATTTCCACCGTGGCAGGATACCGCACTGCCACAATATATATAAGGGAGAATGTCTTTTTTTAATGCAATTCGGTAGCAATGTCAATCCTTTTATTTACATTTATAGGAAATGCTTCTAAGCTTTATATATGTGCTGCAATCATATATTTTGCTTGTTTAATTTTTTCTCACTTTTACATAATTGTTTGGCTTAAATATAGCATCAGCCCCTCAATTTCATCTTTGCAACTTGAAAAAAAAGCTTTAGTAGTTTTGGCTGTAACACCTCATTTTTTTATCCAGCAGTAATAGGTCTGAATTAAATGGCAGGCATAGCTGCCACAACAGGGCTAAAATTTAGGGTACTCTTTCTCTTAAAATACAATTAAACGAAATCCCTTTGAAGCTTTTTTTTCATAGTACAATATTACAATATTGTTTTGTCTAAAACATCTAATAAAATAAGAGAGTGCACAAAAACTATTCGAAACCACAACCTCACATTCACCAAAACCTCTTCCATCCCCATCTTTCCAATTATCCTAAAATATAGATTTCAGGTATGTGTTTGGAAAAAATGGCAAGCATCGCAATCCTGCATGAGCACTTGAATAGGCAGCAAATTGAAAGACGTCTGAAGTCTGGGCCTTTCCTAATGTATCTGCTGCCTACAACACCGCTGAGGTCTGCTGTCTCTGCCTGCAGTGTATTAGTGTAGTAAAAGAAGCCGATTTTTGCCCTGCATGAAGAAACACATGACTACGCACCAAAGAGCTTGGTGGGACCAGCTCCTCAATGAGACAAGTCAGCATCAAAAGGCATGCTATCCTTCTCTTCAAGGGAACATAGCAGCAACTTTCTTTTATAGTGCTGCTAATGCATCCTTTTCCTCCTCCTCTTTCTTATGGGCATCTATTTCAGCTTTTTCTTTTAAAAGCCTACCGACATAGACTGCCTGTTCTTTCACAACATGAGAGGAAAGGCAGGCAGCAGTGTATGAAGGGGAGAAGTCCTACAGCCAAGGGGAAGAACAGACAGCAGGCAAAATTAAATGTACAATCCTTCAACTATAGGCAACTCGCCCTTCCACAAATTAAAGTTTTATTATGTAGAGATGTAATGAACCGGACCCAGACCGCACTTGGGTATTTCCGTTATAGTCCAGCTTCCCTGTCCGAACACAAATCCACGGACACCACCGCTGACCTTGCAGGAAATAAACAACACAAGACTCTCTTAAGACAGGAAATCAACTGCTCTATTTATACACAAACACAAGATATATACACAGGGCAGGGAAATACAACCAGGAACAGGAAACACATCAGCAGGCCATCCCCTCAGGAGGGAAGGGCTGGCGGAAACACCCCCCACCAAACCAAGACACACAATAGAACAATGGGATACACCATGTGGCAGTAGACAATACAGGAACACATACATCCCATAATAGTTTGCTGGTAAGCAAGACACAATAGAACAATGGGGCAACCACATGGCAGTGAACAATGGACAACACCCACACCCAACCTATACATGTCTACACAATATCCGGACAGAGCACCCAGTGCCCCTAACAGGCACAGGGTGGGCTACACATAAGAGAAACAACAGGGGTCCCCCCACCCCAAAAAGTCACTCCCGTCACAAGAGATATATTTTGTTTTACTCTAGTCCTTCATTTTTGGAGGCTTTGGCAGGTTACACTTGTTGCCGACAGAGGCAAACCTGCCCTTTGCTTGCAGCTCATCAGTGCATACTTATGTGATGAAGTTGTGTTGACTATTGCACACCATATTTATCCGCCCTATTGCCAAAGCTGCCATTAAATTCTCCTAGATTGTAAGCTCTAACAAGCAGGGCCCTCTGTTTCTTCTTGTACCAAATTGTATTGTAACTGTAATGTCTACCTTTATTTTGTAAAGCGCTGCGTAAACTGTTGGCACTATATAAATCCTGTATAATAATAATTACATTTATATTAAAGAATGAGAAAGGCAGGTCAAAAGTCAGAAGGGTAGGTTCTGCACAGGGATTTAGTCATTTTTTCTCTTTTTTTTTAAATGTATGTACAGAGTTAATTTTTTTTTACAATTATATATAATTTGTATTACTTTTAAAACTGTAATTCCTCTGGTGAACCAAACAAGGACAGCAAGCAACTTGGTTATTCCATTAACATAAAAAGAAAGTCCTAGGCCTATACCCCACCTAGTCCCTATGCAAAACTAAAAAAGGCTGCCAGCCCTTCTATAATTAAGAGGGAATTCTAGGTAGCAGCATATGGAGGGGGTGCAGGGGATTTTACAGACACAAAAAAGGGAAAGCAGCATTTAAAAATTTAGGCATAGACTTTCACAGTCATAGGATCCCAATCCTTTCCAAAATCTTCCTTTTGTGGCTGCATGTACCAGAGCTGTTTTTATTTTCACTCTGCCAGTGGTGAATGGGGCGGGAGTGCAGGAGGTAGGCAAGTGACTGATAAACTATTTTTCTTTTTATAAAAAGTGGAAAAAATCTGACTTTTGAGACACCACACAGATTATGTATAAAATTGCACATTGTTGAATTCATACAATCATCACAAAGCTGTTTTAGATCTATAGTTAGACCTATTTTATAAAAACACAGATGTCTTTACAGTCTTACAGCAATAAACCTTCTTACTGAGACCTCCCCAACTGCCCAACTCATATTTAATGTACCATAAGCTTAATTGTAAAATACACACACACACACACACACACACATATATATATATATATATATATATATATATATATATATAAAAATATATATATATATATTTATATATTGGATATAAAAAGTCTACACACCCCTGTTAAAATGTTAGGTTTCTGTGATGTAAAAAAATGAGACAAAGATCAATCATTTCAGAACTTTTTTCACCTTTAATGTGACCTATAAACTGTACAACTCAATTGAAAAACAAACTGAAATCTTTTTTTTTGGGGGGGGGGGGCAGTAAACATAATGGAGGGGGAGAACGGGCAGACTATTCTCCTATATGGCCAAAATTACCTAAAGTTGTCCAAAGGCCCTAAAAGTACTACTCATACTCTAGTGTTTACGGTAATACCTCTCATGTGTGGCACAACTGCTGTTTATATACACAGTTGTGCCCTATGCTCATTTTTGCATTTGTGTGTATGCACGGGGCAACAGGGGTGCTTTTGAATTTTTTTTTAAATTTGTTTTATTTTTCTTATTTTCGTTTATTTTTTTAACACTTTTTCTTTTCATTTAACTTTATTGCTATCACGTGGGGCTAACAAGCCCCTATATGACAGCATGGGCAGGAGACAGGTTCTCTTTATGTAGACATCGGAGGTCTATTAGACCCTAATGTCATCCCTACTCTTTATTGAAGCTAAGCAATCACAGCCTTTCTCACTGTTGTCACTTTGTAAAACGGGTAGCCACTATGCTCTATCCCCATGGCCACTGGTCTTGTCTCTGCCCCGCTGTAGTTCTTTACAGTGAACAGAAACTTAATTACATCATTGCTCTATGTAGCAAGCGGACTTGAGAGTCTGAGATGAGAGTCTATGCCAGCCACTGTGGATAGTCAGCCCTCAGCTCCACCTCCACCCTCCATTTCACCTCCAGTGCTCTGCACAGGTTGTCTCTCAGGTTAGCAGATACAGCTCTCAGTGCTACTCAGATACACAGAATATAACTGGTTACTAACATTTATAGGTAAAGTTGATCCAGGGACTATCCAATTGCCTTTCGGGGGATCAGGAAGGAATTTTTTTATCTGCAGGAGCAAATTGGATCATGCTTTGCTGGGCTTTTTTTTGCCTTCCTATGGATCAACTGTGGTATAGGATTTTAACTTTTTTTTTTAATGATTTAACTGGCCAGACTAACTATGTACCTCCACCCTTTACTCCGCCTTCAGTTCATTGCACATGCTGACTCAGCTCCTGCATTTCCCTTTGCATTGTGGGAAATGTAGTCTTCTTTTCCTTCTCAGATGTGATGTACAGCATAAGAGAATGTCAACCTCCCTGCGCCAGGAGCAAGCTCTTTTTTCTTAAGGAAATATGATGTCACTGGGACTGGAACTCTTGGATTACAAGAAAAATAAGGCACTATTATTTAAACTGTGACAGCAGTTCAAGAGAACTCAGGAAGAGAATCAGTAATTGCAAAGATAGTTAAAACATGGAGTTCAGCTTTAAGTTTTAGACATTTGCTGCTTATGGTATCTTGTGTGGTAGCGTTTATGGCTCCTTAAAATGAATTTGTTTAATAACAATTACACATGAAATAAGTTTGAGGCTACTTAGAGAACAATGTAATTTATTATTTAAAATGATAAAAACAGCACCAAGCAAAATTCAAAGATAAAATCAGTGAAATACTGTCCTATAAACACTGATATTGTGCTAACCTCACAAACTCCAGTGTAATTTTTTTTTTTTTATTGGCTTCCACCCCTTCCTGTATTAACAAAAAAAATCTTTGTCAGCCAACACTCACCCATGCTCCCTAACTCCAGTGCTGCTCACATATCCAATGTAGTCTAGCTCTAGTCTTCTTCCAGGTTAATTCTATCCAAGGTTCATTCAACCTAAAAGAATGGAAGGGGTTAAAACTTTAACTGAATCAATCTTTTTAAATCTATAGTTTTCCATTAAAGTGATTCTGAAGGCATAATTTAAAAAAATATATATAATAAACATATCTATACTTACCTGCTGTGTGCAGTTGTTTTGCACAGAGCAGACCAGATCCTCCTCTTCTCGGGTCCCTCCCTCCTGTCAGGTGTCCCCACAGCAAGCAGCGTGTTATGAGGGCACAGGCTGTACCTTGTGTCCATTCACACACAAAGCTGCAGCTTGCACCGCAGTCTCTCATTGGTTCACTTGCTGTGATTGACAGGAGCGGGAGCCAATGGCTGTCTCAGCCAATGAGAAGAGGGAGTCTCGGGATGGGGCTTAGGTTAGTATAGGGGGGGCTGGGGGGGATGCTGCACACAGAATGTTTTTTACCTTCATGCATAGAATGCATGAAGGTAAAAAACCTTCAGCCTTTACAATCACTTTAAATATTACTTGATCTTTGATCTCGCTGGCGGAGGTGCATGGAGCATGGAGGTGCTTCCATGTTTCTCTTACAAGCACAGCCACTCAGTGCGAGATCTTTCTCATCTCCCTATTGGCACAGTGAAAGAAAAGTTCTGAAGCACTTCTCTTATGACAGAGTCGGTCAGTGAGAGATCTTTCATTTCCCCTCCAGCACATTGACCTCCCCATGGGCACATGGGCTTGGCCCAGAGCCAAGCAGAGGGAGATCTTTCCTATCTCCTCACTGGCACACAGAGCAATAATGCTAATGCTCACAGGGTGATTAGGGTGTGCCCAGGCACATCCAGCAAACACTGTACATATGCCTCTCACAACATCATATTTACGATTACTCATGGAAAAACCAACAACAATAGGGAAATAACTAGAAATGCTCCCAGCTGCACAAAATAAATGCTTTAGATGAATAATACATCTAGCATGCAGGCTACATTCTTAGACTGAATGCAAAGGTGGCTTTTAGAATATATGATGCTTTTTGGACTTGCATTAGTTACGCGCTGGCCCAAAAATGTACTATATTTTGTCTTTTTTTTTTAAACAGCTGCAAACAAAATCTTCCTTAATCGGTTACATTTTTTCTTAGGGAAGAAAAATCATATTGTCAGGTTTTACAAGTTGTGTATATGAGCAATCAATTACATAATGTTATAGTACTGTAGAAATCAATATACTGGAAGCCAAAGCAATGAACAATTCCTGATTGTATCTCATGAGGGTTTAATGTGTATGAACATGTTGAATGCTATTAAATAGATATCTGGCATCTGTTTTCCATTTCACATAGTGGTACTGTACTAAAACATGGATATAGGAAATTGACATTTGTGTGTAGGAACTTTTACAGGTATATCTTTACATATCTATACATACGTAAATATTCACCCTGGAGGTTAGCAATTATGATTATGTGTCAGGGCAAATTTATTATGACAGAAGAAAATGTTATTTTTTTATAACAAGTTTAAATGTATAGTATCTTCCAAGAACAGAGTATAGTGTATATACAGTACATTACAAATTTCCCAGCCTGTTGTAGAACAAAAACTCTAAATTTCTCTTTTTTAAAAATCATCCTCCTACACTTTTTCAAATGAGTTTATTCTTCAATATTTCTATTTTTGGGAAGATCATCTGTTATGGACTTTGTCTTAGATGATGGATCTATATTCCTGGATGATGTTGGATTTACATCGTGGGGCATATTTAAGTGTTCTTGCATAGCAAGAGCACTTATTGTTATCTCACAAGTATATTCTTATTCTTATTATAGCCAAATTTGCCATGCTAACTCCTCCCACAGTTTTTACACTACAAAGACAAGTAATATATCAAAACGTGCGGATTGTTCCCGATCAGATTGCTATTACTTTGTGGAACGTTTTGCCGAATCGTTCACAAAATATCGCGGTTTTTGTGGCAAAATTTTCCCATAGGAATGCATTGAGCAGCAGAGCACAGCTAGAGTGTGCAAAGGAAAAATCAGAACATGATTTGTAAACTGCCATCACTCTGTCATTTTCAAGCCCACCTACACATATCTTATATCAAAACGTTCAGCTAACCCTGCTGTCACTAAAAATGTTCACGGCTAGGACATACTCCTGATAGTTTTCAGAATATGACCATTTGTTTGCAACTCACCCCTCCCATTGACTTTCATTGAAACTCCACTCTAGATACCTGAAATTTTAAGGGACGTATTTAAACTGCGACTGTGCCTTCATTTTTTATTTTTCAGAGACATACTATACATCAAAATTTAGCCCTGCTTCTTGTGATTGTCACAATATAAGGCTCTTTGCTGTAGCATTTATACTTTTAAAACTACAAGTGTTTGAAGATGGCAATCGCCAGTGAAGTTGGCAAGTTTAAACACTGTTTAGAACAGACATGCTGACATTCCTGACTGAGTGAGTTGCTACAGCAACCAAACATGACTCACACGCAGCTGTGTCATTGAGGCTAACTGTGAACTCCAAAATACAAGCTGAAATCCATTTATCCCTCTGTCAGGCTTGCTATGTGCACTGCTTACATTTCATGAATCATTTGGTAAGGGTTACTTGCAAGAACACTTTACACAATTTCCCAAGAAATTGTAGATTTTCTAGTTTATTAATAATACAATTTCAAAGGTATGTGTATTTTATTTACGATTCACTTTTTGTGAATTAGTAACAAGGGGGTAGAGGCAGATATCTGGGGACCTGCTTATTTTAAAGGAGATTTACAGATTATTAAAATCCCTCCCCCCAGAGATCCCTCATTGGCCTTGAACATAGGGACAAGATACCCTTGTGCCCTTGTATGGTTCAGGAGGGGACTTCCTTTTCTGGCCATCTAGGCTGAATGCCTGGATAAAGGTCTGGCATGGATTTTGGTGGGACAAAAAACAAAAACAAAAAAAGGAGCAGGGCTCCCCTCAAAGTCATACCAGACATATGTCCAAGAATGCAGCCTGGATGGACAGGATTGGGTTTATGGCCCCTCCTCTTGAACCATACCAGGCCACATGCCATCAATATGGGGAGAGTAGCTTGATGGGGATCCATAAAAAACCAGAATGAACAACAACCCGTTTACCTGCCAACATGAAGACGATGACTTTCACTGACCATTTTCTCTTGCTGGACTCTCACCACAAGTGGCAGCAACGCAGCAGGTAGCTAAACGTCAGCAATCCGGCCAGGGATGTTGGCTGCCATCATTGCCCATATATGGTCAGGACCATCCCAAGGATGCCTGCCAGATCATTTAAAATTTCAAACAAGCTGACGGGTGGGTGAGCAGAAGATGTACTTTAGTGGCAGTAGTACTACTGCAGCTAAATGAATGTTTTCCAGCTGCAGCTGGAGGTTTGGGGAGGCAGGAGAAATACCCAAATCTAGCAATTAAATTTGCCCATTCGGTCAACAGCTTGGACTTGGTTAGAACGCAAGGTTGACCTGGACCTGAAGCTCATCTTTAATCAGCAAAAACTCTAATTGCTCTTTAGCTGCTGCCGCCACCCCTATTTTATGTTTTTTTTTTCTTTTTTTGCAAATGCACTTTTCTTTTTTGCTTTCAGTTAGGTTTAGAAAACAACATTTTCTATGTACGTGCATATATGTGGGGGTGGAGGGGCCTTAAAAAATGTTTGGGGGGGATGTTATGTGCTTGAGTGTAACTTTATTTAAAAAAAAAAAGTTTTTTTACTTAACTTTTTTCTTCAGCACCAATTGTTTGGTGACAGGTTCTCTTTATTGAGACATGCAGGGTCTAAAAGACCCTGCATGTCTCTACTGTGATCCATTAGATGGATCCATTAGCTCCATTAGATGTATTGCAATGCAAACTGCATTGCAGTACATCTTTCCATGACTATTCTAGCTGGGAAAGTGACAGTCATGACCCGGAAGTGATGTCATGGATGTTGCCTTCCAGGTCACACAAAGAAAGGGAGAGGAGTAGACGCTCATCTGCTCGTCCGGTCATCCACTCGTCCGCTCTCCTCTCTCCCCTCCATCCATCAGCACCTTCCATGATGCTCCCCGGGCCTGCAGATGGGCAAGCAGAGCCCGCATACATGACATGCCTGGGGGGGGGGAGGAGTTGGAAGCAATCATCAGCAGCAGAACCACCTGACTGCTTCCACCTGACAGGCACGGCACCAGTCTGCATGTCAGTTCTATACACAATCCTGAGGGCTGCAGTCATTGGATTGTGCATAAAACCCCCCACTGTCAGGTCTGTATGGTGTATGGACCCAGCAGCGAAATGGTTAAAGTGGCAGTGGTTTGATGCCATGCTCATCACACTTTTATTATTTCCAGTAACACTTGAGTGCTGAAGTGTTATCTGGTTTTCATTTTTTTCATGATGCTTTTAGTAGGTTTTTCTAAGCACAGTAGACAGGCTGGTCTGCAGGTAGCAGTCAAAGACAGCAGGTAAACTATATTAATAAAATCTACTTGAGGTCTAGGTTCTCTTTTAAACGAGGACCTTCATAGTCTATTGAGTGTCCAGGCTGGGCCACTAGCCAGGGCTTGCAAGGTACACATTGGAGAGTCTGGCTTTCCCTACAGCCAGTGTGCTGTATGAGTGGGTCTTCAGCACAGCAGGCGGTTGTGTGACAGAGGGATAAATCTACCTGTCCCCTGACACCATGGACCTGCTCACTTTCATAACATTAGAGAAAATTATAAAAAAAACCTTGCAGATGATGCTTTAACTACATTGTTTCCGCTTATCTGGGCCAAAAAATATATTCTTTACTTCATTACCTGCCACCTCTCCCAGACTGCCACCATTACCAGCTCTTTCCCCATCTGCAGCTCTGCCAACATTTCCAGCCCCTGCAACCTTTAGTGGTCTGCCACCATTACTAGCTCCTACAGCCTTTCCTGCTCTATTCTGGTGCTCATGTACTGAAATACACATATAATGTTTGCCTCATCTGAAAATGTTCTAATATTGGCTGCAAGGTAAATCATGCTCTGAGTTGCCTAGTTTGCTGCCTGTTCCAGTACCCTGGCACTCAAAAATATTTGTAGCTATTGTCTCTTTGAAATAATATAGTCTAATGTTTATTTCAAATAAAAACTGCTGTATCTCTTCCTCTTAAAGTTCAAATTTCAAATCAAGCTGTTTACATACCCAATATTTTTGGCTACTGTCTCTGAAATGATACAGTCAAATTTTTAATCATGATAAAACCTACCTTGTCTCTCATTCTGAAAATGCAGCCCAGTAAAGCTTCTTACATAGTGTGCATTGAAGGGGTACAATTCTTCTAACTGTTGTCTCTGAAAAACTACATTCTAATTTTAATCCACAAACCTACCTTGTTTATTTCTTTCTAGAATTGCAATCTAAAAAAATGCTTACCTTTTGTGCAGCGGGTCTGTATAGTTTTTCTGGCTGTTGTCTCTGAAATAATTCAATCCACTCCACAGCCACATGTGCCAGATGATATACAGATTTAGATCTGTATTGTATTTGTATTTTCCTCTGTGTATTCAACCAGCTGGATTTTGGGTGGGTCGCTCTAGTGGAGGCCAGCAGTATTGCAGACTGTGATAACTCAATCACAGCTGGTTGTACTTTCTCAAAATAAGCTGTTCCCTCTATCACCAAACAATGTGCTTGCCGTGGTCTGTACCCTTGACATCTAGTGGCGTGATGGACAGCGATGCCTCACTTATTGCCTGGTCTCCCCCATCGCTGTACACTTGGTACCCCTTTTATGACACTAAAAAAATAATATTTTCTATACCTTTTAGTTTTGTTGTAGCCACTACTTTGTCCATTAAATTCAGGCCTATTACTGTTGGATAGAACAGCTGTTGTCACAGCCAAAACTACCTGAATAAGGTTCAGCTGACATCTGGAAAATCATACTGTCCCATAATGCCACTTACAGCATAAATGTATCTCCCAAGCATGTCATTTCAAAGATTGCTAGTTTCCCATGTCACCTTTGAGTGTGCATTATAAGGACCATTTTCCTGCTTTTTTCCAATATACACACACCTGCAACTTTATTAGGTACATCTTGCTAGTACTGGGTTGGACCCCCTTTTGTCTTCAGAACTGCTTAATTCTTTATGGCATAGATTCAACAAAGGTGTTTGAAACATTCCTCAGAGATTTTGGTTCATATTGACATGAGTTACTGTTGCCTTTCTACATATGTCATCCCATTCTCCTCTGACCTCAACACCTGCCGCTGGATATTTTCTCTTTTTCGGATCATTCTCTGTAAACCTAGAGATGGTTGTGCATGAAAATCCCAGTAGATCAGCAGTTTTTGAAATACTCAGACCAGCCTGTCTGGCACCAAAAACCATGCCTAGTTCAAAGTAATTTAAATCCCCTTTCTTTCCCATTCTGATGCTCGGTGTGAACTCCAGCAAGTGGTTTTCATCACGTCTAGATGCCCAAATGCATTGAGTTGCTGCCATGTGGTTGGCTGATTAGCAATTTGTGTTGCCAAGCAATTGAATAGGTGTACCTAATAAAATGGCTGGTGAGTGTTTATTGCTCATTAGCCTTGAAAATAGGCAGAATTAAAAATAAAGATTCACACCCAAAGATGTCAGGGAGTTCACTGCTAAGTTTAAAGTAGGATTGCACAAAACTCCTATCCCCATGAATTATACCCAGACAGATTTTCTCATCCCTATTCTTTTTTTCATTTATACAATTTTATCAATTCTATTTTCTGAATTAGTCCCTTGCTCAGAAATTCATTAAATAAAATCCTGCTCTAGTTTCCCTCTAATAAAAGCCACATATCTGAAAGCCTAGGCAATAAATCACATTACCTCTGCTGAAGGGCAAAACCAGCCAGCCTAAACTGTGATGATTCCCTTCAGCAGTGATCACAGGACCAAGTACCTATGCCTTCTGACATGTTTCTAGTGCTGCTACAATATTTTCATATGAAAGTTAAATATTTTAGCTCATTTACTACTTTTTATTTATCTATCCTGGCAAGATTGTCAACTCAGCTTTATGTTAATATTTGGGTATAAGTCCGTTTTAAAGGTCAAATTATACTTTAAAGTCACCTTACCAGGGTGTGGATAAATTAAAACATTACAAAATAAACCAGAGCATTCATCCAAATTCTGATGATTCACCATTTGCAGCTGAAGTCAATTTATTTTGTGGCGTATTTATTATATAAGCCTGTATCGCATTACAAGTGTGAATCATGGCATCTTGAGTGGAGGCTGAGAATTTTGGCTTGACCTGCTCCTGCGGTTCAGTACTATATACTGTATGCGCTCTCAAATACAGGTTGAGATGGTAACTTCTGGGGACTGATCACTCGAGTCCACCACTGAAAGTACATTTCACAACCTGTTCCCAAAGCAGATTCATCCAGTGCCAAGCAGGACAAGTCATGTTTTATTGATCATATTTTCTTTAAAATTTAAGCTGCAAATCTCTTGTTTCTCTTAAAAGCTTCAAACCTCCCGTTTCTCTTAAAAGTATTACGAGTTTTCTTTCACTTTCATCCATCTGTCAAAATATTACCGGCTGGGAATGTAATTTCCTGCAGTTTTGACTTCAAACAAATAAGTCTTTCTGCAGAAATGTCTTTAAGTTAAAATGTACACAGTGAGAATGGCTTATAGATGGGAGTTTTGTATCTTTCGTACTCTAGTATTTATAGGTGCCTATTTAAATACGCACAGCATGTTGAATCTGTACGTGTGTTATGTCCTTCTCATAAAGAGAGGTTTGTTCCATTTTACACACCTTATTATAGAACACTGCTGGTTACTAATTTGGACACAGCGAAAGTTTATTTAAATTGTTTTCATAAGCTTTCAAAAAATGTTTGTAATATCAATCTGTTTAACTATTTCACTACAATTGCTGTAGCAATTTAGAATATATTGCATGAAGGCGCAAATACGTCTCTTGTATCTGACCACCCACTCAAATAATAATAATAATAGTAAATGAATTAATATGAAAGTGGAACTAAACTGTATCTGAGCACCACAAAACTGAAAGCAATATTTAATTAATTTTTAATATTCAAACCAAACTCACTCATCTATCCATGTCTTCATGGTTTATTTTGTAGCAAAACCAATTTGAAAAACACACCCTAGCATTCTTAGCTGTGGCTATCTTTAGTAAGGGAAGAAGATTTATGTAGCATGGCATCCATCTGCCCTTAGCTCAGGCATGTAGGCAGGTTGTTGTACTTAGCTAAGAAAGCCCCTCCCCCCACCAGATGAATGAAAACAAATTCCCAAAAAGACTCCTGAAACATATGGCATAATTTTGGTCTAGGCCAGAAACTAGGAAGCAATTGAAGAAATGTAAAAAAAGGGATAAAAATAAGCAAATATACAATCACAGACTGCTTTAGTAGGTAGACCTTGCTAGTACCAGGTTGGACCCCCTTTTGCCTTCAGAACTGCCTTAATTCTTTGTGGCATAGATTCAACAAGGTGCTGGAAACATTCCTCAGACATTTTGGTTCATATTGACATGATAGCATCACACATTTGCTGCAGATTTGTCTGCTGCACATCCATGATGCGAATCTCCCGTTCCACCACATTCTAAAGGTGCTCTATTGGATTGAGATCTGGTGACTGTGGAGGCCATTGGAGTACAGTGAATTCATTGTCATGTTCAAGAAACCAGCTTGAGATGATTTGAGCTTTGTGACATGGTGCATTATCATGCTGGAAGAAGCCATCAGAAGATGGGTACACTGTAGTCATAAAAGGATGGACATAGTCAGCAATAATACTCAGGTAGGCCGTGGTATTTATATGATGCTCAATTGCCACTAAGGGGCCCAAAGTGTGCCAAGACAATATCCCCCACACCTTTACACCACCAATTTGTGTTGCCAAGCAATTAAACAGGTGTATCTAATAAAGAGGCCAGTGAGTGTATGATTCTTGGCTCCCATTGACCAGGCGGCTGAAAGGGCAAATGTTTTGGTTTTCATCTAAACACTCAAACAACCTGAATCATCAGATCAATCTCATACTTATTATTCAGTGGGAGATTCACTACCATACTCAGCAGCCAGTGAGCTGGACTGCAAATGACTGCGAACTGCTCCAAATCCACTAGTTGGCATACCATAATGACCAGCGTATCTTTCTCTGTGATAGAAAAGCAGGGAGCTTTACAGACACAGGCTCAATGATACTGACAAAGTTACATCTCACCTGGATAATGTTGGGGGGGATCCTGCAGATGAATCCATGCTGCACTGTGCATATGCCTGCAGCTGTCACCCTATCTTCAGAGCTTCAGCATCTCTCTACTCCAAGATCTGTCTCACAATTTATCCTGTTCAAACCACACACTGGGCTGTAGGATGTCCTCTGTTGTCACCACCAATGGTCAATCCTCAGCTTGAATGCATTCTCATCCACAGTGGTAGTGCAATTATCTAATAAAAAGAGAGAGAGAAAGCTTGTCCTCAAGTAGAAAAAAAAACTGACTTTAATTATAAAAAGAAACAAAAATTCACAAATATCCAAAATGTTGTGCTTATCAAAACCTCTATCCCGGGATTTCCCTCAAGAGGCCAGCTCTCTATCTGTGGTCACCATGGGTTACTGCCTCATAATGTTGCTCATACTTGCTCATCTCTCTCACTTTCTCTTCTCCAGCTCCCCATATTTTGAAACAACCTATTGGAAAAAAAGCCATTGAATGGCAACCACAAGCAAACAGAGGGAAAGTTACTAAGCCTCCTTTACAAGTAGGAAATGTCTCTGACACACCCTTAATAATCCTCCCAAAAGTAAGTGGCTGAGTGTACAATAGCTTAACCCACTTCTTAAATTTTGAAAAGCCAAATTTAGTTAGTAACTGCATACATGACCATTTTACTATATCAAAGGTTTGCAGGCATCAGGGGAAATGATCACCCCATATCCATAATTAATGTTCCCAGTCTGTAAATTTGTAAAGACACTCTTATTAATGTTAATCACTCTTCCAGGGGGAAAACCTTTTTGGTCATATTTAATTATGATTATAGTAATCTTGTACAGTCATATGTCCAGCACTATAGCTATGATTCTAACATTCATATGTATTAAGGAGATAGAATAAAGTCATTTGCTGGAAAGAGGTTTCTTTCCTAGCTTTAGTATAAGAAATATAAAATCCTCTCTCATGGATTGCAGAATATCTTGATCCTGAGTATAATAGTAGATATTAAAGCTTAACTCCAGGCAAACAGCTAAGCAAACAGATTAGGAAAAGAGACAGGGGGATTTAATAGGGCCCCCCCTTTTTTTATGGAACTGTGGCAGGGGAAATAAAGTTTCACGTCCCCTCACTGAATAAATACAGTGGGGGAACATTCTAAAAGGTCAGTAGGGTTTTCAGTCCCCCCCCCATTGGTGTGAGGAGGAGAAATAAACAAAGTTTCAAGTCCCCCATTGTATACTAATATAAAGGGGAATGTTCTAGAAAATAGGAGTTTTTAGCCCCCCACTGCACCTGGACAGTTTTAAGCCCCCCCCCCATGGTACACTAATATAATGAGGAAGATTCTAGAAAATGGGAGTTTTTACTCTACACCTGGACATTCCTGGAAGAAAAAGTGACCAATAGAGAGAATTGGAGAGAGGAGATGGCTATAAAAGGGGGGTCCGTTAACAGAAAAAAAAGAAACCTGGGTGGCATCTCTGTGGTGCTCCCCTCCCACCCACCCATTTTTTCATCGTGGCCAATTATTATTGGTAAGTATCATATTAAATGATGGTAGATTACGTAAGTATGTTCATTGCTAAAAGCTGTATGGTTAATACATATGGTTGATAAGTGTTGTGTTAACCGCATGCCGCCCAGCCACTGTACATGTAGGGCGGCAGGGCGGCACTCACAGGCAAAACCACGTTTTAAGACATGTGTTTTGTAAACAAATAGGGGGCGCGCGCGAGGCACGCCGCCGCCGTTTTTGTCCTGTGGATCACCGCCGCAGATGTCAGTCGCCAGGTGACAGCCGCTCCTATGTCCCGGCGATCGGCGGCAATCAGTGACAGAGAGCACAGCTGCAGTAGCTGTGCTGTCTGTCACTTCCTTCTCAGCTCGAGGATGAGCTGATCGAGAAAGAGGAGTTTCTCTTTCTCGATCAGCCTTGTCCCGCCCAGTACACACCCCCATCCCCTAGTAAAACACTCCCCTCACTCAGATAACCCTTCCCTACAAAATAAAGTTAACCCCTTCCTCCCCGTTGCCATTAGTACAGTGTCAGTTTTTTTTTTTTTGCACTGATCACTGTATTAGTGTTTTTGGGGATGTCAGTGACCCCAAGTCAGTACCCCCCAATGTCAAAATGTCTGCCGCAGTCCCGCCATAAGTCGCTGGTCGCTGCCATAAGTCCCTGATCGCCGCCATAATTCGCTGATCGCCGCCATTATTAGTATAAAAAAAAACCTAAAAATCCCAGTATCTTTCCCGCCATTTGTAAACGCTATAACTTTCACGTAAACCAATTAATTTACACGTATTGGGTTTTTTTTTTAGCAAAGACATGTCGCAGAATGCATTTTGGCAGAAATTTATGACTAAATTTGATTTTTGCATTTTTTTTTTACTGGACATGTTTTATAGCAAAAAGTCCAAAATATAGTTTTTTTTCCTCAAAATTGTCAGCCTTTTTTTTTATAGCGCAAAAAATAAAAACCGCACAGGTGATCAAATACCACCAAAAGAAAGCTCAATTTGTGGGGAAAAAAGAATGTAAATTTCATTTATGTACCATATTGCATGACTGCGCAATTGTCCGTTAAACTAGCGCATCGCTGTATAGCAAAAAAATGGAGTAAATTGCAGTATTTATACCATAGTTTGTAGACGGTATAACTTCCACAAAAAGCAATCAATGTACACTTATTGGGATATTTTTACCAAAAACATGTAGCAGAATACATTTTGGCCTAAATGTATAACCAACTTTGAGTTTACTATATATTTTTTATAGCTGAAAATAAAAAATATTGTTTTTCTTCAAAATTTTTGGCCTTTTTTTGTTTATAGCGTGAAAAATAAAAAGCGCACAGGTGATCAAATTACACCGAAAGAAAGCTCTATTTGTGTGAAAAAAAGGACGTAAATTTTGTTTGGGTGTGTCAGGGCTCCCGGGTGTGACCAGAGGTGTGTGACTGACGCAGGGAAACGCAGACTTCAGATATGTTATAAACGATGTAATTTATTAACACTAACAATACAAACATAAACGCAGTGCAATACTAAAACATAACACAGTGCAATACTAAAACATAACACAGTGCAAACAAACCAAACCAACCACCCACAGATAACAGTACATACAATGCAAGCGTCGTTAGGCAGGCCGGGTCAATATCAATCGGGCAGGTAGGTACAGGGGGAGCAAGCGGAGAATGGTCGGAGTCACAAGCCAGGTTCAGCAGGTAGCGGGCAGCGTGGTACAGAGGGTCAGGCAGAGGAGAATGGTCAGACAAGCCAGGGATCAGAGCAGGGTCAGCAGAGAATCAGACAGGAACTGGGAACAGGGAGCAGGAACAGGATACAGGGCCCAGGAGAAACACAACACCAAGGCCGAGTCTGCAGGTCTGAATGTCCCTTAAATACACCAGTATAATTAGTTCCAGGTGTTTGACTGGCTGCAAGGTTGAGTCTCTGATTGCTGGGAGCACCCGCTGGCCAGCCCTGGTACTGCAGCTCATAAGGCAGCTGAGTCCCACTATTGCTGGCCAGTCCATTCCTGACAGGGTGCAGCATTGCATGACTGCGCAATTATCAGTTGAATTAGTGCAGCGCCGAGTAGCAAAAAGAGGCCAGGTCATTAAGGGGGGTAAATCCTCTGGAGCTAAAGTGGTTAATAAGTACAGCTTGAGTCGTAGTGACTAAGCTGGGGTTTTGAGTAATATTAATTAAAGTAAAAATGTTTTACAATTATTAGTGAGCTAATATGTAAAAATAAAGAATTATTATATAGAATGATATTTACACCAATAATAAAATGGCCGCTGCCAAGTTAGCGCCAAACAATAAGAGTTGTGGTCTTTTATTGTTATAGAATAAAGAATACTACCTACAGTCCCATAAATAAATATGCACTGGCCCTGCTGTGCTATGAATTGTTACAGTACATGTCAATCACCGGGTCCTGATCAATGATTGATTGCCGGGACCCACTGATCGGCTCTGTGTTTCACTCAACAAAGCTCTGTGATTGTAAACAATACAGAGCTGTGTTCAGTGAGGGGAACATGTTTTTTTCTCATTCCCTGCTATGCATGATGATTGTTAGAAGAGTGGAAGAGCCCGACTCTCGTTCCCGGGGTTGTCAGGAGCTGTGAAGGAGAGTGTCTTCTCTCTCTCACCGGGGGTGTCTCTCTCGCCAGTGTGTGGGGGGCAGTAGTAGTTGGTCAGTGCTGGCTCTCTCCGCACAGGGAGACGGAATATGGTGTTGGTCGGTGTCAGGTTCTCTTCGTGCACGGGGAGCGGGGGTTGACCGATTTTTCTGTTGCCTAGGGCAGCGCAACACGTAAATACACAACTGGATATACCGCACCGCATATATGTGAACCCAGGCTAAAGCTCTGTGATGTGAGAAGAGGACAGTGATGGAGAAGAAGCAGACTGATGAACTGATCTCTCTGTCTTTCTACACTCTCTTGCTACTCTTCATCCTTATCAGCACATGAGCAATGCAATACAACTGATTGGCTCTCAGTCCTCTCCCTCCCTCTCCCAGTCTAAGCTCAAGAGGCTGACCTAAAATTCAGTTAATTACACTAATTAAAAATAGTACGGTATATGGTAATGAATGCAGAGCTGCATTCACTTTTACATTTTACATTTTCCTTAAATCCATGAGCTTAGGAAGGTCATGCAAATCTTAAAGAATATGTAAACCCAACATTTCACATTCCTGATATGTGACTGCCATACTATATACTGGTATGAAAAAGTATTCTGTTGTCTTTGTATTGCTTCCTTTCTGTGAAATCCCTGGTGTTCCTGCCAGTCCCTCTGCTGTCCTGTTAAAAATTGACCACACTAAGCAGAACACACCGTGGTCAGTCCTGTAGCTATGCCAGGAATTCAGCCTCCTCCGCTCCAATGATCCGACTTGCTCTGACACGCCACAGCGATTCACTGGGAAGATCAGTGTGCTGCTGCTTCTCCTCCCCCAGCTCTTACGCAGCTGAGAACAGAGGCTATGTAATTACGTAAAAAAAGGTAAAAATGTGTATATAAAGTTTTTTATATCAATACACAAATGTTTTGCCTTTCATATCTATTTTTAACTGAATGTTATACAAGGTGAGGGTTCCTTGTATGATGGTAAAAAACCTTCAGTGTGCAGTTCCCCTCTCAGCCCACCTTCCCCCCTATACTGCACCCCGATGTGCACTAGAGCAGAAGCTCTCCTGGGCCTTTCTCTCCTCTTTGGCTGAGACGCAACAGCAGGAGCCATTGGATCCCACTGCTGTCAATCACAGCCTGGGGCCGAGTCACACTCTGTGTGTCTCATAGATGCACAGAAGCAGCTTGGGAGTGAGCAAGCACAACTACCCTTATCGCAAGCAGCTTGCTCTGGGGACACTAAGCGGGGGGGAGGGGTGTGAAGCACCAACCGGGGACCCAAGAAGAGCAGGATCGGGACTGCACTGCGCAAAACCATTGAACAGAACAGGTATTTATAATATGTTTGTTATTTTATAAAAAAATCTGAACATTTACAATCACTTTAAAGTGGTTGTAAAGGCTCAAGCTTTTTTGCCTTCATGCATTCTATGCATAAAGGTAAAAAACCTTCTGTGTGCAGCATCCCTCCCAGCCCCCCCACACAATACTCACCTAAGCCCCCTCTCAATCCAGCGATGTGCACTGGAGTCTAGGCTAGTCCCTGACTCCATCTCCTCATTGGCTGAAACAGAAGCGGGAGCCATTGACTCCCACTGCTGTCAATCACGAGAAAAGACAGGGGGCGGAGCCAAGCCATGTGTGAATGGGCACATGGAACAGCGGGGTGCCCCCATAGCAAGCTGCTTGCTGTGGGGGCAACCGACAGGAGGGAGGGGCCAGGAGCGCCAGCGAGGGACCCAAGAAGAGGAGGATCCGGGTTGCTCTGTGCAAAACCACTGCACACAGCAGGCAAGTACAGACATGTTTGTTATTTTTTCTAAAAAAAAATAAGCTTTTAGAATCACTTTAATTATCCAATCATGTGAAAAGCATTTGCATAGAACTGGGTATCGAAACTGAACAGAAATTTCCATTTCACAAGATTAGATAATTGAAGTAAATATTCAGAAAAAATTTGAGTGAAGATTCTCAACCCCTTTAGCAAATCAGCCTCTGTATGTCCTCAGTTTGTCGATAGAATTAATACTTTTTGGCAGCTGCTTTCAGATTATTTTTTTAGTTGCATATTTTATTAAATTTTTTTTTTTTAACATTAATATTACTTACCACATTCAAACTATTAAAAAAAATACTAAGCAAAGGCACAAACTGATATACAGTCTTGTACATATCAAACAGATCTAGTTAATGAAAAATAATTGTAAACAAATACCACTTCAGTTTGCATAAAACAAATTTAAAAACTGGAGAAAGAATTGTTCAAAATTTTCCATAAAAAAGGAAAGAAAAAAAGAAGAAATAAAAAAGTCTATAAATCATTCAGGGTTTTCCACATGAATATTTAGCAAAGTATTTTGAATACAAAATATTTTATACAAGAATACTCATTCAATTTTTTAGAATTGTGTACAAAGAAAAACAAGAAAAAAAAGGAATAACATAATGTTTAGCAGAAGAGATAATGTGCACTCCAAATTTTAAAACATGACTGATCTTCTTTATATACAAGTTTTCTCCCACCCTAAAATATTTGGTTTGTGTCTGTTTATATGCATAGTAAACTGTATAGGCATATTCTGTGTTGTATATAGAATATGTCTTGTATGTGTGTACTAAAAAAGTACAAAGCATAGAAAGCCTTCTTTGGGTTTGTGGTTTTAATGATTGATATGAACATGGAACATTCCATTTTAAACATGTATAATTACAGTATGTAAATGAAGCCTATATTACTACCATGGCTTGTAGAAGAGACTTTTTCAGCAAGAGGAAGATCACGAGAGCTCTTTTGAATGTTGTAGCATGCAAACTCATCACTGAATTAATGATTTTTGCATCATTATGGAATGTAGAAGGTCATTCTCTGATCTTCTTAGGATGGCCGGCATGAAAATAAGACATGAAAAATTCTTGTGATCCTAGCCTATCCATAAGTTATAAGGGTTGATCTGTGCAAAAACCACTTACTACCACATTTCTGGGCTTGTACAATGCTTAGGTGATCTGCACTAGGGACTTGGATGAAACAACTTCAATGGTGCCTATTTATGTTATCCAACATTGTTCTGTTGTATTATGGATAGAAGAAATGATAGGTGCTTTTTTTCTGTCTGTGTACTATCAGGGAAATATTTATTCACTTTCTGTCCCAGAAGCACAACAGGAAATCTTAAAAAGTTAAAAGGAACTCTTCCAAAGTGAAGGGAATTCCCCTTAAAGAAGAACTCCAGGATAGGCAAAAAAAAATCACCCATCAGTAAACCTTCCTACACAAAACGCTAAACAGTTAATGACGTTTTGAAAATCCTTACCATTTAGGAAAAAAGTCTAATTGAATTTTCATGACCTCACCTCTGTAATTCAAAAGCATCTGCTCTGCCAAGGAGGAGGTGTAACAGCAGGGATTACATCATATCCTCTCCTCTCTCTCTGCAGTAAAAGGAAACTACAGTTCCCATCAATCACAGGGAATTGTAGTGAATGTGAATGGGTACACCATACCTCCCAACTGTCCCTGATTTCAAGGGACTGTCCCTGATTTGGAACAAAGTCCCTCTGTCCATATCATTGGACTCATATAGATGATATATCATCTATATATATATATACAGTTGCAAGAAAAAGTATGTGAACCTCTTGGGATTGCGTGGAGTTTTGCATGAATTGGGCATAAAATGTGCTCTGAATGTCATCTAAGTCACAACAATAGAAGAACACAGTCTGCTGAACATAATACTACACAAACATTAGATGTTGCCATGGTTTAATTGCACATAACATGTAAACATTCACAGTGCAGGGAGGAAAAAGTATGTGAACCTTTGGACTTAATAACTGGTTGACCCTCCTTTGGCAGCAATAACCTCAACCAAACATTTCCTGTAGTTGCAGATGAGACCTGCACAACGATCTGGGGTAATTTTGGACCACTCCTCTTCACAAAACTGTTTCAGTGTAGCAATATTCTTGGGATGTCTGGTGTGAATCGTTCTCTTAAGGTCATGCCACAGCATTTCAACCGAGTTGAGGTCAAGACTCTGACTGGGCCAATCCAGAAGGCGTATTCTGTGCTGTTGCAGCCATTGTTTTGTTGAATTACTTATATGCTTTGGGTCATTGTCCTGATGCATCACCTATTCTCTGCGGAGCTTCAGTTGGCGGACAGATGGTCATACGTTTTCCTGCAAAATATCTTGATAAACTCTGGAATTCATTTTCCCATCAATGACAACAATCCGTCCAGACCCTGAGGCAGCAAAGCAGCCCCAAACCATAATGCTCCCTCCGCCATGTTTTACAGTGGGGATGAGGTTTTGATGTTGGTGTGCTGTGCCTTTTTTTCTCCACACATAGTATTGTGTGTTCTTTCCAAACAACTCAATCTCGCTTTCATCTGTCCACAGTATATTTTGCCAGTAGTGCTGTGGAACATCCAGGTGCTCTTTTGCAAACTTCAAACGTGCTGCAAAATTCTTTTTGGACAGCAATGGCTTCCTCTGTGGTGTCCTCCCATGTACTCCATTCTTGTTTAATGTTTTCCTTATTGTAGATGTGTCAACAAAAATGTTAGCATGTGCCAGAGATTTCTATAGGTCTTTAGCTGACACTCTGGGATTCTTCTTTACCTCATGCAGCATTCTGCAGTCTTTTTTACAGGACGACCGCGCCTAGGGAGAGTAGCAACAGTGCTAAACTTTCTCCATTTGTAGACAGTCTGTCTTACCGTGGACACATGAACATCAAGGCTTTTGGAGATACTTTTGTAACCCTTTCCAGCTTCATGCAAGTCAACAATTCTTGATCGTAGGTCTTCTGAGAGCTCTTTTCTGCGAGGCAAGGTTCACATCAGACAGTGCTTCTTGAAACCAGTAAACCCAAAACAGGTGTGTGTTTTTTAAGGGCAGGACAGCTGTCAGCAACACATCCAATATCATCACACTGATTGGAGTCAAGTTTGGCTCACTCCTGGCTCCAATTAGCTCTGGGAGAAGTCATTAAGCTAGGGCCTCACATACTTTTTCCTCCCTGCACTGTGAATGTTTGCATGTTATGTGCAATTAAACCATGGCAACATCTAATGTTTGTGTAGTATTATGTTCAGCAGACTGTGTTCTTCTATTGTTGTGACTTAGATGACATTCAGAGCACATTTTATGCCCAATTCATGCAAAACTCCACGTAATCCCAAGGGGTTCACATACCTTTTCTTGCAACTGTACTTCTCATATATATACTTCTCATATATATACTGTATATAGATACAGTATAGGTGTTTATAAAATGCACTTTTTATCTTTCATAAAGTGTTTCAAAGTGCTAAACCTTCCATCCAATTCCTAAATTGTTGCATTTGTAAACTTCAAAAGCCAGTATAAAGGAATAGTAGGTGGATTTAACTGTTTTTTGGTATACATCTCTTTAAGGGGTGTGGCAGGGAGTGTGTCCTATGCCTAGATACATTTGCTAGTCAGTGTCCCTCGTTCTCATCTCAAAAAGTTGGGAGGTATGGAGTACACTAGGCCTGTACATGCTGAATATGTCTGAGAGTCCACCCACCACTGCAAGACTTCCTCTTACCTATTGTTCTGGGAACAACTTTAAAATTTGGATTCCCCTCACTTTCTCTGTGACAACAGTCACCATTACAAATAGAGGACTGAGTCTTCCCAATGGTGACACACAGGAAAAACTTGACAGATGGTCTCACCCTCTCCCACTCTATTCAAAGGTAAAAAAAAAGTTTGCCTAGAGATAAGCATTGAAGTGGTATTAAACCCAAAAGCAAACATTTATTATTTTGCAGCTTACCATTTCTTAAACGTGATAGCTGCATTCGTTTTCTTTTTTAGGCTTTCTGTCTTCTATTTTCACCTGATGATCCAACTATTTAGTCTGCTGTTTTTCATAAGAACAAGCTCTCCGGCAGACTGTATCAGTTACAGAGATGAGACAAACCATCACAAGGAGGGGTGCTTACAATGATCATCTTTTATTTATGTAAAACCTTTATCCCAGAAGAAAAAAAAACTGCTGTACCTGCTTAGCCATGGGCAGTTTGTTTGTTCTGAATTTGAATTCAGGTAAATTTTTCATTATTTGGACATTCAGAGGTCTCAGAATTTCCAAATTACAATAGTAATGAATCCGAAATAACTAAATGAAATTCAAATGAAATTTGAATTCAAATCAAATTGGACACAAATCGAATTCAAATACAAAAAGAATAGACAATAAACTAATAGAACAGATTAGAATAGAATAGAAAAGAAAATTGAATATAATAGAAAAGAATAGACTAGAAAATAATAGAATAGAAAAGAATAAAATAAAAAACAATAGAATAGAATAAAATAAAAAGAATATAACTGAGAATATAATATAGTAATATAATTAGAGTAGAATACATTTGAATTCAAATAGAATATATTAGAAAGGAATAGAATAGGAAATAATAGAATAGAAAATAAAATAATAAAATACAAAAGAAAAAACAATAGACTATAATTTAATAGAATAAAATAAAATAATAAGAATATAACCATCTTCCGAAATTCGAATTTCAAACTGATTAAATTCAAATAGATTAGAATAGAAAAGAATAGAATAGAAAAGAGAAGAGAATAAAAACAATTAAATAGAATAGAATAGAGAGAATATAACCATCTTCTGAAATTTGCATTTCGAATAGAATAAATTAGAATTTGCTGAATTTGAATTGAATACATAAAGAATTGTATTGAACTAGAAAATGAAATGAGATGAATTCTGAAACCAAATTTAATTAAATGAAATTATTTAAATAACGAAATGTAACAAATCAATTTTATTTCTTCTGCACATGCTTATATAACTACTTATAAAGTATTAGCTGCAGTTTGGCTTCAATCTGTTAGTGTTTTTAAATATGCAAGTATATCTAACACTCCCCTTTCCCCCTTAGACTAACAATGCTGCTGTTCAAAGGTGCCCACTGTGCTCCTTCATCCAGAGTAGGAGCACTCTAATACAGGAAGTGTGTTAATAGACAGATCACCAGGTGAAAATAGGTGGGAAAAAGCCTAAGAAAATAAAACTAATGCCGCCACCACAATAGTGATTGGTAAGCTGTAATATATTACATTTTGGTTTTGAGTTTAAGACTGCTTGAATTTGTGTCTTTTATATCTGCTTGGAGTTCATCTTTTATTGTTTCCCATTTTATCCAAAATGTTAAGCTTTAAATGTTGTTTTAAATGACAGGAATTTAGTTTTAGTTATTTAGATGCCAGTATAAATGTAGATCATTGCATATTCTGCACATATCTTGAAGGGGTAAGTGTCAGGATATATGGTCCAAAAAAGGGGTGGTTTTTAGTAATCCTGAAAAAGTCTGTTATTAAATTTTTATTTTTCTTGAAAAGTGAAATAAAAAGAAAATGTTATCTACAAAAACCAATGAAGTATATGGCTGAAAAGATGTCTAGCAGAAAAGCCCCCTAAGTAAACATGAGTACTTTATCTATTAGTCAGCTCAAGCACCTGTGAGCCAAATTATGTGCAGAAATGTCAAATCCAATAAACAACAATAATTAAAGGAAGTAACAGACTATTAGGGCTAACTGTAGAATTAAATATTATGCTTCCATGAGTGCTGTGAAGTTCCATTAGGAAAAATGTATATTTGCCCTCTATATCACTCAGTCAAGTGAAAACATACAGTATTTTGAAATGCTAAGTGATCTTTAAAGGAGCACTAAAACTAAATCAAATATAAAAAATACATTATGTGAGCGAGCTACTAGTAACTTTCACCTACTGTATGTACTGTATATAAAGCTACCTATGTCTGTACTACATTGTGCTGTAAAAAGTCTTTCTTTGGGATTACTGGACTGGAAGTCAAATGCGTGTTTGGAAACATCAACCATCACTATACAGCTTCATTTTAAATGTATCCTATTCAAATTACCGTATTTTTCGCTCCATAAGACGCACCTAGGTTTTAGAGGCAGAAAACAGGAAAAAAAATATTCTGAACCAATGGACTGCAGACGTTATACAGGAGATGACCAGAGACTGCGGACATAGTACAGGAGATGACCAGAGACTGCGGACATAGTACAGGAGATGACCAGAGACTGCAGACGTAGTACAGGAGATGACCAGAGACTGCGGACAGTACAGGAGATGACCAGAGACTGCGGACAGTACAGGAGATGACCAGAGACTGCGGACATAGTGCAGGAGATGGCCAGAGACTGCGGACAGTACAGGAGATGACCAGAGACTGCGGACAGTACAGGAGATGACCAGAGACTGCGGACAGTGCAGGAGATGACCAGAGACTGCGGACAGTACAGGAGATGACCAGAGACTGGGGACACAATACAGGAGATGACCAGAGACTGCGGACAGTACAGGAGATGACTGCTGACCTTTGGGGAGGGGGGGGAGCGGGTACCTGAATTTGACAGGTACCTGCTCTTACTTCCGTGGAGTTGTTCTTTAGTTAGTGTCCGCTCTGCAGCGGGACCTTACCTGTTCCTCTATCCAGCCGCGCGCTGTCTTCCCGGCTTCTGTAGTGTGGGCGCTCGGCTTGACAGCTGGGTGCATGAGCGAGAAGTGCTGCGCTTTGTGATTGGTCTGGCGGCTTCTGGGACCTGTCATGTGTCCCAAGTGCCGCCTTACCATTCACAAACAGCACCGCTTCTTGCGCATGCGCACTTGGCACCCGGCTGTCAAGCCGAGCACCCACACTACAGAAGCCGGGAAGACAGCGCGCTGCTGGATAGAGGAACAGGTAAGGTCCCGCTGCAGAGCTGAGCAGCCGGCCTGGTATTCTGACACGGCGGCGGTGGAAATGCCGGACCGGCCGCTCCATATTCGCTCCATAGGACGCACTGACATTTTCCCCCCTTTTTTGGGGGGAAAAAAGTGCGTCTTATGGAGCAAAAAATACGGTATTATTATTATAAAGGATTTATATAGCGCCAACAGTTTACTCAGCGCTTTACAATATAACGGGAGACAATACAGCAATAATACAGTTCAATACAAGAGGGTTAGAAGGGCCCTGATCCTTGGAGCTTACAATTTAAGATGATCCCGACTTTAAATGTATCCTATTTTTATTCTAGTAATTCTTTTATATAACCCAATAAGCAGTTTTAGTTTAGTGACCCTTTATGCATTTTTGAAATGAACTTGTACTTTTTTCCATTATTATTATTATTATTAATATACAGTATTTATATAGCGCCAATAGTTTGCTCAGAGCTGTACATTATTATGGGAGACAGTACACGAGACAGTACAGTAACAATACAATTCAATACACGAGGGGTTCGAGGGCCCTGCTCCTTGGAGCTTACAATCTAGGAGGGAGGGGATAGTGGTACAGGAGGAAATAGCTGTGGGGGATGGAGTGGTAGGAAGAGTGGAGGAGTTCATTAATTAGCTGAGGTCGGGGTAGGCTTCCCTGAAGAGATAGGTTTTCAGGGTGCGCCTAAAGGTGAGGAAAGTAGGTGATAGTCTGATAGATTGGGGTAGGGAGTTCCAGAGGATGGGGGAAGCCCTGGAGAAGTCCTGGAGATGGGCATGGGAGGAGGAGACCAGGGAACTAGAGAGTAGGAGGTCTTTTGAGGAGCAGAGAGTACGTTTTGGGTGGTATTTGGATACCAGATCGGTAATGTAGTTTGGGGCAGTATTATGAACAGTTTTATACATTTTGAATTTTATCCGTTGGGCAATCGGAAGCCAGTGGAGGGATTAGCAGAGGGGGGTGGCGGATACGGAGTGGTTTGTAAGGTGGATGAGTCTGGCTGCAGCATTTAAGATAGACTGAAGTGGGGATAACCTGTGGTGAGGTAAGCCGATGAAGAGGGAGTTACAGTAGTCAAGGCGTGAAATAAGTCAAGGGAGTGAATGAGTTGCTTAGTGGTTTCCGAGGTTAGGAACGGATGTATTTTGGAGATGTTGCGGAGGTGAAGTCTACATGAGTTTGTCAGCGATTGGACCTGGGGCTGGAATGACAGATTGGAGTCAAGGATGACACCTAGCACTCAGGCTTGCGGGGTGGAACTGATGGTGGTGTTGTTGGTGTTGATGGAGAAGTTGGGGGGAAGGGGCGCGGGCTGGGGGGAAAGCTAGGAGCTCAGTTTTGGAAAGATTTGGATTTATGACAGTGCTGTGCCCTGCCATGGTGTAAAAAGAGGTTATGACTCAAGTGTCTCATCCAGGCAGGTTGATGGGCTCCAGGGAACTTGCGTAATTCAGAGGAAACTGACTTTTCAGTTTCTTCATTGGTTGGCAAAACTTTGTTTGGGATCTGGAGCCTGGATATTTCGTAGAGATCTGGGAGGGGTGAAATCTCCAAGCCTGGGTCCATATTTTGAGAGCCACCAGCACACTACTTGGGAAGGTGTGTGCTGGGCTTTTAGGAGAGACCTGACTAGGGTTCTGGGCTTCACCCCAGCAGACAGAAGAGGTCTTTGCCCAGGACTCAGGAGAGCACCACTTAGAAGAGAGATGGGAGACAGAACATCATGTGGCTGCCAAGTGTATGGATCAAGTTTTTGAGGAGAGGTACTGAGTGGTACTGTGTCACGGTCGGTGGAATCAGACTAAAGGCCAGGAGGCTTAAAGTTGTTTGTTCTTTGGATAGAAGATAAATGCTGAAAACCCCTGCAAGGGAAATTTGTTTGATCTCTGGAACTGTGTTGAACTTTTAATAAAAATGAGCAAGAAAAGCCCTTAAAGCATTCAGTGAGTGGCTATGTCCTTAATGTGCTACCACTTGAAACTTGTTCTCACACCATGTAGGACAAGAATAAGCAATAACTGGATTCAGTTGCCCACCCTCTACTTACACTTATCTTCAGTTTTGCGCATTTGTCATGCAATTTGAATGAAAGGGATTTGACTCTCCACATTCCTTCCTCAATGCAGTTCTAAGTGCCTGAGTACACAGTTGCTAAGCCTAAAAGTTGTCATATTGCATTTAATGGATGCTCGGACCTGGCAACCTTGGGGCAACCATCAAAGAGGGAATGGATGGTAAGTATGGGCAGCTGTGGAAGGCAGTAAAGTGAACATGTTGCTTTCTTGTGCGTGATCAATGCATAGGTTCACTTTATAGTACTTAAAGGATAAGTTCACCTTTCATGACAACATGTACACAGGGTGTAACATGTTACGATCAGACTGACCCCAACTCACCATCGATCCCTGAATTGATAGATAGGGGAGTATCTCCCCCATCCCCCCTGTTAGCTGTCAAATATTTAAAAACGTGGCCGTGCGGGTCTCCGCCTTCCCAGCCACATCACTCATTCACAGTGTTATGTGAATGACAGGCTACAAGTCCCGACAGCCTTAGTGTCTGTCAGCTTGTAGTCCTCAATGAACTTCCATGGCGCTGTGGAGTATCGTGGTAGTTTCTTGATTCATCCTGTCAGTATATCTGCTTGACCGTACATCCTGCATGAGCAAGCAGATATTCTTACAGATCTGCGGGAGACCTGCATGGCACCAGCGATGTGCTGATTGCATGCTGCAATGGTTTCCAGGCTCCTGCAGGCAAACATAATAAATGCACATTTTTTTACCTGCAAAAAAAGTGCTTTTATTATTTTTTACTAATAAGTGAACTTATCCTTTAAGGCCAGATTTAAATTTCAGGAGTATATAGACACAGAAAATCTGGAACCTCTGAGCAAACCTTGCAGCAAAAACATAAAGTCTGATTATGTACTGTGCTCCCTCCCCCCACACCATGCCAAAACAATTAAAACATAATAATAAAAAACCTGAAAGGAAACAATGTGGCATACAGTATATACTTACTCATGACTTCCACCCACAGTACCTAGGTGAGGGTGACATCATCAGCATTTTGGTATGGAGGAACAAAGTTTTTATGCAGGATTTACTTGTGCTGCTCATGATGTGCTGCTAAAAGAGTCTTTCTCTTAAGCATTTTTAAAATGTGCAGAAAAAAACTGACCATTGCTCCAGAGGTACTGGGGACCCCAAAATTCTACAATCGTATGTATGAGCCTAAACATAGTACACTTTATCCATCCAGTGGTCAGAGGGGTTACTTGTTTGCTTGAATAGGTTCCAGGGTTAGACATAGCAGCATGATATTTCTACATTTGGACATATGAAAAAAATATGGAGGCGCAGTTACAGTCCTAACAGAGTATGTGGGCAATGAGCCAGGAGAGGAACGCTTGAACATGGGGGATAAGTGCCAAACTGGCTTGATTACAAAGTAACTGTGATACATAGATTTGTGTGGTGCACTACCTAAGGCATAGCATGGTGAACTAAATGTGTTTTAACATAAATTCTAATACGTTGGGAACGGCCATCTAATGGTTGCACAGAAGACAGACAATGATGGATTAAATGAGTGATTTCTGTATGCTAAGAATCTTCAGCAATAAGTGTGTTACTGCTGCTCCAGTTTTATGCATGACTTTGCATGAGAATTAGTCTGATGCAGAGTGTTTAAAATTGAATTGCAGGCATCTCCATGTAAGAGGATTTATTCTATGCTGCATAGTTATGTGCCTGAGACACATTGCCATATGCTCTGAATTCGATCATTAGATAAGTTTTTGATTGACGTATCTACCTAGACACCTTATACATTTGTACAGATTCTGCTGTGGAGGCCTTAATGTAGGGAATCATCCCCTCCATACAAGGTTCAGTGCCATGGTGTGTGATCGTTGACCAAGAGAACTGTAAAATCTTTAGTCAGCATTGGATAACTGGGATAATGGTTACATGTACACTATATTGCCAAAAGTAATGGAATGCCAATTTACACACACATGAACTTTAATGGCATCCCAGTCTTAGTAGGGTTTAATATTGAGTTGGCCCACCCTTTGCTGCTATAACAGATTTAACTCTTCTGGGAAGGCTGTCCACAAGGTTGAGGAGTGTGTCTCTGGGAATGTTTGAGCATTCTTCCAGAAGCGCATTTGTGAGGTCAGGCACTGATGTCAGGCGAGAAGGCCTGGCTTGCAGTCTCCACTCTAATTCATCCCAAAGGTGTTCTATCGGGTTGACTCTGTACAGGCCAGTCAAGTTTCCTCCACCCCAAATTTGCTCATCCATGTCTTTTTGGACCTTGCTTTGTGCACTGGTGTGCAGTCATGTTGGAACAGGAAGGGGCCATCCCCAAACTGTTCCCACAAAGTCGGGAGCATGAAATTGTCCAAATGTCTTGGTATGCTGATGTCTTAAGAGTTCCCTTCACTGGAACTAAGGGGCCAAGCCCAACCCCTGAAAAACAACCCCACACCATAATCCTCCCTCCACCTAACTTTACACTTGGCACAATGCATTCAGGCAAGTAAAGTTCTCCTGGCAACCACCAAACCCCAACACATCCATCAGATTGCCAGACAGAAAAGCGTGATTTGTCACTCCAGAGAACACGTCTCCACTGCTCTAGAGTTCAGTGGCCGCGTGCTTTACACCACTGCATCTGACGCTTTGCAATGCACTTGGTGATGTAAGGCTTGGATGCAGCTGCTCGGCCATGGAAACCCATTCCATGAAGCTCTCTACGCACTGTTGTTGTGCTAATCTGAAGGCCACACTAAGTTTGGAGGTCTTTAGCTATTGACTCTGCAGACAGTTGGCGACTTCTGTGCACTGTGTGCTTCAGCATGCACTGACCCTGCTCTGTAATTTTACGTGGCCTATTATTTCGTGGCTGAGTTGCTGTTGTTCCCAGATGCTTCAGCTTTATTATAATACCACTAACAGTTGACCGTGGATTATTTAGTAGCAAGGAAATTTCATGGATGGACTTATTGCACAGGTGACAACCTATCACGGTACCACGCTTGAATTCACTGAGCCCCTGAGAGCAACCCATTCTTTCACAAATGTTTGTAGAAGCAGTCTGCATGCCTAGGTGCTTAATGTTATACACCTGTGGCCATGGATGTGATTGGAACACCTGAATCCAATGATTTGGATGTGTGACCCAATACTTTTGGCAATATAGTATAAATTCTCATATGTTGGGAAAAGTCTTCTAATGGATGCACAGTAGACAGACAATGATAAATTAAAATAAGGATTTCTGTATGCTAAGAATTTTCAGGTATAAGTGTGTTACTGCTGCTCTAGTTTTATGCATGACTTTGCATGAGAATCAGTCTGATGCAGAGTGTTTAAAATTGAATTGCAGGCATCTCCATGTAAGAGAATTTATTCCATGTTGTATAGTTATGTGCCTGAGACACATTACTGTATGCTCTAAATTGGCTCATTAGATGAGTTTTGAACTGACTCATCTACCTAAACACCTTATATATCTATACAGATTCTGCTGTGGAGGCCTCAGTGTAGGGAATCATCCCCTCCATACAAGGTTCAGTTTCATGGTGTGTGATCATTGAGGACTGTAAAATCTTTAGTCAGCATTGGATAACTGGGATACCATACATTGAAATAATGGTTACATGTATGCTTGTGTGCTTCCCTATATTGTCTCCAGAACTATCTACATTTATTTAATATAGGAATACTTTTTATCACGTGCCACAGGCTTTACAGCTTCACAGCTGGGTGCCGGCTGTGCATGCGCGTTTTGAATGATCCAGCAATCTTACGGGACCCGTTATTTGTCCCAGAAGACTGTGGGGAGAACTTCTGCTTCCGATCGCCTAGACCAGCAATGGGCAAACTACGGCCCGCGGGCCGT
The DNA here is from genome assembly GCF_062004578.1 of Staurois parvus. Taxonomy (NCBI): domain Eukaryota; kingdom Metazoa; phylum Chordata; class Amphibia; order Anura; family Ranidae; genus Staurois; species Staurois parvus. The sequence continues at coordinate 6,563,300 of NW_028318510.1, forward strand.
ATATGGCCCGGCGGACCTTTTAATCCGGCTCGCGGAGCGTGATACAAAAAAAAAACAGCCAGGGCAGGCAAACATTTGCATCATTCAGCGCGCTCAAATGCAATGATTGGCCAGTCTCGCTGTCACTCACATCCTGATAGCCAGTGATTGGCTGTCAGGATGTGTGTAGGCGGGGCAGCGTGACGAACGTGAGGGGAGCTAGGCTCCTCTCACAGTCCGCCCTGAAGACCGGAACGGCGCGGGAACACGGCGAGAGGAACGCGCGGAGCAAAGGTAAGTAAATTGACACAGGGGGGACTTGGCTTACTACTTGGGGGGGAATAGTACTATGGGGGATGAAATGTTACAAATTTTAAATTAATTTATATTAATTCACACATACACATCATTCATCTACTCTTGGTCCGGCCCCCGGGTCCAATATATGAACCCATTGCGGCCCTCAAGTCAAAAAGTTTGCCCACCCCTGGCCTAGACGGTTGGAGCAGATACCTGTCAGAATTGGGTACTAGCTCCACCCCTTCCCCGCCCAAAGTTGCCACAGGAAGTGGGGGACGAGTCCTTAAAATGGGACTTCCTCTTTTGGGTGGAGCTCCCCTTTAGCCTCTGGCTTCAATTCATTTCAGTTTATGTAGGTCTTGTGACAATTAGGGGTTCATCACCAGTGAGTCCAATCCACCCTAGATATGCTTTTTAACCTCCTCGGCGGTATGATTATGTCAGGTCAGGAACGCTGGAATGGGCAGGCAGGCCTATGGTACGGTCACGCTGCGACTGACGACAACCACTACCCACAGACCAGAGTCCCTCAGGGCGTGGAGTCTAAGCCCCAGGCTACCCTTCACCAGGCCCCCTGATGGTGGGGATGGACTTGACACAGCCTGAGACCAGGTCGCGGCCCCCGAGTGACCCCAGCTGCGATAACGACTGCCAATGGCGTACAGCTGGTGGGAGCTAGATGGGAACACGAGTAGAGTAGTCAGACAAGCCGGGTCAATAACAACGGAGCAGACAGTACTAGACGGTAGGCAAAGAATACTCAGGTCACGGGCCGGGTTCAGCAACGGGAGGTCAGATAAAGGGTTAACGCAGAGAGTAGTCTTGTCCAAGCCGAGTCGGTTACCAGGAGAGCAATGGGAACAACACAAGAGCTTGCAACAGGGCAACATACAGGACACAAGTGCAGAGCACACTTGCAGACAGCAGGTTTAAATGTGCTCAACCACACCCTTCTGAGGAGGAGCCGCAGAAGCCTGAAGGCATAAAGGTTCCCACCATGCTTTGCAGAAAACCAAGATGGATGCCAGCTCATGGAGATGCACAAGCTCTGAAGAAAGGTAGGACCTTGACAGATTATTTCCGATTTTTTTGTGCTGAAAGCGGTACCATTTTTTTGCATGGAAATATGTAGTTTTTTATTGTAGGCTGTAATTTTTAAGAATAACTCACTGAAATCTGTACAAACAAGAGTCTAGTAAACGTCCCAGGTAGGATAAAATTTGAAACACGAAATCATAAATTATACTTTAATAAATAATCATAAAAAATAATAATATAATAATAATAAATTTAATTCAATAATATAATCAAACCAAAAACACTGAAATTTGAAATACAGAGACAAATTCTCACATCGCTGAGCAAAGTCGCAAAATCGTTTTCAGTGTCTGATGACGAATTTCCCCCATGAATCATTATCACTCAATTCTGCAAGTGGTTCTGATTTACTATCGCTGTTCTCTAGCTGGTCTAAAACCGCTTTTGATGCAAAGGGACGCTTTTTGGACGCCATGGACTTTTCTAAGTTTCCAGGCAGAAAGAACAGTCAAAATGCAGGCAGGGCACAGGACAAAGCAGTAGGGACAAAATGTATGTCAAATGCATTGAAACAGCAATGTTTTACTATGTAATAATCATTTTAAAAAAAAATGACATTTTTTAAAAATTTCAAATTTGCCGCCGGCGCCCGTACGTCCCGACGTCACAGGGACTGGAACACGGAAGCCGGATGCCGGCATCGGCCGGAGGAGATGGCCGGGGACGCTGCAGGGGACATATCGTGGGAGCGAAGGACAAGGTAAGCACTGCAGGGACTCCCTGAGCAACACGGCATGGTAAGCCCGAGTGTAGCTCAGGGTTACCGCTCTTGGTACTCAAATTTTACCCCGAGCTACACTCGGGAATACCGCTAAGGAGGTTAAGGGCTTGAAGGGCCACTTTTATTGAAACACAGTGGAAAAAGTTCACAGCAGTCAGTATACCTTGCAGGGGTTTCCACCATCAACACAAAATACAGTAACGTTCAGCCTCCTGACTCACATACAACCTCCTGAACATCTCATACAACCTTCCTGTGCTCATGCACAAACACTGTACACTGTACAGATCTCTTTTACTTGCAGCTCCCTGCTGCAGTTTTGTCTCAGACTGCAGTATGCAAACACGTGCACCTCTGGCTGCTCCCTTGCAACCACATGCACTCCTTAGGAGGATGGAGCCAAGAACTGTCACAGCCTGTACTGTACAGTAAGCCTTATACTGTATACAGTAAATCCTGCTGGTTCCCATCACTATGTTAGGTGCAGGCGGGATGACCACCTCTCAGGCCTGACAAGCTCAACAAAATGATTACTCCTGTCTCACTCTGTGAGCACCTTCAGAGCTCTCATAAACAATTATATACATACAGTATAGACATACGGCACCTAAATTATTAAAGGAGACAATTTCATCACATTACACTGTTAACCTGCCTTAAAGCGGAGTTCCACCTGAGATAAAAAAAAAAAATAAAAGTCAGCAGCTACAAAAATTGAAGCTGCTCACTTTTAAAATACAGATACTAACCTGTCCCTCGGTCCAGCGGTGTCCTCACCACTGCTGGTTTCACCAGCTGTCTTCTCTCCCCTGGCCTCGGCATCTTTAGTGTGCTTGCAGCTTGTGGCTTCACAGTTGGGTGCCCACTGCACATGTGTGAGAAGCGCTGCGCTTTTTGAATGGCCCCGTAGTCTTCTGGGACCTGTCACGTGTGCCACAAGACTACGGGAGGGAGGGGGGAGGACAACTTCTGTTTCTGATCTCCTAGGCGATCACAGCGGCAGTGGGAATGAGTACCTGTCAAATTCGGGTACCCTCCCTGCTCCCCAAAGGTGCCAATCCTTAATGGGGAGCGGGGGACAAAGGCTTAAATCAGAACTTCCCCTTTCGGGTGGAACTCCGCTTTAAAATACTTGTGCCTTCTAGTTGTAATGGTAGTAGTGGACTCTCTGTGTTTCCAGATGGAGAGCACCAAAGTGCAGAGTCTAAGGAGCAGCCTGGTGTTCAGCAAAGCACCAAGTAAGGAGTAATGGGCAGGTTCCCAGTGTGCGGCTGTCGGACGCACCCAGACTGATAACAGATGACCGATGGCAGAAGAGGTACAGAATTGCACAGTGATAACTGGAAAATAGGCAGAGATTGTAAGAATACACACTGGAACTGAGGTCATGGGAACATGATGGGTATTTTTAGAGAAATCTTTCTCCCACTATTAGATTTAAAAAACAGGGTCTCAAGGAGCAAATGCAGTGTGCTTTTTATATCAGTTTTAAATACTTTTGAGAGCATTCAGAATTAATTGCAGGGGCAGTTGACATTTTCATTTGCATTTGCATTGATACAGATTTGTATGGGCATTTCTTAGGCAAACAGCCTGGCGACACTGGCCTAAAAATAGGCCCAAAGATTTTATATGTTTGCAAAAATAAATGTGTATGAACCAAAGCACCAAAACAAAGTTCCTTCCCCCAGACACCCCCTTCCTTATGCTTACCTGAGTCAGATCTCAATCCAGCAATGAACACGAGAGCAGAGTCTCTCTCTGCTCTCCCCCTCCTCATTGGCTCAGAGACAGCAGTGGGGCCAAGTCAGTGATGAGGTAGACACAGACAAGGCTAGTGAGTGAGCCCACACACGTGCCCCCTCATAGGAAACAGCTTGCTATGGGGGCATACAGTGTTTTGGGGTGGGAGCCAGGAGTGCTGGTGGGAGGACCTGAAAAGAGGAGGATCGGGGCTGCTTTGTGCAAAACCATAGCACAGAACAGGCAAGTATGACATGTTTGTTACTTTAAAGAAAAAACATTATGTTTTGAATCACTGTAATTAGGTAGTGAAAAGAAAAATTTTTAAGTTTTAAGTGCAGTAACCCATGACAACTTATTAGATGTAATCTTTTTAGAGCAATGAGAAGACAAGTCGATTGCAAATTATTGCTTGCTTTTGGTGTTTGGAGTTGGCACACTGATTTTAATTTATCACTGTCTTATTATTGTCCATGGGACTAAACACTAAAAAAGAATGTCACTTTTTTGTAAGTTATATAAGCAAAAAAAAAAACCAGAAAGCTTGATTTCTACATAAATGTCAGATTACACTGAAAAACAAACTTGTAGCACAATGAAACGCTTCTACTTGTCATTCTTGCATTTTTCATTGCTCTAGTTCTTGGAATAGCTGATACATCCTCCCACAACCTCACGCACTCAGTGCATTATCTATCATTTTCAGATTTTATTTAAAATTTTGTGGGGTCTTTTTTTCATGTCGTTTTAGTGTGCAGGAAGATGTAAGACAAGGGTAGAAAAGTAAAACATGACACCAAAACACTAAATTGGATAATGGTAATAATATACATCTACTTGAGATCATGCATTCATTTATGCAAACTGTATTATAAGAGACACTTTGATCTTTAAAATAAACCATTCACTTTTCTGTAAAATGTGTTCCATAGTGGCAGATAAGATTTACGTTTGATGGTTGTCTGCTAGCAGTGTAACCACAATTTAACTTGTAGCTCAGCCCCCAGCAGACTCCTTATGACCAAAGTTGAACGTACTGGGTCTGGCACTAGTTGTTTCCCAACCTTCCTTCAATGACAGCATCCTTTAAAATTCTGCACAATCTTGAGGTACCCCATTCTAAGGGGTAAAAAAACTAAACTAATATAATGCAGCAACATCCACACACGCAGGACACCCAAGGTTATAGGTGATTTATTCTTCCAAAGCAAACACACCTTTGCACACCGGTGTTGACTAGTATTCCAATGTTTCTCTTCGCCCTCAGTTTCTTTCCCTCACTTAGCTAATGTGACTCAGTGCTGATGGATTGGGGCAAATAAGGATGTTGTGCAGGTGCCCGATGTTTTCCTTATCAACCAATTATGTTGTTGGTTGTTAGGATGCTACTAAAAAGTTGTAATGATGAACAATAAAGACCTTTGGCTTTTTGTATCTAAAATACAGGCTTCATATGTCTGCTGGCTTGTACACAGTTTTTGGGAAATTTGTAGGCATTTTGCTAAGGCACCCCTGAAGAAACCTGAAGGCACCCCAGGGTGCCTGGTCATCCTGGTTGAAAAAGATTGGCATAATCTATAGTGTGAGATGGTGGGGTCGTCTTACTAAAGTGTAGGTATAGCCCAAACTCTTTTTCTAATTATATTTAGAGACATTGGGAAGGTTTAGAAACCCTCGTTTCTAAAAGTTGTTTTTGCTATCTGTGTGGTCTCTGGGTAAATTTACCTTCCAGCTTACCATTGTCACTAAAACAGTAAATGAAGGAAAAGCTGTGACGATCGCGGCGTCAGACCCCAGCCCTTCTCACCAAACTCGTGACTGAAGGACTAGCCAATCTAAAACTGCACTGTCACGTGCGTAACAATGCCATGCCCAGCTGCACCCTGCACAAAGTTTTTCCAGCTAATGGACCACAATCAATGTACCTGCAGCCTGAGTGTGATTGTTACTGGGTCAGGTTAATTACGCAATTAACCCTTTACACTGCCACCATCTCCTTTTTATACAGAGAAAGAGGAAACTCAGCAATAACACTATGATGTTTGAATAATCGTCGGTATACCACTGTCACCGCAGGCAGCAATATACCGAAGTTTAACACATACACACCTTTTCAGAGGCAGAGGTTCTGAGTTTGCATTAAAGAGCTTTAGAAACAGTTCAACACTTTCAGAAAGTAAGATTTATTACTAAAAGGTCAAAAGGGTGCAATAAAAATATTTACAGAAAAAGATGTAGCCAATATATATATAAATATACTGAAAGCAATAGCACATCAAAGAGATAGCACAAAGGAATTTAGATAAAGTACTTGCCAAAAGCCTTGGGTTAAGCAGCTTTCAATTTTTCTGAGCAAAAGGGCGTTTTCTCCCAAAGTTGGTTCCGATGTTAAAAAGGGAGAATTCTTCAACTAACTCAACTAAGCTTAGCTTAGCTTTTCTAGGAACTCCACAGGGTGTCTCCCTGAAACAGAGAACCAATCGCCTCATTTGGGGAGGGGGTTGTGTAGGTCGGGAGCTCAGGCTTTGACCAAAGCCTTCACAAATTATACTATGGCCAATAACATTTCCTAGGTACATATAACATTATATCCACGAGTAAATTAATACCCAGAATCATCTGCTGAACGGTTATATATGAAATATGAAATATCTGCTTGAATGGTTAAGGAGATATGATTTTTTGCTCTCCTGTGTATGTCAGATAGGGGGAGTAATATATCAGGCGACTTGTCTTAACGGGAGCCATCCGAATATGTGTTCCATGTTTTTGTAATTATTTTCTATTTGGAGATATAAAATTATATGGAAAACTGGGTTTTAAAATGTAAGTCTGTTTTTACGACCCCCTGGAATGTCTTTTGAAGCTCAGCGAGGGCTCGGTTTATGGCGTTATGACCCTTTCTCCAGCAAGAGTCTTGTAGACAGAGGGGCACCAGCTAGTTGTGAGATTTATAACCATGACGCCCTCCCAATTAGTTTGCTGCCTGTGATCTGCATCAAACAGACCACATGTCACTCAACAGAGAGGGAGGGGGGATGAGGAAAGCTGATTTGGGAGAGAGAGAGATACAAAATGGAGGGGTTTGGAGCAAAATGGATGACCGCGTCCATCTCTGTGCGCACGATTGCTACAAAAGCCAATTATTAAACTTGACAACGATTGAAGCGCCAAACTTCCTTCACGTTGTAAAGATTTCTTCACACTTCCTGTTGCATCTTAAAGACAGAAAGTAAAGGGAAATCTCCTCAATGGAACACAAATAGCAAAAAACTGCAAGGGTTTTATTCCTCCTCAATTCTAGCTAAAACAAAAAGAAAAGTTTGGTCTATATATTTACTTCAATGACAATTTTGAAAGTCTAGCATAAGCTTGGCATATCATTCCACAGAGAGAGTAGCTCAGGTATGTAAATAATTTGTTTCATTAGTAAAATTCATGCCATTTACTATCAAGCTTAAAGAGGAACCAAACTCCCATTCTGACTTACCAAGCCTTGTTCTGCACTGTTTCTCTGTGTGGAGGCAGCCATATTGGTAGAGACAGGGCTTTGCTTTCTCATGTCAGAGCCTCCAACAAGGAGAACAGTGAGTAGCACAACTGTAATATCACCTGAGACTAGCAGTCAGGGGCAGCAGTTCCTTAAATCTCACACATCAGATATACAGCTACAGTCATGGCCAAAAATATTGGCACCTCTGTCAGATAATGCAACACTCCACCCAGAATATTGTTGCAATTACAAATGTTTGGGCATTCTCACTTATTTCTTTTGTTTGTATTGGTATGACACAAAAAAGTGGTGAAACAAAAAGCCAAATTTGACACACTCCACACAAAACCCCCAAAATGGACTAGACCTTCTCAAAATTGTAAGAAATAATTGCATTCCAAGTTTGTGATGCTCTTGTAATTTGTAAATAAACTCATTTTAATCAGTTAAAATGGTGGAAAATTGACTTTCTGTTGTGTGTCTCTGTGTGCCACATGGAGCCTGGAGAAGATAAAAAGCAGCAAAGAATTGTCTGAGGATTTGAAAACAAAAATTGTGGAAAATCATGGATAATCTCAAGGATACAAGTCCATCTCTAGAGATCTTAATGTTCCTGTGTTCACTGTGCACAACATTGTCAAGAAGTTTACAGCCCATGCCACTTTAGCTAATTTCCCTGGACATGGACAAAAGATAAAAACTTGGTCAAAGATTGCAACAAAATATTGTTTCAGTGGTGGATATAGAACCTTGTTAAATTTCCAGACATATTCAAGCTGACCTTCACACACAGGGTACAACTGTGTCGGTTCACACTACACATCGCCATCAGAATGAAAAGGGACACTATGGTAGGAGACTTAGGAAGACACCACTGATGACACAGAAACATAAAAAGGCCAGATTGGAGTTTGCCAAAACTTACATGAGGAAACCAAATCCTTTTGGGAAAATGTGCTGTGGACAGACAAAACAAAAGTACACCTTTTTGGTAAAGCCCATCATTTTACTGTTTTCAGGAAAAAAATGAGGCCTTTACAAAAAGAATACAGTCCCTACAGTCAAACATGGTGGAGGTTCATTGATGTTTTGAGGTTGCTTTGCTGCTTCAGGTACTGGATGTTTTGACTCTGTGCATGGCATTATGAAATTTGAAGACTACCAAAGAATTCTGGGGTGCAATGTAGGGCCCAGTGTCAGAAAGTTGGGTCTCTGTCAGAGGTCATGGGTCTTAGAGAAGGACAATGGCCCAAAGCACACATCAAAAACACCCAGAAATGGTTGCAGAAAAAGCGCTGGAGAGTCCAGATCTCAATGCCATAGAGCACCTGTGGAAAGATCTCAAAACAGCAGTTGGGAAAAGGAACCCTTCCAATCTGAGAGACCTGGAGCAGTTGGTGATAGAATAGTGGTCCAAAATTCCTTTGGAGAGGTGTAAGAAACTAATTGATGGTTACAGGAAGCGATTGATTTCAGTTATTTTTGCCAAGGGGTGTGCTACCAAATATTAAATTAAGGGTGCCAATAATTTTGTCCAGTCCATTTTTGGGGTTTTGCATGGAATGTGTTAGGTTTGGCTTTTTGTTTCTCTTCTTTTTGTGTCATATTCATACAAACAAAAAAATAAATAAAACAAACATGAAAATGCCTAAATATTTGTAATTGCAACAATTTTCTGGGCGAAGTGGTGCATTATGCAGGTTTGCCAATATTTTTAGCCATGACTGTATCAGTCTGTAAGCACATGAGTGCCTAGACACACTCACATACCAGAAGACACACTGCTTTTTTCAAAAGAAATTCAAAATTACATTTTTCTCTACTTAGGTACAACCAACATTTGTAAATGTTCCTCTAACATAGCAAATTTTAAATATTCAGGTTCAGCTCTACTTTAATGCTATTATTTAATAGGCTATTTAGGCTTATATTTCATCTCAGCAGCATGAGGCTCTTGAGAATTCACTTCAAAGGCAGAATATCTTCCATGGCTCCTTACAGTCTGATCTGGTTAAGGAAGTTGTTGGTTCTTTTTGCTGAAAGATACAAGTTTCCCAGCATACCAAGCCCCCAACTTTCTAATATGTTCATAAAATCTGTGTCTTGCATCCCACAATGATAATAACCGATTGAAGAGATTCCCCACACTGCAATAAGAATTAAAAACAACTACTTTATGATGATTGCTCTGGCTGTTAATAATATCTGAGGTTATTCTGGAATATTAACAGCTAATGCACGTACTTTTGGACCCTATGGACATGAAATGAAATATCCAAACTAATGAGGATATTTTCATTTTTTATGTGATGTAGCCACGGGCAGTTGTGCTTGTTTGATCCATGTTGCACGTATAAGCCTGCTTGGAAAAAAATTACATATCTTAAAAATGACTGGTCTCTCGTCTTTAATTAGAGGGAGTCCAGAACTTCTTAGACTCTCTTATACTGGCTGTTTACTACACTGTTCAACAGGTAAAAAGTTTTGGGCATAAAATTAGCTAATCTTACATAATTTTGGGGTGCTGAAAACGAAAATGACCCTAAAAAATGTTGATTGGCTCTAGTTTCTATGATATATTCACCCATCTAATGACGTAAGCCATTCAAAATTATGATGCAACTTCAGCTGCATATTGCGCAATTGATACTGGTGACCAATAGAAAATTGCATGTATACTGAGATGATGCAATATTAGCCTTTAATTGCATCACTTCACTGCATAAAAGCTGCAGTATCTGTAGCTGATTGTAGTTCGACAGCGTCTTTACATTTAGTTTTATGCTTATATAGGCTACTCAGTAATGCCTCGAACTTGTGTGAATAAAGCAGATAATTTCTGCTATATCTGCGGTGAAATAACTTTTATCTCACAAAAAAGGAGGATAACAGGAATGATTAAGAAAGCCTACAACTCGTATTTTGGCTGCAAGATAGGAGACCAGGACAAGAGCTGGGCACCACATATATGCTGCAATTCTTGTGGGACGGCACTGGAGCAATGGTTGAATGGAAAAAAGGCATCTATGCCTTTCGCTGTGCCAATGATTTGGAGAGAGCCAACAGATCATGTTAGTAATTGTTACTTTTGTATGGTGCCTCCAATTGTAAAAGGGCTAAATAAGAAGAAAAAGTTATCTGTGCACTATCCAAATATTCCATCGGCAATACGTCCAGTTCCTCATGGAGAGGGGCTACCAATTCCTAAAGCACCAGAATCCTTCGTGGTTGAGTCAAGTGAGGAAGAACCTGAAGCGTGTAGTCACGTGCAGTTGTAAGAGATAGCCCTTTCCTCGAATACAAGAGAAAAGCCAAGAGAAGCAAAACCGACACAAACTGAAGACAAAACTAGTGAGAATCCTAAGTATTAAAATGATTCAACTTAGCTTATGGCTATAATTTTTCTTGGTAATCCTATGCAATATATTATGCCATTTAGGCTTTGTTATGTAGTCAATATCACTTGCTTTATATTTGTGGAAAGACATCTATCTATATAATTATTGTGCATTATGTAGTCATTACGCCTATAGTAGAAAACTTTCCGTTTACAGAAAAACTAGAGCCAATTGACAAATTTCATTGTTATATTTGAACTCAGAATGTGAAATTCATTAAGAAATGGATCCTTTTGTTTCCAAAACTGGCAAAAAATAAAAATTTGTTGAACAGTGCTATTAGAGAACATCATACTTGTGGCACTCACTCCAAGCTCTTTGCCTTCTGTAAGAACACCTACTGTATTTACAACATATGGTTACATGTAACTTGGTTAGCATTCCTACCTTGCCTCACTAGGAATCTTGATTCCAATCCCAACCTTGACATAACCTCTGTAGTGTTTGCATGTTCTCAATGTGATCGCATGCATTTCCTCCCTCACACCAATGACATGCTGGTAGGTTAACAGGCTCCTGTTGAAATTAAGTCCTAGTGTGTGTATGTACAGTATACAATTGAGGTGGAGACTAGAGATGAGCGAATTATTCAAAAATCGGTTCGGCTGATTCGCCGAATTCGCAGAATAAATTCGCTTCGAGCCGAATATATTCGCTGCGAATTTAACTTATAAAAAGGGTGTTTCTAGGCTTCAGAGAGCCTTTATATTAGTGCAGAACACTGTACCTTTAATTTAAATGCCCTTGGAGTCTGCTGGGGAAGAGAAATAATACTGTCAGTCAGTATGACATGCAGATGAGTGCCGTCAATCTTAGAATCACCGCACACTTCACTCATTTGGGCAGTCACGGGGCCAAAACCAGAGTGTGAAGCCACAGTGTGGCGGTGGAGGCAGCAGCAATGGGAGGCCATACAGCACCCTATGACAAAATGGAACCCACCAGCAGTGTGAGGAGACCTGAAAGTGGCACATGGCAGAGTGTGGCGATGGAGACAGCAGCAATGTGAGGCCGTACAGGGACCCATGAGACACTCTGGACCTGGCAGCAGCATGAGGAGGCGGTACAGGGGCCCATGACAGATTACGGGCCTGGCAGCAGCATGAGGAGTCGGTACGGGGGCCCATGGCAGATTACGGGCCTGGCAGCAGCATGAGGAGGCGGTACAGGGGCCCATGGCAGAGTGGCGGAGCGTAAGCAGCTAAAATTGAAGGCCATACAGAGGCCTATGTTAAAAAGTCCCCCCAGCAGCAGCGTGAGGAGACGACTATCAAGAGTCCAATGGCAGAGTGGCGGAGCAGAAGCAGCTTCAATTGAAGGCCATACACAGGCCTACGTTTAAAAGTCCCTCACAGTTAATTCCAATAACGAACTCTACTCCCCCGTGCAATCTACTTACGAGACCCTGGGCAGGTCTGGGTCCAATTTGTGGTAGAGACTGGTTTTGTTCAGCCATGCTTGAGCGAGTAATAACAGGTCTGTGCTGCCCTTTGGTGTCTGGCTTAATGCGCACAACACTGAACGTCCCAGCGTTTGTCAACGATTTTCCGTTAAGTGATGCAAACCCGCTGAACCACGTTCATGAGGAGCCGGTACAGGGGGCCATGAATCAGTATGGACCTGGCAGCAGCGTGAGCAGACGACAGAGGCACATGGCGCAGGGTGGCGGTGTAGGCAGCATTATTCTGAAGCCATACACAGGCCTAGGTTAAAAAGCGGAAGCCGTCAGCAGCGTGAGCAGACGACAGAGACACATGGCGCAGGGTGGCGGTGGATGCAGCAGTATTCGGAAGCCAAACACAGGCCTCGGTTAAAAAGCGGAAGCCGTCAGCAGCGTGAGCAGACGACAGAGGTGCAGGGTTGCGGTGGAGGCAGCAGCAATGGAAGGCCATACAGCACCCTATCACAAAATGGAACCCACCAACAGTGTAAGGAGACCTGAAAGTGGCACATGGCAGAGTCTGGCGATGAAGTCAGCAGCAATGGGAGGCCGTACAGGGACCCATGACACACTCTGGACCTGGCAGCAGCAAGAGGAGGCGGTACAGGGGCCCATGGCAGAGTGGCAAAGCGTAAGCAGCTTAAATTGAAGGCCATACAGAGGCCTATGTTAAAAAGTCCCCCCAGCAGCAGTGTGGGGAGACGACTATCAAGAGTCCAATGGCAGAGTGGCAGAGCAGAAGCAGCTTCAATTGAAGGCCATACACAGGCCTAGGTTAAAAAGTCCCCCCAGCAGCAGCATGGGGAGACGACTATCAAGATTCCAATGGCTGAGTGGCGATCCGGGAAGTCAGCGTTGTGATTGCAGATGCAATGCAGAAATTCTACGAAGTAATGCCGTGGGTGCGAAGAAGATCATATACCGTCGTACTTCCATCCATAAGACGGAACAACCTGCGAACCGGGAGCTTTATTGCCCTGACCCGCTGAGCAGCTTCTGGGATACCCAAGAGGCCCATGGCAGAGTGGCGGAGCGTAAGCAGCTTCAATTAAAGGCCATACAGAGGCCTATGTTAAAAAGTCCCCCCAGCAGCAGCGTGGGGAGACGACTATCAAGAGTCCAATGGCAGAGTGGTGGAGCGGAAGCAGCTTCAATTGAAGGCCATACACAGGCCTAGGTTAAAAAGTCCCCCCAGCAGCAGTGTGGGGAGACGACTATCAAGAGTCCAATGGCTGAGTGGCGATCCGGGAAGTCAGCGTTGTGATTGCAGATGCAATGCAGAGATTCTATGAGGTGATGCCGTGGGTGCGAAGAAGATCATATACCGTCGTACTTCCATCCATAAGACGGAACAACCTGCGAACCGGGAGCTTTATTGCCCTGACCCGCTGAGCAGCTTCTGGGATACCCAAGAGGCCCATGGCAGAGTGGCGGAGCGTAAGCAGCTTCAATTAAAGGCCATACAGAGGCCTATGTTAAAAAGTCCCCCCAGCAGCAGCGTGGGGAGACGACTATCAAGAGTCCAATGGCAGAGTGGCGGAGCGGAAGCAGCTTCAATTGAAGGCCATACACAGGCCTAGGTTAAAAAGTCCCCCCAGCAGCAGTGTGGGGAGACGACTATCAAGAGTCCAATGGCTGAGTGGCGATCCGGGAAGTCAGCGTTGTGATTGCAGATGCAATGCAGAGATTCTATGAGGTGATGCCGTGGGTGCGAAGAAGATAATATACCGTCTTACTTCCATCCATAAGACGGAACAACCTGCGAACCGGGAGCTTTATTGCCCTGACCCGCTGAGCAGCTTCTGGGATACCCAAGAAGCCCATGGCAGAGTGGCGGAGCGTAAGCAGCTTCAATTAAAGGCCATACAGAGGCCTATGTTAAAAAGTCCCCCCAGCAGCAGCGTGGGGAGACGACTATCAAGAGTCCAATGGCAGAGTGGCGGAGCGGAAGCAGCTTCAATTGAAGGCCATACACAGGCCTAGGTTAAAAAGTCCCCCCAGCAGCAGTGTGGGGAGACGACTATCAAGAGTCCAATGGCTGAGTGGCGATCCGGGAAGTCAGCGTTGTGATTGCAGATGCAATGCAGAAATTTTATGAGGTAATGCCGTGGGTGCGAAGAAGATCATATACCGTCGTACTTCCATCCATAAGACGGAACAACCTGCGAACCGGGAGCTTTATTGCCCTGACCCGCTGAGCAGCTTCTGGGATACCCAAGAGTTTGGCTTCTGTGGGGAATATGGTTGAAAACTGAAACTTAAAGGCATGTTGACGGAAGGGCACCAGTGTCAGTGCTCCGGAGGGAATATAGCTTCAAAGCTGACACTTAAAGGTATATCGACGGTCAGAGACCACAGGAAGTGGAGCTTGCGTCTTAAATCGACTGAATGTGGCAGACGTGAAACGTCTACGGGCCGTATATGAAACGGGTTGTTCCTCTTTCTGGAATAAGTGTTGGAAATGGCCACTCTTTTTGGTGTGGCGTTTTGTCTATTTAATTCCGATAACGGACTCTACTCCTCCGTGCAATCTAGTTACGAGACCCTGGGCATGTCTGGGTCCAATTTGTGGTAGAGACTGGTTTTGTTCAGCCATGCTTGAGCGAGTAATAACAGGTCTGTGCTGCCCTTTGGTGTCTGGCTTAATGCGCACAACACTGAACGTCCCAGCATTTGTCAACGATTTGCCGTTAAGTGATGCAAACCCGCTGAACCACGTTCATGAGGAGCCGGTACAGGGGGCCATGAATCAGTATGGACCTGGCAGCAGTGTGAGGAGACCTGAAAGTGGCACATGGCGCAGGGTGGCGGTGGAGGCAGCAGTATTCGGAAGACATACACAGGACTAGTTTAAAAAGCGGAAGCCGTCAGCAGCGTGAGCAGACGACAGAGGCACATGGCGCAGGGTGGCGGTGGAGGCAGCAGTATTCGGAAGCCATACACAGGCCTAGGTTAAAAAGCGGAAGCCATCAGCAGCGTGAGCAGACGACAGAGGCACATGGCGCAGGGTGGCGGTGGAGGCAGCAGTATTCGGAAGCCATACACAGGCCTAGGTTTAAAACTGGAACCCAGCAGCGTGAGCAGACGACAAAGACGCACATGGCAGAGGATGGATCTGGCAGCAGTATGAGAAGGCGGTACAGGGGCCCGTGGCACAGTGTGGTGATGGGGGCTACAGCAACTGGATGCCAGAAAGTGGCCGATAGGGCTATATACTGCATGGAATTATAAAGTTGTAAAGACAGCGGCCTATAAGGCTATACACACTATAACAATCATGACTTGATTGACCATTGGCCTATAAGGCTATACACAGCATGAATATCATGACTTATTCTGAGAGTGGTTTGGAAGGCTATATACAAAAAGTAATTCATGAGCTGTCCGGACAGCGGACAATAAGTACATATATACATATCAATTCATCAGCTGTCCAGCCAGCGGCCTCAAAGGCGACACATATAGAAAGCAATTCATGAGCTGTTCAGACAGCGGCCTCTAAGGCGACAGATATACAAAGCAATTCCCGAGATGTTCAGGGAGCGGCCTGAACGGCTAGGTTATTACTAAATATATTTTTGTGGCCAAACATCGGCCTATAAATAGATGTCTACACAGTGACAAAAAATTATGTCGCCAGACAGCGGCCCCTAAGGCGACAGATATACAAAGCAATTCCCGCGAGCGCACAGGGCCCACAGTGTCTGAGGATGGACGTTGGCGCAGAAAGGCAGAGACCAACTGACTACATAGGTGGTTTTTATAGTAGTTTATTTTAAGGATGTCTTGCAGTGGGATGGTGGATTTTAGGAACCGCTTGACAACCAGATTGAAAACGTGAGCCATGCATGGCGCATGGCACAACCTTCCTTGACGCAGAGCAGACACCATGTTCTTTCCGTTGTCGGTCAACATGGTTCCGATTTTCAGTTTGCGCGGAGACAGCCATCTGTCGATTTCTCTGTTCATTACACTCAGAAGTTCCTCCCCTGTGTGACTACGTTCGCCAAGGCATACCAGGTGCAGCACAGCGTGACACCGTTGCGCCCTGCACATGTGATATGCCGGTCGGGTAATGGGACTTGGCACGGGGGTGGCGGCTGAGGACACGGCGGAAGAAGAGGTGGTAGAGGCGGACATCTTTGCTGGACCAAGGATGTGCAAACGTGGAGGCAAAAGCGGCGTGACCTGTCCAAGTTGCTGGTGCGGCTGTGCCGGCACCACGTTCACCCAGTGGGCCGTAAATGACATGTACTGTCCCTGACCGTAGTTACAACTCCACACGTCAGCGCTGCCGTGCACTTTGGCAGAGACCGACATGCTCAAAGACTGGCCCACCATCTCTTCTACATGTGAATGCAAGGCTGGCACTGCCTTTTTGGCGAAGAAATGCCGGCTTGGCACTCTCCACCGCGGCTCGGCACAAGCCATCATTTCTCGGAAAGGTGCTGAGTCCACCACTTGGAAAGGGAGGGACTGCAGCACCAGCAACTTGGACAGGAGGACGTTCAGCTTCTGCACCGTCGGGTGCGTGCTCGCAAACTGTTGTCTCTTGGAAACGGATTCCAAGAAAGACTGCTGACGGAATCCGTGAAGAGGAGTAGCAGGAGAAGGAGCATCTGAACGAGCGGAAGATGCCAACGAGCGACAACTCCCCTCAGCAGAGGTGTTGGAGCCTTGACTGGCTGATAGAGGGCGATTGACGTCGGGTGACTGGGCAAGTAACGGAGCGGGTGATGGAGCGGGGGCTGGGGCAGGCAGAACCGCCGTATCTTTATCACGGTTTTCCCAGGCCACCGAATGGCGACGCTGCATATGCTGACGCAACGCTGTAGTCCCAACATTGGCCCCCTGGCCACGCTTGACTTTCTGGCCACATAGTCGACATACGGCTACATTTACTTCCTCGGGCGGCTTGACGAAAAATTGCCACACCGCCGAGTAGGAAACTTTGCCCCCGCTACTCCTCACTGGCTGACTGCTACTTCCTCCGTGCACACAGGCACCACTACTGGCCGTGGTGGTAGGCTGCAGTGGAGCTGGTGCTCTACTCCGTGGCCGTTTGGCTCCACTGACACTGCTGCGACCCTGCTGCCTCCTGGGCAACCCACCGACTGTTTTGCTCGCTGGCAAGCTGGCACCCTCTTCTCCTGATGATACGGAAGCAATAGCCTGATGACGACGAGGCTGCCAAGTGCGATCAGCCTCATCATCATCAATTATGGTCTCCGCGTCACTACTAGCCCCCTCGGCTGCGTGTGGGTCAGGAGACAGACCTGTCTCTAGACCGGCTACCGAGCCACTCTCCTCGCCAGTACTTCTTCGCCTGGCTGCTGAAGAGGCGGATGTCTCCCCCCGTTCCTGACCGCCCTCTGTTAGCTCTTCCTCACTGTACAGTGGGGCTGAGCCCACAGCATGCGATACTTCGCTTGGTGAGGGAACACCAAAGGACAGGGGCAGGTCGAGGACACGTGATTTCAGTGGGCTTGCTCCCGGGCCATGCCAACTAACGGTTGTGTATGACGTACCCACCGACCGTTGGATGTAGGTGTCAGAGGTGACCTGGGAAGAGGAAGACGACCGAGTCAACCAATCGATGACGGCAGGGTTGTCGGTGGAGACACGACCGCTGGATGACACCGGGAGCACTGGCCTCTGGCTGCGACTAGTGCTGCCTCGACCCCTTCCTCTGCTGCCACGTCTGCTCGCTCCTGAAACATTGCCTCCTCTGCCACTCCTCTGCATGTTGTCTGACATACTCTTTAATTCAATAAGCACCCCAAAAATAAAACCGGATTTAACTCTTTGAACGTACAATAGTGGTTGTGAAGCAGAAAGTCAGTTTATTTAGCACAATCGGTCAATTGCAGCTTGCCGTTGGCTGGAAACTGTACGTTTAGGTCACTGGAATGCACTAATCACCCAAAAAATATTACCGCCAGCCGGCGTGTAAATGGATTTAACTCTTTGAACGTACAATAGTGGTTGTGAAGCAGAAAGTCAGTTTATTTAGCACAATCGGTCAATTGCAGCTTGCCGTTGGCTGGAAACTGTACGTTTAGGTCACTGGAATGCACTAATCACCCAAAAAATATTACCGCCAGCCGGCGTGTAAATGGATTTAACTCTTTGAACGTACAATAGTGGTTGTGAAGCAGAAAGTCAGTTTATTTAGCACAATCGGTCAATTGCAGCTTGCCGTTGGCTGGAAACTGTACGTTTATGTCACTGGAATGCACTAATCACCCAAAAAATATTACAGCCACCCGGCGTGTAAATGGATCTAACTCTTTGAAAGTACAATAGTGGTTGTGAAGCAGAAAGTCAGTTTATTTAGCACAATCGGTCAATTGCAGCTTGCCGTTGGCTGGAAACTGTACGTTTATGTCACTGGAATGCACTAATCACCCAAAAAATATTACCGCCACCCGGCGTGTAAATAGATCTAACTCTTTGAACGTACAATAGTGGTTGTGAAGCAGAAAGTCAGTTTATTTAGCACAATCGGTCAATTGCAGCTTGCCGTTGGCTGGAAACTGTACGTTTATGTCACTGGAATGCACTAATCACCCAAAAAATATTACCGCCACCCGGCGTGTATATGGATTTAACTCTTTGAACGTACAACAGTGGTTGTGAAGCAGAAAGTCAGTTTATTTAGCACAATCGGTCAATTGCAGCTTGCCGTTGGCTGGAAACTGTACGTTTATGTCACTGGAATGCACTAATCACCCAAAAAATATTACCGCCACCCGATGTGTAAATGGCTCTAACTCTTTGAACGTACAATAGTGGTTGTGAAGCAGAAAGTCAGTTTATTTAGCACAATCGGTCAATTGCAGCTTGCCGTTGGCTGGAAACTGTACGTTTATGTCACTGGAATGCACTAATCACCCAAAAAATATTACCGCCACCCGGCGTGTATATGGATTTAACTCTTTGAACGTACAATAGTGGTTGTGAAGCAGAAAGTCAGTTTATTTAGCACAATCGGTCAATTGCAGCTTGCCGTTGGCTGGAAACTGTACGTTTATGTCACTGGAATGCACTAATCACCCAAAAAATATTACCGCCACCCGGCGTGTAAATGGATCTAACTCTTTGAACGTACAATAGTGGTTGTGAAGCAGAAAGTCAGTTTATTTAGCACAATCGGTCAATTGCAGCTTGCTGTTGGCTGGAAACTGTACGTTTATGTCACTGGAATGCACTAATCACCCAAAAAATATTACCGCCACCCGGCGTGTAAATGGATCTAACTCTTTGAACGTACAATAGTGGTTGTGAAGCAGAAAGTCAGTTTATTTAGCACAATCGGTCAATTGCAGCTTGCCGTTGGCTGGAAACTGTACGTTTATGTCACTGGAATGCACTAATCACCCAAAAAATATTACCGCCACCCAGCGTGTATATGGATTTAACTCTTTGAACGTACAATAGTGGTTGTGAAGCAGAAAGTCAGTTTATTGTACACAATCGGTCAATTGCAGCTTGCCGTTGGCTGGAAACTGTACGTTTATGTCACTGGAATGCACTAATCACCCAAAAAATATTACCGCCAGCCGGCGTGTAAATGGATTTAACTCTTTGAACGTACAATAGTGGTTGTAAAGCAGAAAGTCAGTTTATTGTACACAATAGGTCAATTGCAGCTTGCCGTTGGCTGGAAACTGTACGTTTATGTCACTGGAATGCACTAATCACCCAAAAAATATTACCGCCACCCGGCGTGTAAATGGATCTAACTCTTTGAACGTACAATAGTGGTTGTGAAGCAGAAAGTCAGTTTATTTAGCACAATCGGTCAATTGCAGCTTGCTGTTGGCTGTAAACTGTACGTTTATGTCACTGGAATGCACTAATCACACAAAAAATATTACCGCCACCCGGCGTGTATATGGATTTAACTCTTTGAACGTACAATAGTGGTTGTGAAGCAGAAAGCCAGTTTATTGCACACAATCGGTCAATTGCAGCTTGCCGTTGGCTGGAAACTGTACGTTTATGTCACTGGAATGCACTAATCACCCAAAAAATATTACCGCCAGCCGGCGTGTAAATGGATTTAACTCTTTGAACGTACAATTGTGGTTGTGAAGCAGAAATTCAGTTTATTTAGCACAATCGGTCAATTGCAGCTTGCCGTTGGCTGGAAACTGTACATTTAGGTCACTGGAATGCACTAATCACCCAAAAAATATTACCGCCAGCCGGCGTGTAAATGGATTTAACTCTTTGAACGTACAATAGTGGTTGTGAAGCAGAAAGTCAGTTTATTTAGCACAATCGGTCAATTGCAGCTTGCCGTTGGCTGGAAACTGTACGTTTATGTCACTGGAATGCACTAATCACCCAAAAAATATTACCGCCACCCGGCGTGTAAATGGATCTAACTCTTTGAAAGTACAATAGTGGTTGTGAAGCAGAAAGTCAGTTTATTTAGCACAATCGGTCAATTGCAGCTTGCCGTTGGCTGTAAACTGTACATTTATGTCACTGGAATGCACTAATCACCCAAAAAATGTTACCGCCAGCCGGCGTGTAAATGGATTTAACTCTTTGAACGTACAATTATGGTTGTGAAGCAGAAATTCAGTTTATTTAGCACAATCGGTCAATTGCAGCTTGCCGTTGGCTGGAAACTGTACATTTAGGTCACTGGAATGCACCAATCACCCAAAAAATATTACCGCCAGCCGGCGTGTATATGGATTTAACTCTTTGAACGTACAATAGTGGTTGTGAAGCAGAAAGTCAGTTTATTTAGCACAATCGGTCAATTGCAGCTTGCCGTTGGCTGGAAACTGTACGTTTATGTCACTGGAATGCACTAATCACCCAAAAAATATTACCGCCACCCGGCGTGTATATGGATTTAACTCTTTGAACGTACAATAGTGGTTGTGAAGCAGAAAGCCAGTTTATTGTACACAATCGGTCAATTGCAGCTTGCCGTTGGCTGGAAACTGTACATTTAGGTCACTGGAATGCACTAATCACCCAAAAAATATTACCGCCAGCCGGCGTGTAAATGGATTTAACTCTTTGAACGTACAATAGTGGTTGTGAAGCAGAAAGTCAGTTTATTTAGCACAATCGGTCAATTGCAGCTTGCCGTTGGCTGGAAACTGTACGTTTATGTCACTGGAATGCACTAATCACCCAAAAAATATTACCGCCACCCGGCGTGTAAATGGATCTAACTCTTTGAAAGTACAATAGTGGTTGTGAAGCAGAAAGTCAGTTTATTTAGCACAATCGGTCAATTGCAGCTTGCCGTTGGCTGGAAACTGTACGTTTATGTCACTGGAATGCACTAATCACCCAAAAAATATTACCGCCACCCGGCGTGTAAATGGATCTAACTCTTTGAACGTACAATAGTGGTTGTGAAGCAGAAAGTCAGTTTATTTAGCACAATCGGTCAATTGCAGCTTGCCGTTGGCTGGAAACTGTACGTTTATGTCACTGGAATGCACTAATCACCCAAAAAATATTACCGCCACCCGGCGTGTAAATGGATCTAACTCTTTGAATGTACAATAGTGGTTGTGAAGCAGAAAGTCAGTTTATTGTACACAATCGGTCAATTGCAGCTTGCCGTTGGCTGGAAACTGTACGTTTATGTCACTGGAATGCACTAATCACCCAAAAAATATTACCGCCACCCGGCGTGTAAATGGATCTAACTCTTTGAACGTACAATAGTGGTTGTGAAGCAGAAAGTCAGTTTATTTAGCACAATCGGTCAATTGCAGCTTGCCGTTGTCTGGAAACTGTACGTTTATGTCACTGGAATGCACTAATCACCCAAAAAATATTACCGCCACCCGGCGTGTATATGGATTTAACTCTTTGAACGTACAATAGTGGTTGTGAAGCAGAAAGCCAGTTTATTGTACACAATCGGTCAATTGCAGCTTGCCGTTGGCTGGAAACTGTACGTTTATGTCACTGGAATGCACTAATCACCCAAAAAATATTACCGCCAGCCGGCGTGTAAATGGATTTAACTCTTTGAACGTACAATTGTGGTTGTGAAGCAGAAATTCAGTTTATTTAGCACAATCGGTCAATTGCAGCTTGCCGTTGGCTGGAAACTGTACATTTAGGTCACTGGAATGCACTAATCACCCAAAAAATATTACCGACAGCCGGCGTGTAAATGGATTTAACTCTTTGAACGTACAATAGTGGTTGTGAAGCAGAAAGTCAGTTTATTTAGCACAATCGGTCAATTGCAGCTTGCCGTTGGCTGGAAACTGTACGTTTATGTCACTGGAATGCACTAATCACCCAAAAAATATTACCGCCACCCGGCGTGTAAATGGATCTAACTCTTTGAAAGTACAATAGTGGTTGTGAAGCAGAAAGTCAGTTTATTTAGCACAATCGGTCAATTGCAGCTTGCCGTTGGCTGGAAACTGTACGTTTATGTCACTGGAATGCACTAATCACCCAAAAAATATTACCGCCACCCGGCGTGTAAATGGATCTAACTCTTTGAACGTACAATAGTGGTTGTGAAGCAGAAAGTCAGTTTATTTAGCACAATCGGTCAATTGCAGCTTGCCGTTGGCTGGAAACTGTACGTTTATGTCACTGGAATGCACTAATCACCCAAAAAATATTACCGCCACCCGGCGTGTATATGGATTTAACTCTTTGAACGTACAATAGTGGTTGTGAAGCAGAAAGTCAGTTTATTTAGCACAATCGGTCAATTGCAGCTTGCCGTTGGCTGGAAACTGTACGTTTATGTCACTGGAATGCACTAATCACCCAAAAAATATTACCGCCACCCGGCGTGTAAATGGATCTAACTCTTTGAATGTACAATAGTGGTTGTGAAGCAGAAAGTCAGTTTATTTAGCACAATCGGTCAATTGCAGCTTGCCGTTGGCTGGAAACTGTACGTTTATGTCACTGGAATGCACTAATCACCCAAAAAATATTACCGCCACCCGGCGTGTAAATGGATCTAACTCTTTGAACGTACAATAGTGGTTGTGAAGCAGAAAGTCAGTTTATTTAGCACAATCGGTCAATTGCAGCTTGCCGTTGGCTGGAAACTGTACGTTTATGTCACTGGAATGCACTAATCACCCAAAAAATATTACCGCCACCCGGCGTGTATATGGATTTACCTCTTTGAACGTACAATAGTGGTTGTGAAGCAGAAAGTCAGTTTATTTAGCACAATCGGTCAATTGCAGCTTGCCGTTGGCTGGAAACTGTACGTTTATGTCACTGGAATGCACTAATCACCCAAAAAATATTACCGCCACCCGGCGTGTAAATGGATCTAACTCTTTGAACGTACAATAGTGGTTGTGAAGCAGAAAGTCAGTTTATTTAGCACAATCGGTCAATTGCAGCTTGCCGTTGGCTGGAAACTGTACGTTTATGTCACTGGAATGCACTAATCACCCAAAAAATATTACCGCCACCCGGCGTGTAAATGGATTTAACTCTTTGAACGTACAATAGTGGTTGTGAAGCAGAAAGTCAGTTTATTGTACACAATCGGTCAATTGCAGCTTGCCGTTGGCTGGAAACTGTACGTTTATGTCACTGGAATGCACTAATCACCCAAAAAATATTACCGCCACCCGGAGTGTATATGGATTTAACTCTTTGAACGTACAATAGTGGTTGTGAAGCAGAAAGTCAGTTTATTGTACACAATCGGTCAATTGCAGCTTGTCGTTGGCTGGAAACTGTACGTTTATGTCACTGGAATGCACTAATCATCCAAAAAATATTACCGCCAGCCGGCGTGTAAATGGATTTAACTCTTTGAACGTACAATAGTGGTTGTGAAGCAGAAAGTCAGTTTATTTAGCACAATCGGTCAATTGCAGCTTGCCGTTGGCTGGAAACTGTACGTTTATGTCACTGGAATGCACTAATCACCCAAAAAATATTACCGCCAGCCGGCGTGTAAATGGATTTAACTCTTTGAACGTACAATAGTGGTTGTGAAGCAGAAAGTCAGTTTATTTAGCACAATCGGTCAATTGCAGCTTGCCGTTGGCTGGAAACTGTACGTTTATGTCACTGGAATGCACTAATCACCCAAAAAATATTACCGCCACCCGGTGTGTATATGGATTTAACTCTTTGAATGTACAATAGTGGTTGTGAAGCAGTAAGTCAGTTTATTGTACACAATCGGTCAATTGCAGCTTGCCGTTGGCTGGAAACTGTACGTTTATGTCACTGGAATGCACTAATCACCCAAAAAATATTACCGCCAGCCGGCATGTAAATGGATTTAACTCTTTGAACGTACAATAGTGGTTGTGAAGCAGAAATTCAGTTTATTTAGCACAATCGGTCAATTGCAGCTTGCCGTTGGCTGGAAACTGTACGTTTATGTCACTGGAATGCACTAATCACCCAAAAAATATTACCGCCAGCCGGCGTGTAAATGGATTTAACTCTTTGAACGTACAATAGTGGTTGTGAAGCAGAAAGTCAGTTTATTTAGCACAATCGGTCAATTGCAGCTTGCCGTTGGCTGGAAACTGTACGTTTATGTCATTGGAATGCACTAATCACCCAAAAAATATTACCGCCACCCGGCGTGTAAATGGATCTAACTCTTTGAACGTACAATAGTGGTTGTGAAGCAGAAAGTCAGTTTATTTAGCACAATCGGTCAATTGCAGCTTGCCGTTGGCTGGAAACTGTACGTTTATGTCACTGGAATGCACTAATCACCCAAAAAATATTACCGCCACCCGGCGTGTATATGGATTTAACTCTTTGAACGTACAATAGTGGTTGTGAAGCAGAAAGTCAGTTTATTGTACACAATCGGTCAATTGCAGCTTGCCGTTGGCTGGAAACTGTACGTTTATGTCACTGGAATGCACTAATCACCCAAAAAATATTACCGCCACCCGGAGTGTATATGGATTTAACTCTTTGAACGTACAATAGTGGTTGTGAAGCAGAAAGTCAGTTTATTGTACACAATCGGTCAATTGCAGCTTGTCGTTGGCTGGAAACTGTACGTTTATGTCACTGGAATGCACTAATCATCCAAAAAATATTACCGCCAGCCGGCGTGTAAATGGATTTAACTCTTTGAACGTACAATAGTGGTTGTGAAGCAGAAAGTCAGTTTATTTAGCACAATCGGTCAATTGCAGCTTGCCGTTGGCTGGAAACTGTACGTTTATGTCACTGGAATGCACTAATCACCCAAAAAATATTACCGCCAGCCGGCGTGTAAATGGATTTAACTCTTTGAACGTACAATAGTGGTTGTGAAGCAGAAAGTCAGTTTATTTAGCACAATCGGTCAATTGCAGCTTGCCGTTGGCTGGAAACTGTACGTTTATGTCACTGGAATGCACTAATCACCCAAAAAATATTACCGCCACCCGGTGTGTATATGGATTTAACTCTTTGAATGTACAATAGTGGTTGTGAAGCAGTAAGTCAGTTTATTGTACACAATCGGTCAATTGCAGCTTGCCGTTGGCTGGAAACTGTACGTTTATGTCACTGGAATGCACTAATCACCCAAAAAATATTACCGCCAGCCGGCATGTAAATGGATTTAACTCTTTGAACGTACAATAGTGGTTGTGAAGCAGAAATTCAGTTTATTTAGCACAATCGGTCAATTGCAGCTTGCCGTTGGCTGGAAACTGTACGTTTATGTCACTGGAATGCACTAATCACCCAAAAAATATTACCGCCAGCCGGCGTGTAAATGGATTTAACTCTTTGAACGTACAATAGTGGTTGTGAAGCAGAAAGTCAGTTTATTTAGCACAATCGGTCAATTGCAGCTTGCCGTTGGCTGGAAACTGTACGTTTATGTCACTGGAATGCACTAATCACCCAAAAAATATTACCGCCAGCCGGCGTGTAAATGGATTTAACTCTTTGAACGTACAATAGTGGTTGTGAAGCAGAAAGTCAGTTTATTTAGCACAATCGGTCAATTGCAGCTTGCCGTTGGCTGGAAACTGTACGTTTATGTCACTGGAATGCACTAATCACCCAAAAAATATTACCGCCACCCGGTGTGTATATGGATTTAACTCTTTGAATGTACAATAGTGGTTGTGAAGCAGTAAGTCAGTTTATTGTACACAATCGGTCAATTGCAGCTTGCCGTTGGCTGGAAACTGTACGTTTATGTCACTGGAATGCACTAATCACCCAAAAAATATTACCGCCAGCCGGCATGTAAATGGATTTAACTCTTTGAACGTACAATAGTGGTTGTGAAGCAGAAATTCAGTTTATTTAGCACAATCGGTCAATTGCAGCTTGCCGTTGGCTGGAAACTGTACGTTTATGTCACTGGAATGCACTAATCACCCAAAAAATATTACCGCCAGCCGGCGTGTAAATGGATTTAACTCTTTGAACGTACAATAGTGGTTGTGAAGCAGAAAGTCAGTTTATTTAGCACAATCGGTCAATTGCAGCTTGCCGTTGGCTGGAAACTGTACGTTTATGTCACTGGAATGCACTAATCACACAAAAAATATTACCGCCACCCGGCGTGTAAATGGATCTAACTCTTTGAACGTACAATAGTGGTTGTGAAGCAGAAAGTCAGTTTATTTAGCACAATCGGTCAATTGCAGCTTGCTGTTGGCTGGAAACTGTACGTTTATGTCACTGGAATGCACTAATCACCCAAAAAATATTACCGCCACCCGGCGTGTAAATGGATCTAACTCTTTGAACGTACAATAGTGGTTGTGAAGCAGAAAGTCAGTTTATTTAGCACAATCGGTCAATTGCAGCTTGCCGTTGGCTGGAAACTGTACGTTTATGTCACTGGAATGCACTAATCACCCAAAAAATATTACCGCCACCCAGCGTGTATATGGATTTAACTCTTTGAACGTACAATAGTGGTTGTGAAGCAGAAAGTCAGTTTATTGTACACAATCGGTCAATTGCAGCTTGCCGTTGGCTGGAAACTGTACGTTTATGTCACTGGAATGCACTAATCACCCAAAAAATATTACCGCCAGCCGGCGTGTAAATGGATTTAACTCTTTGAACGTACAATAGTGGTTGTAAAGCAGAAAGTCAGTTTATTGTACACAATAGGTCAATTGCAGCTTGCCGTTGGCTGGAAACTGTACGTTTATGTCACTGGAATGCACTAATCACCCAAAAAATATTACCGCCACCCGGCGTGTAAATGGATCTAACTCTTTGAACGTACAATAGTGGTTGTGAAGCAGAAAGTCAGTTTATTTAGCACAATCGGTCAATTGCAGCTTGCTGTTGGCTGTAAACTGTACGTTTATGTCACTGGAATGCACTAATCACACAAAAAATATTACCGCCACCCGGCGTGTATATGGATTTAACTCTTTGAACGTACAATAGTGGTTGTGAAGCAGAAAGCCAGTTTATTGCACACAATCGGTCAATTGCAGCTTGCCGTTGGCTGGAAACTGTACGTTTATGTCACTGGAATGCACTAATCACCCAAAAAATATTACCGCCAGCCGGCGTGTAAATGGATTTAACTCTTTGAACGTACAATTGTGGTTGTGAAGCAGAAATTCAGTTTATTTAGCACAATCGGTCAATTGCAGCTTGCCGTTGGCTGGAAACTGTACATTTAGGTCACTGGAATGCACTAATCACCCAAAAAATATTACCGCCAGCCGGCGTGTAAATGGATTTAACTCTTTGAACGTACAATAGTGGTTGTGAAGCAGAAAGTCAGTTTATTTAGCACAATCGGTCAATTGCAGCTTGCCGTTGGCTGGAAACTGTACGTTTATGTCACTGGAATGCACTAATCACCCAAAAAATATTACCGCCACCCGGCGTGTAAATGGATCTAACTCTTTGAAAGTACAATAGTGGTTGTGAAGCAGAAAGTCAGTTTATTTAGCACAATCGGTCAATTGCAGCTTGCCGTTGGCTGTAAACTGTACATTTATGTCACTGGAATGCACTAATCACCCAAAAAATGTTACCGCCAGCCGGCGTGTAAATGGATTTAACTCTTTGAACGTACAATTATGGTTGTGAAGCAGAAATTCAGTTTATTTAGCACAATCGGTCAATTGCAGCTTGCCGTTGGCTGGAAACTGTACATTTAGGTCACTGGAATGCACCAATCACCCAAAAAATATTACCGCCAGCCGGCGTGTATATGGATTTAACTCTTTGAACGTACAATAGTGGTTGTGAAGCAGAAAGTCAGTTTATTTAGCACAATCGGTCAATTGCAGCTTGCCGTTGGCTGGAAACTGTACGTTTATGTCACTGGAATGCACTAATCACCCAAAAAATATTACCGCCACCCGGCGTGTATATGGATTTAACTCTTTGAACGTACAATAGTGGTTGTGAAGCAGAAAGCCAGTTTATTGTACACAATCGGTCAATTGCAGCTTGCCGTTGGCTGGAAACTGTACATTTAGGTCACTGGAATGCACTAATCACCCAAAAAATATTACCGCCAGCCGGCGTGTAAATGGATTTAACTCTTTGAACGTACAATAGTGGTTGTGAAGCAGAAAGTCAGTTTATTTAGCACAATCGGTCAATTGCAGCTTGCCGTTGGCTGGAAACTGTACGTTTATGTCACTGGAATGCACTAATCACCCAAAAAATATTACCGCCACCCGGCGTGTAAATGGATCTAACTCTTTGAAAGTACAATAGTGGTTGTGAAGCAGAAAGTCAGTTTATTTAGCACAATCGGTCAATTGCAGCTTGCCGTTGGCTGGAAACTGTACGTTTATGTCACTGGAATGCACTAATCACCCAAAAAATATTACCGCCACCCGGCGTGTAAATGGATCTAACTCTTTGAACGTACAATAGTGGTTGTGAAGCAGAAAGTCAGTTTATTTAGCACAATCGGTCAATTGCAGCTTGCCGTTGGCTGGAAACTGTACGTTTATGTCACTGGAATGCACTAATCACCCAAAAAATATTACCGCCACCCGGCGTGTAAATGGATCTAACTCTTTGAATGTACAATAGTGGTTGTGAAGCAGAAAGTCAGTTTATTGTACACAATCGGTCAATTGCAGCTTGCCGTTGGCTGGAAACTGTACGTTTATGTCACTGGAATGCACTAATCACCCAAAAAATATTACCGCCACCCGGCGTGTAAATGGATCTAACTCTTTGAACGTACAATAGTGGTTGTGAAGCAGAAAGTCAGTTTATTTAGCACAATCGGTCAATTGCAGCTTGCCGTTGTCTGGAAACTGTACGTTTATGTCACTGGAATGCACTAATCACCCAAAAAATATTACCGCCACCCGGCGTGTATATGGATTTAACTCTTTGAACGTACAATAGTGGTTGTGAAGCAGAAAGCCAGTTTATTGTACACAATCGGTCAATTGCAGCTTGCCGTTGGCTGGAAACTGTACGTTTATGTCACTGGAATGCACTAATCACCCAAAAAATATTACCGCCAGCCGGCGTGTAAATGGATTTAACTCTTTGAACGTACAATTGTGGTTGTGAAGCAGAAATTCAGTTTATTTAGCACAATCGGTCAATTGCAGCTTGCCGTTGGCTGGAAACTGTACATTTAGGTCACTGGAATGCACTAATCACCCAAAAAATATTACCGACAGCCGGCGTGTAAATGGATTTAACTCTTTGAACGTACAATAGTGGTTGTGAAGCAGAAAGTCAGTTTATTTAGCACAATCGGTCAATTGCAGCTTGCCGTTGGCTGGAAACTGTACGTTTATGTCACTGGAATGCACTAATCACCCAAAAAATATTACCGCCACCCGGCGTGTAAATGGATCTAACTCTTTGAAAGTACAATAGTGGTTGTGAAGCAGAAAGTCAGTTTATTTAGCACAATCGGTCAATTGCAGCTTGCCGTTGGCTGGAAACTGTACGTTTATGTCACTGGAATGCACTAATCACCCAAAAAATATTACCGCCACCCGGCGTGTAAATGGATCTAACTCTTTGAACGTACAATAGTGGTTGTGAAGCAGAAAGTCAGTTTATTTAGCACAATCGGTCAATTGCAGCTTGCCGTTGGCTGGAAACTGTACGTTTATGTCACTGGAATGCACTAATCACCCAAAAAATATTACCGCCACCCAGCGTGTATATGGATTTAACTCTTTGAACGTACAATAGTGGTTGTGAAGCAGAAAGTCAGTTTATTTAGCACAATCGGTCAATTGCAGCTTGCCGTTGGCTGGAAACTGTACGTTTATGTCACTGGAATGCACTAATCACCCAAAAAATATTACCGCCACCCGGCGTGTAAATGGATCTAACTCTTTGAATGTACAATAGTGGTTGTGAAGCAGAAAGTCAGTTTATTTAGCACAATCGGTCAATTGCAGCTTGCCGTTGGCTGGAAACTGTACGTTTATGTCACTGGAATGCACTAATCACCCAAAAAATATTACCGCCACCCGGCGTGTAAATGGATCTAACTCTTTGAACGTACAATAGTGGTTGTGAAGCAGAAAGTCAGTTTATTTAGCACAATCGGTCAATTGCAGCTTGCCGTTGGCTGGAAACTGTACGTTTATGTCACTGGAATGCACTAATCACCCAAAAAATATTACCGCCACCCGGCGTGTATATGGATTTACCTCTTTGAACGTACAATAGTGGTTGTGAAGCAGAAAGTCAGTTTATTTAGCACAATCGGTCAATTGCAGCTTGCCGTTGGCTGGAAACTGTACGTTTATGTCACTGGAATGCACTAATCACCCAAAAAATATTACCGCCACCCGGCGTGTAAATGGATCTAACTCTTTGAACGTACAATAGTGGTTGTGAAGCAGAAAGTCAGTTTATTTAGCACAATCGGTCAATTGCAGCTTGCCGTTGGCTGGAAACTGTACGTTTATGTCATTGGAATGCACTAATCACCCAAAAAATATTACCGTCACCCGGCGTGTAAATGGATCTAACTCTTTGAACGTACAATAGTGGTTGTGAAGCAGAAAGTCAGTTTATTTAGCACAATCGGTCAATTGCAGCTTGCCGTTGGCTGGAAACTGTACGTTTATGTCACTGGAATGCACTAATCACCCAAAAAATATTACCGCCACCCGGCGTGTAAATGGATTTAACTCTTTGAACGTACAATAGTGGTTGTGAAGCAGAAAGTCAGTTTATTGTACACAATCGGTCAATTGCAGCTTGCCGTTGGCTGGAAACTGTACGTTTATGTCACTGGAATGCACTAATCACCCAAAAAATATTACCGCCACCCGGAGTGTATATGGATTTAACTCTTTGAACGTACAATAGTGGTTGTGAAGCAGAAAGTCAGTTTATTGTACACAATCGGTCAATTGCAGCTTGTCGTTGGCTGGAAACTGTACGTTTATGTCACTGGAATGCACTAATCATCCAAAAAATATTACCGCCAGCCGGCGTGTAAATGGATTTAACTCTTTGAACGTACAATAGTGGTTGTGAAGCAGAAAGTCAGTTTATTTAGCACAATCGGTCAATTGCAGCTTGCCGTTGGCTGGAAACTGTACGTTTATGTCACTGGAATGCACTAATCACCCAAAAAATATTACCGCCAGCCGGCGTGTAAATGGATTTAACTCTTTGAACGTACAATAGTGGTTGTGAAGCAGAAAGTCAGTTTATTTAGCACAATCGGTCAATTGCAGCTTGCCGTTGGCTGGAAACTGTACGTTTATGTCACTGGAATGCACTAATCACCCAAAAAATATTACCGCCACCCGGTGTGTATATGGATTTAACTCTTTGAATGTACAATAGTGGTTGTGAAGCAGTAAGTCAGTTTATTGTACACAATCGGTCAATTGCAGCTTGCCGTTGGCTGGAAACTGTACGTTTATGTCACTGGAATGCACTAATCACCCAAAAAATATTACCGCCAGCCGGCATGTAAATGGATTTAACTCTTTGAACGTACAATAGTGGTTGTGAAGCAGAAATTCAGTTTATTTAGCACAATCGGTCAATTGCAGCTTGCCGTTGGCTGGAAACTGTACGTTTATGTCACTGGAATGCACTAATCACCCAAAAAATATTACCGCCAGCCGGCGTGTAAATGGATTTAACTCTTTGAACGTACAATAGTGGTTGTGAAGCAGAAAGTCAGTTTATTTAGCACAATCGGTCAATTGCAGCTTGCCGTTGGCTGGAAACTGTACGTTTATGTCATTGGAATGCACTAATCACCCAAAAAATATTACCGCCACCCGGCGTGTAAATGGATCTAACTCTTTGAACGTACAATAGTGGTTGTGAAGCAGAAAGTCAGTTTATTTAGCACAATCGGTCAATTGCAGCTTGCCGTTGGCTGGAAACTGTACGTTTATGTCACTGGAATGCACTAATCACCCAAAAAATATTACCGCCACCCGGCGTGTATATGGATTTAACTCTTTGAACGTACAATAGTGGTTGTGAAGCAGAAAGTCAGTTTATTGTACACAATCGGTCAATTGCAGCTTGCCGTTGGCTGGAAACTGTACGTTTATGTCACTGGAATGCACTAATCACCCAAAAAATATTACCGCCACCCGGAGTGTATATGGATTTAACTCTTTGAACGTACAATAGTGGTTGTGAAGCAGAAAGTCAGTTTATTGTACACAATCGGTCAATTGCAGCTTGTCGTTGGCTGGAAACTGTACGTTTATGTCACTGGAATGCACTAATCATCCAAAAAATATTACCGCCAGCCGGCGTGTAAATGGATTTAACTCTTTGAACGTACAATAGTGGTTGTGAAGCAGAAAGTCAGTTTATTTAGCACAATCGGTCAATTGCAGCTTGCCGTTGGCTGGAAACTGTACGTTTATGTCACTGGAATGCACTAATCACCCAAAAAATATTACCGCCAGCCGGCGTGTAAATGGATTTAACTCTTTGAACGTACAATAGTGGTTGTGAAGCAGAAAGTCAGTTTATTTAGCACAATCGGTCAATTGCAGCTTGCCGTTGGCTGGAAACTGTACGTTTATGTCACTGGAATGCACTAATCACCCAAAAAATATTACCGCCACCCGGTGTGTATATGGATTTAACTCTTTGAATGTACAATAGTGGTTGTGAAGCAGTAAGTCAGTTTATTGTACACAATCGGTCAATTGCAGCTTGCCGTTGGCTGGAAACTGTACGTTTATGTCACTGGAATGCACTAATCACCCAAAAAATATTACCGCCAGCCGGCATGTAAATGGATTTAACTCTTTGAACGTACAATAGTGGTTGTGAAGCAGAAATTCAGTTTATTTAGCACAATCGGTCAATTGCAGCTTGCCGTTGGCTGGAAACTGTACGTTTATGTCACTGGAATGCACTAATCACCCAAAAAATATTACCGCCAGCCGGCGTGTAAATGGATTTAACTCTTTGAACGTACAATAGTGGTTGTGAAGCAGAAAGTCAGTTTATTTAGCACAATCGGTCAATTGCAGCTTGCCGTTGGCTGGAAACTGTACGTTTATGTCACTGGAATGCACTAATCACCCAAAAAATATTACCGCCAGCCGGCGTGTAAATGGATTTAACTCTTTGAACGTACAATAGTGGTTGTGAAGCAGAAAGTCAGTTTATTTAGCACAATCGGTCAATTGCAGCTTGCCGTTGGCTGGAAACTGTACGTTTATGTCACTGGAATGCACTAATCACCCAAAAAATATTACCGCCACCCGGTGTGTATATGGATTTAACTCTTTGAATGTACAATAGTGGTTGTGAAGCAGTAAGTCAGTTTATTGTACACAATCGGTCAATTGCAGCTTGCCGTTGGCTGGAAACTGTACGTTTATGTCACTGGAATGCACTAATCACCCAAAAAATATTACCGCCAGCCGGCATGTAAATGGATTTAACTCTTTGAACGTACAATAGTGGTTGTGAAGCAGAAATTCAGTTTATTTAGCACAATCGGTCAATTGCAGCTTGCCGTTGGCTGGAAACTGTACGTTTATGTCACTGGAATGCACTAATCACCCAAAAAATATTACCGCCAGCCGGCGTGTAAATGGATTTAACTCTTTGAACGTACAATAGTGGTTGTGAAGCAGAAAGTCAGTTTATTTAGCACAATCGGTCAATTGCAGCTTGCCGTTGGCTGGAAACTGTACGTTTATGTCACTGGAATGCACTAATCACCCAAAAAATATTACCGCCAGCCGGCGTGTAAATGGATCTAACTCTTTGAATGTACAATAGTGGTTGTGAAGCAGAAAGTCAGTTTATTTAGCACAATCGGTCAATTGCAGCTTGCCGTTGGCTGGAAACTGTATGTTTATGTCACTGGAATGCACTAATCACCCAAAAAATATTACCGCCACCCGGCGTGTAAATGGATCTAACTCTTTGAACGTACAATAGTGGTTGTGAAGCAGAAAGTCAGTTTATTTAGCACAATCGGTCAATTGCAGCTTGCCGTTGGCTGGAAACTGTACGTTTATGTCACTGGAATGCACTAATCACCCAAAAAATATTACCGCCACCCGGCGTGTATATGGATTTAACTCTTTGAACGTACAATAGTGGTTGTGAAGCAGAAAGTCAGTTTATTTAGCACAATCGGTCAATTGCAGCTTGCCGTTGGCTGGAAACTGTACGTTTATGTCACTGGAATGCACTAATCACCCAAAAAATATTACCGCCAGCCGGCGTGTATATGGATTTAACTCTTTGAACGTACAATAGTGGTTGTGAAGCAGAAAGTCAGTTTATTTAGCACAATCGGTCAATTGCAGCTTGCCGTTGGCTGGAAACTGTACGTTTATGTCACTGGAATGCACTAATCACCCAAAAAATATTACCGCCACCCGGCGTGTAAATGGATCTAACTCTTTGACTTTCTGCTTCACAACCACTATTGTACGTTCAAAGAGTTAGATCCATTTACACGCCGGGTGGCGGTAATATTTTTTGGGTGATTAGTGCATTCCAGTGACATAAACGTACAGTTTCCAGACAACGGCAAGCTGCAATTGACAGATTGTGCTAAATAAACTGACTTTCTGCTTCACAACCACTATTGTACGTTCAAAGAGTTAGATCCATTTACACGCCGGGTGGCGGTAATATTTTTTGGGTGATTAGTGCATTCCAGTGACATAAACGTACAGTTTCCAGCCAACGGGAAGCTGCAATTGACCGATTGTGCTAAATAAACTGACTTTCTGCTTCACAACCACTATTGTACGTTCAGTTTATTTAGCACAATCGGTCAATTGCAGCTTGCCGTTGGCTGGAAACTGTACGTTTATGTCACTGGAATGCACTAATCACCCAAAAAATATTACCGCCACCCAGCGTGTATATGGATTTAACTCTTTGAACGTACAATAGTGGTTGTGAAGCAGAAAGTCAGTTTATTTAGCACAATCGGTCAATTGCAGCTTGCCGTTGGCTGGAAACTGTACGTTTATGTCACTGGAATGCACTAATCACCCAAAAAATATTACCGCCAGCCGGCGTGTAAATGGATCTAACTCTTTGAACGTACAATAGTGGTTGTGAAGCAGAAAGTCAGTTTATTTAGCACAATCGGTCAATTGCAGCTTGCCGTTGGCTGGAAACTGTACGTTTATGTCACTGGAATGCACTAATCACTCAAAAAATATTACCGCCACCCGGCGTGTAAATGGATTTAACTCTTTGAACGTACAATAGTGGTTGTGAAGCAGAAAGCCATTTTATTGTACACAATCGGTCAATTGCAGCTTGCCGTTGGCTGTAAACTGTACGTTTTTGTCACTGGAATGCACTAATCACCCAAAAAATATTACCGCCAGCCGGCGTGTAAATGGATTTAACTCTTTGAACGTACAATAGTGGTTGTGAAGCAGAAAGTCAGTTTATTGTACACAATTGGTCAATTGCAGCTTGCCGTTGGCTGGAAACTGTACGTTTATGTCACTGGAATGCACTAATCACCCAAAAAATATTACCGCCAGCCGGCGTGTAAATGGATTTAACTCTTTGAACGTACAATAGTGGTTGTGAAGCAGAAAGTCAGTTTATTTAGCACAATCGGTCAATTGCAGCTTGCCGTTGGCTGGAAACTGTACGTTTAGGTCACTGGAATGCACTAATCACCCAAAAAATATTACCGCCAGCCGGCGTGTAAATGGATTTAACTCTTTGAATGTACAATAGTGGTTGTGAAGCAGAAAGTCAGTTTATTTAGCACAATCGGTCAATTGCAGCTTGCCGTTGGCTGGAAACTGTACGTTTATGTCACTGGAATGCACTAATCACCCAAAAAATATTACCGCCACCCGGCGTGTAAATGGATCTAACTCTTTGAACGTACAATAGTGGTTGTGAAGCAGAAAGTCAGTTTATTTAGCACAATCGGTCAATTGCAGCTTGCCGTTGGCTGGAAACTGTACGTTTATGTCACTGGAATGCACTAATCACCCAAAAAATATTACCGCCACCCGGCGTGTAAATGGATCTAACTCTTTGAACGTACAATAGTGGTTGTGAAGCAGAAAGTCAGTTTATTTAGCACAATCGGTCAATTGCAGCTTGCCGTTGGCTGGAAACTGTACGTTTATGTCACTGGAATGCACTAATCACCCAAAAAATATTACCGCCACCCGGCGTGTATATGGATTTAACTCTTTGAACGTACAATAGTGGTTGTGAAGCAGAAAGTCAGTTTATTTAGCACAATCGGTCAATTGCAGCTTGCCGTTGGCTGGAAACTGTACGTTTAGGTCACTGGAATGCACTAATCACCCAAAAAATATTACCGCCACCCGGCGTGTAAATGGATCTAACTCTGTGAACGTACAATAGTGGTTGTGAAGCAGAAAGTCAGTTTATTGTACACAATCGGTCAATTGCAGCTTGCCGTTGGCTGGAAACTGTACGTTTATGTCACTGGAATGCACTAATCACCCAAAAAATATTACCGCCACCCGGCTTGTAAATGGATCTAACTCTTTGAACGTACAATAGTGGTTGTGAAGCAGAAAGTCAGTTTATTTAGCACAATCGGTCAATTGCAGCTTGCCGTTGGCTGGAAACTGTACGTTTATGTCACTGGAATGCACTAATCACCCAAAAAATATTACCGCCACCCGGCGTGTATATGGATTTAACTCTTTGAACGTACAATAGTGGTTGTGAAGCAGAAAGTCAGTTTATTGTACACAATCGGTCAATTGCAGCTTGCCGTTGGCTGGAAACTGTACGTTTATGTCACTGGAATGCACTAATCACCCAAAAAATATTACCGCCAGCCGGCGTGTAAATGGATTTAACTCTTTGAACGTACAATAGTGGTTGTGAAGCAGAAAGTCAGTTTATTGTACACAATCGGTCAATTGCAGCTTGCCGTTGGCTGGAAACTGTACGTTTATGTCACTGGAATGCACTAATCACCCAAAAAATATTACCGCCACCCGGCGTGTAAATGGATTTAACTCTTTGAACGTACAATAGTGGTTGTGAAGCAGAAAGTCAGTTTATTTAGCACAATCGGTCAATTGCAGCTTGCCGTTGGCTGGAAACTGTACGTTTATGTCACTGGAATGCACTAATCACCCAAAAAATATTACCGCCACCCGGCGTGTAAATGGATCTAACTCTTTGAACGTACAATAGTGGTTGTGAAGCAGAAAGTCAGTTTATTTAGCACAATCGGTCAATTGCAGCTTGCTGTTGGCTGGAAACTGTACGTTTATGTCACTGGAATGCACTAATCACCCAAAAAATATTACCGCCACCCGGCGTGTATATGGATTTAACTCTTTGAACGTACAATAGTGGTTGTGAAGCAGAAAGTCAGTTTATTGTACACAATCGGTCAATTGCAGCTTGCCGTTGGCTGGAAACTGTACGTTTAGGTCACTGGAATGCACTAATCACCCAAAAAATATTACCGCCAGCCGGCGTGTAAATGGATTTAACTCTTTGAACGTACAATAGTGGTTGTGAAGCAGAAAGTCAGTTTATTGTACACAATCGGTCAATTGCAGCTTGCCGTTGGCTGGAAACTGTACGTTTCTGTCACTGCAATGCACTAATCACCCAAAAAATATTACCGCCAGCCGGCGTGTAAATGGATTTAACTCTTTGAACGTACAATAGTGGTTGTGAAGCAGAAATTCAGTTTATTGTACACAATCGGTCAATTGCAGCTTGCCGTTGGCTGGAAACTGTACGTTTGTGTCACTGGAATGCACTAATCACCCAAAAAATATTACCGCCAGCCGGCGTGTAAATGGATTTAACTCTTTGAACGTACAATAGTGGTTGTGAAGCAGAAAGTCAGTTTATTTTGCACAATCGGCAAACTGCAGCACCAACTGTGCACGACAGCCACCAAAAAAAAAAAGGGTGTATGTCACTTTAAATTTTCGATTCTTTGATAGCTGTGGCCCTAAGTAACGATTCTGTGTCCCTGAGTAACGATTCTGTGTCCCTGAGTAACGATTCTGTGTCCCTGAGTAACGATTTTGTGTCCCTGAGTAACGATTCTGTGTCCCTGAGTCACGATTCTGTGTCCCTGAGTAACGATTCTGTGTCCCTGAGTAACGATTCTGTGGCCCTAAAGTCTCTGTGGCCCTAACTCTGTCCCTTAATACAGACAGGTCTGTCTCTCTTGAATGACCGGAGGCTAATGGAGAATTCTAAGATGGCCGCGATTTATAGTGCTGGCTGGCTGGCTGCTGATTGGCTAATGCGATCACATGTCATGAATGCATTATGGGTCAGCGTGCCTTGTCTGCGCGCCTTCCCAGAGATCCCCGCCCCATCTTCTCTGTCCATTTTCTCCGTGGCCACACATGTCGCCGCCATTTTTGGGAAAATTCGATTCGTGCATCCGAAGTTTGCTAATCTTCGGATTCGTCGCGAATAGAATTTTTCCAAATCTTCGGAACGAATTCCACTTTGTCATGTTCGATTCGCTCATCTCTAGTGGAGACCATCGATTTGAAGTATAACTAAAGGCAAAACTTTTTTTTTTTAAATTTTGGTTAAAGTGGAGAATTGGAAAACTTGTCTCTTTTTATTGATTATTGTGACCCCCTATGGAGATTCACCCTCTCTATTTGTCCTGTTTACCATTATCATTGAAAGGGAAAGTAAAAAAAAGTTTTAGGTTGTCCCCAGAAAAGTCAGAGGGGAAATCTTTCAATGGGGACACTGGTTTTGGTGACCTGGGGGTCCCCAAGGAATTCCCTTAATTTGCAGGGATTTCCTCTTACTTCCTGCTTGGCTATGCGACAGGAAGTGAGGGTAAACCTCAGCAATGAGACACAGATGGTGAAAAAAAATCTGACAGGGGTTTTAACCCCCTCTTGCTCTATCCAAAATGAAAAACATTTTTGCCTATAGTATTACTTCAGAGCAGAATAAAGGGGAACAATACTCGCCTTCCTCCAATGGTCTCCCTTCCTTGCTGGAGTTGGCATCTTCTCCTATGTGCTGGTCTTCAGCCATCTTCATTGGTCGGTGCGGAATTATTATTATTATACAGGATTTATATAGCGCCAACAGTTTGCTCAGCGTTTTACAATATAAAGGGAGACAATACAGCAACAATACACTTCAATACAAGAGGATTGGAGGGCCCTGATCTTGGAAGCTTACAATCTAAGAGGGAGGGGCTGGTGGTACAAAAGGTAATAACTGTGGGGGATGAACTGATAGAAGAAATAGAAGATTTGATTATTAGCTGAAGGCAGGATAGGCTTCCTTGAAGAGATAGGTTTTCAGAGATTGCCTAAAAGTGGGCAGAGTAGGCAATAATTGGATAGATTGGGGTAGAGAGTTTCAGATGATAGGGAGGCTCTGGAGAAGTCCTGGAGATGAGCATGGGAGGAGACAAAGGATGAAATAATTACTGCGCATGCACAGGAGCAAGGCTTCGTGGCACAAAGGGATTGGGCCAGTGCTGTAAGCTGAGCTGTATAGGGGCGATCTGGAGATTGCTGTAAGCAGATAGGTAGGTGAATCTTATTGAAGAAGAGACATTGCATGTCACCTCTGCAATAGTATCCTGCCTGTTCGCAGTCTGTTTACAATCAGACTTCATTTCCACTTTAAAACAGAGCTAAACCTAACTTTTAAGAAATTGTGAGTAGGCTATGTCTCCTCTGTAATAATACACACTTAACTGTATGCTCACAGTTTTGCATTGGATATACCTGCATTGAATGTGCATGCGCAGCTCACTGTGCATTCCCAGCACACTCTGACTATGTCAGAATGACTGACTCCTGTGTGCATGGGATGAAGCTATACCCAGTTGGCCAATCAAGAGGCCAAGGGAGGCTGGGGAGAAGATGACAGTGACCGGCAACAGATGTAAATGGCGCAAAATGGAGGTAAGTATATTGGTGAGTTTAGTTCCGCTTTAAGGCTAAGGCCTGATATACAGTAATTGTACAATATGTAAAGTTAGTCTTTATAAATGTCTTTAATAATAATAAATACATAGGTTCATTGTCCCTCTATCAGGCATGCCTAAAAAAATATTTCTAACCTTTTAGATGTTTTTCAGAAGGAGGTGTCATGGCTGACATGTTTTGTGAACAATGTTAGTGAGCCTGTCCCAAGTCAGTCCTAAGTCGGTCCTCATTAATATGCAGTGCAAGAAGCCCAGCTACACCTTGTTAGGACAGACAGGGGTTTATTTACTTAAGCTGAAGAGTGCAAAATCAGGCTCACTTCTGCATAGAAACCAATCAGCTTCTAACCTCTACTTTTTCAATTAAGCTTTGGCAATAAAACCTGAAATCTGATTGGTTTTTATGCAGAAGTGAGCCTGAATTTGCAGTATTCAGCTTTAGTAAATAAACCCCACAATGTTCAAATCTAGTTACAATTGATAATGAATATCTGCCTGCACAATACAGGTTAGATATGGTAAAAACAGCTGCCCAGCCTTCTCATAAACAAACAGAACAACCTAGGATTTTTCCTTACTGGAGGGTCCAGAGTAAAGCAAATATAAAGTATATGTTATCCCAATTTGGCTGCAAAAGTAGAAATACACTTTAAATAAGAGCAGGCACAAAAAAATTCTAGATGCTCTTTTTGGGAGTTACAATTAATTTGCATATAATCTTCCCAGAGACAGGTAGTAGTGATTTAGAGACAAGCTACACAAAATGTTATTATCTACCACAATTCTTATTACCTTCTGTTACTGGTGTTATCTTGACCCACAATTGTACTTCAATCAATCCCAAGGATAACACAATACTTCTTTGAGCCTCAACATGAGGATGCCATCCTTACGTCTGAAATTCTGAGGCAGTGGCTCGTAACTGCTATGGATACGAAGAGGTTTTTTTTCCATTAAACTAAGATTTTTTTTTTCTTCTCACAGTCAACTCCGACAATACATTCATCTCCTACAGCAAAGCTAAAGATATACATTTGCCTTAATAAAATGTCAGAGATAAAGATTACAGCTTGTAAGTAATATTCCATGACTCCCACACTGAACTTTTCATTTCAGCTTGCTTAAAATATATATGATTTTGCCTTCTATTCCTAGATAATAGCATGGTAGGCTATTTGCAAACCATTCACCCTGTGCAGACCAGTAGTCATTTCACTGATGAACAAACCCATAATAACACAGAATGAATGGAACATAAGGAAATGTGCACTTAGGTATATGAATGGTTGCTTGCTTCATCATTTTATCAAGACCGTCCTTTTCCTGAGCTTCCAATTACTACAAGGGAAAATCTTCCACAGGATCAGCTATTATCTTGAGTGGCTGATGTCACAGTGTCAACAATGAGGGCTTACCGATCTGGACATTGTACATACACTATAATGCCAAAAGTATTGGGACGCCTGCCTTTACACACACACATGAACTTTAATGGCATCCCAGTCTTAGTCCATAGGTTCAATATTGAGTTGGCCCACCGTTTGCACCTATAGCAGGTTCAATTCTTCTGGGAAGGCTGTCCACAAGGTTTAGGAGTGTGTCTATGGGAATGTCTGACCATTCTTCCAGAAGTGCATTTGTGAGGTCAGGCACTGATGTCAGATGAGAAGACCTGGCTCGCAGTCTCCAGTCTAATTCATCCCAAAGGTATTCTATTGGGTTGAGGGCAGGACTCTGTGCAGGCCAGCCAAGTTCCTCCACCTCAAACTCGCTCATCCATGTGTTTATGGACCTTGCTTTGTGCACTGGTGTGTAGTCATGTTGCAACAGGAAGGAGCCATCCTGAAATTGTTTCCACAAAGTTGGGAGCATGAAATTGTCCAAAATGTCTTGGTATGCTGATGCCTTAAGAGTTCCCT
Source organism: Staurois parvus (assembly GCF_062004578.1). NCBI lineage: Eukaryota > Metazoa > Chordata > Amphibia > Anura > Ranidae > Staurois > Staurois parvus. The sequence goes on from NW_028318510.1 coordinate 6,605,728, forward strand.
TCACTGGAACTAAGGGAACAAGCGCAACCCCTGAAAAATAACCACAACTACATAATCTCCCCTCCTCTAAACTTTACACTTGGCACAATGCAGTCAGGCAAGTACCATTCTCTTGGCAATGGCCAAACCCAGACACGTCCATCAGAATTCCAGACAGAGAAGCATGATTCATCACTCTAGAGAACACGTCTCCATTGCTCTAGAGTCCAGTGATGGCGTGCTTTACACCACTGTATCCAACGCTTTGAATTGTACTTGATGTAAGGCATGGATGCAGCTGCTGGGCCATGGAAACCCATTCCATGAAACTCTCTACGCACTGTTGTGCTAATTTGAAGGCCCACGAAGTCTGGAGATCTTTATCTATTGACTCTGCAGACAGTTGGCGACTTCTGCGCATTGAGCGCTTCAGCATGCGCTGACCCCGCTCTGTCATTTTACGTGGCCTACCACTTCGTGGCTAAGTTGCTGTTGTTCCCAGTTGCTTACACTTTGTTATAATACAACTAACAGTTGACCGTGGAATATTTAGTAGCAAGAAAATTATAGAAGCAGTCTGCATGCCTAGGTGCTTGATTTTATACACCTGTGGACATGTAGGTGATTGGAACACCTGAATCCAATGATTTTGGCAATATAGTGTATTTAAAAGACATTATAAGAGCATTATAAGAGCAAAAAAAAATAACAAAGTTACTATACTTCTAAGGTGTGTAGTTAGTTGTGAATAAACTTTATTAATAATACATAGGGATACTGGCACACCTTGGGATAGAAGGAAAATTAAACTGGCCAAGTGTTGTTTGCTCAGAGAGCCATTTTGTAATTACTTTATGTGTCACTGTTGAACTCCAAATTAAAAAAAGTGGTTTTAAACCCAAAAGCAAACATTTATTATATTGCAGCTTGCCAATACTTAGATGTGATGGTTGCATTCCTTTTCTTGTTTAGGCTTTCTTTCCTTTTATTTTTACTTGATGATTCAGCTAGTAAGTCTGTTGTTTTTCAAAAGAACAAGCTCTCCTGCAGATGTAGCAGTTACAGGGATGGGACAAATCATTGAAAAACAGACAAGGGTGCTCCCAATAATCAGCTTTATTTATATAAAACCTGTATCACAAAATCTGTTTTCTGTAACTGTGAGCTGGAGTTTGACTTCAATTTGTTTAGTGTATTTAAATCTGCGAACACTGGGGGTAATCTAATACAGGAGGTGTGTTACTGACTAGATCACCAGGTCAAAACAGAGGAATGAAAACCTTAAAGAGGAAATGAATACAGCCACCATATCTATGATTGGAAAGCTGCAATGTTTAACATTTTTGGTTTGGGGTTTAATACCACTTTAAAGTGTGACTAAACAGTATCATTATTCTTCAACAATTATCCATACACACCCACTACTAAAAGGGTTAGTTCACCTTTACAGAAAAAATGTAAAGGTGAACCAACACCATACACCCTCCCCACCTCCACTGTCCTGTATTTACCTCCAGAGTTGCTGTCATCACCCCTGCAGTCAGTCCAGTAGTCCATGGATTTGAAATCCCTGCTTTTCACCCTCTTTTCCATCAGAACGTCCGGGATAGATCAGATCTTTTCTGACTGGTCAGCACCATCACTTCAGGAATAAAGCTGGCTCTCTCTGAGTCGCTGCAGCTTCTAATGCACACTGTGAGAAGCTCACAATGAAAAGCATGCCTCAAAATTGCATAGAGAAATCCATAGAAACATCCACCAACTGCAAAAGGGTCACATGTCTAAGGAACCCTTTGTCTAAAATTCCATCAGAACTTCAATTATTTTATTTTTGCTGTGCCTCCATTGCATGGATCAGCTGCTCATTTTTTCTAGGGGTGAGGACTAAGCGCATACTCACCTGACCCACTGATCCTACGAAAAAAACACTCTCATCCACGATCCAGTGATGAACTGTTCCTGTCTGTGGAGCATGCATTAACTGGACCGCGGGGGGCAGGAGCCGAAAGGACCCATCTTGTGATCAAGCAGTCTCATCAGGAAGATTAGATTATCACTTATTAAATTGACTTGCTATTCACTATTATACATTGACTTACACTATATATACACAAATAGAATTTGAGTAATCACTTTATTTGTTAACCACTTGCTTTCCGGAAGAATTACTCTCCTTCTTGACCAGGCCATTTTTTTACTATTCGGCGCTGCGCTATTTCAACTGGTAATTGTGCAGTCATGCAATGCTGTACCCAAATTAAATTTATGTCCTTTTTCACACAAATAGAGCTTTCTTTTAGTGGTATTTGATCACCACTAGGTTTTTCATTTTTTGTGATATAAACAAAAAAGACAGAAAATTAAAAAAAAAGACATTTTCTACTTTCTGTTTTAAAAAAAATATCCAAAAACTCAAATTTAATCATACATTTAGGCCAAAATGTATTCTGCTGCATGTCTTTGGTAAAAAAATCCCAATAAATGTATATTCATTTGTTTGTGTGAACGTTATAGCGTCTACAAACTATGGCATAGATCAGGGGTCTCTAATTCTTTTAAACAAAGGGCCAGTTTATTATCCTTCAGACTTTAGAGGGGCCGGACTATAGCAAGTAGGAGAAGAAAATGGTGTTGGTAACAATGCCACATCGTTGGTGTCAGTGGAAGAAATAGTGCCCCATCATTGGTGTTAGTGGGAGGAATAGTGCCCCATAGTTGGTGTCAGAAGGAGGAATAGTGCCACACTGGGTTCCTTTCAGAAGCTTTCAGAAGCTGTGGGAGGGGACTTGACGGTGTTTCTTGGGCTTACTGTTTTCACTGGAGGGCCCTGAGAAACGATCTGATGGGATGTTTACATTCCTTGTAATAGGAATAAAAGTGATTACAAAAATAAAGGGACAGTATAAAAATTAAAATTAATTATTAATTATTTTTTAAATAATTAAAATGCCCCATCCCTCTGAGTTTGCGCGCATACGTGAATGCAAACTTAGGCCACACCCACTTATGTAAATGTTGTTCAAACCATTCATGTGAGGTATTGCCATGAACATCAGGGCAAGAGCAATAAATCTAGCACTAGACCTCCTCTGTAACTCTAAACAGGCAACATGAAAAAATGTTTAAAGTGTTGCCTATAAGGATTTTTAAGCATCATAGTTTGTTACCATTCCGCGAGTGTGCGCAATTTTAAAGTGTGACGTGTTATTTATCTATTTACTCAGTGCAAGATCACCTTTATATTTTACCCAAAATATTGTGTTTAAAACACTGGTGCGCAAATACCGTGTGACATAAAATATTGCAATGATTGCCATTTTATTCCGTAGAATTTCTGCAAAAAAATCTTGAAGTTTGGGGGTTCTAAGTCATTTTCTGGCTAAAAATACTGATTTAAACTTGTAAACAAAAAGTGCCAGAAATGGCCTGGTGCTGAACTAGTTAAAAAAACACAAAATGCATAAAAAAGTATTAAAAATGCACTAGATGCTTTTCTGTTGCATTCCTATTGAAGTCTACTGCACCAAAAATGCACCCTGACCCTTTCCAAAAATGCAGCAGCTGAAAACACATAGATATGAATGTGTCCTATAAATAAAATTCATTAAAGTGTATTTTTCCCCAAAAATTGTGTTTAAAACATTGGTGCGCAAATACCGTGTGACATAAAATATTGCAATGATTGCCATTTTATTCCGTAGAATTTCTGCAAAAAAATCATGATGTTCCGGGGTTCTAAGTCATTTTCTGGCTAAAAATACTGATTTAAACTTGTAAACAAAAAGTGCCAGAAATGGCCTGGTGCTGAACTGGTTAAAAAAACACAAAACGCATAAAAAAGTATTAAAAATGCACTAGATGCTTTTCTGTTGCATTCCTATTGAAGTCTACTGCACCAAAATGCACCCTGACCCTTTCCAAAAATGCAGCAGCTGAAAACACATAGATATGAATGTGTCCTATAGGAAACCATGTTAAATGTACTGTAGTGCATTTCTGCAAAATGCACCAAAAAAAATTACATAGGTGTGAACCAGGCCTTAAAGAGAACGGCTAGCTAGACTGAGGGCAGGGAAATTTTTATACTTACAAGCAGAGGGTTTTGAAAGAAGCCATCATCTACATGAGTGACAAATTAATGAACATGCAGATGATTGCAGTGTTGAAATTTGAGGCACTCAGCAGATGAAGTGCAATGCCAAGTCCAGTGAGTACATTTCTGGGAAAGAGGGGGAAATTTGTGCTAGAAGTTGGTCCAGGGAGTGGAGGAGTTGTATTGGGAGACTGGGGATTTTTTCTTGGGAAGCAATATGTGTTTCATATACTTCTGAAACCTGCACTCTTTACTCTTTACTTTACATACTCTTGACCTCTGCACATTTTGTGTACTAACTCCTATAATTGGTGTGTTACTAAATCCTGATTTCTGCATGGTGTGTACTTTACATAATCCTGACACCGTCATTGCTTGCATTACTTACTCCTGACCCTTGCACTCTGTGGGTTACTTATTCTTGATTTTAACGTGGCTACTGCTGTATTCTATTTCCAACTATCCTTTTTGCAAAACAACTGTTATACTCCCTGATTTCCTTGTTTGTTGACCCAGATTGATCTGACTACTCTCTTTCCTGTTGCCTACCCATGACCTCTGCCTGGAACTGACTACTCTCTTTCTCACCACCTGCCCACAACCTCTGACCTGACCACTCTGCTGCCTAACATTTTGTGTACAGTCTCCACATCATAACCATTTTGTTGCAGCTACCCCTTTGGTGGAATAATCCTGTGGGCCGTGACCTGCTGAGAGCTTGCCATGAAGAAAATGGACTACTAGGGATCTCCACCACCCACTCTACCATCAGGGGCTTTGGTGAAGAACAGCTGTCACTAACACTCCATGCCTTGGGTGAGCCTTTGTCACTAGCCAGTGGTGCTAAAACAGCTTTATATATTCCTGACCCCTGCACTCTACTCTACACAACATTGCTCTGCTCAGGAAGTCCAAGGGCAGAATCCTTGCAACACCCCTGTATCAGTGAATAGGTTGCATGTCCAAAGGGTACCTTTATGTTTACTGAGCTGATCTCTTCATCAAACAGCGAATAGATGGTTGCAGGAATTTTGTTTTTCCTTTTTGTTAAGCCTGATTTGGTTCAAAGCTCAGCCTGGGTGAACAGAGCCCTTAATTAACTGACAATAGCTGTTTTATTTAGTAAAAAGGGAGTAAATGAGGAAAACTAAACCCACCTTACTACACTTCCAAATCCCTTTTCTTGGATAAAATTTCACTTGAATTACCAGTCTGTAAAAAAAGAATATATGAATTAATCAAATATCTGAAATGAGTTTAATAAAGCCTGAATAACTTAAGGTTACTATGACAATATGCCCTCAAAGCACCTGGTTGTAGATGGGAATCATTATGTTCTGGAAACCTGATCTCATTAGGAGAATCTCAGGTACAACTGTATTCAGTTAGGAGATTATTCTGATCAGATATAGCACTCCCATATGCTTCTGTTTTCCCAGGTCATCTTTGTTCTTTACTCGTGGAAATGGCAGCATTGGCTGATTCTTGATGCAGCCAGATTCACTGAATGGGTTCATGCTGGGAAGAATACATCAATTTACTTAGTGATTTTATCTGGCTGTGAAAGTAAAAAAACTAAAGCGATTGGAGAAAGACATTTTTACATCTTTTTCTGTTTTCTAAATGAGAGATGTATGCCACAGGTGGTCCCTTGTGCAATGCTCCAGGAATAAGGAAAAGTTATATAGTTTCATAGAGAAAGTGACTCTGTCACTATGGCTGCAGATACCTGCACCTCTCATTCACTTCTGCTGAGCTAGAATGTTGGCTTTTCCAAATGGCCAAAGCTTCAGCACTTCTGAGTAGTGTCAGGACTTATCTAATCCCTCCCATCCCCACATTACTATTTGCTTATCACTACTATTGGCGGCCTCTCTGGCCAATAGGAATGTGTATGAGGTGTAGAGAGCATGCAAGCTTTGGAAGTACTGGAGCTTAGCCCATTCAGAGCAATTAGCATGTGGTCATTGTAGATGTAAATGAGAGCTGCTGAAGGTATGGGTAGGCACATCTTAGAGATGGCACTACATATTCACTAGCAGCTTTTTTTTTCTTGTCTCTTGTCACTTTAACTAAAATGGCTCATGCATACCAGCAGGTGAACAAATGCATTCAACAATAATAAAATGGTGTATCGCTACATAAATATTCAAAAATAATATAAATAGTGATATAATCTATATTAAACATAAAAAATGGTGGACATATGTGAAACAACACAAAAGGTCCTAGGCTTAAACCCAATAAGTGACCTATAAAATATAAGTGATGAATGCACACATAAAATAAACCCAATCCCTAATGCGGGTTAAAAAACCAATTGTGTCCACAGTGACTCCCAAAATTGGGATATAACAACTACAAAATGAATAGTGCTATAAATGTATACACCAACCTGTGAATACTGTGAATACCAAATGCGGGATATTTGTATAATTCAGTGCCAAAGTGCTCAAACAATAAACATATGATAAATGGACAAACACATTTATTAAATCAATATGTGAAACATAAATTAAAAGTCCAATATATGTGAATAACACAATCAAGGTGTTTCACTGCTCCAGGGAATGCAATGTGTGCAGTGTGGGTGCACAGCACATCGATAAATTATCCTTCACTGGCTGCAATGGCCTCTCACCTCAAGTCGGTGATCCCAAAGGGCCAAAGCGCCTTTTGGATCACCCCTGGACCCTTCCTGAATGTGCACTCCTTATTGCCCGATCTCTTGGGACTTTAACCGCACTGGCACCATACAGCAACACTGGTTTCACTTCCACTGGGTAGGTAGGTAGGTAGGAACCCTCACAAACACAAACTTACTTTCATGTAGCTCATTAAACAAGAGAAAACATTCTCCATAGTGCAAAACCGCTTTCATGCATACCAGGTTCAGTCCCTCACAAACTCCAACAGTTTGGTTCCAGAGCAATCCCTGGAGCAGTTTGGGGCAGTTTTACTTCACTGGAGAATTATTTTCTTTGTGAACAGCATAATCAGTCTGATAAACTAGTTATTTTCAAATGTCTCCATACTATCCTTTAGTAATTATAACTGTAGCATTATCCCCAGAAGAGCCGCTGGTTTTGTTGGTTTTATCTGTTTTTAAAAGGATTGAGAGCTCCTCTCAACTGATCCAGCTTGGGTTTGTGATCAGATTTTATTGTGAAACACCGCCCAGCAGACTGTAAAACACAATTCTTTTTACAACTGCAAACATTAAAGCTCTGTGATATAGATACATGTCATGCTAAGCACAGCCAATAGTGAGTTTCAACTTAACTAGACAGCTCTTGACATTGCAAGAATACTCTTAACACTGAGCAAAGATATCTCTAAACTAAGCCCAACTAGCATGAATAGTCCCTCCCTTCACCACTGGCCAGTATACCATAGAGTCTGCAGGCATTACGGCTCTTGGTAGTTGGTGTAATCTCTCTCCAGCTGGAGAGATTTGTATTCTAACAGGAAACATTCTGTCTCTAGTGGCAGGATACAACAATAGACAAAAACTTGGAAACCTGCGCAAATAAAGTACAAACTGAGTTTGCAAACTGGCCTCACACCGCTCTGGAAACCTGATTGATCTCTCAAAGTCCCAGAGAAGGATCATACCTAATGTTCTAAGCTTCTCTCCCTTAAGCCGGTGGTGATGAGGACTGTGATTATCTCCCTTCCTGAAGCCCTGGGTGGCAGCCTCTCTCTGTCTTTCCCTGGACATCTGGCACAGCAGCCCAAGTAGCTTGGAACCACTGCCTGGAACAATGATTTTAGCATGGTACCGAAATGTCCCTCATTTAGAGACTGTCTTTCATTTAAAACAAATTCCCCTGTCCCTTCTGCAGCTACAATTGTCCCTTTTTTGGTCTAATGTGCATATCTCGATTCAGAATGTACTATTTTTCTACCAAAAAGTAGTATGCTGCATCAAACTATTATCTAACCCTATATTACTGCATTGGTTATTTTTAAAAAATCCAATATAAAGGAAAATAGAAGTAAAAAAAGCACTAGCATGGTTTAGCCAATCATTTTATACATGCATTTGAGCTCTTTGTGGTTTGCGTGGCCGGTGCCATGGCAGGGGTGAGTCCTTTGCTCATGTATTGTGTGCTAGAAGGTGTCCCTGTTCACAATTCCAGAAAGCTGGGAAGTTTGTTGACCGTAGATAGGAAATAACTGATCGCTGGATGCACACACAGTCTATGATGCTCTGAGACCGATATGAAGTGCTTGGAGGGTGATGCTTAGTATGTATACACAGGGAGCAAACTCAGTTTCTTTCTTCAATAGAACTCACAAACCACAATGGTGCAGCCAAGTGATCCTGGGTGGCTGAGCAGTGCAATTCCTTCCCCCTGTCCAACTGCACGTACATGTCCTCTTGATCAGTTACTAGGAGCTTGGTTCCCTGGGTCCTGTGTCAAGCTGCTGCCCTTCTGCAAAGCATCCATTCATAGAGCCCCTTGTATTTTTTTCAAAGAATACGAGACATTCTCTGACTGGACAAGGTAGAGAGATGGAGTTGTGATATTACAATTTTTACCTTGTCCAATCAAAGGATGCCTTTTATTTGCTGACAAAAACCCAGGCACTCTATAAATGGCAGCTGTGCCAAGTGAGCCATCCCATGTGTTCACTATGCAGAAGGGCAGTTGCTTGACACAAGACCCAGAAGACCAAGGCAATCACTGAAGTAGTGCCAACTATTACAGTGCTTGTGCACTTCCACAAACATTCCACAGGTATTGAACATATATGTGTACATTGGTGCAAGCTGGACCAATGTAACTATGCAATAAAAACCATACTCAGAGTTCAGCTTTAAGGACCTTTAAGATAAAGTAAACCTAGGAGACATAATGCACACTTGGTAGACCTGTCCTATGCTTAGCAGCTTATGGATCAAAGTACTTAAGCTTTTGCAGACCCTACTTATCTGCCCTTTTCCAAGAGATCCTTGATTTACGCTCCTGCACTTTAAACCTTCAGCTTTTACTAAAGTCCAGTTCAAATTAGCCACTTATTACTACTACTAGCTGCCAAACAAACTATCATGGAAACTTGGAAGAAACAAAGGTCTGACAGTGCAAAGACACATTCATTATTATCAAGAAACCTATCAGTATTCTGATACATACAAAAAAATTATAGTATGGTTCCCATGGATACACCATGCTCACTTTTCTTTACCAAGGACAATCTGCACTTCTGTGTAGGCGACGAGCCTTGGAGGAAGATATGAGGAGAACCCTAATGTCCTTACATGCCTTCCCTATGCTGCCCAACACCTCTCTCTTTTTCCACAAACTCTCCATTTTTTGTCTTTTTTCTCTCTTTCTGCAATACCTATACCCCATTATCTTTCTCCTTTTCTTGTTATATAGACCTTTTGCCTTTTCACACTCATTAAATTACCCTAAACTCACACTACAACTTAACCAGAAGCAAAATGCCCCCTAAGATAGAAATATGTTTGAACTTTCTTAACTAGAACAAAATACCCCCCACCCTCCCTTTCATTACCTGGAACAAGACATGCTAGGTTAATATTTCTCAACCTAGATATTTAAAACATATGAATACCGGAACCTGGGCATATTACAGTGCTTCTTGTAAGCCTGTTATGTTATAAGCATGTGGCTCTATATTGTTCACTGTTGATTTTTCATTACCTTTACTATGAAACCAATTTTCTACAACTGTTAATGTTCTCTAATTCTTTTGTACATTTATTTTGTACAAATGTATACACCATACCTAAAAGTGGGACAGCTGCAGGAAACAGGGCAGAGGAATTTGAGTCTAGAAGAGTTTAGGGCTCTAGTTGTACAAGTAAACTGTTTGCAAGTTTATCAAGACTGATGAAGGACACCCATCTGTCTATGTAACATTCCCTATGATTTAATGCTCATAGCAAAATTTTCACGCATTTTTATGTTTCCAGAAATGACTATTGCTCATTCTTGGCTCTCTGCGTCTGTTTACTTTCTACTGATTAAACACAGATTACAATCTGTCTTTGTAAAATAAAATTGTACTAGAATCTTATTGGACATATGTCAACTCCCTCTGCAGGTCCGGACTGCATAGATTATGTATCATAATCCTCTAACCCGTGACTATAATGTGCTCTTTATTTCAGCATGTCTAGACAAGCATATTAATATTAACAAAAGGATATGATTTTCGTAAACATGCTCAGGGCATAGTTTTTACATTATTTTATTAAATATATTTATAATAAAAAAGCGTACATGAAAAGTGAAAAGAGAAAAATAACAGATACATTTTACACTGTGTTTAAAAGTTTCAATATTATCTTTATTTAAATATCATAATATATCCTTTATCACATTACAGCAAGCAAAAAACATCGTTAGCAATACAGAACACTACAGAAAGAAAATGTATGAAAACCCTGCATGAAAAACATAAGCAGTAGCAGGTAGTTATGCAAAAAATATTTTAAATCATGAGGTGGATGCAGCATCAATGTACAGCAGCATCAAAAAATAACAATTAAAGTATAACTAAAGGCAAAACATTTTTTTTTTTAGTTTTGGATAGACTGGAGATGGATTAGGGCACCCAGTTTTTATTGAAGTCTGTGTCCCCTATTTGTCCTGTTTACCATTATCATCGAAAGCAAAAGTAAAAGAAACCCAAAATGTTGTGTTGTCCCCAGCTAAAGTAATAGAGGGGAACATTTTAAAATGGGGGCACTAGTTCTGGTAACCTGGGGATCCCCAAGGAATTCCTTTAATTTGCATAGATTTTCTCACTTTCTGTTTTGGTTATGGGACAGGAAGTGAAGGTAAATCTCCCTAATAAGATGCAGATGGCAAAAAATAAACTAACTGGGGTTTTAACCTTCCATTACTCTATCCAAAGTGAAAACAAAAGTTTTGCTTATAGTTCTACTTCAACCACTTGCCCTCCAGAGGATTTACCCCCCTTCCTGACCAGGTAATTTTTTGCAATACGCGCTGTATGATTTAACTGACAATCGTGCAGTCAAACAATGCTGTACATAAATTAAATTTATATTTTTTTTCCCCCACAAATAGAACTTTCTTTTGGTGGTATTTGATTGCTTCTGAGGTTTTTATTTTTTGCGCTATAAACAAAAAAATCTCTACAATTGTGAAGACAAAAAAATATTTTTGACCTTTTGCTATAAAACATATCCAATAAAAAAATTTTAAAATTCTAATTTTGTCATAAATTTAGGCCAAAATGTATTCTGCTACATGTCTTTGCTAAAAAAAATCCCAATAAGTGTATATCAATTGATTTACGTGAAACTTATAGTGTCTAAAAATGGAGGTATATATACTGGAATTTGAATTTGAATTTTTCTATACTAGTAATGGTGGCGATCAGTGGCTTATAGTGGGACTGAGGGACTGCGGCAGCATTCTGACACTGGGTGGGAACTGACTAACTGCCACTGACATCTTCAGTGACACTAATACAGTGATCAGTGCTAATAAAAAGCATTGACACTGTACTAATGACACTGGGTAGGAAGGGGTTAAAATCTGGGGTGATCAAAGGGTTAACTGTGTGCTGTTTTACATAATGTGCTGTGTGTAGCTTTCTCCAATGATTGCCAGGTGCCTGCAGGGAATCTCCAGCCGGGACCCGATGATTGACATCCCTATCCGCCAATGGCAGCACAGGTAGGGCGGCGTGCGTGTGCACATGCGCTCCCACCCAGAAATGCAAATCACGTATACTATATATATTCTTGATTTTGCACATCCCTGCCACCCTGTAGCACTATTTCTGCTACAAGCGGTTAACGTTATAAAAAGTTTGATATATAAGCTTATTTACTTGTTAACTAAAAAACATATAGAGCAAATAAGAGGAAAAAAGACCTGATTAACCCTTTGTGTTTGAAAACCATGGCTTGAAAAATTTACCTGCTATTTTTCAGTATTGCTTCAATGTGTTAAATATTGTTCTTGTACAATGCATCTTACTCTGCTTAAAGCGGAACTCTTTGGGGACAATGAATCTCTCTCACGGTTGCAAGGCAGGGTAGGGACTGGCCATTGGACTGGACTTTGACACAGTGGGCCAGCTTAAACATGTAGTGCAATATGTGTCAACTAAAAATCCCTGTGTTTTATTGCAAAGTTTGCTAGAAAAGGTATATAGCAGTGTGCAGAGTGTTCTTCCAGAATTTCTAGTGTTAACATGTGGTCCAAAGTACCTTTGGTACCTGACAGATTATATGCATGTGTATGCTATTGGGATATGAGCACAGATATATTTTACTTATTTGGGATAGATTTCTGCTCACTTTCCATTGTGTCTGCAGGATACAGATGGTAGAAAGAAAACCTGACAAGGGTTTTAACCATTCTCTACTCCTACACAGTAATAAAACATTTTTTTAGTAGCAGTTAGAGGGTTAAGACAAACCATGTACTACTGACAGGGGTGCTTAAAATGCTCCACTTTTATTTATTTATATAAAACCTTTATCCTAAGGGAAAAAGACTAACTGTAAATGAGTAATAATGTTGCTGTCCAAAGGGTTCTCTGTTGCTCCTTCATCCAGTGTCTATTCACTCTAATACAGGAGGTGTGTTACTGGTCAGATCACCACGAAAAAACATAGAGGAAAAGACTGAAAAATGAGAACTAATTCAGTCACCTCAACTAATGATTGGAATGCTGCAATAAATTACATTGTTGGTATTGGGTTTAATAAAAATTTAAAGCAAACTTGTCAGTTAAAAAAAATAATCTTCCACTTAGCACTACTACCCAATTTCATCTGTCACCTGGTATATAATCCCAGCATTTGCCGGTATAGGGGAAAAAGTAATATTGCCTTGTCCTCCCACAATGCAGAACTCATTGGGTAAGCAGCCAATGGGAAATATGTAATATGCAGTATATCAGGTAAGACCTGCATATGCTTCTTATCTTTTGGGCACAGCAGCGTGGATTGGATTGACAGCCAGAGGAGTATATAGACAATGTAGATTGCCTAGCACATAATGAGGAGACAAGAGTTTGGGAAAATATAAGCATGTTTAGTGTTTCTTTGAGAGCTTAGCTACAGGATGCCTGAATTCCTAGCACATCCCTCATATAGCTTTCCGTGGGATCCATTTTCCTCCTTGAATTATCACACAGTTAACATTATAAGGGATTCAGAAGAAAGAATGAGACTACCATGCATGTTTTTTTTTTTAATGGCAGCAGCCAGAGGAAACCCGACTGGGTCCAAACTAAGTCTAACCCAATCTATCATAGGGATAGAATATGGCATGTGTATCCTGGAAAGTTGTACTGAGGACTGAAGAAGGTCCTGTGATTGACAATCATAGAAGGTCCTGTGATTGTCGGTCTCCATCCTGAACACACGTCTACCATAGGGCCAGCATGGGATCTTCTCCATGTCAGAGCATACGGCGCAGCATTTGATCCTGCCTGGAGAGGAGCCATTATTGAAGTGCTGATCCCTAGAGGGAGATTTATATACAGTGGGAGTAGTCGTTTGGAGTGACACTGACCTGGAGGATCTGTGAGAGGGATCCTATTAAACGTTTTGACTCGCAAGGGTCGAGTCTTTAAGGTGAGAGGCTGATTCAGCCGACGGTCGGATGATCTTCTGCCCAACTACCAACCCACTTCTTTACACAAATATCAGCATGAGTGTTTTTTTCATCTGAGTGTGATCATTCTTGTGTTTGGACTTTATACGCACAGAAATAGACTTTGTTTGTGTGCAGTTGCACTTACTTGGTTCACATATATGCATATTGTTTTGATTTACTCACTATATGGGGTATTTATAAGTATATTTATGTTAATGTACACCTTTCATATGTATATATGTATGTATATATATATATATATATATATATATATATATATATATATATATACTCTTAGAAGCACGTATTGTTTGCAGTTGAATTTATTTTTTCAGTTGGAAGGATTTTGTTTTCACCATCACTATTGGAGCTTAGTTCCGCTCACACTATTGTATCATTAGTTATTTGCATGATTTCACCTAAGTGGACACGCTATTTCACTTATTTGATATTTTATTTACCAGGTTTTTATTTGTCCTCTTTTATATAGGAATATATGCGAGTAGCGCTACATTTTTTCCCATACTCAAATCCTAAGATCATTGGTCTATGATTTAATGTTAGCAGCTTCTCTGTATTATTTTTGTTGCGATTTATTCTGAGCGCAGGAGGTTCACACCATTACTGTACTGAGGACTGGCCTATTGGAAGATAACTTCTTTATAAACTGATTTGCAATTTTTGGTGCAATTATAGTCCCAATGAGAGGGCGTAGAGGGAATTATATATTAATTTGGTGGATAATGGTGAAATCTATACAGGAATTGATTCAGGAGGATTGGTGGAATTAAGCAGATTAAAATGAATACTGGTACTCAGAGCACTGGGGAAATGAGACACACATAATATATGTGTAATGCATCACAGGAGATAAAGTATTTAAATGGAAAATAATACACTTGAGACTGGGGAGCTTTATCAGAAATGGAAATGGGCAGTGGGTATATGAAAGAGAGTAAAGTAGGATAATATATTATTTCATGCTACCTTGCTTGATAAATACATTGTACATAATTATGTGCATTAGCACACTTGAGTCTGGTGTACACTAAGTAGCTTTTTATTCAGTGTATATAGAGCATTTAGTCTTGACAATTACAAATGTGGGTGCTGATCAGCTCTCCCCTATGGCTGTGGCTCAATTAGAAATATGTAAGTAGCACAATGAAATGTTATATGTAATCAGGAAGTTGCAAGCCACAATAGATAGTGCCATGTTAGAAATGTATCTATTTCCAGTTTCTATATACCTTACAATGTCTGTGCATAGGATAAAATATCATCCCCGTACACAGAATATCTATTATATTTATATATTTCCTTTCCACTTGTCTTTCTATCTAATATTTATAGTTATGAATTATTTCCTTTTTGGAAATTTGAAGGTTCTTGAAGATAATCTTCTCCCTCAGTTTCGTCTTGCCTTCTCTACACCCCTACTTTCTTCCAGTATGCAGATAGGGTTTTATATTTTCATTTTTTTTCTTTGATTTACATTTTTTTAAATAAAAAAAAAGCTCTGGCCCGCCACCCCATGCACATTACTCGCCTAGGCAATGCACTTTGTCCTCTGTGCCTCCTGGGATATGTATGTCACTTATCCCAGGAAGCACAGTCCTTCATTGAGAAAGGAAGAGGGGGGCAGGCCTAGCAGCTCATGATCAGGAGAGCCACCGACTGAACCAAGAGCTGGCAGCTTTCCAATGATGTCATGCAAGAACATGGCAGAGCAGGACTGAGGAAGGGGCTGAAGAGAAGAGGATCTCAGGAGGACAACTCTGGATCCACTGGGGATTATTATATTAACCCGCAACCAGTTAAGCAGGGGTTAAAATAAATGGGATATAGTATCGTAAAGGACAAACATTACAAATTTCTTCAAATTTGGAAACCTTGGATTAACTACTCCTTACCATCCCTACATCCAACCAGTTAAGGTCATTTATGTCTTGAGTCTTGAGTCAATGGGCAGCTTTCCCCCACTCTCTCTTCTTTCTCCCCATCCTTCCTGCTCTTTTCCCTTTCTTTCTTTCTTCCTTTTCTCTACAATATGTTTTATGCTGGGATCGCTGGCTCTGGGTGCATTACTGGTTTATGAACACCCTACCATTGGCCTAAGATCCCAAACAGTTAACTGTATATGATTGAGGATATGTTACTGCTACTACTACTTTGTTTGACTAACACTCTTTGTAATTGTGTCATCCCCCTGTGTGGGTGACCTTGAGCCTATTATGCCTATTATGCTTTGAAAACTGAATAAAAACTATTGCACAGAAAAAAAATGGGGGGGGGGATTAATATCTGTTTAAAGGTAGGTGACCACACTTCCAACATGAGCACTATGTTTGAGGTACAATGTTTGTAGATGAATATTTGGGATAATTATGTACAAACTTATACAAAATGGTAACATACCATTACCGTAACGTATTTTCACACAGAAAAAAAACATTTTTGTACAAAATAGTATTAAAACAGCAGAGAGTTTTTATTTACCAATGAAACTCATCACTGCTGTGTTCTGTCACCCGTAGCTAGGTAATAGTCCAACAAGTGTAATAATCCTGTGCTCCTGTGTGGGACCTTTACTTTAACATTAGAAGGGTTAACAGGTTCTCATTCAGATGGCCAAACATTGGGGGACCTGATCACTGGTCCGACCCATAATGTGCATTCACTATTCAGTGTAGGCCAAGAGATTTTAAAAAACATAGGATATTATTTAGGAACATTGTCTTATCTTTATTCCCCCTTGCCATATCATCAGAAATTAAAAGGATATTGGATAAAAAACCCAACCTGCTCATTCACTAGCAATGCCATTTCCATGTAGCAGTCCAGTCACAATTTCTATTTATGCAGTGCTGCCAATCACAGTTGCAGCCATATTTATGACCTTTGTGTATACTGGAATAGATGGAACTATTCATTTAATAACTGCAATGTGTATGAGAAACATTCTGTATTGTTACTAGTCAGGGACCCTCCAATGGCTGTATAATGCATTGGTAGATTGACATAAGCACCAGGGACACTTATTTTTCTGCCTGACTACCAAAGATTATTATTTCATCATCATAGCACCTCATGGAGTACTTAAAAGGCTATATAGGAATATACTTACCTTTCTTACTATATGTGAATCCTCAGTTGTTTAGAAGATGACATGTTTAAACCTGGTTTGTGTGTAACCTAAAGTTAAACTTTTTCAGAATAATAAAAGATTGTTTTATAACTTACTGTATGTTCTGACTGGTGGACTCTGTACTACTTTGAAAATGTCTCAATAAAACAAGATATTTAAAAAAAAATGCTATCAAGTTACCTGATTCATGCCCAGTTCAACAGACATGGAAATAATTGGTAACACCACTACTGAATAACTATCTGGAAACATTAAAGAAGTCTCAATAAAGTTTTACTTTCTGGTTTTAGTCTCTAAGATGACTAAGTTATGATGCACCTTTTCTCTTCTTCCTATGTGGTCCTGTTCCCAACATAGCATGATAAACAGCATGGTGCCTTCCCCTCCCCGCTTCATCAAGACCAGTGTCATCACTTTATATGTAGGGGAAGGGGCATGCCAGCTGCAGTGCCTGTAAAAAGAAGCAAAAACAGTAGCTGAGACAGGCATGATCACAACAGAGCTCTGTCTGGTCTCTCCACCCATGCCAATGTGATGGGTAGGGAATGGGGGGGTGTCAGACACAGGTAAGGTAGGTGGGTGCAGCTATGATCTACCACAGCCCTGCAACTGTAACACCCACAAATCTGCAAACTTTATGGGGAGGAGAAGGACGTCCATAAAGAAAGAAGTACCTTAGATTGTACGCCCCTTGAAGGTTAGGGACTAATGTGAATGTAATATATATATATATACACATATGTAAAGCACTGCGGAATTTAATGGCTCCATATAAGTACCTGGAATAAATAAATAAGTAATACAAAGGGATTTTCAGCCACAATATAATTGCAGTTTATAGAAAATATAATTCTAGGTGTTTACACAATTTTTCGGGGCTACTTTTTATTTTTAAGGATCATGAGAGTTTTTTATTAGACTGATTTTTATACAGTATGTGGAGGCACACTCTTTAAAAACACATCAATCATCTTTCAATCATGTATTTAAAGCATCATTTTTTTTTTAAGTTTTGTAAAGAGTGGAGAGGGATTAGAACACCTGTTAGTTTTTATTGATGTCTGTGTTCCCTTTAGGGAGATTTATGCTCTCTATTTGTCCTGTTTATCATTATCATCAAAAGTGAAAGCAAAAGAAAATCCCACATTTTGGGATGTCCCAGAAAGGTAATAGAGGGAAAATCGCCCAATGGGGACACTAGTTCTAGTGACCTGGGGGGTCCCTATAGAATCCCTTTAATTGCAGGGATTTCCTCCCACTTCCTGTTTTGGCTATGAAACAGGAAGTGAAGGGACATCTCCCCAAAGGAACATGGATGGCAAACAAAAAACTGGCAGGGGTTATAACTCTGCTTTACACTGTGCAAAGTGAAAAAAAAAGTTTTGCCTATACAGTATTTCTGATTTAAAATAATAAGTTAATGTAAATGAAGACCAATCAGCTTCTTGACTTTCATTTATTGTTTCTAATCATTGCAAGGTGTAATTGTTTATTTTATGTGGTATTTAAAGTTACTTTATAATTTTTTATAAAAATCTATGGTATTGATCTACTAAAGAGTGAATGAGGTGAATCTCTTCTGACTTCCATCATCCAATCATAGGCAAGGAAAAATACTTTTTTTAATTTTCCTTCCACGAGATTGGATATACATTGTGAATTTTCACCTCATTTACAAAGCTAAGGGGAAATTCTATTGCAAAGTGAACAGCCTATTTGCCTTTAATCAACCCCTAAAACTTCCAAAACAACAAAAGTGTTGCAAATACCATTTATTCAATGCATCAGCATGTTGATAGGTTTTGGTTTACGCCAGCATTCTTCTCTCCTCATGTAAGTCGATGGGAATGTAAAAGTAGCCTAAATTAGGTCAAATGCAGGTTAGAAGGAGGATAACTGCAGGTTAAATGCACCTGTCTATGAATTCTGAATGAGCTCAAACTTATTTTAAATGCATGCAAAATGCATCTGCAGGCAATCTTCATTTGCACATCAACACAGGCCTAAATGATCCCCACTGTAGTTTATTTAACTGAGCCTGGGTAATCTTTATACACTATATTTATTGTACATGACTTCAATATAAAATGTATATTCACAGCAAAACCTAAAAGGTTACCACTCCAACCTAACCTTCGCAGAATGGTGACTTTCTATAACTATAACATGCTCAGAGTACTATTAACCAAGCATAGACATAAGAGCAGGTATTTGATTTCCATTAATGGACTTATATCTTAATGTACATGGATTTAATCACTACAGTACATCGAGTTACAAACAGTGGATGCTGCAAACAATGACGTGAATTGTCAAGTAGACTTAAGAGCAGTGTGTCTGAAATGTCAGTGAGTGGGATGAACTATTGAACTGGGCAAAAAAAAAGTCCTAAAGAATTTTACTCCCACCTCAAGCAGTGGATGCGGATGGTATTGGCATACAGAAGTATTTATGCGGAGCCAAAATTTCCCTTGCTAAAAGCTTTCAGCTTCTGACTCATAAAAGACATAAACACATATTGAAATGATGGAAATCGCTACACTGCAGTTCGTTAGAGTATATAATAAAATATACACTCTGGTTATTAAGTTCCAGTTTTCCGGAGCAAGTGGGATTGTGTGACCACAAAGGTTAAAATGGTCTACCGACTAGGAACACAGTCATTTCGTGGAGACTCTAATATGTTAAATGGCAGGTAAGTGTAAAGGACAAGCTGCTTTATATCAGGAGCAACAAGTACATGAGTAATGTCACTTAAAGCTAATATATTTAAAGGAAGAAAATCCAAATTAAACCTCCCCCATTATGTTGTCCACTTTCTAGATCTAAGTCTCAGCCCTGGTGAAAATGTTGGTATGTCAAGTATGGGGCCTGCCCCCTCTAACACTCCCACAGTGCAAGACTTGATGCCTAACCAGCCAATTGCCAAGTCCATGTGCTGTTACATGGGGGCTAGAGGTGTGCCCAGAAGAGAACACGGACCAATACTATGGATTAGTGTCTCTGCAGGGGCTGTAGAGCAGATTGGGGTATTGGACAAAATTGGAAAGCATGGCCAATATTAAACTCCACACTAAATGAAATAAATAGACCCTCTGATTCTTCTTCTTAGAAAAATAACCTAGTCCAGTCTATGTAGGTCACGTGTAATGTGACCTGCTTAGGTCAGGACTCTGCGCAGGCCAGTCAAGTTACTCCACCCCAAACTCACTCATCCATTTCTTTATAGACCTTGCTTTGTGCACTGGTGCGCAGCCACGTTGGAAGGTACCATCCCCAAACTGTTCCCACAAAGCTTGGAGCATGACATTGTCCAAAATGTCTTGGTATGCTGATGCCTTAAGAGTTCCCTTCACTGGAACTAAGGGGTCAAGCCCAACCCCTGAAAAAAAACCCCACACCATAATCCCCCCTCTACCAAACCTTATACTTTGCACAATACAGTCAGGCAAGTATTGTTCTCTTGGCAACCGCCAATACCAGACACGTCCATTGTATTACCAGACAGAGAAGCGTGATTCATCACTCCAGAGAGGATGTCTCCATTGCTCTAGAGTCCAGTGGTGGCATGCTTTACACGGATGCATCTGATGCCTTGCATTGCACTTGGTGATGTAAGGCTTAGATGCAGCTGCTCGACCATGGAAACCCATTCCATGAAGCTCTCTATGCACTGTTGTTGTGTTAATCTGAAGGTCACATGAAGTTTTAAGGTCTTTAGCTATTGACACTGCAGACAGTTGGAGACTTCTGCACACTGTGCGCTTCAGCAATAATAATCAGCTTCTAACTTCAGCTTGTTCAATTAGGCTTGGGGCAATAAAACCTGGTTGGTTTCGGTGCAGAAGTGAGCCTGATTTTGCACTTTCCAGCCTTAGTAAATTAACCCCTGTGTGTTTTGTCACTATATAAATAGTGGAACAGCTGTAGCTGGAAGACTTTTTTATCTTTAGACCCTACGTGTTTTCAAGGAATATTATTTGGACACTTATTTATGGATTTGCACTGTTTATATGGGTGCTCCTGTATGTGAGGGGATTTAAAGTGCCATTTAAAGGAAATCTCCATGCTTCTACCAAATATAGTATACTACAAAAGGACAGCAGTATGGTCTTGTACTGTGTTGAAAAGAAGATTACTTTTTTCACTGTCTGTTTTTTCTTCCTCTGAAGCTCTAAAAAAAATATATATATATATATATATATATATACACTATATTGCCATAAGTATGGACACCCTCCAAAGCATTGGATTCAGGTGTTTCAATCAGCTCCATGGCCACATGTGTATAAAATCAAGCACCTAGGCGTGCAGACTGCGTCTACAAACATTTGTGAAAGAATGGGTCGCTGTCAGGAGCTCAGTGATTTCAAGCGTTGCCACCTGTGCAATAAGTCCATAATCCCCCCTCCACCAAACACTTAGCAAAATGCAGTCAGGCAAGTACCGTTCTCTTGGCAACTGCCAAACCCAGACACATCTATTGGATTGCCAGAGAGAGAAGTGTGATTTATCACTCCAGAGAACACAACTCCTTTGCTCTAGTGTCCAGTGGCGACATGCTTTACACCACTGTATTTGACACTTTGCTTTGCCCTTGGTGATGTAAGGCTTGGATGCAGCTGCTAGGACATGGAAGCCCATTTCATGAAGCTCTCTGCACACTGTTGTTGTTGTTGTGCTAATCTGAAGGCCACATGAAGTTTGGAGGTATTTAGTTAGTGACTCTGCAGACAGTTGGCGACGTCTGTGCACTGTGCGCTTCAGCATGCGCTGACTCTGCTCTGTCATTTTACGTGGCCTACCACTTCGTGGCTGAGTTGCTGTTGTTCCCAGTTGCTTCCACTTTGTTATAATACCACGAACAGCTGACCTTGGAATATTTAGTAGCCAGGAAATGTCACGGATGGACTTATTGCACAGGTGACAACCTATCACGGTACCACGCTTGAATTCACTGAGCTCCTGAGAGCGAATCATTCTTTCACAAATGTTTGTAGAAGCAGTCTGCATGCCTAGGTGATGATTGTATACACCTGTGGCCATGGAGGTGATTGGAACACCTGAATCCAATGATTTGGAAGGGTGTCCCAATACATTTGGCATTATAGGGTATATGGAACTACTGCAGCATCCAACTCCTGGCACCTAAGCCTGGGGGAGAGAGACAACTCACATCACCATTCTCCTTAGGCCGAAGCTCAACAAGACTGAACCGCATGGTAGATGGTACTAGACAGTAATCACCTCTCCAGCTTACACCACCAAGCCCAGATATGTGTTTGCTGTGCAGGACTCATCCCAAAATACTGCTTTAGTATGAAGATTAAAGTGTTTGTTCACCTTTACAGGAAAACTGTAAAGGTGACATAGCACTGGAATTCCTCCCCATCTCCCAAGTCCCCGCAATACTTACTGCCCGCAATCCTCAGCTGTCAGCGCTTCCACAACTGCTCCACTGTTCCAGGAATTTAAATTCCCCACTGATTTCTCTCTTCTCTGTCCTGTGCTTTCGGGACAGACCAGATGGAATCTAATCACAATCCATCTGGTGTGTCCTGGCACACAGGATGGAAAAGAAAGAGAGCCCTGTGGATTTTAAATTCCCAGACTGGTGGGGAGGGTGCGGGAGCCCTGACAGCTGAGGATTTTGGGTGGTAAGTACAATGGGGACCAGGGGGTGGGGAGGGGTCCAGTGTTAGGTCACCTTTACAGTTTTTCCCTAAAAGTGAACTAACACTTTAAGGGTTTCACACTGCCCACATGCTAAGCACTCCGTTTTAGCATGCGGGCAGCTACACTTTTTGGATGCAGTGTGCCATGCTGAGGGGGCGGTACAATGCTTGTTTCAGAGCATCAGACTGTTTACTGGTTTTTTTTAAAACTTTATTTGAAGAGCACTTTTCTGTGGTTTGCACTTCCCTCTTCACCCAGGTTGGACCCCTCTTTGATCTGTAGAACAGAGGAAGATTTCTCCAAAACCAAGAACAATCAACACAAGGGGCACATTATACTAAATGCAAGTTATGTCCCATGTGCTGATTTTTATATTTGTGTTTTTAGCTAATTGTACGTTTTAAATTGTTAGCCACTTATATAAGGGCTATAAGGGGAGATAGGAGACGTGTTAATGTCTGAACAGCACATAAAAAAAAAAAAAAAAGCTTGCAAAAAAAAAGCAAAACAAAACAAATGCAGCCACCAAATCCAATGATTTGTAAGCTGCAATATATAAAATTTTATTTTGGGGTTTAGCTATGTTTTAGGCACTTTTCCTTTGAATACTAAACCATATTACAGTGCATGACAACCCTGGAAAAAGTGCAGACTTGCATTTGTATTTTGTTCATTCCCTTCTCTCTAGCATGTGCAGGTACTCCCACTCTGTGCAGAGGAAGATAGGAATGTAAACAATTACAACTCTAACATAGCATTGTTACAGTTTGAAGTGGTGTTAAAATCCATGTTTTTTTCCCTAAATCAGACAAAAATAACCTAACTCAATTGCATTTGTTTTTTTTGTTTTTTTTTTATTCCTGGGAGCTAAAGGATAAGTTCAGCTTTATAAAAAAAATAATAAATGAATATCTTTTGCAGGTAAAATATGTATACCTATTATTTTTCTTATCAGATGCCTGTAAAGCAGTGCACCTGTGATCATATCAGATAGTGGGTGCAATCTCAGCTGCCCTTGGTGCAACAGTTTTTTGTGTTAAGGGGTGGCAGTGGGGGAACTTTGAGGGGAAAAGATTTGTACTGGGAGGGGGATTTGTGCAGGGAGGGGGGATTTCAGAATGGCGAGGTGATTTGTACTATCAGTAGATGGATTTTTTTTGTTTGGGAAGAATTTTGGCTTGCAGGGGAATTTATGCTGGGGCAAGGGGGGGTGAGCGTGCAGATTAGTGTGCAACTTGTTTTGGAGGAGGGGGAATTTTTGCAGATACATGATGCTCATGCATCATGGAGAAGGGGGGGGGGGCACAATATGGCATCTTTTCCCAGTGCTGCAAGGGGCACAGAGAGAATGAGAATATAGTGTTGCAGCCAAAGGACAATTAGAAAAGGAAAGCTTCAAGGGGGACTTTTAAAAAATGATATGTTGCAAATGTGTTATATTATTTTTATCTGAGATAGGAAAAAGATTTTTGACTGTAACCCCTTGACACCGACGTAACACAAATATGCGGCCTCACAGAACTGGGCTTTTTTCTGTAGGGCTGCATATTTGCGTACCTGTCTTTCTGCTGGGAGCACACCACATTGCGTACTCCCAGCACAAAGACCGCGGTATCACTAAGATCCCCGAGTCCCGATCGTTACATGATCCGGGTCACATGATCACTGTGAGAGGCTCTGATTGGCTATCACAGTGATCAGTCACTGTACAGCCCCGCCCCCTTGTTTTTTTTCTCTCTATGAATGGAGGAGAGAGATATATTGTATCTCTCTAACTCCTGGCATAGAGGAAAAAAAATGTTTGGTAGAAAAAAAAAAAAGATAAATAAAAAATAAAAGAAATAAATATTTAAAAAAAGAAAGAAAGAAAAAATACCTAGATCAAGGTTTGATCTAGTTCATTGCCAGGGAAAGTGTTTGGGTCAAGGGTCAAAGGTCTAGGTCAAAAGGCCAGGATTTTTTTTCTTAGTTGGTATTAGTGTAAGTTAGTGTGTTTTAGGTATAAAAAACAAAAAAAACAAAATGCGCACTATTGTTTCTGGGCTGTACTACGGGTACAAATAAGAAATAACATACACATATATGGTATTGCAGTGATCGTATTATTTTGGGTTGTTTTTCGGTGGTAGGTTGTGGTAGTAACAAGAAACACACAGGTAAATTAAAAAACATTTTTTTTTTACTATTCTGGGCCAGTTTTCCTTTGATAATAAAAAAAAATCAGCAGATATCCATTACCATTTACCACAAAATGAAAGCCCAATTTGTCCTGAAAAAAACATCACCTGGATGTACAAAGTAGTTGGGATGATATGTACGGTTTTACTAACACATGTCAAGATTGCAAAATTGTGCTTAGGCATTAAGATTTGTTTTACCCTTAGGTGTGAAGGGGTTAAATACCACGTTAAGCTCTTCTAGCATTTTAGTGAATGTATGAGGCAAATGCAGTTTCTTTTGGAGTTCTTCTTTAATTCTAAAATTATATATGGTAATTGCAGTCAATGTGCCAACGCTTCCATGTGTGACAGCTTGACATTTATACTGTAATGCTGCCTCTTTGCCTAAATGTTATAACAGTAAAATATCACAAGGATTCCAAGATAGGAATAATAACCTAGTTATTAATTTGTGAAATGGGGGAGAGGCAGTCTTGCAGAAAATGATATGTAATTCTGTATTATAACAGCAGATATTTTTGCTGATTCTCTGTAAAAACATTTTCGTGCAGCTCCTGTATTGGAATTCAAGGAAAACTGCTGCACGTCTAAAATATTTATTAAAGCTCTCTCATGAGTTATTCATAAACATTTTTTACTCTCCATCTTATGTCAAGCACTTTACATCTTATATTGAAGTTCAGCCGAGCAAAAGATGATCATTATGAGCACTGGAAGTAATTTCGATTGGTGAAACAGCCATGTATTAAACTTCAGTAAAAGCACATGAATATATTATGTTATGTTGAGTTCCATAACATTCTGCAGGAAAGGAGAAAGTGACTTTTTATTTAAGACATTTACAAAAAATGGAAAAATATTGAAAAAAGGAAGAAAAACTTCCAGTAACCCAAAGCAGCCAATTATATTCTGTAGTTTATTTTCTAGTGCAGGTTAGGAAGTGAAAATAAATAATCTGATTGAGCTAATTGGGCAAAACACAGGTACACTTTGAGCCATACCACATATACAGCATAGGCTGGGTTCACACTTCCTCAACCCTGTGTCTTAATGCGCAGTTTTATTTTGCACTGCCATACACAAGACATGCACATTTTTTGTCAATGCACCGCACCAATATGCACAGTAATGCTTTACTTTGCCTTTTGGAGTGCTGCAGCACATGCGTTGTAGCTATATTGCCCTAAAATATTACTACACCCCAGACCCTGCATTTACTATATCTGGTCTCCCACAGTACACAGAACATGGAAGTGCAATTATTTTAGTAAATATAAACCTTTTCGTAACACCAGTTAGAGTAGTCTTGTTACTTCTCTGAGTGTCCAGCCGAGCACAAGGAGGAGTTTTCATTCTGCTCTAGGAGGATGCAGGACCCCTGGCCTCTGTCTGGACAGTGCTGTTTGGCCCTGTGCTGATCACATGCACTTTCCCAAGAAAAGAAAAAACCTCTTTAGCATTACACACCAAAATGAGAATGTGCACAGTGACTCCACACAATATGTCTTATCAGGAGATAAGAGGGGGGCACTGGAAGAAGAGGAGGATCAGAGAAGACAGGATCAAACTGCATTTTTACACAATGCAGAGGATTAACCCCTGAGGTTCCACAGTGAGTATAACAAGCATGCTTTACTGCATATACAGAATGATTTTACTGTTGTGGGTTTAGTAATACTTTAATGTATTGGGATCAGGGGCAGACTGACCATTTGGAAACTCGGGCACTGCCCGAGGGCCCAGGGTCAGTAGGGGGCCCCATGAAATGCCCCTTGTACCTTTTTCATAGGCTTTTTTTAGTTTGGGCAAGGACACAGGGGCCCCATGATCCCCTTTTGCCTGGGGTCCCCATGAGTTGTCAGTCCGTCCCTGATTGGGATGCTATTCAAAATTAATTGCATGACAGAGCATAATGTATGTAATGTGCATTAACGCGCTTTTCATTAGCGCTCACGTTACTACACTGCACAACAGTGGAAAAGTGTGACCTAAGACTGTGGGCGGGGTCACTTACCCTGCATGTGGGGTACCTTTTGCCGTTCACACACTCACCAAAGCCCAGGACCAGGTGGGGACCATGTCCATGTGAAAGTCAAACATTATGGCAGTTGCCTTAGGGCTCATGTACACGGGGTGTTTGAAAAACTTTTCTGACTGCTGGAGACTGACTGCTAGAAAACGTAGGTTAAAAATGTCAGTTTAGCCGTGTTTACCTACCGTGTTTATCTGCGTTTATGCGCGTTTGTGTTTAGAAGCCTTTTTAAAAGATAACCTCAGGAGACCCTCCCATATGCCCAGAAAGCACTGAAAAACAGTAAAAATTAACTATTTCAGACATTTTGAGAGGAATAGAGAGAGCAGAAGCTGAGAGAGCAGTATGTGTTGAGATGACCTGTCTTTTCTGGTTGTATTCACTATGGATCAAATCATGAGCATAATGCAGCACATTCTACCATTTTTTCCTTCACGCAAAACCTGGAATTGACTGCAATGGTGCCCTAGGTCCATTTGAATACATGGAAAACACTTTGCATGCATTTCTGATGATGAAAAAAGGCTCTGGACAGCATCTGGACATGGAACAGTTAAAAACCGCTTCTAAATGGAAATGCGGTTAACCGCGTTTACAAGAGTTTGGCGTTTGAAACTCCGGTAAAATCTACTCCTGAATGCAAGTTTGGTGCGTTAAAAAAACAACTGTAAACTCAACTGCCTGTAAACGACTGTGTGTACATGGACACATAGGAAAACATTGGGGAGAGTTCAGGGGCTGCTGAAAAAAAATGCAAAAAAGCTCCTGAACGTCAGTTTATCAGCTGCAGTGTAGAGATGAGCTGTGCACTGTGTGTAGTAGTGTGAAATGCAGAGTTTCTCTATAAAACCTTCCATCCCATGTCACTACACACCTTGCTTAACACTGAAAAACTCATGTTTTTAATGTGACTTTACACAGCTAACGTTGCTAACGTTATTAAAATGCCCCGTGTGCATGGAGCCTTAGGAGGAACACCGCTGAGGATATGCCCTCTCCACCGTCCAGCATTTCTCTGTCGTCTCAATTCCAGTGAGTGAATGGGGTCTGACCATAGCACTTAGCTTTCCCACACCTAATGGCTGGGTTGTGGATCTCCATGAAGTTGGTCCCAGATGCTCTGGGAAACAGACTGCTGGAGAGAGAGCCAGATCACTGACCACCTCACTACCAGAAATCCCTTCACTCTGCCAGGGGTGACTTCAGACCAGGCTTAAAACAGTTGATGCAACTTTGCTAACGAATTTGCAACACAGTCCAACATGAACAGTATAACATAGCATTCCCTAAATAACTAACTTAGGCAGCCCAGGCATACCTCACAAGGTGTAAGTCCATCCCTGGAATTTCCCATGACTTGGCAGTTCTCCGGTATCTTCAGGTGGATTGCAGGGCACAAAGATCCCCCTGCACGCTCCACAGATTCACAGCATCCTGTTCCGGAGTTGGGAATGGAGCCCTGAACCAGGAATTCCCCCCTTATATTAATATCACACCGCGGGTAGGCTGGGCAAAAAAAACCTGTTAACAGAGGCATAAACCATTAACCCCTTTCCCAGCAATCTGCTTCCAAGCCCTATAAATATTGTTACATATAAAAGGTATCAAAAAATGACAGAAGACTTACTTCCGTCTGCATGCAATGCCATATATATTGTGATCCTGCTCACTTTGATCAGTGACCAGGCAGGTAAGCCAATAGGCTTAGAGAAGTTGATCTATCGAGTCATATCAATAGAAAAGTCATCTAGTGTTCGAGCTAAGAGAGAAATTATTATTTACAAGGTAATTTTGGAGGTCCGAATTGTACCTGCAAACCTTGTCACCCTAGACCAGGGTTTCTCAACCAGGGCACCATGGAACCCTAGGGTTCCTTCAGAGGTTGCTAGGGGTTCCTTGAGCAATGAGTAATTTCTGCCTTTCAGATATGTTCCCAATGACACCATTGATCTTTTTAGTAATCTATAAGGGGGTAATTCTTTCCAGTACCCACAAATATAAGGAGTATTCTTCCCACTGATCATCACATTGATGTATCATGAGTTGTAGATATAGTCATTTTTAGCAGGGGTTCCCTGAGACTTGAAAGTTATCTTAGCGTTTCCTCTGTCTCAAAAAAGTTGAGAAAGACTGCCCTAGACTATAGAAAAATGAGTATAGTATATCCAATGAAAGCTTTATTTTTTTTGCTTTTTGATAGGGAGAATCATAACCCTGCAATCCAGGGATTCTGAAAAATCCCCAAAAGCAACATAAACAGAAGAAGAAGCACTTATTTTTAGAAGAGCAGGAGGACAGCTTGAATCCCATCTGCTTTTTATTGTGGTCTGTGTCTTCTGCAAATTTTCCTCCATTCCTGGTCTTGTGAAAGCATCATCAGTGTGTCATTAAATTATTTCAGGTACTTATTATAATAAGGGGAATTCTCTGTAATAAACCCTGTAGGAAACTTCTGGGGGAGGGTCCTTATTTTTGTGCAAAATATTTAAAATATAACAATGTTTACACTAGAAACTTTAAATACAAGTAGGAAGACTTCAGCTGAGCAAAGTTCTCAGAGCAGAGTAAAAGCCTCTTCCAAAGAAGAAATTGCATTGGTGTAAATGGCAATTATATATCAGACCATGTTACTGTAAAAATATATTGGTTTTAGACACTGACGTATAGGCGTGCCAGGTGAAATTTTTATACATTATGTACGGTAGCTGTTCCCTGGAGCATCGCCAATAAAGGATTGGAGTCTGCTGGACTCACCAACTGTTCTAGTCATAAGGGACCACTCCTAGCACCAGGGAAGATTTATACTTTGTAAAAACATGTTTTACATCATAAATATGCTATACTGAACAGAGTCAATGCAGTTGCTTCATGCACTGGGACTATATTTGTCTAAATTAGAACACATTAATCTCCATTAACACAAATAAATGGCAAAATTGGATTCTAGTATCAGCACTGAAAGGAGACTGCTTAATTTTCCATGTTGCAGGATGCGTGATAAGTACTTGTTCTGCTGCACTTAGTGATGATGAGGTTTGTTCATCATCAATATTCAGTGGGTACAGAGTAGGTTATTCCTGCTACAGCTTAAAAAAGCCATTAATATAAATTGATTTTGCAGCAAAATTACTATTTTCACCATTCTAAAAAATTTACAGAATCAGAAACTCTCTATTTTATTTTTATTTTTGTGAAAGAAATGTAAAAGAAGGAGGGTAAAGGGGGATTTTTTGGTATAAGAACAATTTCAAGACAGTTGATAGGAACTACCATAACCCCATAAGAGTTAAAAAAAAATAACCTTCAAAACTACCATAGTTTTGCTCTTCCAACTGACTCCAATGCATTTTTCCAAATGCTGAAACTTTGCAAAAATTTACACCAAAATTTTGCTTATACTGATGCATAAACCGGAATCCTCAAGCACTAAACATAGTTCAGGGTCAATAAAAGAATAACTATGCATTCCTACAGAATGTCACCCAAAATCACCAGGTGATAGATTTGGGCATAGCACACACAAAACAGATAAAGCTAAATCCACCCTGATGAAGAAGTTTAATATTCACCTTTCTGATGGACAGTGTGTTAAATCTTCATTCTTTTGGAGAGGTTCAAGTGCCACTGCTAGCCAACACTTTCAGCTATGTTGGATAGTGTATGCTGAGTGCTTGTGGCTCTTTCTTTTGATACTTGCAGTAACATAGAGGCAGACATGGGGACAGTGCTCAATAGGAGACACTGGGCTTAATTTACTAAAACTGGTATGAAAAGATCGTGAGCGCTCTCTAACAATGTCAGCAGCTAGAACACTATAGGTAACCACAGTACCTCAGAAATATATCAATATGACCTTAAAACGATAAAGTGCAGCGCTTAACCAGGTGAAGAAGACAATGAATAGGTAATCACAGTGAGTGCTTAACCAAATAAAAAAGTCAATGTATAGGTATCCGCAGTAAATCACTGTATGGATGCGAATTCCCACGGCCTCCACTCTGTCAAAATAGTAGAAATGCGCACTCACCGGAAACGCATAGGATATGCGCATGTGTGATTATGCATCACAGGCAATGGGAACATCAGAGGTTAGGCAGCCAGGCATCTCCCTCATGGTGGGTCATCACAGACTCTTTGATAAGGTCCAGGGGTCCCCTTAAGGTCAGCCAGGTGTTGTAAAGGAATCTCCTCTCAGGATGGCAAAAGTGTTTTCACTGTGGGAATGAAAGCTCCAAATAGGAGCCCCAGAAACAGATGCCAGAGATAGTGTAGTATGTCCAAAAATCAGTGCTTTATTGATAGAGATAACAGGGCAGTAACAGGGCAGTATGCATGTAAATCATATAATAATGACATAGATATGCAGCAGTACTGACCCTTAATAGTGATGGCCGCCGGGCCTCCTCGTGGCTCCGGCGGTGGAATGACGTCACGCTCTGCACAGCTCCTCCTTAGGCCTTTCGTGCTACAGGCACATCATCAGAGGGGAGGCTGTACAGAAGCGTGACCGACGTCAGTGTTAAAAATAGGAGAAACGGCACATGCGCAGTTAACCGCGGCCATTTTCCCGAAGAAAGCGTGTACTGCGCATGCGCGAGCACGGCAGCGCCATTTTGCCGTGGATCCGCGATCGTACAGAAGGCAAGGGGGAGACACAGAAGTCTCATAGCACAGAATCCCAGTGCCGTTTGCTAACTATGCCGCAGACCCCAGGGACTCTATGTCAAACATTATTACCCTCATTAACAGTGACAGTGCAATTAAAATAGCAGTACCTGTGCGCATGATGTATGGGGTACAAAGATCCCCCTCAGTGATTGGCGTAAGATTGCAATAACGGACCACGGCAAGATGAAGAACAACATAATGAATATAATAAATGATATCCCACAAAGACTTGGATAAAAGCAATGGAGGTAAAAACAAGGCATAAGATCTAGGCAGTAAGTGACATAATTAGTGATACACTACCCAATCAACCAGAGTGAATGTAATAATTATATACATTACAAATACTCATAATAAATATGTACAAAACAAAAAGGGGATAAAAAGAGATAAAAAGACCCTAAAAATAGCCCATAAAAAGCCATCATGATCATTCCTGCAACCGTCTTAAAAATTGGGAAGTCAAACAGGGCAGAAGGAAAAATCATAATAATAATAAGACCAATAAATAATAATCAGTTAAGCTGAATGAATGTCCGAATAAAATTAAAAGGTATTCAAACACATAGAGAAGAAGCACGCTAAGAGTGCAACTTAATACAGAGAATAGGATTATTCAGCAATATATGTCAGATAAAAGTAGGCTCAAAATAAATAAAACAGAAATGGGAAAAAGACATAAACCAATCAACTGTTAGCAATGAAGCAGTTGACATCTACCTCAATGTTATGGCCTAAAGGGTGTAAAGTTTGGAGCTCAAACACCCATTTAGTCTCGGCTTGGGAAACCGCCCTGGTTTTGTTAATACCCCTCCAATGGTTATTAATCACATCGATACCAATGAATTTCAGTGAAGATGGGTCACTATTATGGTGAAGGCGGTAATGGTTCGATAATGAGTGCTCCCTAAACCCCTTCTTAATGTTTGAGACGTGCTCACGTAGTCGATCTCGTAGACGTCTTGTTGTCCTGCCAATATATTGTTTGCGACAGGGACACTGCAACAAATACACTACAAATTTACTATAACAAGAGATAAAATGCTTAATGTTGTATGTTCTACCCGTGATAGATGATTGAAATGTGCTGACTCTCCTTTTTCTAGTATTGTCACACTTACAGATAATGCACTTGTTACAGGGATGAAACCCTTTCAAATCTTCAAACAGAGATGTATTTTGAGGAGGGTCAACAACATTTGGTGCAATCATATGCCTAACAGCCGTTGCCTTCCGAAATACAATTTCAGGTTTATCTGGTAAAATTGTTGTTAAAACTGGGTCCATTTTTAGAATGCCCCAATTATCATTTATTATTTTATTTATCTTCTTATATTGAGTTGAGAAGGATGTGATGAAGGGGCATACTTTCCTTTGATTACTCCTTGATTTATACATCAGCATGGTGTTTCTATCCATCTGCGCTATTGTCCGTATAGTGTGATCAAGGGTTGCCCCATTATATCCCTTCTCTAAAAACCTATGTTTTAAAATGTCGGCCTGAATATGGTAAGTCTCATCCTCTGTACAATTACGTCTAATTCTCATCATCTGTCCTTTAGGGATATTGGACAGCCATTTAGGGTGATGACAACTCCCAAGAGGGATGAAACTATTGCGATCTGTTGCTTTAAAGAATGACTTAGTAATGATTCTACCCATGTGATTAACAAGTGTCAAATCTAAAAAATTAATTTCTTCATGACTATAGGCATATGAGAGCTTAATATTAAGGCTATTATAATTCAGTGTATTAAAAAAATTTTTTTAAGAGACTCCTCCTCCCCATTCCATAAAAGCAAGATATCGTCAATATATCTTTTATAAAACAATAACTCAGGCCAATCTCTGGAGAAAATGAGGTCCTCCTCCCACCGGGCCATGAACAGGTTTGCCAGGCTGGGGGCAAACTTAGCCCCCATAGCCACACCTCTAATCTGCAAAAAATATTCTTTATTGAACCAGAAATAGTTCCTAAACATCGCGAATTCCAATAATTCTAAAATGAAATCCTTCTGGGTGGTATGTAGGGAGCTGTATTGCGTCAAGAAGAAATCAGCTGCCTCCATACCATCATTATGATTGATGTTCGAGTACAAAGAAGCAACATCGGCTGTTACTAAAAAGGTATCAGGTGAAGTGACAATGGTGCTAACCTCATTGAGAACCTGTTTAGTGTCTCTTAGGTATGCTGCAGTTTGCAAAACAAGCGGTTGAAGAAAAAAGTCCACATATTCGCCAATCCTAGAGCAAAGTGAGCCAATACCGCTTATTATTGGCCTCCCCGGTGGTTTTACGGGGTCTTTGTGGACCTTCGGCAGTATGTATAGGACTGGTAGTTTGGGTGCTGTTGGAACCAAGAAGGCTTTTTCCTTTTTATTCAAAATGCCTTTTTCATAACCTTTGTTGATGATCATTTTAAGAGACCGTTTGAATTCAATCTTGGGATCCTTAAGTAAACGGACATAAGTAGTGTTGTCACTCAGAATATGGTTGACTTCACTAATGTAGTCCTCCTTGTTGAGAACAACCACACCGCCACCTTTGTCAGCTGGCCTGATCACCAGATTGTTCCTTTCTAGTAATAGTTTGATAGCTTTAGAGTCACCTGATCTATCATAAAATCTCTTATCTGGTAATAATGTTAACTCTTTCAAGACTTTATCCCTGAATAAATTCACGTATGTGTGGGTTTGCGGAGGAGGGTTATAAGTGAATGCATTGTGTAAGTTGGAATGAGTATATCTATCAATTGGGGCATCCTTAGTGATAGGATTAGTGGTGAAATACCTTTTCAAGGATAATTGTCGTGCAAACTTATGTATGTCCATGTAGGTTTCAAATTTGTTCAGTTTTTTGGATGGGGCATATTTCAATCCTTTATCCAGTAAGTGAAGCTCTTTCTCTGTAAGGTTAGTCCCACTAAGGTTAAAAATACCTTGTGCCTTTACACCCTCCTTTTCTTGGGTGTGTCCATTTGATCTCTTCCCTCCTCTCTTTCCCCTCCGGTGTCCCTTCTTATTCGTGTGGTACTTACCCCTAAAAAAGGCTGCCGGGGATGATTTGTAGTTTGCTGATAATTCGTGGTTTGCTGATAATAATCCGAATTTTGTTGCTGGTTATAGTAATAATCTGAATTAGGTGGTGCTCTAAAATTATTGTGAGGTTGATAACTATTCTTATTGTTATTTTGATTGTTTGGCCTTGACCGGGGATTGTCCTGTTTGGATTGCTGGTAAGTACCTTTAGTGGAATACTTAACCGCTTTATTATTCCTGGGAGATGAATATTGTCTCTTATTTTGCCCTTTGTATTGGTGGGGTTGATATTGATCATAATAGTCAGGATGGTAATTATTCCCATGCGGCCTATCACGTTCATTATAAGGGTAGGGATGATGACTTCTAGCTGGAGTGTTGGTAGTATTAGGATACCAACGCATATCTCGTGATCCAACATTGTCATCATGAATGTTTTGCAAAGGCTCAAACCTGTTAGAGATAGGTAGATCATAATGCTGATAATCACATTCTCTCATATTGGATCTACTTGTGTTTGTAGTATGTCCCATCAAAGGGGGTACTTGGTTAGAGGTCAATGGGTTGACAGGATCATTGTGTTTCTGCCAATCAAAGACCACTTTTTCCGAATAATCCTTGTAATCTCTATTAAATTTTTTCCTCTTTTTAATTTTTTGTTCCTTTTCCACCCCTTCCATATGAACCTTCAATTTGTCAGATTCATATTTATATTTCTCATTATCTCTAAAAGGGGTTAATTTCTCCCGTACTAGATTAATTTCTTTATCCAAGTGAGCTAATTTTTTCTTTTTACGTATAATGAGAAACCTTAAAAGATCAATTCCTGCGTTATTAAAAAATTGATACCACTCAAGGTGACTACTCGGATCTTCCGAATCTGGGCGTACATCCCACCGGAGTGATCTGGGAACCATTTGTTCCTTAATATACTTTTCTAAGAATGATACATCCCATAAAGTTTTAATTTCAGCAGTAGTCAAATTCTTCAAATGTACGAACAGTCCCTTTAAGTCATCATTATCCTCATTATCTAGTGTAAAAAAATCCTCAGGGATAGCACACCTGGAGGATCTGAGGTCGAAGATATCCCCCATATTACAGAAGGATAGTAAGTAAGATCAACCTAAGAGCGGCTACAAACTGAAAATGGTATAATAGAACTGGTATTGAGAACAACCACACCGCCACCTTTGTCAGCTGG
Organism: Staurois parvus; assembly: GCF_062004578.1. Lineage (NCBI taxonomy): Eukaryota > Metazoa > Chordata > Amphibia > Anura > Ranidae > Staurois > Staurois parvus. Next base: position 6,641,369 of record NW_028318510.1, read on the forward strand.
CCTGATCACCAGATTGTTCCTAAAGGACAGATGATGAGAATTAGGCGTAATTGTACAGAGGATGAGACTTACCATATTCAGGCCGACATTTTAAAACATAGGTTTTTAGAGAAGGGATATAATGGGGCAACCCTTGATCACACTATACGGACAATAGCGCAGATGGATAGAAACACCATGCTGATGTATAAATCAAGGAGTAATCAAAGGAAAGTATGCCCCTTCATCACATCCTTCTCAACTCAATATAAGAAGATAAATAAAATAATAAATGATAATTGGGGCATTCTAAAAATGGACCCAGTTTTAACAACAATTTTACCAGATAAACCTGAAATTGTATTTCGGAAGGCAACGGCTGTTAGGCATATGATTGCACCAAATGTTGTTGACCCTCCTCAAAATACATCTCTGTTTGAAGATTTGAAAGGGTTTCATCCCTGTAACAAGTGCATTATCTGTAAGTGTGACAATACTAGAAAAAGGAGAGTCAGCACATTTCAATCATCTATCACGGGTAGAACATACAACATTAAGCATTTTATCTCTTGTTATAGTAAATTTGTAGTGTATTTGTTGCAGTGTCCCTGTCGCAAACAATATATTGGCAGGACAACAAGACGTCTACGAGATCGACTACGTGAGCACGTCTCAAACATTAAGAAGGGGTTTAGGGAGCACTCATTATCGAACCATTACCGCCTTCACCATAATAGTGACCCATCTTCACTGAAATTCATTGGTATCGATGTGATTAATAACCATTGGAGGGGTATTAACAAAACCAGGGCGGTTTCCCAAGCCGAGACTAAATGGGTGTTTGAGCTCCAAACTTTACACCCTTTAGGCCATAACATTGAGGTAGATGTCAACTGCTTCATTGCTAACAGTTGATTGGTTTATGTCTTTTTCCCATTTCTGTTTTATTTATTTTGAGCCTACTTTTATCTGACATATATTGCTGAATAATCCTATTCTCTGTATTAAGTTGCACTCTTAGCGTGCTTCTTCTCTATGTGTTTGAATACCTTTTAATTTTATTCGGACATTCATTCAGCTTAACTGATTATTATTTATTGGTCTTATTATTATTATGATTTTTCCTTCTGCCCTGTTTGACTTCCCAATTTTTAAGACGGTTGCAGGAATGATCATGATGGCTTTTTATGGGCTATTTTTAGGGTCTTTTTATCTCTTTTTATCCCCTTTTTGTTTTGTACATATTTATTATGAGTATTTGTAATGTATATAATTATTACATTCACTCTGGTTGATTGGGTAGTGTATCACTAATTATGTCACTTACTGCCTAGATCTTATGCCTTGTTTTTACCTCCATTGCTTTTATCCAAGTCTTTGTGGGATATCATTTATTATATTCATTATGTTGTTCTTCATCTTGCCGTGGTCCGTTATTGCAATCTTACGCCAATCACTGAGGGGGATCTTTGTACCCCATACATCATGCGCACAGGTACTGCTATTTTAATTGCACTGTCACTGTTAATGAGGGTAATAATGTTTGACATAGAGTCCCTGGGGTCTGCGGCATAGTTAGCAAACGGCACTGGGATTCTGTGCTATGAGACTTCTGTGTCTCCCCCTTGCCTTCTGTACGATCGCGGATCCACGGCAAAATGGCGCTGCCGTGCTCGCGCATGCGCAGTACACGCTTTCTTCGGGAAAATGGCCGCGGTTAACTGCACATGTGCCGTTTCTCCTATTTTTAACACTGACGTCGGTCACGCTTCTGTACAGCCTCCCCTCTGATGATGTGCCTGTAGCACGAAAGGCCTAAGGAGGAGCTGTGCAGAGCGTGACGTCATTCCACCGCCGGAGCCACGAGGAGGCCCGGCGGCCATCACTATTAAGGGTCAGTACTGCTGCATATCTATGTCATTATTATATGATTTACATGCATACTGCCCTGTTACTGCCCTGTTATCTCTATCAATAAAGCACTGATTTTTGGACATACTACACTATCTCTGGCATCTGTTTCTGGGGCTCCTATTTGGAGCTTTCATTCCCACAGTGAAAACACTTTTGCCATCCTGAGAGGAGATTCCTTTACAACACCTGGCTGACCTTAAGGGGACCCCTGGACCTTATCAAAGAGTCTGTGATGACCCACCATGAGGGAGATGCCTGGCTGCCTAACCTCTGATGTTCCCATTGCCTGTGATGCATAATCACACATGCGCATATCCTATGCGTTTCCGGTGAGTGCGCATTTCTACTATTTTGACAGAGTGGAGGCCGTGGGAATTCGCATCCATACAGTGATTTACTGCGGATACCTATACATTGACTTTTTTATTTGGTTAAGCACTCACTGTGATTACCTATTCATTGTCTTCTTCACCTGGTTAAGCGCTGCACTTTATCGTTTTAAGGTCATATTGATATATTTCTGAGGTACTGTGGTTACCTATAGTGTTCTAGCTGCTGACATTGTTAGAGAGCGCTCACGATCTTTTCATACCAGTTCTATTATACCATTTTCAGTTTGTAGCCGCTCTTAGGTTGATCTTACTTACTATCCTTCTGTAATATGGGGGATATCTTCGACCTCAGATCCTCCAGGTGTGCTATCCCTGAGGATTTTTTTACACTAGATAATGAGGATAATGATGACTTAAAGGGACTGTTCGTACATTTGAAGAATTTGACTACTGCTGAAATTAAAACTTTATGGGATGTATCATTCTTAGAAAAGTATATTAAGGAACAAATGGTTCCCAGATCACTCCGGTGGGATGTACGCCCAGATTCGGAAGATCCGAGTAGTCACCTTGAGTGGTATCAATTTTTTAATAACGCAGGAATTGATCTTTTAAGGTTTCTCATTATACGTAAAAAGAAAAAATTAGCTCACTTGGATAAAGAAATTAATCTAGTACGGGAGAAATTAACCCCTTTTAGAGATAATGAGAAATATAAATATGAATCTGACAAATTGAAGGTTCATATGGAAGGGGTGGAAAAGGAACAAAAAATTAAAAAGAGGAAAAAATTTAATAGAGATTACAAGGATTATTCGGAAAAAGTGGTCTTTGATTGGCAGAAACACAATGATCCTGTCAACCCATTGACCTCTAACCAAGTACCCCCTTTGATGGGACATACTACAAACACAAGTAGATCCAATATGAGAGAATGTGATTATCAGCATTATGATCTACCTATCTCTAACAGGTTTGAGCCTTTGCAAAACATTCATGATGACAATGTTGGATCACGAGATATGCGTTGGTATCCTAATACTACCAACACTCCAGCTAGAAGTCATCATCCCTACCCTTATAATGAACGTGATAGGCCGCATGGGAATAATTACCATCCTGACTATTATGATCAATATCAACCCCACCAATACAAAGGGCAAAATAAGAGACAATATTCATCTCCCAGGAATAATAAAGCGGTTAAGTATTCCACTAAAGGTACTTACCAGCAATCCAAACAGGACAATCCCCGGTCAAGGCCAAACAATCAAAATAACAATAAGAATAGTTATCAACCTCACAATAATTTTAGAGCACCACCTAATTCAGATTATTACTATAACCAGCAACAAAATTCGGATTATTATCAGCAAACCACGAATTATCAGCAAACTACAAATCATCCCCGGCAGCCTTTTTTAGGGGTAAGTACCACACGAAAAAGAAGGGACACCGGAGGGGAAAGAGAGGAGGGAAGAGATCAAATGGACACACCCAAGAAAAGGAGGGTGTAAAGGCACAAGGTATTTTTAACCTTAGTGGGACTAACCTTACAGAGAAAGAGCTTCACTTACTGGATAAAGGATTGAAATATGCCCCATCCAAAAAACTGAACAAATTTGAAACCTACATGGACATACATAAGTTTGCACGACAATTATCCTTGAAAAGGTATTTCACCACTAATCCTATCACTAAGGATGCCCCAATTGATAGATATACTCATTCCAACTTACACAATGCATTCACTTATAACCCTCCTCCGCAAACCCACACATACGTGAATTTATTCAGGGATAAAGTCTTGAAAGAGATAACATTATTACCAGATAAGAGATTTTATGATAGATCAGGTGACTCTAAAGCTATCAAACTATTACTAGAAAGGAACAATCTGGTGATCAGGCCAGCTGACAAAGGTGGCGGTGTGGTTGTTCTCAACAAGGAGGACTACATTAGTGAAGTCAACCATATTCTGAGTGACAACACTACTTATGTCCGTTTACTTAAGGATCCCAAGATTGAATTCAAACGGTCTCTTAAAATGATCATCAACAAAGGTTATGAAAAAGGCATTTTGAATAAAAAGGAAAAAGCCTTCTTGGTTCCAACAGCACCCAAACTACCAGTCCTATACATACTGCCGAAGGTCCACAAAGACCCCGTAAAACCACCGGGGAGGCCAATAATAAGCGGTATTGGCTCACTTTGCTCTAGGATTGGCGAATATGTGGACTTTTTTCTTCAACCGCTTGTTTTGCAAACTGCAGCATACCTAAGAGACACTAAACAGGTTCTCAATGAGGTTAGCACCATTGTCACTTCACCTGATACCTTTTTAGTAACAGCCGATGTTGCTTCTTTGTACTCGAACATCAATCATAATGATGGTATGGAGGCAGCTGATTTCTTCTTGACGCAATACAGCTCCCTACATACCACCCAGAAGGATTTCATTTTAGAATTATTGGAATTCGCGATGTTTAGGAACTATTTCTGGTTCAATAAAGAATATTTTTTGCAGATTAGAGGTGTGGCTATGGGGGCTAAGTTTGCCCCCAGCCTGGCAAACCTGTTCATGGCCCGGTGGGAGGAGGACCTCATTTTCTCCAGAGATTGGCCTGAGTTATTGTTTTATAAAAGATATATTGACGATATCTTGCTTTTATGGAATGGGGAGGAGGAGTCTCTTAAAAATTTTTTTAATACACTGAATTATAATAGCCTTAATATTAAGCTCTCATATGCCTATAGTCATGAAGAAATTAATTTTTTAGATTTGACACTTGTTAATCACATGGGTAGAATCATTACTAAGTCATTCTTTAAAGCAACAGATCGCAATAGTTTCATCCCTCTTGGGAGTTGTCATCACCCTAAATGGCTGTCCAATATCCCTAAAGGACAGATGATGAGAATTAGGCGTAATTGTACAGAGGATGAGACTTACCATATTCAGGCCGACATTTTAAAACATAGGTTTTTAGAGAAGGGATATAATGGGGCAACCCTTGATCACACTATACGGACAATAGCGCAGATGGATAGAAACACCATGCTGATGTATAAATCAAGGAGTAATCAAAGGAAAGTATGCCCCTTCATCACATCCTTCTCAACTCAATATAAGAAGATAAATAAAATAATAAATGATAATTGGGGCATTCTAAAAATGGACCCAGTTTTAACAACAATTTTACCAGATAAACCTGAAATTGTATTTCGGAAGGCAACGGCTGTTAGGCATATGATTGCACCAAATGTTGTTGACCCTCCTCAAAATACATCTCTGTTTGAAGATTTGAAAGGGTTTCATCCCTGTAACAAGTGCATTATCTGTAAGTGTGACAATACTAGAAAAAGGAGAGTCAGCACATTTCAATCATCTATCACGGGTAGAACATACAACATTAAGCATTTTATCTCTTGTTATAATAAATTTGTAGTGTATTTGTTGCAGTGTCCCTGTCGCAAACAATATATTGGCAGGACAACAAGACGTCTACGAGATCGACTACGTGAGCACGTCTCAAACATTAAGAAGGGGTTTAGGGAGCACTCATTATCGAACCATTACCGCCTTCACCATAATAGTGACCCATCTTCACTGAAATTCATTGGTATCGATGTGATTAATAACCATTGGAGGGGTATTAACAAAACCAGGGCGGTTTCCCAAGCCGAGACTAAATGGGTGTTTGAGCTCCAAACTTTACACCCTTTAGGCCATAACATTGAGGTAGATGTCAACTGCTTCATTGCTAACAGTTGATTGGTTTATGTCTTTTTCCCATTTCTGTTTTATTTATTTTGAGCCTACTTTTATCTGACATATATTGCTGAATAATCCTATTCTCTGTATTAAGTTGCACTCTTAGCGTGCTTCTTCTCTATGTGTTTGAATACCTTTTAATTTTATTCGGACATTCATTCAGCTTAACTGATTATTATTTATTGGTCTTATTATTATTATGATTTTTCCTTCTGCCCTGTTTGACTTCCCAATTTTTAAGACGGTTGCAGGAATGATCATGATGGCTTTTTATGGGCTATTTTTAGGGTCTTTTTATCTCTTTTTATCCCCTTTTTGTTTTGTACATATTTATTATGAGTATTTGTAATGTATATAATTATTACATTCACTCTGGTTGATTGGGTAGTGTATCACTAATTATGTCACTTACTGCCTAGATCTTATGCCTTGTTTTTACCTCCATTGCTTTTATCCAAGTCTTTGTGGGATATCATTTATTATATTCATTATGTTGTTCTTCATCTTGCCGTGGTCCGTTATTGCAATCTTACGCCAATCACTGAGGGGGATCTTTGTACCCCATACATCATGCGCACAGGTACTGCTATTTTAATTGCACTGTCACTGTTAATGAGGGTAATAATGTTTGACATAGAGTCCCTGGGGTCTGCGGCATAGTTAGCAAACGGCACTGGGATTCTGTGCTATGAGACTTCTGTGTCTCCCCCTTGCCTTCTGTACGATCGCGGATCCACGGCAAAATGGCGCTGCCGTGCTCGCGCATGCGCAGTACACGCTTTCTTCGGGAAAATGGCCGCGGTTAACTGCGCATGTGCCGTTTCTCCTATTTTTAACACTGACGTCGGTCACGCTTCTGTACAGCCTCCCCTCTGATGATGTGCCTGTAGCACGAAAGGCCTAAGGAGGAGCTGTGCAGAGCGTGACGTCATTCCACCGCCGGAGCCACGAGGAGGCCCGGCGGCCATCACTATTAAGGGTCAGTACTGCTGCATATCTATGTCATTATTATATGATTTACATGCATACTGCCCTGTTACTGCCCTGTTATCTCTATCAATAAAGCACTGATTTTTGGACATACTACACTATCTCTGGCATCTGTTTCTGGGGCTCCTATTTGGAGCTTTCATTCCCACAGTGAAAACACTTTTGCCATCCTGAGAGGAGATTCCTTTACAACACCTGGCTGACCTTAAGGGGACCCCTGGACCTTATCAAAGAGTCTGTGATGACCCACCATGAGGGAGATGCCTGGCTGCCTAACCTCTGATGTTCCCATTGCCTGTGATGCATAATCACACATGCGCATATCCTATGCGTTTCCGGTGAGTGCGCATTTCTACTATTTTGACAGAGTGGAGGCCGTGGGAATTCGCATCCATACAGTGATTTACTGCGGATACCTATACATTGACTTTTTTATTTGGTTAAGCACTCACTGTGATTACCTATTCATTGTCTTCTTCACCTGGTTAAGCGCTGCACTTTATCGTTTTAAGGTTAATTTACTAAAGTCAAATGGACTGTGCACTTTGCAAAGTGCAGTTGTGCCAGAGCTTAGTAAATGAGCAGAAGTGCATCAGACTTTCATCATCTAATCATATGCAAGCTGCTTTTTAAAAATGTTCCCTGCATGTGATTGGGTATTTGTCGCAAAGTGAAGCTTAACCCCTTTCCGCCCTTTAAGAGTTTCAGAAGCCAAGAGGCGGGGTGGCGTTTTAGGGTCATGTGACTGCCATGATTCGCTGTTACGGCGGTCATATGATCGGAAAAGGTCCCGATCGCAAGGGGAGATCGGGACCTTTCCGTGAGTCACGGACATATGTGCTGGGAGCGCGCAGGGCGCGTGCTCTCAGCACATATGTATTTTCAATTGGTACGCAAATATGCAGCCGCTCGACATCAAGGCCCAGACGCTGAGAGGCCGCATATTTGCGTGCGCTCGGCATCCAATGGTTATTTTCATTTACTAAGCTCCAGAGCAACTGCACTTGCAGAGTGTAACTGCACTTTGCAAAGTGCACAGTCTATTTGTCTTTAGTAAACCAATCCCATAGTATCTAACACACACTGAAATATTGGACAGCAGGGGCACCTGGAGCTGATGAAGAACAGAGTGTCAAGAACAGGGGCGGACTGACAACTCATGGGGCCCCTGGGCAATAGGGGATCATGGGGCCCCTGTGTCCTTGCCCAAACTCAAAAAAGCCTATGAAAAAGGTACCAGGGGCATCTCATTGGGCCCCCTACTGACCCCGGGCCCTCGGCCCGTGCCTGAGTTTCCAAATGGTCAGTCCGCCCCTGGTCAAGAACATTGATGAAGGGGGACATCAGGCAGGAATCAGCAATTGCCAGCAATGTTCTTGCAGCGGCAGCCTACTGCCGGGTGGGTTCTAGCAAAGAAGAGAGTGGGGATAACGATGTTGCAGTATGTGAATGGGAGTCAGAGTTTGGAAAGGGGAAAAGTGCAGGGAGACAACGGCAAAGGATATTGAATATTTATGCATCCATATATTTTTTTTTTATACAGAACTACAGAGATTTCTGCCTAAAATAAATAAATAAAAGACAATCCTTGTCTGCTAGTCATATGGTCCTCAATAAGGGACAATAAAGCATTATGTTTCTATGGTCCCTGAAATGCATGTTGATGCAGTAAAATATTCAGGTTGTGTTTCCCATATCACACGGCACTGCAGTACAGAGATATGAATGAGGCTGATTGATTTGTCTGACAATTCCATGTGTGCTGCGGCTTCAATGCAGTGGCTGACTGTACAGCATTATACCACTGAAAACCACTTAGATGTGAATGCAGCTTCTCCATTACACCACCCTTGTTAGTTTTATAGCAAACCTTTCCTGGAAAACGAATGGAGACTTTGATGGATGAATTCTGCAATACAGTTGCCTGGCTGTTATGCTGACCACATTGCTTTATTATTTTGAGTTTTCTGCAATTTTTTTTTCGCACTTGTATTCTTGTTTCCAGCCAGTGATTTTGAAAGCATTTAGGTTTTTGGGTCAGCATAACGCTCAGGCAATAGGCATTTTTAGGAAAAAAATGTAAAAGTAATCCCTCCCACCCATTCACAATTTACTGTTATATGATCCTCCGTGATGTCTTTTCAGGACCCTGTGAGGACTCTGCTTAGCCAGTGGGGAGCTACATCACATCAATAGGGAGCAATACCTATATAAATTGAGAGTAACATAAGCACTGGAAGAAGGACTCTTTCACACTACAGACCAGAAAAAAGAAGACCTCGCAACAAGTCTTTCATGTGACTGCAGATTCAGGAAAGAATTTGGGGAATTTATGTAGATATGATATGTTCCTTAAAACAAAAAGTGTAAATTAGTTAAAAGTGTGAATATATAATAGTAATATACAGTATATTACTTTAGAGTGTTATTAAACCCACAACAGTAAAATCAGTCTTTATGTGCAGTAAAGCATGCTTGTTATACTCATTGTGGAACCTAAAGGGTTCATCCTCTGCACTGTGTAGAAACGCTGTTTGATTCTGATTTCTCTGAACCTCCCCTTCTTCCAGTGTCCCCCTCTTATATCCTGATAAGACATATCGTGTGGAGACACTGTGCACATGCTCAGTTTGGTGTGTATTGCTAGAGAGGTTTTTTTTTTTTTCCTTGGGAGAGTGCATGTGATCAGCACAGGGCTTACAGTGAAGCACACACCCCCTCCCCCCAGTGAAACACTCCCCTCACACAGTTAACCCTTTGATTGCCTTCTAATGTTAACCCCTTCCTCCCCAGTGCCATTAGTACATTGTAAATGGTGTTTTCTTGCACTGATCACTGCATAGGTGTCACTAGGGATGTCAATGACCCCAAGTCAGTTCCCCCCAGTGTCAGAATGTCCGCCGTAGTCTCGCAGTCCCACCATAAGTCACTGATCGCCGCCATAAGTCGTTGATCGCCGCCATTATTAGTATATAAAAAAAAAATTCAGTATCTATACTGCCATTTGTAAACGCTATAACTTTCACGTAAACCAAATAATTTACATGTATTTGGATTTTTTTTAGCAAAGACATGTAGCAGAATACATTTTGGCCTACATTTATGACGAAATTAGATTTTTCAATTTTTTTACTGGACATGTTTTAAAACAAAAAGTCCAAAATATTGTTTTTTTTTTCTCAAAATTGTCAGTCTTTTTTTTTTATAGCGGAAAAAATAAAAACCGCACAGGCAATCAAATACCACTGAAAAAAAGCTCAATTCGTGGGGAAAAAAGGACCTGAATTTCATTTTGGAGCAGCGTTGCATGACTGCGCAATTGTCAGTTAAAATAACGCAGAGCCGTAACACAAACCGTTTCTGTAACCACTTCCTGACCGCCCTATAGCAGAAATACTGCTAGTATAGTGTCTGAACAGATCAATATCTTTGATCAGATCAGCACTATTCCAGCGTTCACATTAGAATCAGGCCTGATCTCTGTTAGCACTTGCCGGTAAATTTTGATGACTCTTATATGCAGCAGAGTGCCAGTACTAGTGCCACGCTACCTTTTGGTGAACTGGCGAGCACCAGTGGCCTAGTACCTCCTGGTCTTTCACATACCAGCAGTGCAGTATGACTTGGTGACATGGCGAGTCCCATAAGTGCAGTACAAGCTGGTGCTGTGGCGAGCACAAGTATTGTCCCGCAACCACCAAGAATTTGTACACAGGCCCTTAAAGCCCCTAGTATCCTTCTGGATGTGCTTGCAAACCCCTATTGGCAGTCCACAAATTCTGCAGCACCCATATTTTCCCTATTTACTGCCCAACCTGGAATTCAGATGGAAACAGCAAATTTAACTACTCCCCTTGATTTTTTGGAGCTGTTTTTCAAGGAATATCTGTATGCATTTTTTGGGGCCTAACCCTCAACATGGACATTACTAAAAAAAATTAATTGCAGTTGTATTGGTCCACAGACCCGATTCATCATATGCCCGTGTTCTATGCTGCCATGGCCAGGCATAGATATGAGAGTATAATGTCTTTTATGCATTTCTGTCGTCCTCGAGCTGACCCTGAATTTGACCGGTTCCACAAAATTCAGCTCTTCGTAAATCACCTTAACCACAAATTTTCAGATGTCTAAACTCCCCAGCAAAAAAATCTGCGTTGATGAGTCCCTTATTAATTTTTCTGGCCGCCTTGCATTCAAACAATTTCTCCCCAGTAAGCGTGCCAGATATGGGGTCAAAATGTATAAGACCTGCGAGAGGGCAATAGGCTATACTTATAAGTTTTGGATTTACAAGTCCCCCCTCCCCCACTGCCTTCCACAGCCTTCTCAGGCAGTCCTGTGCCATCGGTGGAACCTGAGAATGCAGCCGGAGTTTCTGCCAGCTGACCATAGAGCTTATTGGAGACCAGAATGGTGCCAATCTCTATAGCCTAAGAAATCAGAAGCTACGAGCATTTCATCACTTTAGTTTTGAAGGATATAAACAGCGCCATTTGTAAATTGGGAAAGCATCTGATCGCACCGATCTTGGTTTGATTAGATAATGTAAGGGCAGAGGAGATATCTAGAGACCCCAGATTTCTCAAAAAAGAATATATGACAATGCCTATTGAAGTTATAGGGGATATTTGCATTCCCTGTGATAGCATTAAAAGTGATAAAAAAAAATGAAAGGGACAGTGTAAAAATAATTGTAAAAATCAAAATAGCTTGTAAAAAAAAAAAGCACCCTCGCCACCCCACACGCGCACACTTGTATGAGCGCGTGTTGACCCTGTGCCGGTATGGAAACAGCGGTTGCACCATGCATGTGAGTTATTGCCATGAACGTCCGATCAAGGGCAGTAATTCTAGCACTAGACCTCCTCTGTAAATCTAAAATGGTAGCTTGTAAAGGCTTTTAAAACATTGCCTATGGATATTCAAAACATATGCAGTTTGTCGCCATTGCACAGGGCATGTGCAGTTTTTAAACATGTCATGTTTTGTATCTATTTACTCGGCATACCATCATCTTTTATATTTTACCAAATAATTGGCCAATATATAGTGTTTTCGTGCATTAAAATTAAAAAAGTGTATTTTTTTTTTAAATTGCATTTGAAAAATCGCTGCGTGAGTACTATGTTACATTAAAAATTGCAGTACCCATCATTTTATTCACTAGGCTGTTTGCTTTAAAAAAATATATAATGTTTGGGGATTTAAATGAATTTCCAAGCAGAAAATACAGATTTTTTTCATGTGAACAAAAAGTGTCAAAAAAGGCTTGATCTTCAGGTGGTTAGAAGAGTGTGGCATACACTTCTAATGCTGGGTATAAAATGCCTCCCCCCCCCCAAAACGACCCCTTTTTGGAAAGTAGACACCCCAAACTATTTGCTGAGAGGCATGTTGAATCAATAGAAGAATTTGGAAAATGACAAAAGATTTTTTATTTTACACAAAATTGTCACTTAAATTATTTATTGCTCACACATGCCATGGGTATATGTGTAATTACTCCCCAAAATACATTCTGCTACTTATCCCAAGTATGGGGGTACCAAATATGAGAGACGTTTTTGCAGTCTAGCCAAGTACAGCACCCCAAAATGCAATAATCACCTTCAGGCTTTTAAAGGGCTTTATTTCCTCATTACACTTCCTGACTACTTATCACAGTTTTGGAGGCCCCGAAATGCCAGGATAGCACCCCCCCCCCAAATAACCCCTTTTTGGAAAGTAGATACCTCAAGGAATTTGATAAGAAGCATTGTGAGAATTTTTCAGATCTCGTTTGCTGCCACAAGTTTTTGGAAATATGAAGAAAAAAAACAAAAATATATTTTTTCTATTCTTTTTTTATATTTCAAAACCTTGTAATAAAAAATGAGATCTACAAAATACTCACCATGCCTCTTTTTAAATTCCTTGGGGTGTCTACTTTCCAAAAAGGGGTCATTTGGGGGGGTTTAGTGCTATCCTGGCATTTCAGGGCTTCCAAAACTGTGATAAGTAGTGAGGAAGTGAAATGAGGAAGTTACGCACCTTCAGGCTTTCAAAGTGGTCATTGGATTTCAGGCTCCTGTATGTGGCTAGGCTCCCAAAAAGTCTCACACATATGGTATCCCTATACTCAGTAGAAGTAGCAGAATGTATTTTGGGGTGTAATTCCACATATACTCATGACTTGTGTGAGAAATATATTATTTAAATGACAACTTTGTGTAGAAAAAAAAAGTTTTTGTCATTTTCCAGAAACTTGTGGGAAAAAAATGAATCTTCCATGGACTCAATATGCCTCTTAGCAGATAGCTTAGCATGCCTACTTTCCGAAAAGGGGTCATTTGGGGGTGTTTGTACTATCCTGGTATTTTAGCACCTCAAGAAATGTGATGGGCAGTCAGAAAGTAAAAGCTGTGTAAATGCCATTATCTATACCATAGTTCGTAGATGCTATAACTTTAACACAAAGCAATCAATATACACTTAATGGGATTTATTTTAACCAAAAACATTTAGCAGAATACATTTTAGCCTATATTTATAACAAAAATTTTATTTTTTTTGAATTTTTTTATGACAGAAATGAGAAAATATAGTTTTTTTTTTTTCCCAAAAAGTTGTTTATAGAGGCAAAAATAAAAACAGCAAAGGTGATCAAATACCACCAAAAGAAAGCTCTATTTGTGTGAAAAAAGGACATAAATTTAATTTATGTGCCATATTGAATGACCGCGCAATTGTCAGTTAAACTAGTGTAACGCTGTATAGCAAAAAAATGGCGTAAATTTCAGTATCTATACCAAAGTTTGTAGACGCTATAACTTTCACGCAAAGCAATCAATATACACTTATTAGGATTTTCTTTACCAAAAACATGTAGCAGAATACATTTTGTCCTAAATTTATAACTAACTTTGAGTTTACTATATATTTTTTATAGCCGGAAGTAAAAAATATTATTTTTCTTCAAAATGTTAGTTTTTTTTTTGTTTATAGCACGAAAAATAAAAATTGTACAGGTTATCAAATACCACTGAAAGAAAGCTATATTTCTGAGAAAAAAAGGATGTAAATTTCGTTTGGGTAAAACATTGCATGACCGCGCAATTACCTGTTGATTTAGTGCAGCGCCAAGTTGCAAAAAGAGGCCTGGTCATTAAGGGGGGTAAGTCCTCTGAAGGGCAAGTGGTTAAGGACAAAATGCACACTGGACAACATAAGCACTGATGGTCATTAAGTAGGAGAACACACAACAATGCATTCGCTCTCTACAAGCATCCATATTAGTTAAAGGTTACAGTATTTACACCTGTATTGCACATTATTTTGCAGCTGACATAAAAAAACATTCACAGTGTGCCTTATTTATCAAAGGAAAAGAACAAAAAGCAGGTATAAATCCCTATACAATGCTCAAGTTGCAGACTCACATGAGCATGAATGTGGATGTCCATAGCAAATTAAATTATCTAGGAAATCAGATATGGGTATGTAATATGTATGGCGTGGTTCTAGTTTACTAAGGGCATTGAACAGTAATGCTGCTTTTGAGCCTTTTGTTCCAACAATGTGCACTATGGAATGCACATGTCCAGATTTTTTTTAACTGAACATATATAAAAAAAACCGTCATCAGCTCGCTGAGCAATGGACAATGCACAGTACATGCACCATAAAAAGCAGCAAAAATTAAGACAAACAAACAACAAACAGTACACAGCACTGCCAGAGCAAAAAAAAAAAAACAAAACAAAACAAAAAAACAGAGCATGTACAATAATTTGTCATTAAAGACCTTTTCTGAGGCAGAAGTTACATAGTTACTTAGTCTGGCTGAAAAAAGACAAAAGTCCATCCAGTTTAACCACCAGAAGTCTATTAGACTGTTCACATATTCTCTCTGTGGCCACACTGGGCACATTTGCATGTAGCCAAGCATGTTTTCTTAAGGTCACCATCAATATTGGTACACATTTCATGCAGTTTAGTTGCTACATGAGATTTGCATTTAAAGTCCTTAAAGTGTTACTAAACCCAGGACCCTGCATTCATTATATCTGGTCTCCCACAGTACACAGACCATGGAAATGCAATTATTTTAGTAAATATAAACTGCTAAACACCTTTTCCCATCAGCAGTATTTAGCAGTTCTGTGTCTTCTATCAGTGTCTGGCTGAGCACTGGTTAATCTTGCAGGATGAGTTTTCATTCACCTCTGCTTGTCCTATGAGGCTGCATGACACCTGACCCTCTCTCTGGACAGTGCTGATTGGCCCTGTGCAGATCACATGTACTCCCCCCCCCAAAAAAAAAAAAAAAAGATCTTAGTAAATAAGACACATCTATGTTCACTTTGAATACCTAAACATGTACAAGGGAAAACATGTTGAACATGATTAAGTCAATCACAAAGTTAAGTGAACAATCACTTTTCAAAGTGAACATGCACTATTCCTTTAGTAAATCAATACCAAACACATCCATTCATCTCTAAATACCAACCAAACCTTTGTCTTTGCTCCTCCCAAGACCACCTGCTCTCTAGATCCCTCATCACCTCCTCCCATGCTTGTCTCCATAACTTGTCTCATCCATCCTCTAAAATGCCTTACCCCAATCTGTCCGACTATCTCCTATACTATCCAACTATGAGCAGTCCCAGAAAACTCATCTCTTCAGAGAGGCCTGCCCCACCTCTAACAATTATAGTGAAATTAGTTCCTCCATCAGCTCATCCCTCACAGTTGCTCCCTTTTGTATCACTTGACCGTGCCTTTTAGATTGTAACCTTTAACAAGCAGGGCCATCTGATTTCTCTTGTATTGAATTGTATTGTAACTGTACTTTTAGATAGTATGTTTTGTTTAATTATTGACTTAAAGATGAAACCTATTGGCTTTTATGGACAACTCCACTAAAGCTCTACAGTTACTGTAAGACAGAACAGACTGAAGATCCCTTCTTTCTGGGTTACATTTTCAGTTTATGAAGATTTATTTTACTTTTATTTATTGAATATATTATAAATAATAATACATTTGAGTCACAAAGGATCCACTGCTATTTCTATAACAGCTTTACAACATGATTACAAGAGTCAACACGTTAACAAAGTTAATAAGCGTTTTCGTTGCATGTGTTCACATGAATACGGAGCCACTGTGCCTCCTTGCTGGGAATAGAAGTATTCAGAGGGTGGAATAATTGTACTATCCAGGAATGCTTGATTAACCAGACCATTACGTGCCTGCAGAAATCCAGTGGCTTAAACGAACAGCTGAGTTTTGTAAACCATTATGTCCTCTGTGCTGACTGGCTTTTTTTCCTCAGGCTTAGTCAGATCTGCTGCCTTTCATTTTCTCAGCAAATTTTCTCAAACTGAAAGTAGCACTAAACTGTGCACATAGAAATGTATTCGTCCTCACCCAACCACTGACCACTACTCTTTGTCTACAATAATTCATCATTTTTCCATTAAAACACATGTAGACAATCTGATTAGAAGATAATTTATTTTACAAGGCCACATGGAACTGGTACAAAAGTTAAACCAAGATTTTCATACACACTAAATGGCCAAAGGTTTTTGGACACTTGACCATCACAACTAGAAGAGCTTGTTGGACATACCATTCCACAACCATAAATATGGAGTTGCCTTATCACCTCTGCAGCTATTGTTGCCTCCACTTTTCTGGAAAGACTTACTACAAGTTTTAGGAATGTGTCTGTGGAAATATGTGCCCATTCAGCCAAAAGAGATTTATTGAGGTCAGGTACTAGTACTGGCTGAAATGACCTCGTAATTTGCGCTACAGTTCATCTCAAAGGTGATCAGTAGAGTTGCGGGCATTACTTTGTGGTGGCCACTCCAAGTTCCTACATCGAACTCGTCAATTAATGCATTTTTGGATCTATCTTTGTATAGTTATGTTTGTAAAGGAAATGGCCTTTCTCAAATTGTCGCCACAACGTTATATGCTAAGTACAGTTGGAAAAAAATGTCTTTGTATGCTGTAGCATAAATGGTATTCTTTACTAGAAACAGTTGAACTAAGTAATTCGGGGGGAGTCTACTTTTGTCCATACAGGTAGATGTTGTGAGCAGGCTGATTTACTAAAAGAGTTGCAAATCTTATACAATAAATTTTGTGAATATTCACTGCAATTATCCACCAATATGAAAAGCAAATTCCAGTTTCCTTATTTCATCTGCACATGATTGGACAACTGAAGTGAACATTCACAGAATTCAGTAAAACCGAATACAGTGTTTTGAGTTTTTTAGGTCTAGTTGAGGCTTAGAGAGCAGATAACAAAACAGAAAAATGAATGATAGAGGTGAATTGTATTTGTAATTGAGTCTTTCTGATGTGTGCCCAGAACCAATTGCACATTTTGTTGTTTTTGTTTTATTGAAAGAATTATTCTGACTTAAAACATAATCACCTAAAGTAGAACTAAACGTAATTTCCCAAATCTCGCTTGGTTCACAATAGTTGCTTTCAACGCTTAATAGAGGGGCAGCTTAATGGTTAGTCCTTCTGTCCTGCAGCCTGAGAGTCATTGGTTCAAATCCTATCCATATCCGCACGGAGATTGCATGTTCTTGCCGTGCTTGCATGGATTTCCTCCAGGATTCCTCCCACGCTCTAAAGACATGCTGGTAGTTTAATTGACTCCTGTCTACATTGGCTCTAGTATTTGTATGTATGCATGTGAGATATGAACCTTAGATTGTAAGCTCCTTAAGGGCAGGGACTGATATGTACATGCGATGTGAATATGTAAAGTGCTGTGCAATTTGTTGGTGCTACATAAATGTCTGTAATTAATAAAGTCATGATCCCACTATTAACGCCAGAGACATTATGTTATGGAAGGACAGCTGTCTACCAATCGTTCCCACAGAAAACCAGTCTGGAGAAGCAATGTACACCCAGTGCTGGAATGACTGTTTGTAGACAGGAAGTGGCTAAAAGAGTCTCGAAGAGATTAGTAGCCCTGGGGTACAAAAATGGATGGAAAAGAAGTGGAGCCAGTATTGTATGGGGAAAAAGCAGGGCTTTAGCAAATAAATATCATGCAGTTAAGGTTTACACCTACATTAGGCTGCTAAATTAGTATCTTCAACTCAAATAACATATTGTACTTGTGACAACGGAGATCATATAACAATAAGGAAACAAGAGATAAACCCTTGAAGAATACACATTGCTGTTTACTACATTGTATTGTACAGGTGAATGAGAACATTTTAAACTGAATCTGTAACCTGTCTCAGAAACCTTGCATGGAAACCGCTGTCACATTCTTCCTGGTCAGCTTTAATGGATTTGGGGTCACTTCTCTGGAACTAGCAAGATGTCTTTGAATAAGAACATTTCCGGTTCTATCTGAAGCTTCTGAGAAAGATGTTGCTTTGTGAAAAGTTTTTTTTTTCATTTAGAGGGTAAAGTGCATCTAAACCCTAGAAAAATTGTATTGCAGCTCATCAGTCTTGGTACTGAAATTCATGATACATCTGGTTCTATCTATCTATCTATCTATCTATCTATCTATCTGTCTGTCTGTCTGTCTGTCTGTCTGTCTGTTTGTCTGCCTGTCCATCCGTCTGTCTATCTATCCATCCATCTGTCTATCCATCCATCCGTCTGTCTATCCATCTGTCTATCTATCCATCCGTCTGTCTATCCATCTGTCTATCTATCCGTCTGTCTATCTATCCATCCGTCTGTCTATCAATCCGTCTATCTATCCATCTGTCTGGTTATCCGTCTGTCTATCTATCCATCTGTCTGTCTATCCATCTGTCTATCCATCCATCCGTCTGTCTATCCATCTGTCTATCTATCCATCCGTCTGTCTATCCATCTGTCTATCTATCCGTCTGTCTATCTATCCATCCGTCTGTCTATCAATCCGTCTATCTATCCATCTGTCTGGTTATCCGTCTGTCTATCTATCCATCTGTCTGTCTATCCATCTGTCTATCTATCCATCCATCTGTCTATCTATCCATCTGTCTATCTATCCATCTGTCTGTCTATCCGTCTGTCTATCCGTCTGTCTATCTCTCCATCTGTCTGTCTATCCGTCTGTCTATCTATCCATCTGTCTGTCTATCCATCTGTCTATCTATCTATCCATCCGTCTGTCTACCTATCCATCTGTCTGTCTATTCATCTGTCGATCCGCTGTCTATCTATCCATCCATCTGTCTATCTGTCTGTCTATCTATCCATCCATCTGTCTATCCGTCTGTCTATCTATCCATCCATCTGTCTATCTGTCTGTCTATCTATCCATCCATCTGTCTATCCGTCTATCTATCCATCCATCTGTCTATCCATCCATCTGTCTATCCGTCTGTCTATCTATCCATCCATCTGTCTATCCGTCTGTCTATCTATCCATCCATCTGTCTATCCGTCTATCTATCTATCCATCCGTCTGTCTATTCGTCTTTCTATCTATCCATCCATCTGTCAATCCGTCTGTCTATCTGTCCATCCGTCTGTCTATCTGTCCATCCATCTGTCTATCTGTCTGTCTATCCATCCATCTGTCTATACATTTGTCTATCTGTCTGTCTATCCATCCATCTATCTATCCGTCTGTCTATCTGTCTATCTATCTGTTTCCGAAATGGTTTAGATAAAATCAGTGGAACACATATATAGTGTATTTTCATATGTGCATGTTGCATGGCTCCAGAGAGCATGAATGCATTCTAATAAAAGCGGATCACTTTTTTAAACAACTTTCGGATGCTACATGTGGAGCCCTGTAAATAACACAGACCGTTCTGTTAAATAGATAAAAAGAGGCCAGTCCATTAGTCAAGTTCATTATGTCACCACTTAGCACATAGACTGCTTTGAGCAAATACAGCAGAAAGCTTTTGACCCAGATATGACAAGTGTGTTTTGTTTTGTTAATTCATTAACTGCTGTAATTTATGGTGCATTTATGCTTAGACCAGATAGATAGATACAGTACTTTCATCTTCTCATCTAGGTTTCAAGCTCATTGGTTACAGAGAGCAACGCTGACAGTTATTTAAAAAAAATGATTAAATAATCCAGTGTTTGCACATTAAAAAGATTATTAAAGTATATCTAAAGCCTAAAGCTTTTTTGGATAAAGACGAGAATGGTTAATTTTTTACATCCGTACAAGAAGGAACAGGAAGTGAGAGGAAATCTCTCCAAATTGAGGGAAATTTTCTTTCTACACAGTTGTCACTCTACCAAGTGTCCACCTTGACAGATTTCCCCTATTCATGTTCCAGGGACAACTTAAAGTTTCAGATTTACCCTTACTTTAAGTCCCAGGTACAATGGTCACCAGAGAGTGTAAATCTCCCAAGCAGGGACACTGACGGTAATAAAACACTGCCACATAGATTTGCAAGACTTTGCTGGCTAGCTCTTTATTATGGATATATACAATGCCACAGTTTGCCATGCACCCTACTATAATTACTTTTCATGATAGTGTAGGAAGGGATCTGGCATGCTAGTTATTTTGGCTGTGACTGTCACCAACCCTAAAAAATGTGTGCTACCCATTCTAGGGTTCTGTGTTTAATTTGCTTGCTGACCGGCTGGTAAATGTGCTGGAAATTTGCTTCTTCCTTTAAAGGAGAAGTACAGCCAAAGTTTGATTGGCTGTACTTCTCCTGTGGGTCACAGGAGTGCAGTTCGTTCTGCACTCCTGTGACCCGTTTTCAGCCGGTAGCGGGTTAAAGTTCGCTGTTGTCGCAGAGCCAGTCCAGGCTCCGTAAAGATCACGACTATATGGTTGTGATCCACCCAGAAACATGGACCGTAACCTGGCTCAGCCTCTCATTGATGAGCTAAAACCCAAACAACTGCTCCCGCCCCCTCCACAGCCCGGTGCTCCAGTAAGCGCTGGAAGGGGCCAGAGCAGACAGCGGTGACTGATAGTCACCATTCTCTGCTCAGAGCAGTAGGAAGAACAGCTGCTTAGATCCAGGGGGGACAGATGCTGCACTCACATAGGTAAGTATAATTAACCACTTGCCCCCCAGAAGATTTACCCCCCTTCCGGACCAGGCCATTTTTTGCGATACGGCGCTGCGTTATTTTAACTGACGATTGCGCGGTCATGCAATGCTGTACATAAATAAAATTTATGTCATTTTTTTCCCCACAAATAGAGCTTTCTTTCGGTGGTGTTTGATCACCTCTGCGGTTTTTTATTTTTTGCGCTATAAACAAAAATAACGACTGACAATTTTGAAAGAAAAAACTATATTTTTGACTTTTTGCATTAAAACATATCCAATAAAAATAAAAAAATAACATTTTGTCATAAACGTATTCTGCTACATGTCTTTGGTAAAAAAAAAACCCAATAAGTGTAAATTAATTGGTTCATGTGAAAGTTATAGCTATATCCACAAAATAGCAGTATATATACTGGAATTTTTTTTTTTTTATACTAGTAATTGAGACGATCAGCGACTTATAGCAGGACCGCTATAAATAAAAAGCACTGACACTGTACTAATGACACTGGGTAGGAAGGGGTCAACATCTTGGGTGATCAAAGGGTTAACTGTGTGTTAGGAAGTGATTAGATTGTGTACTGTGTGCTGTTTTACTAAGGAGACCTGCTGCTTTCTATCTCTCTGCTGTGCAGGGAGATAGAAAGCAGCATGTCCATGCAGCATATCCATGCTGACAGGAGAGGACCTGTGTTGTTTACACACATATCTCTCCCCTCCCAGCTTCGCTGATGGTCACCAAGTCCCAGCCAGCAATTACCAGCCAGGACCCGGTGATTGATATCCTCGCGTGCCCCTACCTGGAAATGCAAAATCACGTATATTTACATGATTTTGCACAGCACAGCCACCCTGTAGCAGTACATCTGCAATGGGGCAGCTGGAAAGTGGTAAAAAAAATAACCTTCTCTTTTTACAGGCAAGTCATTGATTGCTGGAACATACTGGATGCCTTCAGCTGCCTTTGTGCTGTGTTTCTAGTGTGTCTCTGCACCTTCAAGGTGGAACTTGTTACCTCCAGGTATAACTCCAGGTATACCTGCCTTTAATCTATTTATTGCTTTGTGTCCTATGCTGGCACTTTGCTAAACTGGTTGTAGATGGGTAGTATTCCTCCATTCACACAAATCAGGACAAAGGCAGAGACACAAATTAGGTGAATGTAGAAAGCCCCCTTGCTGGGACATAGCATTCTGACAGCAGTACTTGCCTCTGTCAGAATCCACTGAGCAGTGGCTGCAGACACTGCTCGCCAAAAATTCTCCAGTATTTGCCTTCGAGAAAAGTCGATCAATGATCAACTTCTGGTAAGCAGGGATGACCATAACAATTCAAATGTAAGTGCAGCGCTAAAGCATAAGTGACAAATGCATTCATAGAGTGCTTATGTGAATAGAAGTGTTCAGATAATAAAAAATCATAGAATCATAAAAAACTCTAAAAATCTGAACATAAGTAGTGAATATAAATAGTCCGTGGCACTACAGGTCACAGAGGTGCCAAGTGATACGCGTGTGCTTTTTAGCAATATTAGTGATTATACATAGTCCGTGGCACTACAGGTCACAGCAATGCCCAATGATCGTGAACTACAAGGTGCAGCAATACCAGCTGGGATGCTCGAGAGTGCTCCTGATCCAACATGGGAATCCACCACTTTATATGGATGGTCACTCACCAGAATGCTACTTGTAAATAGTGTTAATGCTGATCCTTATGGGGGGTCTCAGGAAGCCATAAATAGGGACCGGACTGCTCCAGGGTCAGGGCTATGCAAAACCAGCAAAGGATCCTCCTAGGGGGAGAAGCTCACCACAGGAGCCAAAGGTATGGCAATATAGTGTAGTATTTATTGTAAATAGTTAAAAGTAATCCACGTGGATACAGCAAAGAGTTAAATGCATAAAAGCATACCAAGATGGCCACCGCTCCGAACTCCGACCGCGGTGGCGTGACATCAGCACGTAAGGCTCACCCAACGCGTTTCGTGCGCATGCATTTCTTCAGGGGTATGCATTTCAATCTGTCTATGGCCAGCTTTAGTCTAGCACTAGGGGTCCCACCATGCAGAGGGGCATTGACGAGACAGTGTGGCTTTCACATAGATTTGCAAATATATGCTACTAACATCTCTGCCTTTAACCTCCCTGGTGGTATTCCCGAGTGTAGCTCGGGGTAAAATGTCAGTGCCAAAAGCGGTAACCCCGAGCTACACTCGGGCTTACCATGCGGCGCTGCATAGGGAGTCCCTGCAGCACTTACCTTGTCCTTCGCTCCTGCGATGTGTCCTCTGCAGCATCCCCGGCCATCTCCTCCAGCCGATCCCGGCATCCGGCTTCTGTGTTCCAGTCCCTGTGACGTCGGGACGTACGGGCGGCCGCGGCGGCTGCGGCGGGAAATTTGAAAATTTTAAAAAATGTCATTTTTTTCAAAACACATTTTTCATAGTAAAACATTGCTGTTTCAACCCATTTCACATACATATTGTCCCGAGTGCTTTGTCCTGTGCCCTGCCTGCGTTTTGTCTGTTCTTTCTGCCTGGAAACTGAGAAATGTCCATGGCATCCAAAAAGTGTCCCTTTAGGTCAAAAGTGGGTTTAGATCAGCTAGAGAACAGCGATAGTAAATCAGAACCACTTGCAGAATTGAGTGATAATGATTCGTGGGGAAATTCATCATCAGACACTGAAAACAATTTTGCGACTTTGCTCAGCAATGTGCGAACTTGGCGCTATATTTCAAATTTCAGTGTTTTCAGTTTGATTATATTATTTAATTAAATTTATTATTATTATATTATTATTTTTTTATGATTATTTATTACATTATAATTTATTATTTTGTGTTTAAAATTTTATCATACCCGGGATGTTTAATAGACTCTTGTTCGGACAGATTTCAGTGAGTTATTCCTAAAAATTACAGCCTACAATAAAAAAAACTACTTATTTCCATGCAAAATAATGGTACCGCTTTCAGCATCAAAAATCTGAAATAATCAGACCGCTAGAGAGGTTAATATTAAATATATAGAAGTACTGGCCATTTCTTTATTTTGGGTTTATAAGTTGCCACTGTTGGCCATATACATATGTTAGCAATAAAAATCAGACAGTGTTTATAACTCTACCCCATGCTATACACCATGAAAAAAAAATGTTTTGGCTTAGATACTCCAATGTCCAAATGTGACATAGCTATTTTTTCCATTCATGACACTTATCTGTATCCTTAAAGTGATACTAAAGGTAATTTGTTTTATTAAATAACATGTTATACTTACCTGCTCTGTGCAATGATTTTGCAGAGAGCAGCCCTGAACCTCCTCTTCTGGGGTCCCCTGTTGGAGCTCCTGGCTTCTCCCCCCTGTTGAGTGCCCCCATAACAAGCATTGTGCTCCACTATGGGGGCACTCGTGCATACTCACTCCCAAGACCCACTCTGTGTGGACACACAGAATGCAGCTCAGCTCCGCCCCCTGCTCCCATCTTACCAAATGTGATTGACAGCATTGGGAGCCAATGTCTCTGAGCTAATCAGGACGGGGAGAGTCTGGAGAGCAGCTGCTCTCTTTCACATCGCTGGATTGAGATTGGGCTCAGGAAAAGTATATGGGGGGCTGGAGAGCTGCACACAGAAAGTTTTTCTTACCTTCATACAGAGAATGCATTAAGGTAAAGAAAAACCTTCAGTCTTTTTTTTAAAGCACTTTAAATTTACTAGACACATTATTTCATACTCTGTGTTAGCCATTATATTGCAGAACATCTGAAGAGTGGAAAAAAATCTACATCTCAGCATTTCAGACACATATCCTTTAATGGTGTTTGTTCACTGAAATGTTTGGTAAGTACAAGATTGGTACCTCTTTATTCAAAAAGTGGGGGACAGGTAGTCCTAAAAGCTTTTTATTTTTTTGCAAGCCAATTACAGACACGGCTCTTGCCATAAAGTAAAGCACATTGCATTAAGAGCTCTTCATAATTATATGCTGTAACAGTCATTTGGGAGAAGATACAGTTGACTGTGTTTCACATCCCCACAGGGCAAACCAATTAGGACACAGCAAAATGCTCCATTTCTTTTATGTGCTAAGATATTTTAGCATTATATAAAACGATGAAACGGATGAAACATAATAGAATGTTATTAAAAGATTATTTAGTACAGATTTTAGGAAAAGAGTTTGCAATTTTTTGAACTGTTTAATGACATAATCCATGTACCAGTTTTTGAAGTACATTGTGAAAGGGAAAGACATTTGTGCCTTAAAGGGAATATGTCCTGATTTAGCATATATTTTTATTACTGTCAGGACTGAAAGCAAAATTAAATCAGTATTAAACCCAAAACCAAAATTGTATTATGTTGCAGTTTACCAATCATCAGATGTGGTGGTTACATTATTTTACTTTTCTTTGGCTTTCTTGCCTCAGTTTTCACCTGGTGATCTGGCCAGTCACACACATGTATTAGTAAGACACAATTCTGGATGAATGAACTCAGGAGGCACAGCAGACATCAGCATTGCAAGCCTGGGGGGAGGTGAGTGTTAAATATATTAGCAGATATAAATGCACTAACAAATTGAGGCCAAACTCCAGCTCACACTTTATAATCAGTTACAGCAAACGTTTTTTTCCCTTTTGGTATAAAGGTTTTACATACATAAATAAAAGTTGATTATTATGAGCACTCCTGCTTCTGAAAAATAACAGACTTGCTTAGAAAATAGAAGAAAGAAAGCCTAAAAAAGAAAACAAAAGCAGCAATCACATCTATGAATTGGTAAGCTGCAATATAATACATTTTATAAATTGTAATGTTTGCTTTTGTGTTTATTAGCACTTTAAATATACTGTATATTCTTTTTGGCAAGCAAATTTGAAATATTGCATATGGATAATTACAATTTTCAGTTTTAGACAGCAGATTGATCTCTGGTCTCTTTTTTACCTGTCATATCTGCTTTGGGGAGGGGAATACCTATTGTTCTAATAACTCAATAGCTCAATCCTCCATTTACATGCAAATAAATGAGCCTGAGCAGTGACCTTGCCTCTAAAATTTCCTACCTCCTGCTATATACAGATGGCTTCAGTCAAAAAAGAGGCAGAAGCAAAACTTGTGCAAAGTGGGATACTGCTAAACTGTTTTTCAATAATAAATTGTCTGATGCCTGTAGAAAGTTGTAAAGGTTGCCATAGTCTTCAACCAATGTAGCTGTATATAGCCATACCAGCATTTGAACCTCAATGCCTATAATATGTTAACCCCCGGCTCCTAAATAAATAGTCCTGGACACAGGGGAGGCTTGACCAGGGAGGCCAATGATGTAATTGAGAGGGAAACAGTTTTTTGAATGAATGCATGGGAGTAGGTGGTGGGAGGAAAGAAGAGGCAGGGAGATGAGGTTATATAGCTGTTAGCTGGGAGGTCGGAGCTCAGGGAGGTAACGGTTGTAGAGAACTCTACGCAGCATGCATTACCTCTGGAAGAGCATTCAGACACCTCTTTTAGTTATAGTTATAGTTAGTCTGGCTGAAAAAAGGCAAAAGTCCATCCAGTTCAACCATTAAAAAGTTATAACCCTGTACCCACAGTTGATCCAGAGGAAGGCAAAAAAAACCAGCAAAGCATGATCCACTCTGCTCCTGCAGGGAAAAAAAATCCTTCCTGATCCCACAAGATCTGATATTCCCTGGATATTCCCTGGATCAACTTTACCTATAAATGCTAGTATCCAGTTATATTCTGTGTATCTAAGAAAGAATTCAGGCCTTTTTTGAAGCAATCCACTGAGCTGGCTAGAACCAACGCTTGAGGGAGTCTATTCCAGATTTTCACAGCTCTCACTGTGAAGAAACCTTTCCGTGTTTGGAGATTACATTTCTTTTCCTCCAGATGTAAAGAGTGCCCACTTGTCCTCTGTGATGACCTCAGGGTGAATAGCTCTACACTGAGTTCACTATATGAACCATTGATGTATTTACATACATACATGTAGATCAAATCCCCCCTTAATCTCCTCTTCTCAAGAGAGAATAAATTCAGTTCCTCTAATCTTTCCTCATAGCTGAGCTCCTCCATGCCTCTTATCAGTTTGGTTGCCCTTCTCTGTACTTTCTCCAGTTCCCCAATGTTCTTTTTGTGAATTGGTGCCCAAAACTGAACTGCATTAGATTTTGGGCTTTATTTTGGCTTAATTTATTTTTAAAGTTGCCACTTGGCAGTTGGGGCACACATTTTTAGTTAACTAGCCAAAAAGGGGCTAGTTGTATGTTTGATTGTTAGGTGGGCTCCTGACAATGGCATATATTTTTCAGCATGCTGTAGAAGTGGAAATAATGGAGCAGGTGTTGGTGGAGTATAGTTTGGTAGGTCATGGAAGTCCCCCCATGATTGCTTTGTTTTTTTGGGTCCCCCATAACCGCTTTGGTTTATTAAAGAATAGATTGCAGGTACTGTTAACTGGGTTGCATTTTGGTTTGCTCCAAACCTAGGAGCAAGGTGGCAACATTGTCAGCAGCCTGAGGCTAAACATTTGATACAGGTTAACTTGTTTTCCCACATTCTTTCCTAACTGGGATTGGTATTATCTGATGTTTATGTTAATGTTTATATTAAATTATATTTACCTATTTTCTTGATTGATATTTAACTATTTCTCTTGTAGCACTGTGGCTTATATCATATCTGAATAAAATGTATTTGTCATTAAGTTACACTATGTAGTATTGTTTATTAGATAGGGAGGAGCCTATTTGGCCCTACCATTGGTCACGTGTTTGTCATTGGCTTGGCACAACAAGTGACTGTTTCATGGTTTGGTAACATTTGAAAATATAGAGTATTTCCCATTCAAAGAAACGTGGCCATATATCTTAATGAAAGGAAGCCATATATTGTCTATGTGCCTTTAGCAAATCAGCCTCTTAATGACAAACAGGCTGTTCACAAGGGAATTTGCATTATGCAAGGGAATGTACGCTTAGCTTCATAAATGAAGTCAAGCTCTGCTGACTTCCATCATCCCATTATGCGCAAACAAAAATACAGTTGTTTTCCTTGCACATGATCGTGTATTCTTTGCAAAGTTACTTTTCACCACATTCACTACGCTAAGGGAAATTTCACCTGCAAAATGCAAATTGCCTTGCAAAGTGAACTACCTATGTGTCTTTAGTAAATCAACCCCTAAGTGTCTGGACTTGTGCACCCATCTCATACAGTGTAATGTGGGCCACATCCAGAGGGGGTTTCATCATTCTATGTAATGCTCAAAGACCAGTTGCAACAATGTTCAGCACAATGGAAAATTGTTTGGACTGAACTCATATTAAAAATCATGCATGCTGTGTCCTATACAATCCTTTCTAACACAATCACACCTAAGTCATTTTTTAAATGCTCAGATGAGGTATAGTCAAGTCAATGTGCTATACTATAATGCCATCTGTGTTTGACATTTGTATTCTGAAAGGTATATTTAAATAAGTATACAGAAACACAGAAAATGATGAAGTGCGCAGGGAACAGAAAAGCCGCTGAACATCTTTTGATCCTTTGGACAGCTTCATGCTCCAATGAACAGTGACAGCAAAGTTCCACAAGAGCTTCCCTTTATAACATCAACGGAATGCTATAAAAACATCTAGCAGCAGCACATGCATTATGAATGTGTGTTGTTCTAAGATAGCATGCAGGGGGCTTCCAATCGAATCTGACCCCAGGATTAAAACCAGGTGTCTCTATTCATTAATGTCAATTTTTCATAGTTAGAATGTAACTGTCACCATTAATTAACATTTTACATGTGAATACAGAATGGGAAGTAACTTCCCTTTTTAAGTCAATGTCTTAAATCTTTATTTTTATGTGCACATTTTGTTAGTATATTAAACTATTGATTATAAAGTTAAAAATATTTAAAGGAACAAAGATTTCAATGATGACCATTATCATGGATGATTCTTCATGCTCTGAAAGATAATGGGTGTTCACCTTAAGGGCGAATTCAGACTATCACCCAGCAGAGGCGGACTGACAACTCATGGGGCCCCCAGGCAATAGGGAATCATGGGGTCCCTGTGTCCTTGCCCACACTCAAAAAAGCCTATATAAAAGGTACCAGGGGCATTTCATGGGGCCCCCTACTGACCCTGGACCCTCAGGCAGTGCCCGAGTGCTCGAATGGTCAGTCCGCCCCTGTCACCCAGTTAAACCGCTCCGGCCGCACTTCATTGCTGGCTGCACTAGGGAGCGGTGCGCACTTTTTTTTTTTTTACTAGCTTTATTTAAAATGTAAAAAATGTACACTTCTATCATTGCAATATTGGGCAGAATGATGTGCTTTGCTGCCTGACACTGCAATAAAATGCAGAATGTCTGCAGTGGTAATGGGACATATATGAAACAAATGTTCCCTGTGTGTCCCTGCGGTGACAGCTGCTTTATTCTTTTTATATAGTAAAGTGGTTATAAAGTGAAAAAGTTTGTCACCCTAATGCATTCAAACATCCCACTACTTTTTCTGCCCAAAAACACTTACCTGACTTGTTTAATATTTTCCTGCTACAGCACTGTCCCCATTTGCAGTGCCACTGAGAGCAGAGGGAGCCTTTGGCTCTAGCTGCTGTCAGTCATATCCTATGAGAAAGGAGCGGGGTGGGGCAAGCCTATGCATCTATGGATGCACAAAAAAACAAGCTCAAGAGCACACCTACATGGGTTCCTCCATAGCACACGGATTGCTAAGGGGCACTCGGAATAGGACAGTGCCAGTGGAGGACCACCAAAGAGGAGGTAAGGGACTGCTCTGTGCAATATGGTGCCCGTTACCCTAATGTCTGAGTGGAGGGTCCTAATGCAGGTGATCACTTCACCTCTAAGCACAACATTAGTGTGCTATAAGTGTTGGTGCAAATCCAATGTTTTTGAAAAGATGACAATTAGTATTACAATTACAATTTTTGCTTGATACAGAAGACATATAATGATGGGGAGGTGTTTTTTTTTCTTTTTTTAAGAAAAAGTGGGTGCCACACTATGAAACTTTGTAGAGATCAATGAGAGCATTTTGGTGAATTGTGTAAGTCCGTATAAATAGATGACCACATGAAACATGTGTTTCTTGTTCCACTAGCATTGTGGTCACCAGACCCGGCCCTTTACATGCTCCAATCTGGCCCTTGGGGCACTATTCCTGCTACTGACACCAATGTTGGGGAAACATTCCTCGCACAAACATCAGCAACCGGGCACTATTCCTCCCACTGACACCAAAAATAGGACACTATTCCTCCCACTGACACCAATGATGTGGCACTATTTCCCCTAAAGACACCAACAACTGAGTATGTTTCCTCCCACTGACATCAACAATTAGGCACTATTCCTCCCACTGATAAAAACTATGGGCAACTATTCCTCCCCCAATACTAAAGATAGGGCATTGTTAACTCTCAACAGCTGCAGTTTAGCCCCTATAAATTCTGAAGGACAGAAACCTGGCCCCTTGTTTAGAAAGTTTGGAGAACCCTGTGTTAGACTATGGTACAGGACACAGGAAACTAATTCATATACCAAAGGTTATAGGTTCGTACCTTCACGTGACTGGACGCTGGCAAGCATTTGAGGACACCCCCCTAGCGCGCCATCTGTATAACCCTACCCCACTCCACGAGTCCTCAGTTTTGTAGCCAGGGGCGGACTGACAACTCATGGGGCCCCCGGGCAATAGGGGGTCATGGGGCCCCTGTACCTTTGCCCAAACTCAAAAGAGCCTATGAAAAAGGTACCAGGGGCATCTCATGGGGCCCCCTACTGACCCCGGGCCCTCGGGCAGTGCCCGAGTTACTAAATGGTCAGTCCACCCCTGTTTGTAGCAAGCCATACACAGTAACCAAGGAATAGAAGGGAAGGTGGTACTGTAATCTAGAGGGGTTAATACACACTATGTGCAGTGACTGGTGTTTTACAATTGTTTTCTATGTGCCCTATTCACACTGCAATGCAGCCCGGAGCCCAGACACGCTGAATTTTATCACAGGGCATCTTACAGGATCGCATGGCACTGTACAGAGCACAGTTTTCCACACTGCTGTATAGTGATATGAATGAAGAGTTACTTTTGTGCAGTGTACAGTTTTTACAAAAAAATAAAAAAAAAGGGAGCTGTATGCTGTGCTGAATCACACAACACACCACCTCCCTATAACAGTCGGAATCCACAGCTGCTGGAGAGGTAAACTGCCGAGATTAAACTCTTCGAATAGATAGATGTCCGTTCTGTGTGAATTCAGTCTAAGATGTCAACATTTTTCTGATCCTAATCAATACAGGACACAGGCATCTTAGTAATACACCATGGGATATCTTCAAACAATGAATAGCAGGGTGGGAAATAACTAGGCAAACAGAATTGTGCCAAAAGGTCCAGGAAAAAAGAGGGTTATACCCCAGGCTCAGAGTACCCCTGTAAGAACCTTGTAGCTGATAGGTGCATCGGCAGAAGATTGGACATCCAGCTGGTAAAATCTTGAAGAATTATGAGCAGAAGACCAGGTGGCGGCCTTACAGAGTTGGATGACAGAGGCTTGGTGCCTAAAGGCCTGGGATACTCCAACAGATCCAGTGGAGTAGGCACAAAACAGGACAGGAGGATGCATGAGTGTTTGAACATAAGCTCTTCTAATCAAACCCTGTATTTACCATGCAGTGGTGGGTTTGAAAGGCAGGGTGCCCCTTGTGAGGTGCTACGGAAAGGACAAATAGGCAATATTTGTGTAATGTTATAGTAGATTTTAGGTACACTCTAATTGCTCTGCTTACATCAGATAATGGAGAGGGATTTCCTTTGGATGCTTGGGAGTTGGGCACAAGGATGGCAAAGCAATGCCCTCATTGAGATGAAATGCTGAATCCACCTTTGGAAGGACAGATGTCTTGGGTATAAAACAACCTTGTCATTATGAATTATGAAGACAGGCTCTTTACAGGAAAGGATCGGCAATTCAGAAACACTTCTGGCAGACATTATAGACTAAAAGGCTACTTTACTGGCAAGAATCTCTAAGGGTATATACATGTTTAGTTAAGAGGGTGGTTTCAGCAAAGCAAAGAGAACCAAGTGAAGGTCTCAAGTAAGCACAGGGTGCTGTAAAGAGGGTCTGATACTGAAACACCTTGAATGAAACTTTTTAAAAGAGAATGCAAAGCCAAAGGCCTATGAAAAAGGATGGATAAGGCCAATACCAGCCCATTTAGGTTGCTGAGAGCTAGATTCTGCTCTGGGCCTGTTTGTAAGAAGGCAGGGGACAAAGAAACCTTTGTGTATGAGTTGACTATGTTCATATCAGGTGAACTAAGATTTCCAGGTACAATAAGGATGGGAGTGGATCGAGGGGTGAGCACTGCAGGTAATGGAACATGTTATATGTTACATCCTAAATAAGAGTGTAGCATCTAACATGTTCCAATGGTGAACTTTTCCGTTAAGGGAATTATCTGATGTTAATCATTATTGACATTAGGGGGGTTGATTTACTATAGGAGTAGAGCATGTTCACTTTGGAAACATTCATATCTATTCATATCAAAGAATACCCAATCATGTGCAAGGAAAATTAAAAAAAGGAGTATTACTTTAGCATGATTGGATGATAGCTATCCATGACTATAGTCGATACAGCTTCGCCTCACTCATAAAACAAAATGAAGTTTCCCTTTGCTCTGTGAACAGCCTCAGTTCCTTCAGTAAATCATCTCCACTACAGGGTTCACATTGTTCTCTTAGGCTGGATTTACACCTTTGTGTTTTTAGGTGATGCAATTAACATTGGAATCTATTAAAACATCAATACACATGTCAATGCACGCATTTGGTGTGCTTTATGATGCATGTGTCATGTAAAGTGCACTAAAACATGCTTTGACATGCACTTCCTTGATTCCATTGTAATATGCATCAGCCAAAAAGAAGTGTTTCCATCACAAAGTGAATCATTGGTTCACTTTAACTACAGTACTTTGGAAGTACCTAGTACAGGACTACTAGGAAGCCTCCAACCAACCCAGAACCGTACATGGTTACTGGGATCTCCTGCTCTTCCTGGAATCCACATACTGTATATTTGTTCATTTTCAGCCAATTTGGATTTTTGCAGGCTAGCGGGTAAGCATACTGGGAAATATTCTGTTTGTTTGAGGTGTGATGGGCTTCTAATGTGTCCCTGCGCCTTTAAGGAGGTATGGGCTCCCTCCAGGCAAACCTACCCTTCACTTATCCCCTGCTATATATCCAATATGGAGACCCTCAAATTTAAAAGTTAGGACTGCACTTAACAGAGGAGTCTTGGCACAACAGGTGGCTTCCATATAGACTTGCAAATGTTGTGCAACTAAACCCTTTAAACGTAAATTATTTTACTGCGTCTTTTTTCTCTTTTTGCAGGCTGGCTGTTAAGTGTGATGAGAGTTTTCTGTTTGTAAACAACCATCAGCTTTTGCCTGTTTCCCACAGCTGGCCCCAGTGCAGAACGGGTGGTGCAGTACCACCCCCCATGGTTACCGGGCTCTCCTGCTCCCATCTCCGGGAGGAGACTGAGGACCATCTGTTCCCCATTCTCCCCTGCAGTGAATGAAGCCAGAAGTGGGTAGGATCCTGTCACTTCCGGTTTCTTTGTTGTTATTCCCTAATTGTGGAATCAGCTTACCAAGCACAATGTGTACTCGGTTAGTTGTTTTGGAGGGCAGAGGAGACATCAGGGGTTTAATAGACCCCCAATGTCTCCATAAAGAGGACCTGTCACCTGCCCAATGCAATCGCATGGGGGTTTTAAACCCCTTGTGACAGCATTATGTTAAATAAATATAATAAACAAATAATGAAGTTGAAAATATATATATAATAAAATGTTTAAAAAGAAAAAAAAAATATTTGTATCCCAAATTGCCCTGCGCAGATCTGCAAACGCACTCACATGTAGGTAAACCGCGCTTGCACCACACATGTGAGGTATTGCAGCAAACATCGGAGTGAGAGTCCTAATTTTAGCAGCAGAGCTCACAGGTAACTCTACACTGATGAGCAGTAAAGGTTTTATTAACGTGGTTCTAAAGGCAGAAGATTTTTTTTATCTTAATGCATTTTATGCATTAAGATCAAAAACGTTTTGGGTGCAGCTCCCCCCCCCCCCCCAGCCCCATATTATACTTAATAGGTGGCTTCAAGTAAATTGATCCCAGCCATGTCAATTCTTAAAGTTGCACATGCCCGTGGGATAGCAAAAAACGATGGTACCCAAAACTCTCCATGGGCGACACTTTAAAAGCCTTTACAGGTCATCAATTTAGAGTTTACTGTGAATTATGGCCTTAGAATTATTTCTTTCACTCTGACTTTTATGACAATACCTCACATGTGTGGGGCAAATGATATTTATATACATGTGCTCGCCCTATGCTGCATTTTTTTATGGGGTGTGTGCGGGGGTGATTGGGGTTTTTTACACTTTTTAATTTTTTTTTTACCTTTATTGATATCAGAAGGAGGCTAACAAGCCCCTTATGTGATAACGTGGACATGTGACAGCTGTTATTAGGCTTTTGGATGTTCACACAAGAGGGGTTTTACAGGTGTATAACATACATAAAATCACTAAATATTATTTACTAAAAAGAATACTCTGGTGACAGGGTCTTTTTTGGTGAGATCTCTTCACTTCAGTTTCTGCGTCTGCATAACTATTGTGATCATTAGGAGGTATCCCAGAGGAAAAAGCAATAGGCGATGCTGCAACATGCAAAGGTGGTGAGAACACACAAAACTCCTATCTGGATGTAATGGCGGGAGGATCTCATTGTTGGAGTGTCTGAGATATATAAGAAGCAAGGGGATGAATCAGCCTTTCAGGTCCCATCTTAAACTGAAATATAACTTTGTAGTAGAATGACTTTGGCAGATAAATACAGCTCTTTATTGAACACATCCATATTTTTTTGATTTGATTTATTTCAAGCACTTATTTCAGGTATTGCGCCGTCATGTTACGCAGCGCTTTACTTATATATTGTACATTCACATTAGTCCCTGCCCTAAGGGGCGTACAATCTAAGGTCCCTAACTCACATTCATACATACACATACTAGGGCCGATTTAGCCCTATTGTATTTTTTATATGCAGCACTCATCAGTCTGCTGCATCTCCTTTCACCATCCAGACAGAGACTGCAGAAGGGCCAAGACCCACAAATGTTACTTAACTGCAGCAGAGAAAAATCAAATCTCATGTCTTGTGAGACATTTCTGTGTGATGTCCAGAGGCGGACACACATGGGAACACATGGGGCCCCCCGGGCAATAGGAGATCATGCAGCCCCCATCATTCCGGTATAAGGGCTCAAGCTCAAGTGATTACAGGAGATGGTCAGACACTGGAGATATATTACAGGAGATGGTCAGACACTGGAGATATATTACAGGAGATGGTCAGACACTGGAGATATATTACAGGAGATGGTCAGACACTGCGGATATAATACAGGAGACGGTCAGACACTGCAGATATATTACAGGAGACGGTCAGACCCTGCAGATATATTACAGGAGACGGTGAGACACAGCAGATATATTACAGGAGATGGTCAGACGCTGGAGATATATTACAGGAGACGGTCAGACACTGCAGATATATTACAGGAGACGGTCAGACACTGCAGATATATTACAGGAGACGGTCAGACACTGCACATATATTACAGGAGACGGTCAGACACAGCAGATATATTACAGGAGACGGTCAGACACTGCAGATATATTACAGGAGACGGTCAGACACTGCACATATATTACAGGAGACGGTCAGACACAGCAGATATATTACAGGAGACGGTCAGACACTGCACATATATTACAGGAGACGGTCAGACACAGCAGATATATTACAGGAGACAGTCAGACACTGCAGATATATTAAAGAAGATGGACAGAGACTGAAGATATATTACAGGAGACAGTCAGACACTGCAGATATATTAAAGAAGATGGACAGAGACTGAAGATATATTACAGGAGACAGTCAGACACTGCAGATATATTAAAGAAGATGGACAGAGACTGCAGACATATTACAGTGGACAATCAGAGACTGCGGATTCATTACAGGACATGGTCAGACACTGCACATATATTACAGGGGACGGTCAGAGACTGCAGATATATTAACCAGTTCCCACCCAGCCAATAGCAAAATGACAGCCGAGCGGGACACTCATCGATCCAAGTGGGAGTCATATCAAGTACTCCCAGATTACACCTCGCCCGTGCCCGCAAGGCGAGATCTGTTACTGGCTGTGTACCTCGGAAACAGCCGATGACAGATCTGTGTACCAGCCCTTTGCCAGTACCATGTGACCTCTGTGACCAATCACACCAGATCACATGACAATTGTACTGTAAACAATGGATGGTTTCCTTTCATGCCATCCTTTGTATACAATTGTGCCACTAGCTGTGATTGGTCACAGTAATCACAAGGTACAGACTGGGCCAATCACAGCCAATCTATGTCAAATGATTAGCTATGACCAACAACAGATAATCACAAAAAAAAACCTGAATGAATGAATTTAATTCAGTTAAATGCTTGCTTGTAGCAATGAAATTATATTGCTATAAGGAATCATAATGTGTAAAAAAAATACTAATCACTTCCCTAGAGTAGTACCATGTTACTATGGTAACATTATACTACTCTGGTCACAGTGTGTTATGAAAGAAAAAATCTTAAAAAAATAAATGACAGAATTCATGGGGTTCCCCCCCGGGCAATAGGAGATCATGTGGCCCCCATCATCCCAGTATAATGGCTCAAGCTCAAGTGGTTACAAGAGATGATCAGACACTGCAGATATATTACAGGAGATGGTCAAAGACTGCAGCTGCATTACAGAAGACAGTCAGAGACTGCAGATATATTACAGGAGACAAAGACTGCAGCTACATTACAGGAGATGGTCAAAGACTGCAGCTGCATTACAGAAGACAGTCAGAGACTGCAGATATATTACAGGAGACAAAGACTGCAGCTACATTACAGGAGATGGTCAAAGACTGCAGATATATTACAGAAGACAGACAGAGACTGCAGGTATATTACAGGAGACAATTACAGACTGAAGCTACATTACAGGAGACGGTCAAAGGCTGCAGATATATTACAGAAGACAGACAGAGACTGTAGATATATTACAGGAGGCAATCAGAGACAGATATATATATACTATACCTGGCTGATACCCCTGGAAGCTGGAAATCACTGAAGCAGACACTGCTACTACACCGCTACTAAACACTAGTAGGCTCCTACCACTACTACAGTCTTCCAGGTCTTTTGTTGAGCAGCTGGTCTGCTGTATTGTGAACACAGGAGATTAGCCACTCAGCCCGGCATTATTCAGAGAATGCATTTTCTGAATAAATGTAAAGCATTCTCTAATTGGATGGGGTGGAGAGGTGGGGCAGTGATGCCATGTGCTCTACCTTGCCCAATCAGAGAACACTTTGCATTAATGTACAAAATACATAGGATTCTCTGTAAGGCGCCCGTACTGTAAAAAATTTCAATACCTGGAAATCAGGTTTAAAACTATTAATATTTTATTCTTAGACCTCTCAGACCTGGCCAGATGGCAGTCACCACATGGGGGTTCTATACATTTAGGCAGCTGAGTTCTTGGGTTGTGAAGCTGGTGCCTCTTTCTGCCCCAGAAAGATAGCTTGCCCAACTCCCCCATACCTGGACGGTGCTCTGACACTGTATTCTGTAGATACATAATGTGCAGTGTGACAGTGACTAGGCAATGTGACGCCAGTCAGCAAATATATCTTTGTACTAATCCTACAGCAACATGGACAGTGTCAGATGATGTCACTGCCTCTCCTCTCCACCCCTTCCAATCATAGGATGCCTTGTATTTATTAAAAGAAATAAAAAATTAAAGGCATTCTTCGAATGGGGGTGGTGCAGAGCGAGTGACCCCCTGTTGTGTGCTTCTCAGCACTGGACCTGGAAGATCACAGCTATCACTGTAGTAATGCTGACTTCTACATTGATTGCCAGCTTCCACAGCTTCTCAGGTATAAGATGAAGATGATTACATTGTGAAAAGCTATTGTTTTATATTTTATCAAAAAATTGGTATAATATAAAAGTTAATTTTATTGTATATTTACCTGAAAATATGGGTTTGATAAATACCTGCATTAATATTGTGTGACATACCAAAATGCAACTGTCACCATTTTATTCTCCACGGTCTCTGCTTATACATTTCTGTGTGCGTGTGGTGGGGGGGTTGGTTCGTTTCTAGCAAAAAAAAAAATGCATATTTTAACATGTGGGCTTAAAATGAAAGAATGCCCCCGACTCACAAGTGGTTAGGCTCTTTTTGTTGGGACTGACCAAAAAGGAAGCTCTTTGAAGCATTTTTGGATTTACATTTTCCAGATAACATAACCTTAGAAAAACAAAAATAATTCCTGTAAAAGAAAACTTGTGTACGCATATAAGGCAGTTTCACCGCCACTGATTTATTCTAATTAACACACTTTGAGAGTTTTATCATTGTTATTACTGCATAAACAGCAAC
The DNA here is from genome assembly GCF_062004578.1 of Staurois parvus. Classification (NCBI taxonomy): domain Eukaryota; kingdom Metazoa; phylum Chordata; class Amphibia; order Anura; family Ranidae; genus Staurois; species Staurois parvus. The sequence goes on from NW_028318510.1 coordinate 6,680,039, forward strand.
AGTATTTAGTTGTAATAACAATTTATATTTCTTAGACCTGTACCACTGTTTCCATTTAGACTGTCAATGTTTGAGTACCTGGAAAGTGGCAGCCATAACGCCTGCAGCTAGTAATGACCTACTTACCAGTCATGAGATTTCATTAATGTAATTACCACCTTTTGTCCATTGATGTCATCTATTTGCTGGTAATGTTCTAAGACAAAGCAACTGAAAGTGTTTGCAGGTGAGAACTACTTATTGTTTTATATTTCCAGCCCAGACATTGCTTATCCAAGGCAGCTTAAGACTTCCAATATGTGTCTGCACTTAAAGTGGTTGTAAAGGCTCGAGGTTTTTTATCTTCATGCATTCTATGCATGAAGGTAAAAATCATTTTGTGTGCAGCAGCCCCCCCCCCAAAATACTTATTATGCAATCTGCATGAGAGCCTTAGATGTCCCGGCTCTCACCCTCCTCATTGGCTCCCACTACTATCAATCACAGCCAGTGAGCCAATGAGGAGAGAGCAGGGGGAAGGGCCAAGCTGCATCTGTGTGTGAATGGACACACAGTGTAATGGGTGCCCCCATAGCAAGCTACTTGCTATGGGGGCACTTGGTAGGAAGGAAGGGCCAGCAGCACCGGTGGGGGACACAAGAGAGGAGAATCAGCTGCACAGAACAGGTAAGTATAACATGTTTTTTTTTTTCTTTTAAACCGGAGGCTTTACAATCACTTCACCCTCTCAGTCAATACTGACTATATTTAATCCCTATGCTGCTAGCATTCATAATTAGATAGGAAAATATATTTACTTGTTTTAAACTTTTTTTTTACATTTCTTCAGTTACTTGCTAGTTTTCATGCCCAGGCAAATGATGTCATACATCCCAGGAGTCCTCAGGATTGGTTTTCATAGCTAAGCACATCCTCCTGTCTGCACATCTGAGCTAAGGGCAAATGGATTCCAGGAAGTAAATGTTGCACAAATCATCTGCACTAAAGACTAAAGACAGCCACGGACAGAAAATGTTAGGGGGGTGTTTTTCAATGTGACATCTCAGCAAAATAAAGCATGGAGACATAGATGGATGGGGGAGTTAACTTTGAATATTAAAAATAGATTAAACAGTGTTTTTGGCTTTTGTGGTGCTCAGATGCAATGAAGTTCAGCTTTATGCAGACTGCAGAGTATGCATGCACATTTTTTCAACAAACAAAAAAAACCTGAAAGATCCCCACATTCATGGAAGTGATGTGGACACAGGGATCTCCCCTGCTGTGCTATTGTATTCTGACACCGGGGACACCTTCCCTATCAGAATACACAGATCAGAGTTGCAGCAGTTGGCTGCATGCGCTAATTGAATTCTGGTTTTCCAGCAGGACCATTCATCAGAAGCCAATCATTAGACCGACTTTTAAAGAACAGAGACCGGTACACACGTACCAAATATTGTCCAGTTCCTGCCTAAGTGGTCAAATTTTGGGATGTGTATACATTGCTTTAGGCTGCATTCACACTATAGCATTTCTGTATGAATTTGTGTGTGTTTCTGAAACACGAAAAAAGTGTGTGGTGCACTTGTGGTGCCATTCATTGCTAATGGCACACTAAACACAGAAAAAAGCATGGTTGAAAAATGTATGCAGCTCAAAAAGTTGCATGCACTACTTTGATTTGTTTGTTGTGTGTAGCAGTGGCATAAATACTAGGGTTGCAAAGGTTGCACTTGCAACTGGGCCCTGGCATTCCGCTGCCATGGGGGGGCCACAAGATGGCAGAAAGGGGGCAGCTGCAGGACAGACCATGCTGGCTGCAGCACTAAGCTGAGCAGTGGTACACCACAGCCGTCAGATGGAGTATGGTAGTTTTAGAGACTCATCAGCCTCCCCAGTAAGGGTAGCAGTGTTGCCCTCCGATCGCCCACATATACAACATGGAGCACAGCACAAGTTTACTCACTCTACATGATCGATGGCTGTCTAAGCAGACACTCCGCATCCAGCAGGCAATTGCATGTGAGACAACACCCCCAGCTGGAAGGTCTCAGAGTACACTCTCCTTGGGTGCCACTCCACACCGATTTGCCAGCAGTGATGTGTCAGTACAATGAGCCGAGTGTGAACCAGGGAGGTGTTCATTCCACTTCTCGATCTCTCTGAAACAGGTTTGAACTCACTGACAGCCGCCCTGTGCTGTCAGCCTATTGGTGTCCCAGCTTCCAGATCATGTTCCTGGCACTTAGCAATGTCCGTCTATGAGCACTGTGTGGCTCTCCCACAATCACTCTTACTCCCCATGTCCCCTGTCTGTAATTCACCCACAATTCAGACTGTGGCCACTGCAAACCAAACCAGTGATTTCTTCCTTCCTTCATCAGTGGTGGAACTACCAGGGTCGTAAAGGTCGCAATTGCATCTGGGCACTGGCGCTCCGCCACTGTGGGCAGGACCTCAAGATGGCACATAATATGTGAAAGGGTCCCATTGTGGGACCATAATAAAGGGCCTTGTGACAGGAGCAAAGGGCCCCAGGATCAGTGGGAAGGACCCTTGAGTCGGAAGGAAGGGCTTCGTTACCAAAGAAATGGGCCCTGGGACCAATGGAAAGGACTCTTGGACCAGTGGGTTAAGGGGGCCCTTCATGGTTTCTTGCACTGGGGTACTGAAGATTCTAGGTACGCCTCTGGCATGTAGGCCAGCCCATTAAAGCAAATGGGCTTCCCTATGCATGTAGTGCGAGAACACGCAAAAAATGCACATATAGTATGAGTGGGACCTAAATACAAAAAACAACAATGGCAGCTGCTGTGATATGTTTGAATTCTTCAAAACAGTGCTCAGAGGTGATCTCTGGTTGCTCTATCTGTAGGCTGGAAAGGACTGCCTCCAGGTGAGCCTGCTCTCTGTTTGTGCATTGCTGTATATGTCCCATAGCTGGGGGGCACATATATTGTAATGTTAGGGACCACACTTATCAGAGATACTTCGATGTGGCTTCCACATGCATTTCTAAATGTACACAACTAAAATCTCTGTTTATTTTTACCAGATTAGTTAAAACAGGTTAGTTAGGTTTTATTTGCTGGCTAGCTTGAAAGTCCTTGTATTGTTCTGAATTCAAAGCCTGACAGAGGACATTTATCCATAATCTATGTCTGTACTGTGCACGCTCACTTCTCATGTGTATGAGCACTTAACCTTTCAGTGCCCAGAGGTAATTGATACCTAGCTGCCTAGGCTAAAGTTAGCAGCATCAGCAGGCATCAGTTAACTTGACAATAACTCATTATTTTGAATTTACATTTCTAAATGTTTTTTTTAATATTTTTAAAGGTATTTTATAAACCTGCTCTGTTTTGTAGGCTGACAAATGTGCAAAAAAAAATGTTTTTACTTTTTACAATTTTTTTTTCTGTAATAGTATCTAACAGTTACAGTATTAAATAGATGGTGCTTAGGGATGAGATTTGGGTTTGGGTTGAGCCTGAGTTTGCATCAAACCCAAACTGCTCACAATTTGTAGACACAATGAACAATGCAGTTATTCATCTCCATGACATCCAACTACCAAGAGTGAACTGTATGGCCAATAATGGGGGCTTTTTTACAGGCTAGCCCCCTCGCTATAAAACGTAAAGGAAAGTGGAAAAATAGTGCTGGAATCATAGGGTTATCTTATTGGTATTGAATCGAAACAGTGCAGGTCTTCCAGTAATATATTAACATGTGCACACACTGTAATTAGTAGAAAGTGAATTCTAACATGAAAAATCTGTGAAACACGATTTACAATATAGAAATTCAGTGATCCCAGTCACTCGTTACATGCACTGATAAAGGCAATCACTTAAATAAAAACAAATGTATGTGAGTCCACAAAGTCCCAAATGTTTCATGAACAGACAGCAATCTTCATGCAGGGAAACCATGGACAAAGATCCCTTTATAACTGCAGTGTTATCTTCTCCACACCTCAATCCTTATTGTGAACAAATCATGCCTTCACCTCCAATGGTGGACCTCCATCAAAAAGAGGACTAGTATTGCATCAGTATTCCTTGTCTTGCTAGGGTACCTCTTTTCCCACAGATTAAAAGCTCATAAAAAGAAACATGGGGGTTGATTTATTAAAACTGGGGAGTGCAAAATCTAGTGCAGCTGTGCATTGTAGCCAATCAGCTTCAAATTTCAGCTTGTTTAGTTAAGCTTTGACAAAAAAAATTGGAAGTTGATTGGTTTCTGTGCAGACCTGCTCCGGATTTTGCACTCTCCAGTTTTAGTAAATCAACCCCATAATATCTCAGTGGCAGTGAGGATGGTACTGCTCAAAGTGGGGTGTTCACTCAACTCAGATTGTAGGGAAGAAGAGAGCCATAGTAAGCCCAATACCTTATTGTGGATTCTTCCATTTCCATAGACACTCAATATTCATTGGCTGCATTACAGCACCAATCCACTATCCTGGTTAAATGGGCTGCTTGAAAGTACATGCGATTGTTCGGCAGTTCTATGCCACCTCTTGGCTTCGAAAGGGACAGCAATCACGTGTTGATCCTGGGCATTTTATTGGACCAAAGGAATTCCTAGAAGAGGAATGTGCTTAAAAAAGTTAGAGGGTATCTTGACTAGCAAGGCGTGGAATAGAAACAAAATTCGGGTAAGAATTGTCATTTTCAGTGAATTATTCCTTCCAAACCAAGTCAATGTAAGGTGATTCCGTTGATGCAATTCATTCTGGCTTTTCCGGAGGAGAGGCTCAAAAGTTTCAGCATAGAGGTTTGCTTAGAGGTTTGCTGGGTTGTCAGTTATGTTTGTTCCAAAGTAATGGGTATAATTATCCGGCCAGCGGAGTGGGAATTAGGGGGGAATTAGGGTCAGAGAAACCATACTGTCGCTGGGAGAATCAATATGCAAAAGGCGAAGGATTTAGACAGATTGATTTTAAAATGTGAAATGGATCCATAATCCTTCAGTACTATATATTGGGAAGAGTAGCGAGGGGCTTGGAGATGAGAAAAATCAAATTGTCCATGAACGCCGCAATCTTGTGTGTACTTGATGGTTTATCGAAAACCCACAATATCAGAATACAAACGCACTGTACAGAAAAACAGTTCCAATGTTAAAATAATCCACATTGTAGTTTGTTTGTAGCCAACTCCTGTTAATCGGATCATAAAGTTTATAAACTTAAGTTGTGCAGATCCCACACATTTACTTCCTTGAATTCTGTGAAACATAGCCACTAAGCCCTGTGAGTAGGCACTGCTGAGTTTTTCTGTCTTCTGCTATATCATGGAATTCCACGTGCTAGTAGAAGCAGGGATGGCCTTCTGTTCATGGTAATGGCGGCTGGTGTAGCAAGCGTACACACAGAGAAGGACGCAGTCCTCCATTTTGTTAAGAATTCTTCATGTCTCCCCTCATTCTCCCCCTCCCTCTCTGAGAGCCACAGTGACATCTGGTCGGTGTGGGTGTTGGAAGTGTCACAGACATGCCAGGGCACAGCAGAGAGCCCCGAGCTATAAAACATTTTTGAGCTGAAGTGCTTCGTTGTCTAAGAGAGCTGTGCAATTTAGCACCTCGTAAAGGATAACCTAAGCCTTCCCAGGAGTTTAAAGATATTCCAGAGGAGCACGAACCAGATAACACTTTTAAAATCCATTTCTCCCCTATGTCTCATTTCTTGGAATATGAGAGCCTTACATACAAACCAGGCATATCTTCAGATTGGCCACAAGGAGACCAACAGTTTGGTATGTCACTCTTCTTGGCTGGGATACATAGGAAAGCAGAAAAGTAGATCTCTTGAACCATTCAGTGCATAATTTCATATTTCATATCTAATCATTCCTCAGATGCGTCTTCATAATAATCTGCCCATGTGTGGAATGTCACTTGTGCATAGAGAAAGATATGAGCCAAAATATAAACTATAAGAGATTTTGGCTCTAGTTTAGGCCTACGCCCAGACCTTCCCTCCCTAAACGGGGCATTTGTCCTTGACTTCAGAGACACCTCCTGCTAGGGAACTACAAAATGGGCTGTCAGGCCAAAGAAGAATTCTCCCTTTTAACATCAGAATCACCTGGAGAGACCCATGCCCTTTCGCTCTGAAACTTGATCTGCTAACCCAGGACTTTGGCAAGTACTTTAACCCTCTAACTTCTTTCTGTTATCTCTTTGCTGTGCTGTTGTTCTCTGTATATTTATATATATTTTGGTTACAATTTTTTTTTGTAAATATAAATATAAATTTATTGCACCCTTTTGACCTTTTAGTAATAAATCTTTCCTTCTGTAAGTGTTCAACTGTTTCTATAGCTCTTTATTGCAATTTACAAATTCATGCCTCTAAAAATAGCGCTAGTGTGTTTGTTTAACCCTCTGTATAACCGGTCTGCGGTGACCGTGTTATACAGGCGATTATCTCAACCATTATAGTGTTATTGCTGATATTCCTCTTTCTCTGTACAGAAAGGAGATGGTGGCAGTGTGAAGGGTTAATTGTGTAATTAATCTGACCCAGTAACCCAGGCTGCCGGTACATAGATTGTGCTCCAATTAGCTGGAAAATCATTGTGCATGGTGTAGCTGGGCGTGGCATATTACGCATGTGACATCGCAGTTTTAGATTGGCTAGTCCTTTGGTCATGAGTTTGGTGAGAAGGCCAGGGGTCTGATGCCGCGATCGTCACAGCTGGTGTATAGCCTATGCAAAACTACCTAACAAAACCCATGTAAGCAGGGTATTTGATAAAACTGGTATGAAGATGCTGGGCATGGGGGTGATTTGAGGATATTTTTTTCTTCCACTTCAGAAGCAGCACTGTAGAGGTCTGTGGACCAGCAAGGGATGTATTTACTATGAGGCAAACAAGGCATTTGCCTTGGCTGGCATTTTTCAGGGGGCGGCTCTGCCCCCAGGCAAAATGGACACACATGACTGGTGACAGAGGACAGCGAAGCAGGTGAGGCACTGCAGGAGCTCCTGAGGATGGTTCAGAGAAGATGAATCATCTCTGGAGACACCTCCTCACACAGGAGCCATTATGTTTGCAGCAGTCTCCACTGGATCCATGAGAGGGTGCAAGCTTCTGGATGGTGTCAGACTCTACCTACCGATGCTTACCTTGGCGTCGGCGGTGCCCAGCAGATGTAATTTTGTGAGCTGTGCAGGGGGCGGATGTCATTCTGTGAGCTTTGCCGGTGGCGGATGTCATTCTGTGAGCTGTGCCGGTGGTGGATGTCATTCTGTGAGCTCTGCCCATGGAAGATATCATTCTGTGAGCTGTGCCGGTGGCGAATGTCATTCTGTGAGCTGTGCCGGTGGCAGATGTCATTCTGTGAGCTGTGCCGGTGGCGGATGTCATTCTGTGATCTGTGCCGGTGGCGGATGTCATTCTGTGAGCTTTGCCTGTGGAAGATATTATTCTGTGAGCTGTGCCGGTGGCGAATGTCATTCTGTGAGCTGTGCCGGTGGCGGATGTCATTCTGTGAGCTTTGCCCGTGGAAGATATCATTCTGTGAGCTGTGCCGGTGGCGAATGTCATTCTGTGAGCTGTGCCGGTGGCGAATGTCATTCTGTGAGCTGTGCCAGTGGCGGATGTCATTCTGTGAGCTGTGCCAGTGGCGGATGTCATTCTGTGAGCTGTGCCGGTGGCGGATGTCATTCTGTGAGCTGTGCCGGTGGCAGATGTCATTCTGTGAGCTTTGCCCGTGGAAGATATCATTCTGTGAGCTGTGCCGGTGAGTGCTAGAACAACTCACTCTCTCTCTCCCTCCCCCCAAACCATCAATCACTATGCCTTCACTAACTCCAATTTGGATATTTTACTCTTGCCTAGAGCAGCACGAAACCAAAACACACCACTGGGACCAGTCCTGGGTATAGCATCAGCAAAACTATGCTGACTCCTCATAGCCAGTTGGCTGGGCTGTGGCTAGATTATCTGAACAGGAAGAGGAGAAAAAAGCACCTTTGAGGAGGAGGAGGAGGAGCAGGAAAGGGTACATAGGCAGCACTGCAAAAAACTATCCTGGGTCTTGATGCTGCATAAATTTTAACAAACACATACCTAAAGTTTATTTTTTTTATATTTTAGGAATAATTGGGGATACGGGGATGGGAGGGGGCTCGGGGAATGTGAGGCTGTGGTTTGTAGTTCTTTTGTATTCTGTTTTGACATTTCAATAAACTTGTAATGCAATGCAAAGACAATGCAGCTCACAAACTATGCTACTATTAGACTGTTGTGCCTCTGGCCAATTTGTAGGAAGTTGAGGACTTCAGCTTAAAGCAGTATTAAACCCATATTTATTATATTACAGCTTACCAATTCTTAGATGTGATAGCTGCGTTTGGTTTCTTTTTTAGGTTTTCATGCTTTTACTTTCACCTGGCAATCTGGCCAGTAGGTCTGTTGTTTTTTTTGCAAATTTAGCTAGTTAGAGTGTTGACACAAACCATTTACCACTGACAGGGATGCCCACAATGATCATCTTTTACTTATTCATGTAAAACCCTTATTCCAAAAGAAAAAAAAACTGCTGCTGTAACTGCTTGTGTAACTGCAGCATGAGTTTGGTTTCAATTTGTTAGTGTATCTAAATCTGCTTGTATATCTAAAATTTCCCCCAGACTGACAATGCTGCTGTCCAAAGGTGCCCCTGTGCTTCTTCATCCAGAGTGGAGGCACTCTAATATAGGAGGTGCATTACTGGCTAGATCACCAGATGAAAGTAGGGGGGAAAGCCTAAAAAAGAAAACTAATGCAGCCACTACATCTAATGATTAATAAACTGTAATATATTATATTTTTAGTTTTAAGTTTAATACCACTTTAAACTGGAATTCCAGCCAGACATTAACTAGTCCTAAAAATGTCCCTTTCCCTCCCCTGCTACCATAGGGCCTAAACTCTGTAAATAGATGTCTATACTTATCTTTTTTTAGATCATTCTGGTCCAGTCACGTGATCCCCTGTGTTAGTGCTTCAGCTGCAGGGGGGAGGAAGGAGTGCTTGAAAATGGCTGGGAATTCCAGAAGCCGTCATGTAACTCATAGACTCCCATGTCCCATCCATTTTCAGAGCTCCCTCCTCTCCCCTGCAGCCGGCGCTGACTGACAGCATGTCAACAATAAGCACAGCTGTTATGAATCTATTTATGACAGTTCAGATGATTGATCCTACAGTGATAATCACTGTAACAGTAATCACAGTGTAATCATTTTTTTTTTCTTACATACTGTCACCAGTCAGTATCCCTGATCACCGCTCTTCCCTGAAGAGATGAGTTTTCAGAGTGCGCCTAAAAGTGAGCAGAGTAGGCGATAGCCTGATAGCTTGGGGTAGGGAGTTCCAGAGGATAGGTGAAGCCCTTGAGAAATCCTGGAGATGAACATGGGAGGAGGAGACAAGGGAGCTAGAGAGTAGGAGGTCTTGCAAGGAGCGGAGAGTACGGTTTGGGTGGTGTTTAGAGACAAGGTCGGTGATGTAATTAGGGGCAGTGTTATGAACGGCTTTATAGGTTAGTGTTAGTGTTTTGATTTTTATCCGCTGGGCAACTGGAAGCCAGTGGAGGGATTGGCAGAGAGGGGTGGCAGATACAGAACGGTTAGTAAGGTGGATGAGTCTGGCAGCAGCATTCATGATAGACTGAAGTGGGGATAGCCTGTGATGAGGTAGGCCAATGAGGAGGGAGTTACATTAGTCGAGGCGTGATAAAATAAGGGAGTGAATGAGTTGCTTACTGATTTCCGAGGTTAGGAATGGGCGTATCTTGGAGATGTTGTGGAGGTGAAGTCTACACGAGTTTGTCAGTGATTGGACCTGGGGCTGAAAGGACAGATTGGAGTCTAGGATTACACCTAGTACCCTGGCGTGAGGGGTGGGACTGATGGTGTTGTTGATCTTGATGGAGAAGTCGAGGGGGGGGGCACGGGCTGGGGGGAATACTAGAAGCTCAGTTTTGGAAAGGTTGAGTTTGAGGAAGTGGAGTGACATCCAGTCCAATATGTCACTTAGTAGGCTGGTGATGCGATTGGAGACTGAGGGGGTGAGGTGAGGGGTAGAGAGATATATCTGTGTGTCATTGGCATAGAGATGGTAATTGAAGCAGTGGGAGTTGATCAAGTGACCAAGGGAGGAGGTGTAGATGGAGAAGAGAAGGGGTCCGAGGACAGAACCTTGAGGGACCCCTACAGAGAGAGGGAGTGAAGGGGAGGTGGAAGCATTATAGGTAACACTGAAAGAGCGCTGCGATAGATAGGAGGAGAACCAGGAGATAGTGGAGTCCCTGAGGCCGAGAGAGTGTAGTTTTTTGAAGAGGAGGGGGTGGTCAACCGTGTCAAAAGTCGCAGAGAGGTCAAGTAGTAGGAGTATAGTATAGTGGCTATTGGTTTTGGCGGTTAGTAGGTCATTGGTGAGTTTGAGTAGGGCAGTTTCGGTGGAGTGTAAGGGGCGGAAGCCAGACTGTAAAGGGTCGAGAAGGTTGTTGTCGGTGACATGGGAGCTCAGGCGATTGTAGACTAAGCGTCCTAGGAGTTTAGAGGTAAATGGCAGTAGGGAAATGGGTCTTAAGTTGTTCAGGTCGGTAGGGTCCAGGGAGGGTTTCTTAAGTATGGGAGTGATGTGAGCGTACTTTAGAAAGGAGGGGAAGGTACCGGTGGGGAGGGAAAGATTGAAGATGTGAGTGAGGGAGCATAGGATGGAAGAGGAGGGGGACCGCAGGAGTTGTGAGGGGACAGGGTCCAGGGGGCAGGTGGCGAGGCGGGCTTCGGAGAAAATCTTAGTGACTTCTGTTATTTATGTTTTGGTTTTTTTTAACATACTGTCACCCTAGCAGTACTGTGTCACCATAGTGACACTGTACTACTTGTGGGGGGGTGATGAAGATTTTTTTTTTTTTACACTGATGGCTTTTACACCTATAAAGGCTGTAAAGGCAATCGTTTCTCCTTCTCTCTGACTGCATTCTTGCAGCCATTGAGAAATACTGTGTGAGCTGTGATTGGTCACAGCTTGTCACATGGTACAAGGCTGTTGTGAATAGCCTTGTACCTTGTGACCTCTGTAATCATTCACAGATTTCACAAGTAGTAAGCAATGATGTCAGAAGTGACATCTTGCTTACTACTATTCATGCGATCACTGATTGGCCAATCAGTGATCACATGAATCGGGACCTCACACAGAGGTCCCGTACTGTGATCAAACACAACGGGCACCGGATCATGGTGCCGTGCGGTCCCAGGGAGTACGCACAGGCTGTAAATGCGGGTGCCGTTTATAAAAGGCAACCCTCTCCCGTACTGCTCCCATCCAGCCGTTTATGTACATGGGCCGGACGGGAAGTGGTTGAGTTCACAATGTTCGGACTTCACAACAAACACCCCATCCACTTTCACTCATCCCTATTGGCATTGCAGATACCACTTCTGCCTGAACTTGGCAGTGTACATTCCTTAGGTTGAAGGCTTCTTTTGTCAATGAAGCCTCCAGCCAGCATGCGATCACTGTGTCACTGCCGACACAATGATCATTTGATTAGGAACCACTCAGAGAACTCAGGTTGGCATCAGTGGGGTGGAGCTGTCCAAGACAGCCACCATCTATGGTTCTTAGGGAGAGGGCGTTTATTTATTCTCCTGCTAGGGAACATTAATTAATGTATAATATATTTCAGAAGAGAAGGGGCTAATTCCTAATTATATGTTTTTGTTTAGAGACATCCATTACATAGCCACATGAAAGACAGTAATGGAAAGTTTTTTTGTACAATCTCTGTACGATCTCCTTTAAATATATCAAAATTGTTAAATGCATGTGCCTATCTAAACAATGTGTCTATTTCTTCTGTATTGTACTGTATTGTAATTTACTGTCCTCCTCTATATTGTGCACTATATACTGTAAATCCTGTATAATAATAATAATCATTTTTTATTAAACCAGATAGGCTTTCGCCCTAGATCCATTTGTCCCATTTTTCAAAATGACAGCTTTTAATGCTGGAAACAGTGCTAAGCCCAGGAGCCGAAACAATCAGCTTACGACTTCTTACTCTGCTAGAGCTCTCCAACACCCCATGTGTGACATTGTGGCATCTCCTGTTAAGACAGTGGCTCGGGCAAACTATTGTCAATTTTCAAATGTTGCTTCAAATATTCACAAATGTAGTGTTCAAGTTACAGCTTATTCCTTTAAATGTAAAAATTGATAATTTTATCTCTGTTTCCTATGCCTGACACAATTTTTTTTCAAGGTGCAAGTCAAAAGTCCAACAGCAAAGATAAACATTACAAATGATAAGGAAGACTCTTGGCGAGTATCACAATGTTATGAAAATGCACCAGTTAATGATTACTGAGAGATATGTGGTTACATAATAATAATAAAAAAAAAAAAAAAACAAACCTTAAAACAATATACATGTAATGAATGTTCTGTTAGGAAGTAAACTTGAGATTATTGTCCTGGGTGGAGCAGTCACCAGTGGTGTGTTTTGCGGTGTGAACTATGGTCAAGTGCTGAGCTGCCTGATGGGGCTTGTTCTTCCCGTGCATGTTCCTTCTGCCAGTCCTCTTACTGCTTCTTCTGCTGCTGTTACTGCAGTTTCTCTTGGGTCTTTATGCTGTGGGCTTTCCTGGGTTTATGTTCCCCAGTCCCCAATGTGTACACACTGGCTCCATTTTTCTCACTAGGTGAGCTGAGCATGTAAGGAGGCAGGTAAAGTCCACCTACTGATTGGTCCTTTTACCATTTGGAGGACACCAAAGTCAACATTCTAGTTGTCTATTCTACAGTGTAGCTGGCTTGTGGTTTTTTCCTTTTTTCACTAACTGACCTTGTTGCAGACCCTGCTGTCATAGCCTCCTTGACCTGGCCCTCTGCCTTGATCTTGCTGTGACTTCTGACCCTCTCAGCTCTCAGTTTTGGTTCTGTAACCTTTGACAGTGATTGCCGGCATTAGTCCTATTTACATTCTTGGCTCTGTTATTGTTGCTGATGATGCTTATTAGGCTGGCCATACATAATACAATTTTCTTTAAAAAATTGCTTTAGATTTACCATATAATATGAGATAAAATGAAACCATATAATATGAGATCAAACCTAAACAACACTTTCAATTGTATCCAATTAGGCAGGCCCTTGCACTACATAACAACAAAAAACAGCGCAAAATCTACAAACAAAATTACACAAGTGAATAAATAAAAAAATATAAAAATAAAAATTATAAAAAAAATATATAAAATCAAGTGTCCGCGTGAAAATAAATTCTTATTCCCATTGAAACCAATAATAAATTATTCGAGATGTGCTTCCACCTATCCACCACATGAAAAATGATATTAACCACACTCACCAGATAGAGGTGAGTAATGAGCCTTATAGGATATAAGAGATCCTATATACCCTCCAAAAGAGATCAAATCTTCTTTTTTCACACTGATTGGGTATATTAATCGCCTCCACTTTATTCCTCCATGAATTCCTCAATGGTGTATAGAAAAAAAAAACTACATAGTGTAATACTGCCACTTCATATAGAATAGAAAGATAGAAAAAGGCCACACACATGTTTAAATATAATTAAAAACCTTGTTTAATAGCCTAGATGGCTTCAAAATAACCACTTTCCACAGTTGCAAAATATAGGGATCTCAACTTGCACTACATAGTTTAAGATAAATCTAAAGGAAATTGGGGAGAAATTGGACAGAAAATTGTATAGTGTATGACCAGCCTAAGGGTTATCTCTAATTTACTTTCAGAATGTAACCCTTTTTTGCTAAATGAATTGTCTGAATACATATAAGCCTGCACTGTCAGTTAAGTCACCCTCTTCTGGGCACAGTGACTTTACCGAGACATTACTGTCCAGCAAAAAGGTTCTGTGGATATGTGGGTAATGGCATAATAGCATATCTGAGTATTATGCATGTAAAGTCTTCCTGAAAGGCGGAAGCTGTAAGTGAAGAACACTTTTATATTTACGTACAACTCTATGAGTTCGGTAAACATGACAGTACGCTGAATTCTTGGTTAGCACTTCTGCCTTGCAGCACTAGGCTCATCAAGTTGAATCCCAACCACAACACTGCCTGCATGGAGTTTTCATGTTCTCCCTTTGCTTGCGTGGGATTACTCCTGGTGCTCCGGTTTCCTCCACACTCCAAAGACATGCTGGTAGCTTACTTGGCTCCTGTCTGAATTGGCCCACAGTACACACAGGGCTAAAAATGGTAAACATACCTCTTTAGCTCCCTCATTATTATTATACAGGATTTATATAGCGCCAACAGTTCTCTCAGCGCTTTACAATATAAAGGGAGACAATACAGCAACAATACAGTTCAATACAAGAGGGATAGGAGGGCCCTGCTCCTTGGAGCTTACAATCTAAGATAAATGTTACAGAGAATGGGGAACTACGTAGGATTTTTTCAGTTTTTGAGTTTTTTAAAAAAAGAGCATGTGAAAAGATAAGCAGCTACAGCATTTTTAAAAGTTATGTAATGTGGATGGGAAGCCATAAAAACTATGGTATGGTATGGTCTGGATATGGTTTTATGGTTTGGTTTGTAATATTCCTAACTTTGCCAGCTCTGGAATAGGCACCCTGTTTTAGTCTAGATTCAACTTTTAAATTAGATGTAGTTTTGATTTTTTTTAATGTAAAACAACAAAAGATTCAGTTTTACTTTTAGAAGGTCAATGGTCCTCTCGCGTGAAGATGCTGCCTATCAAGGAACCAATCTGGTTGCTGTATGAACAACTGGATTATATTGTTGATTGACCGAAACATAGCTTTGTATGTGTAGATATTCGAGGGGATTCTGAGGCAGGGTCAATAACAGGAATGTTCTGCTGTGAACAACTTCTACTTCCACTGTTCTTTGTCTAGTTTTCCTAGCATCTGTTGGACAGCTTTGCCTTTTCTCAGAATATATTGACAGCATTTCTATGTCCATAAGCTGACATTGTTTTTGTTCTTATTTTGCTATCATCACATCAGCTCCATCATTCCTATTGAGAAATCAGTCATGTTTCTGGTACCAAAGCTCCACACACAATGTTTCAGTGCTATATGAGTCACTGACTCCAAACAAGTATGCAGATTTGGAGTTTGCACTTTAAACTCCTAATCTATCTGACTGATTGTCATGATCCAGCTCTTTCTGAGTCTCTGACCCAGAACAAGTACATAAATTAGAGGCATCATAAGGTATTAGAGACTGAGGATCAGTCTAACAGCCAGTCAATTAAAGTTTACAATAGGAGGTCAGTAATGGCTGCTTACAAATTTTTCTCAGTTTGGGTATCCTTTAAGTCACTTATATCTATGTATGCTTGAGGTTAGGCTTTACAGTGGCCATAGCTGTCTGTGTACTTTTATTTATTACAGGTACTTATACAGCGCCATCAATTTACAGAGAGCTTTTACATACAGGTATATATATATATATATATATATATATATATATATATATATATTGTACAGTCATATCAGTCCCTAACCCTCAAGGAGGATACAATCTAAGGTCCCTAACTCACATTCATACATACACATACTAGGGTCAATTAACCTAACAGCATGTCTTTAGAGTGTAGGAGGAAACCAGAATTCCAGAGGCAACCCACAAAAGCACAACGTGCAAACTCCTTGTAGGTAGTGCCATGGTTGGAATTCAAACCAATGACCCTAGTGCTGCTAGGCAGGAGTGCTAACCACTTAGCCACTGTGCTGCCCATATAGTATGTATTAGATAATGACATTGTTCAGAAGACCTTAAAATGGAGCTCCACCCAAAAGGGGAAGTTCCACTTTAATGCATTGTCCCCCGCTCCCCGTTAAGGATTGGCACCTTTTTGGAGCGGGTACTTGAATTTGACAGGTACCCGCTCCCACTTCTGCTGCGGCGATCGCAGGCTGAAGTTGTTCTCCCCCCCCTCTCTCCCCATAGTTTTCTGCGACACGTGACAGGTCCCAGAAGACTATGGGACCTTTCACAAAGCGCAGCACTACTCGCACATGTGTAGTGGGCACTCGGCTGTTAAGCCGCAAGCTGTCACAGCCAGGTGCCCACACTGAAGATGCTGGGGAGAGAAGACAGCTGGTGAAACCAGCCATGGAGAGGACATCGCTGGACCGAGGGACAGGTAAGTGTCTGTAGTTTAAAAGTCAGCAGCTACAGTTTTTGTAGCTGCTGACTTTTATTATTTTTTAAATCAGCTGGAACTTTAAGCTGAAAGATAATGTCAGCAACTCAAACTCCAAAGCCGACCATAGATGGATCAGATCTTGGCTGGTTCAGCAGGAACAGACCTAGATCCAATCCATTTATGAACAGGTGTTGTACTAAAGTCAGGAGGGATTCCCCCATCAACACCGACTGTGTTGATGGAGGAATCACGTAATTCTCTTTCCTTCCACCTGTGGTGGAAAGGAATGTATAATCTATGGGTTGCTTAAACTAGCCCATTCTCAACCTTATTACTCCAGAGAAAACCCTTGAAATAGTTTCAGGTTTCTGAGAAGCCGTGCTAATATCAATGAATTGCGTGTCAGTGGGAAAATGCCCTTTACATTGGTGGCCAGTAGAAAGAATCATCACTTACTGATAAAATGAGTGTCATGCAGCTGGCCCAGCCAAGTTGGTCCTGAAACTAGGTGAGCACCATCAAATGGGAGGTCATCCACACCTCAAGGAACCTATAACAACCTCTAGATGAACCTTAGGCTTCCACAGAACTCTGGTTGAGAATATCTGCTCAGAAGGAAAGATTGATCCTCACTACTGCCACTGCACTAAAATCCTCTTTTATTAAGTTGACCACACAAGAAATGACATCATAAGTACAGTAGGTTGATGTATTTAGGCCAGTACGGCAAGAATATCCGCTCAGGACACTGTTTTTACTTTGTAAATTAGAAAACAACTATATTGTACCTAGATGATCCAGACTATGTAACTATGTACAGGTTTTACTGTAACCTTTTTGAAAGTTGAAATCAAAATTGTTGAATAGGAAAGAGAATGGAGGAAGATAGGATATCTGTTTGTCCTTTTTTGCTGCCTTAAAGGGGTTCTATGGTCACAGCATACACTTTCATTTTATAACATCGGCATTGTAATAGAAATACAAACAATCAGATGGTATTATACTCCGTCCAGACTACATACAATGTTTCCACAAACATCCCCTTTATGTTTCCGGGGCTGTGGCCGTACAGGTACTTTGGTCCATCTGTTTTGGGATTGCCCGAACATATCTTTGATCTGGCGTAAGATATCTGAGGTGGCTACCTCACTATCGGGCAACCCGACGCAATTGTCCATACAGACCTGTTTATTGGGGGTTCATATCCCAGGGGTCCCTGATGCCACTCTGAGATTGCTACATACATTATGTATTGCCACTTTATGGTCCATTGCCCTGCATTGGCGGTCTAATGTTGTACCCTTGGACTCCGTTTTACACAGAATTGACGCTGTAATGCTTATGGAACGTATTCATTATACACTACTGGATAAGATGCACTTATACGATAAAAAATGGGAGTCATGGAAGGATTGTAGACATTTATTGCATGATTGACAACATCCCCGGTAGAGAATGGCTGACATATATTGTTGATAGATGTATCACTCAATCTATTTATCATTTATGTATCTCATGCACTCATAACTTTCTTTCTTCCTCTATCTTCTTTTTTATGTTAATATAATTTGTATTGTACATTTCAAATGTGCCATATTTTTGTTGACAATATCACTTTCATACTGTGCTGTTGTTTTACTGTCTACTTATGTACAATAAAATCGTTTGTAAACAAAAAAAAAAAAGAAATACAAACAATACCTATTTTTGACAATCCAATATGAAAAATCTCCTTTGGTACTCGTCTGTTAATTCACCAGATTTATTTATTTATATATATATAAATATATATATATATTTATTTTTATATGTTTTATTTAAATATATCAAATATATATTATATATATTTATATACATATATATATATATATGTATTTAAATAAATAAATCCGGTGAATTAACAGACAAGAACCTCTCCTTTCATGTTGTGAGTTCTGCTGGCCATCTCTATCCACAACTTGATTTCCTGCTTGATATGCAGATTCTCTTCTGCTGTTTGCTTTCCATTTTGTAATCCGATGGCGCCATCACTGATTTCAAAATTCAGCCAACCAAGCCTTTAATTTCACCTCACGTTGCTGCAGGAAAGAATTTTCATGGCCAAGAATTTACTTTTCTTTCCGGGTCACAGCTCATTTCTTTTTTAAGTACATTTCTCGCATAATTCTCCCATCATTGATTTGAAATTTGTTAATTTTTCAAAAAATTTCCAACATGCATTATCACTCAAATTTGATGATCACTCAAAAAACGGTCGTTGCTGTGGCCCACTAATGGTGCAAAATTAGAATAACAAATTTTAGAAAACATTTTCCAAAGAAAATTCTCTCGTAACTGAACCCATGTATGGCCAACTTAACTCCTCCTCTCAGCACCTCTGTAGTTCAGAAGGCAGACTCTGTGACATAGCAGTGCCTAGTGACTATGGGGTGGGTTTCCTAAAACTAGAGCACTCAGAATCTGATGCAGCTGTGCATGGTAGCCAATCAGCTTCTAGAGTCAGCTTATTCAATTTAAGCTTTGCCAATAAAACCTGGAAGCTGATTGGTTTCTATGCAGAGCTGCACCAGATTTTTGCACTCTCCGGTTTTAGTAAATAAACCTCCATGTGTCACATAATTCAAGGAAGTCATTGTGTGGGGATCTTCACAAAGTAAGTTTACAAACTTGAAGATCATTCAGATTAATAGGAGTAGGTTGGAAATAATTGAAATAAAATGTGGAAATTAATATATGATTTTAAATGTTGAACACAGATACACATTAAGACAATATTTTCCTAGTCTCATGTGTATTGCACATTTTGTACCCTGTGTACAGCAATGAGATGCATAGTGATGTTTCAACATGCTTATTTGTTCTTCAGCTGCTTGGAAGTGCTAATTATCACTCTCAAGCTCATGTATAAAAATGCATTGAGTCTTCCAAACCAGACTTCTAATATACAGGGTAATTCTCTAGTATCATAGGAAACATAAAAAAAAAAAAAAAAAAAAAAAAAAGGTAACAAAATAATCTGTACATAAAACAAATATAGAATCTTACAATGAGCCCCATGACATGTATCTTATCAGATGAATTCGTTGTAAACATATATTTTTTTTAGCGGTCCAGTAACATATGTTAAAATGACTTCATTATAACTGATTCATTTTTACCATTATTTCACTAAGTAAATCATACGCCTCAATCTATAAACTATGACCAATCAACAAGCATTGATATCATAGCTCTGAACTCTCTGAAGACTTGTGTAATAGTCGAGAAGTGACTTAAGATAACTGCATTAGCTCCAGCCAGTCTGTCTCCATGAAAGGCATCTATTCTGCTGAGAAGCCAGTCAAATTTACAGCCCAATATTAATTGGGAGACCCTGTATTACCAGGAAGGAGCAGAGGTTATGTGTGTGTTCATTCTGCATCGTGACGCAGTATCGGGAAAGCTTTTCTTACCTGATATTAAGTCTTTTTTTATGTTCAGACTATAACATTTTTAAAAAATCCAAAAATAAATAAGGAATAGGAGTAGTATAGCTAGAAAATATAAAAAGCAAAAATAGAGATATAATATTTAGTTTATTTACATTTAAATGAGGTTTTAGCCGCAATAAATTCATTATTGTATTAGTGTGATTAATTCTGATTTTTTTTATTATAGTGGTGTGTCGAAATATACTTTATATGTATACATGAATGTAGAAGTATTACATTGTATAAGCACTTTTAGCAATGCGTCAATTTTTTTCTTATAACCCTGTGAATATAAGGGAGGAGGCTTGTACATTACATGCACTTGCTCCTGCTTACTCCAACTTTAACAACCCCCAGTCTGGACCATTTCTAACATTCCTCTCCTACATGTAATAAAATATCATTTTATTTATTTTTTTCTAGAAAATTACTTATAACCTCCAAACATTATACATATATTTTTAGGCAGAGGCCCTAGAGAATAAAATGGTGGGTGATGCATATCTTTATGCCACACGGTATTTGCGGGTTCAAACATGGTATCAGTGGTTTTGCAAACACAAACTTTTTGGAGAAAATACACTTTTACATGAATTTTTATGAAAAAACACAATATAATACCCATTTTTAGTAAAATATGAAAGACGATGTTACGCCGAGTAAATAGATACCAAACATGTCACTGTTACACAGGAGGTCTGGTGCTATAATTTTTGCTCTTCTGATGTTCACGGCGATACCTCACATGTGTGGTGTGATCGCCATTTACATATATGTGCAGGACCGATGCATGCATTCGCCTTTACATGTGTACATTTCCTTTTTGTTTTTCAATTTTTTAACAGTATCTTAAACTGTATTTCCACGTTTGCAGCTAAATTGGGATAACACTTACTTTATATTTGTTTCCTGTTGCCATTCACAAAGCATAACTTTTCTTGCTCTTTTCTGAAAACCTTTTCTATGCATTGATTTTGACAGGGCTGGGGAGTTATGTTCATCATAATTAACCCTATTTGTAATGTGGTGGCAGATCTTAATTATCTGCTGTAAACTATATATGCACTGATGTGCATTGATGAGGCTGCACTGATAGGCAGCACTGATGGGCACTAATAGGCAGCACTGATGAGGTGGCACAGATAGGCTGCACTGATGAGGCTGCACTGGTGGGCATTGATGAGCAGGCACTGATGATGCTGCACTGATACACAGCAATGATGGTCACTGATAGGCAGCACTGATGGGCACTGATAGGCAGTGCTGATGGGCACTGATGGGCAACACTGACTGGCAGCATTGACTGATGGCACTGACTGGTGGCACTGCTGGGCATTGAAGGATGGCGCTGCTGGGAACTGATGTGTGGCACTGCTGGGGGGCACTGATGGGTGCCAATGCTGGGCACTGGTGGAAGGCACTGCTGGGCACTGGTGGGTGGCACTACTGGGCGGCACTTCAGGGCACTGATCTTCAGTGGCGATCTGCTCTATGACAGCTGCCGGTTATCAGCAGTACTTTCCTCACACTGTGACAGCATGAGGAAAGTGCCTCTGCTAACCGGCAAATGTATTTACTCCGTGATCTGCTGTGTCATCCGTAGGACAGAGAGATCATGGAGATCACCGGAGTGCACACCGCTAAGGGTGCGCGGGAGGACACGTTATGGGAGGACGTCATATGATGCCCTCCCGGAACTGGCTAACCGCAGTGTAGCAGTCATTCGTCTATAGCGCGGTTAGCAAGTGGTTAAGAAAGCAGATTTACATAGGGTGAAGGCTTGTTGGGATTTGGTTTTACACCACAATCGCTCCAGTGCACGACTATGTCTCTTAAGATTTCTGGTGTCATCAGTCTGCCAAGGTTGTAATGGTCGGGGCCTGATACTATGTGTAGTTAGAGGAGCAACTGAGTCTAGTGTAGATGAAAGTGAACTGTTTTAGAAACAAGTGGCCAGGTCAGGGCAGGACAGGGGAGAGATTCTGTTATAGAGGTGGTCAGTTGCAGAGTGGAAAAGAGAAGGGTTAAAGTTGTGAAGGTAATTGTTTGCTGCTTGGAGAGATATATAAAGCACCCTCTAGTGTGCAACTAGAGTAGTGTAGGTAAATCTGTTGTGTATGATTCATGGTAACTGTGTGAATCTGTAAATTAGGGCGAGTTACTACAGTTCAGGCTGGATGGCTTAACAGGCTGGGATTCTTTTGACTCCATCTGGTTCTGGAGAACCATGGAACCTTACAGAAGCTAGTGGGCAAAAGGGGTGGTGACCTAATCTGCATGTTTATGGGAGTGTAACCAATCCCAGGTTTGGAGGCCATGGTAGAGTGGTGAGACCAACTCATAAATATGGGAGAATCATACTGGCACAGGGAGTCGGGTGGAAAATGGAGTGCTGAGGTGACTGTCAGTGGCCTGGGAGGGGTCTCCTAGGTCTGGGGGGACTGGCCTCCAGGCTGGGCTTGGGCTGGCTCAGGAGGGTCCATTCAGCATCACATCATGAACAAGATCAAGGCCTGGGAGCAGTGAGAGCAAGAAGGACAGAGTGATAACATCAGCACACCCAGGGACCAACAAAGGGAGAGACTGCCACATGTAGCAAGCTTAAAAAGAACAGTGCTGTGCTTAATTCTTTATCCTTGTACTGGGAGATCTTCAGAGCAGCCAGGAGGGCTGGTAGTGTCTACAAGCTGTGGAGTAGGGAGCATCTCTACAGGGAAGAGGAAACACCTCTGCATGTAGTTTGCAACAGGCTAAACTTTCAGAGGGGCTGTGAGTCCCTAGATCATAAAGGGCTGTTGCTATTGATCCATAATGACTGACTGCTTTCAAGGAAAAGAACAGTCCAGAATTTCTTTCTGTAAATAGGAAGGAAGTTGTCCCCGTGCATTAATACAATCAAGTAATCAAGTAATACATCCTATAATCCCTAGCCAAGTTATATCCCTTGATAAAATAACAAAAACCAAGCTCATGGACTTTTCACTGACTGTGGATACAAGTGTGGAAATGCGCAGGGGTGGACTGACAACTCATGGGGCCCCCGAGCAATAGGGGATCATGGGGCCCCTGTGTCCTCGCCCACAATCAAACCACACCCAAAAAAGCCTATGAAAAGGTACCAGGGGCATCTCATGGGGCCCCTTACTGACCCAGGGCCCTTGGGCAGTGCCCGAGTTCCCAAATGGTCAGTCCGCCCCTGGAAATGCGTGTTGCCTGGCTGTGTACACTACATATATTACTTGCCCAGCAACACAGCCATCTGTATACAGTCTTTTTGTTGGCAACGTCTCTTATTAGTGCAGTCCATGTTTAATGCATTTTGGGCCATGTATGTTCATTTACTCTAGCTATAATAAAGGTCTGGTAAGATCTGGACAGCATTGATATGAGATATTTCTAACAGTCATATTATGCGCAGATGGACATGTTGCCAGCTTACTGGTTAATGTCTGTGGTTGCCTCTATGATATATACCAGCTCACACTTTGCTAAATCTTACATTGAATGTTTTATTGGGCCCTAGAGACGTGTTGAAACAACAGCCTGCTTTTTATTAAGTCCAGAGTTCTTAAAACTTTATGAAGCTTTAGAATCACAGGATGTCACAAGTACACGTATGCCTGCAACAGACACGTATGCCTCCAAAGCCTGGTCTCTCTCTCTCTCTATCTACTGGCATTCCAGACCACAATACAGCAATTGTCTATTACAGGAAAGCATGTAAGGATAATAATACTTGGATTCCAAAATCAACTTGTCATTATGACTTTCACAATCCATCCTTAGATTCTAATATTAGCAGTCCTTTTCCAAACTGGGCACATTTCAGAAGTTTTGCCTGAAAATCTGTTAGACAGACGATGAGCTGCTATATGTGAGTCTAAACAAGCCTGATGAGAGTGGAATAAATAAGAACAGAAAGGCAGACATTGTTACATTCCAGGATATCTCACCAAGTGGCTTATCAGGGGGAGCTGGAAACGTTCTCTGCACAGATTTTCTTCCTCTTCTGCCAAGTCTGGGGTGACTGACCTATGCTGAGAAATATAGAATTAGATTTGCATAGTTCTTGTTCTAAAAAGAAAATATCAATTTCCAACTGAACTAAGTACAATCTGCACCTTTATCTGTGTCATATTTGTATTATAGTGGATTTCCAGGTAAAAAAAGGCAATTTTTCCATCCAGGTCCTCCCTCCTACACCCCATCTTTAGCAACAAGGTGACCTTTAATCTACAGACTCAAGCTTGAGCAGTCAGGAACAACAGTGTTCATGGTGAACCACTGTATGCAGGTAGTTACATTGTGATACCTGACTTCAATAAAAGATGCCTTGCAAATGGGAAACCTGCAGGTAGTTGGAGTATTCATGCTTTTGTCTCAAAGCTGGGCTACAAAAATTTGAAAAGCTGGAAATCTTACCATGGGTCTGTCTGGTAAAAATGAAATATATACACTATATTGTCAAAAGTATTGGGACACCCCTCCAAATCCATGGCCATAGGTGTATAAAATCAAGCACCTAGGCATGCAGACTGCTTCTACAAACATTTGTGAAAGAATGGGTTGCTCTCAGGAGCTCAGTGAATTCAAGCGTGGTACCGTGATAGGTTGCCATCTGTGCAATAAGTCCACCCGTGAAATTTCCTTGCTACTAAATATTCCACAGTCAACTGTTAGTGGTATTATAACAAAGTGGAAGCAACTGGGAACAACAGCAACTCAGCCACAAAGTGGTAGGCCACGTAAAATGAGTGGGGTCAGCACATGCTGAAGTGCACAGTGCGCAGAAGTGTCTGCAGAGCCAACAGCTAAAGACCTCCTAACTTTGTGTGGCCTTCAGGTTAGCACCACAACAGTGCATAGAGAACTTCATGGAATGGGTTTCCATGGCCGAGCAGCTGCATCCAAGCCTTATATCACCACATCTTCTCTGGATTGAAGAATCACGCTTCTCTGTCTGGTGATCTGATGGACGTGTCTGGGTTTGGCGGTTGCCAGGAAAACAGTACTTGCCTGACTGCATTGTGCCAAGTGTAAGGTTTGGTGGAGGGGGGATTATGGTGTGGGGTTGTTTTTCAGGAGTTGGACTTGGCCCCTTAGTTCCAGTGAAGAAAACTCTTAAGGCGTCAGCATATCAAGACATTTTGGACAATTTCATGCTCCCAACTTTGTGGGAACAGTTTGGGGATGGCCCCTTCCTGTTCCAACATGACTGCGCACCAGTGCACAAAGTAAGGTCCATAAAGACATGGATGAGTGAGTTTGGGGTGGAGGAACTTGACTGCCCACATAGAGTCCTGACCTCAACCTGATAGAAGACCTTTGGAATGAATTAGAGTGGAGACTGTGAGCCAGGTCTTCTCATCCGACATCAGTGCCTGACCTCATAAATGCGCTTGTGGAAGAATGGTCAAACCTTCCCATAGACACACTCCTAAACCTTGTGGACAACCTTCCCAGAAGAGTTGAAGCTGTTATAGCTGCAAAGGGTGGGCCAACTCAATATTGAACCCTACGGACTAAGACTGGGATGCCATTAAAGTTTATGTGCATGTAAAGGCAGGAGTATCAATACATTTGGCAATATAGTGTAAGTTCTGTTCTTTGCAGTAACATACCTGTTCTTAATGCTTTTGTTATACGTTTAAATTTCATGACCCAAGTCTACTGCGTGATTATATAGCTGCCATTCACCCATAGCAGTACAGTGGCATTAATTGTCAGACAGCGCACAAGATCTTGTAGAATGGAATTCTAAACATTAACTGAGGATCAATTACATCTGCAAAGCAGTTATTTTCATGGTTAAGTGCGTATTCATAAAAGTTGCGATTTCCGGGAGATTCTAGAAGAGATTAGGCCCATTATGTGCCAGTATGACAGTACATCGTTAGTAGGCTATTCTCAATTCTAAATTAGCTATCCACACTTCTTCTATAACCCCTGAAAGAGCCATTCTGATCTGTCTGTGTATTTGTATTCTCCTATTACCTCTCACCCTCTATACTTTCACATAGCTTGGCACTGGTTTACTTCCCACCAGCTGTGTCTACTCCTTCAATGTCCCAGCATAAAAAGTAATAAGTCAGATCGCTAAAAGTGATGTGAATTATTACTTCAAACATCATAATAAAAACTAGTACAAGAGCCCAGCTGCTCTCTCTTTAAATGCGCTGCCCCTTTCCCAGTGCGGTTAGGGAGGGAGGAGGGAGCTGCATCTCTGATATAAAAGCATCTTTGATAAGTACACACAGGCCTCTGATTTAGTGACCCTCGCAGGGTCACAAAGACAGAACTAATGTGTTATACAGGGGACAATGAGGATGTGCTCTTAGCTTTTTATTATTCAGCATGAAGCAATGTCATCGTCTTCTAGATTAAATAACTCTTCAATAAAACATAATGAATGGAAAAGTAATTCATTAATAAAGCCAAATTGACCCATGACTGACAGAATGATCATCAATCAAGAGGTGATGATATTATTTCATCATAGATATCTATCTTGTCTTTGGTGATAAAAATCACTGAGTATACAGATAATAAAAGATGATATATGCATGGAAAAGAGTTATATTACATTAATCTGTGTCTTCAATGATAAGACTTTTCCTAGGGTCTAGAACTAAAACCATATATTTCATGAGTCTCACCAGCCTTTACCAAACAGGAGGAAGAGCCAGACTGATAGTTATGACCATGTTGGCAAAGTGGGGGTGGGGTTGTATATTGAGTCTATTTTGGAGGTCCAAATTATTTATTGCATATTACCATATGGTTGCTGGTGTCAGTGAATGGGTTCTTCTTACATCTTGTTATAAAACACCTGTTGTTTGCAGAGCTCCATAGCTCAATCTTCATTTAGACACAATTTAATAAGTCGGAACTTGCGTTCATTGCCCTGCTGTCCTCCCACAGTCACATGATTTCATTTGAGGATTATGTTAAAAAACTGTGTCTAAAAGGGTGTCTTTCTTTAGATGACCCATAGTGCGCTGGGAAGCCTGTGAGAGATATAACACATCAGTTTAAAAACATAAAATAAAATAACTCAAAACCAATATATAGCGACTTTTGAATTTCTGGATAAGTTATACCCCTAGATATCTCTGCAGGGGTAAGATATATACCTCAAATTTTTATTCACTTATAGATACATCTACATTTTTTTTGGTTATTTATGTGATGTGTTTTTCACCACACATATATGATATATTCACATTGTAATATGATGAATACTATGTTAATGTTTATTTTCTCTTTTAGAAATTACTCTACTGTTTTTTGTGCAACTTGCTGTGTGCTACATGACTCTTGTTGGTCTTGAAGAAGCGGGGCAACCCGCAAAACGCATTGATTTTTCAATTATGTGTAATAGGAACACCTGATTAGTGGTTAATTTATTGTTTATTTTTTAAAGTAAATTTGTAATAGAGTTATGCAGTTTTATAGATATTAATGTGGTCTTCTATCTTCTATGGTTGCCAATAGTATAATTAAAGTCCCATACTAATTTTTCTCTTTGGGTACTATATATATATATATATATATATATATATATATATATATATATATATATACACAGTAGAGGGACTGCGGGACAGCGGCAGGCATTCTGGGGAGACTCTACGTGTCCTTGGTCAGCATGCACTTTTCCAACATGACAACGATCCAAAACACACATCTAAGGTTACTGTTGCATTTCTGAAGAAGAACAGGGTGAAAGTGATTCAGTGGCCAAGTATGTCTCCTGATCTGAACCCAATCGAACACCTATGAGGAATTCTGAAGAGACAGGTTGGGCATCTCTCCATAAAAGAGGTCATTCTTGAAGAATGGAAAAAGATAGATGTTGCAATACGTCGCCAACTTTTTCATTCCATGCCTAGAAGACTTGGTGCTGTCCTTACAGATCATGGAGGTCATACAAAATACTAGATGTAGTAGTTTTTGTTGTGGGGTGTATTCATTTTTGCATCAACTAATTTGGGTAAAACTGAATATTTTGTAATCTAAGTTATATTATTTAACTTACTTTCATGTAATGAGCTAAACAAGAGTTCTATAAAACTCTGGAAATTGTGCTTGTGCTCATTGAAATATTGATTAAAATCTTACTTTTCAAAAGAGGTGTACTCATTTATGGTGAGCACTGTGTATGTGTGTATGTGTATATATATATATATATATATATATATACATACGGGATGCTAGTCTATTAAGCCACATTGATTATAAACCACACCCTATTTTACTTTAATTGTCTATCCAAAACCATTATACAGTAGTTTTCTTTTAATGGCTTAGATAATCTTGCTTCACAGAAAAAGAAAAAGGCACTACCAGCTTCTGCTTGTCATAAAGCCAATTTGACTTAAGGCTAAACTCCGGGGAAATTGCTAATTACACAGTTGATACATATATTGGAGCTGTTTTACTTTTCAAAGGATTTTTTGCTGTCCAGCTAGTCCTTTTTTATTCATGGTAATGCAGTAACGTTTTTTAACCTTGCTGCCTTCATCCTGTGATTGAACAGAAAATAAATAGCAGCAGACTGACAAGTTCATCCTTCTGCATCTGCTTTTTCTATAGCAGGGCATGTTCTTTGTCAGCAAGAACCACTTCTACAGCTAAAATAAAATAAAATATACAACAATTAAAGAGGCTGACACAAAGCTTAATTCAATTATTTAAACTACTTACATTTAAAAATGCATTTAAAGTGGTTCCAAAGGCTCAAGGCTTTCTTCCTTCATGCATTCTATGCACGAAGGTAAAAATCCTTCTGTGTGCAGCAGCCCCCCTAATAAGCTCCCTCTTGGCACTGGAGTCTTGGCTATCCTGGGACTCCCTCTTCTCATTGGCTGTGACAGAAGTGGTAGCCATTGGCTCCCAATGCTGTCAATCAGTAGGGTCAGTAGGGGGTCCCATGAGATGCCCCTGGTACCTTTTTCATAGGCTTTTTTGAGTTTGGGCAAGGACACAGGGGCCCCATGATCCCTTATTGCCCTGGGGCTCCATGAGTTGTCAGTCCGCCCCTGCACAGAGCTGTGAGTGCCCCCCATAGCAAACTGCTTGCTGTGGGGGCACCAGACAGGAGGTATGGGCCAGGAGAGACTGCAGGGGATCTGAGAAGAGGAGGAATCCGGACTGCTCTGTGCAAAACCACTGCAGCCAGCAGGTAAGTACAGACATGTTTGTTATTTTTTATTTAAAAAATAAAATAATAAACCTGTAAAATCACATTAACCACTTGCCCTCCTGAGGATGTACCCCCCTTCCTGATCGGGCGATGTGGCGCTGCGTTATTTTAACTGACAATTGTGCGGTCGTGCAGTACTGCATCCAAATTAAATTGATGTCCTTTTTTCTCCATGAATAGAGATTTCTTTCGATGGCATGTGATCACCTGTGCGTTTTTTATTTTTTGCGCTATAAAAAAAGACCTACAATTTTGAAAAATAAAACTATATTTTTGACTATTTGCTATTAAACATGACCAGTAAAAAAATTTAAAAAATCTAATTTTGTTATAAATTTAGGCCAAAATGTATTCTGCGACACGTCTTTGCTAAAAAAAAATCCCAATACGTGTAAGTGAATTGGTTTACGTGAAAGTTATAGCACTTACAAACGGTGGTATATATACTGGAATTAAATTTTTTTTTTATTTACTAGTAATGGCGGCAATCAGCGACTTATAGCAGGACTGCGGTGGGCATTCTGACACTGGGGGAATTGGCTTGGTGTCACTGATATCCCCAGTGACACCAATACAGTGATCAATGCTAATAAAAAGCACTGACACTGTACTAATGACACTGGGCAGGAAGGGGTTAACATGTGGGGTGATCAAAGGGTTAACTGTGTGCTGTTTCACATTATGTGCTGTGTGTGCTTCACTGTAAGCACACTGCTTTGTATGGCTCTGCTATGCAGAGCCATACAAAGTAGTGTAGAGGAGCTGACAGGGGAGAGAACTGTATTGTTTGCATACAGTTTTCTCCACCATCAGTAATACTTGGTGATCACCGGGTGCCGGAGAGTAATCACCGGCCGGGACTCAGTGACTGACAGCCAAGGCCACGAATGGCAGTGCGGATAGGGTGCATGCGTGGATTGCATGCACCCCCAACCGGGAAATGTAAAATCCCCTATACATACGTGATTTTGCGCACCCGCAACGCCCTGCAGCAGTATTTCTGCTATACGGTGGATTAGAAGCGGTTACATTTTGAATGAATACGTACAGTAACTGCATTCATTGCTGATTTTTTATATCTGCATGGAGTTCAGCTTTAAACAAAATGTTCATCTTTTTTACATTGGCAATTTCATGCGGGTACAGCATGTAAAATCCAAGTCTAGTGATGATATACATCAATCTCATTAGAAGTAAATTGCCTATTTACACAGCATTGTGTAATAAATTGAAAAACATCTGTTTGAAACAGCACCCTGTTCACCAGCCATGATAAATAACTACACGTTTAATTGGATTGGCCTCACAGCTGTGGAGAAGACTCTATTTCCATAGCAAATGTTAGATAAAGTGTGGCATACACCTTCAGCTAATGAGCTTTTCCTGGCTTCAGCATAACTTTATACTAAACCAGCAGATATTCCCATATAAACATTCATAATGAGCTATGAACCAACTCAGCTTATTAAGAGCATTACTTGTCCTCAAAGTCATTTGTTTAATAAAGCAGTTTAATCACACCTTATGTTTCATGTTTCCCTTACTGCAAATCTTTTTTTTTTTAAACTGCCATGGTGGACTAAACATAAGAAAGGGCATTTAAGGATATATCAAATAACAATGTTTATATGTTAGTAATTCTTCTCATACTTTTGTAGATTATATAAATTGGTGAACAAAGGAGGTCAAATAGCCATCAGTAAATTGCTACTGTACACTTTACTTGTAATGCCAAGCCCAACGAAAGCTGCAACCCAATGAGTAGGTGGGGGGTAGAGGCTGAACTGCTAAAAGTAGAAGTCCAGACAAACGTTTATCATTTTTTTCTTATTTTTAATTTTTCATAGTCTTGCTCAGAGTGGAGAATGGCTAGAACCTCTGCCAGGTTCTTATTTCTGTCTCTGCTACCTTTGGGGAGTTATCCCATTAAATTCTGGAGGAAATAGAAAACTCTCCAACGTACCTTTCAGAGTTGTCTGCAGAACACGTACTGTATGGGGGTTGATTTACTAAAGGCAAAAAGGCTGTTCAATTTGTAATGGAATTTGTCCCAGAGCTTAGTAAATGCGGTGAAGTTTCACCTTACCCAATCACGTGCAAGGAAAATTTAAAAAAAACACAGCATTTTTGCTTGCAAATGATTGTATAATGGAAGCCAACAGCACTTCCTACCATTCACAAAGTTCTAGGGATCATTAAATTTAAATTTCACCACAATTTCTAAGGTCAGGGTAAAATTCCCTTGATTTACAAAAAATCAAGGGAATTTTACCCTGACCTTAGAAATTGTGGTGAAATTTAAATTTGCAAAGAATGCCCAATCACATGCAAGGCAAAGAAAGGCAAAGAAAGGAACTGATTTTTCCTTGCACGTGACTGGATGATGGAAGTCAGTGGACTCTCACTTTATTATTATTATTATTATACAGTATTTATAGTATATAGTGCCAAAAAGGTTTGCTCAGCGCTGTACATTGTAGTGGGGGACAGTACATGGGACAATACAGTAACAAAACAATACGCAAGGGGTTCGAGGGCCCTGCTCCTTGTAGCTTACAATCTAGGAGGGAGGGGATAGTGGTACAGGAGGAAGTGGCTGTGGGGGATGGAGTGGTAGGAGGAGTGGAGGAGATCGGCTGTTAGGTGAGGGTGGGGTAGGCTTCCCTGAAGAGATGGGTTTTCAGGGTGCGCCTGAAGGTAGGAGGGTAGGTGACAGTCTGATGGATTGGGGTAGTGAGTTCCAGAGGATGGGGGAAGTCCTGGAGAAGTCCTGCAGTTGAGCATGGGAGGAGGAGACCAGGGAGCTAGAAAGCAGGAGGTCTTGTGAGGAGCGAAGAGTACGGGTTGGGTGGTATTTGGGTATCAGGTCGGTGAGGTAGTTTGGGGCAGTATTATGAACAGCTTTATAAGTCAATGTTAGCATTTTGAATGTAATGCATTGGGCAATCGGAAGCCAGTGGAGGGAATGGCAGAGGGGGGTGGCAGAAGTGGAGCTGTTGGTAAGGTGAATGAGTCTGGCCGCTGAGTTCAGGATGGACTGAAGCGGAGATAGCTTGTTTTGGGGTAGGACGATGAGAAGGGAGTTGCAGTAGTCCAGGCGTGAGATAATAAGGGAGTGAACGAGTTGTTTAGTAGTGTCTGTCTTAGGAACGTACGTATTTTGGAGATGTTGCGGAGGTGGAGCCTGCATGAAGTTGCCAGCAATTGGACATGTGGTTGGAAGGATAGGTTTGAGTCCAGGGTGACACCTAGGACTTTGGCTTGCGGGGTGGGATTGATGGTGGCGTTGTTGGTCGTGATGGAGAGGAAGGGGGGGGTGCGGGCTGGGGGGAAAACTAGGAGCTCGGTTTTGGAAAGGTTCAATTTGAGAAAATGGAGCGACATCCAGCCTGATATGTCGTTCAGCAGGTGGGTGATACGGGCAGAGACTGAAGGGGTGAGGTGAGGGGTAGAGAGGTAAATTTGCGTGTCGTCGGCGTAGAGGTGATAGTTGCAGCCATGGGAGTGTATCTGTTTGCCGAGGGTAGAGGTGTAGATGGAGAAAAGAAGGGGCCCGAGGACAGAGCCTTGGGGGACCCCGACAGAGAGGGGGAGAGAGGGGGAGGTGGCAGCGTTATAGGTAACTCTGAAGGAGCGCTGGGATAGATAGGAGGAAAGCCAGGAGAGAGCAGAGTCTCTGATGCCAAGGGAGTGTAGTTTATTAAGGAGGAGGGGGTGGTCAACTGTGTCGAAGGCCGCGGAGAGGTCGAGGAGTAGGAGGACTGAGTAGTGGCCATTAGCTTTGGCGGTTAGCAGGTCATTAGTGATTTTGAGTAGGGCGGTTGCGGTGGAGTGTAGGGGACGGAAGCCAGACTGTAGTGGATAAAAGGTTATTGTCAGTGAGGTGGGAGCTTAGGCGATTGTAGACTAAGCGCTCAAGGAGCTTGGATGTGCATGGCAGCAGGGAGATGGGTCTAAGGTTGTTCAGGTCGGTGGGGTCCAGGGAGGGTTTTTTGAGTATGGGGGTGATGTGCGAGTGCTTTATAAGGGGAGGGGAATGCACCAGTAGAGAGGGAAAGATTGAAGATGTGGGTGAGGGAGCGTAGGATGGAGAAGGAGGGTGACCGGAGGAGTTGTGTGGGAACAGGGTCAAGGGGGCAAGTGGTGAGGCGGGCTTCTGAGAAGACCTTAGTGACCTCCTCAGTGGTAGCAGGGCTGAAGGAGCGGAGTGTTGGGGAGGTTATTGTGTGCGGGATGTTAGGTGTGGTGGGGGGAAGGGCGGTTGTAAGATCAGAGGAGGGGAGAGTTGATGGGGTAATGGTGGGAGGGAGGCTAGGTGGGGAGGTAAATTGAGTATTGGCAATGTCCTTACGGATTGCGTCAATCTTGTTTTGGAAGTGATTGGCAATCTCGTGGGCGGTGAGTGAGGTACTGGGTGGAGGTGGGGGGGAGAGAGTAGAGAGTTGAAAGTGGAGAAGAGCCGGCGAGGACAGGTGGAGAGGGTGTTAATGAGGGTTACGAAATAGGCTTGCTTGGCGGCGTGGAGGGAGGAGGTGTAGGTGAGGAAGGCGGATTTGTAGAGGGAGAACGCTCGAGCGGACTTTATTCACTAAGCTCTAAGGTGAATAAGAAAACAGTACAAGTGAAGGAGCTGGTAGCTCTCTGAAGAGCAAAGATCATCTCCTCTGTTTGGGGAATCTCCCTTCTGGCCTACTATACAAGGTCTTTATCAATGTTCCCCATACTGGATGCACAGTGTAGAGGAGAGAATACTTGAGGAAGATGCGAGACAGAAAAAGCATCCAGTTCATAGAGTGAAGTATGTGTTTATGGGAACTTAATTCTCATTGTGAAAAAGACTTATTATGTTTGCTTCATAAAAAGAGTAAATGTTCTAGTCAAGTTAGCCTGCAGTTTCTTGTTTGTGTATTCTTACTTTCTTGCTGCAGTGCTGATCCTGATCCCTTTCACATGTGTGTTTGTCTGTGCTCACCTATGGGCGTCGTCTGCTGTTCTCTGGGTCTTATTTCCTTCCCTTCCATTACTTCCTGGCCTGCCTCCTTGTCTGCCTGCCTATATAAGACATGCTCAGTCTAGGCCACTTTGCCTGAGCAACTTCTTAGTTGTCTGAGCTCCTGTGTGTTGCTATCTCCTGTATCCTGCATGGACTACTGGTATACCAACCCCGGCTTCGTTCTCTGACTGTGCATGTTTTCTGCCCGTCCTGACCTTGGCTAGTCTATCGGATTTACATTTATCTCCTCCCATTGTACTCTGCTCCTGTGAGTGGTCTCCTCATCCTCAGCTGGGCATACCTGGGGGCTACGACCTGGTCCCAGCTTGCTGCAAGTCCATCCCCACCATCAGGGGCTCTGGTGAAGAAGCAGGCTGGGGCTTAGACTCCGCGTCCTGGGGAACCCCAAGTTGACTATCCTCAAGGGCTCACTACTACAGGTGCTGACAGTTCTAGTAAATGTTTCATTCTTAAAGTGGAACATCACTCTCTCAATCAACATTGACTATTTTAAATCCTTATGCTGCTAGTATTCATAAATAAATAGGAAGGTGTATTATATTTTCTTGTTTTAAACCTTTTTTATTTACATATCTTCAGTTACTTCCTGGTTTCTAGGCCTAGGCAAATGACATCCTACATCACAGGAGTCTTCAGTAAGGAAGGAGGGGCTTTATCAGCTAAGCACACCCTTCTGCCTGCATGCCTGAACTAAGGGCAAATGGAATCCAGGAAGTAAATTATACATGAATCATCTGCCCTTACTCAAGATGGCAACAGCCAGAAATACTAGGAGGGGGGGGGTTTCAAAGTGATTTCTCAACAAAATAAAACATGGAGACATGGATGGATGGGGGAGTTTTCTTTTAATATTAAACATTAATTAAACAGCATTTTTTGTTTGTGGTTCTCAGATGCAGTGCAACTCCAATTTAATATGTCAAAAATGTGCACCACCTTTACTTCTGTTCCACTAACAAGAGTATCTGTCCAACTTACATATGACTGCTGTTTGGCCAAGCGGGGATAAGCATCATAACTTACCAAAGCCTGCTGGTTATATGTCTGGGGACCTGTGTTAAACAACTGATATAACACCAGCGCTGGGAAATAATATTTATCTGGGTCAACTCCTTGACAAATAAAAGCAGTTTAGAGCCCAGCAGGTGTCCCCCACCTGCATCACCGCCATTAATATTAAGGGTTGCTTATCTGTTTGGTATTACACTGAAGCCATGGACATGTTACTAGCAGCATGCAATTGGTAATGAAGCTGTTGCTATTAGACAAGTTTTACATTGGATCCAGTGGTACCCAGTAAAGCATTTGCAGGGGCTGAATGTACTAACAAGGCTGAGAAGTCAGTTGGACTTTGAATCAACTCATTAATTAATTTAATACATATCATCTGATTGGACCTGCACTGTCACTTTCCATGGGTAGAGAATTGCAAGCATTTATGAGACTGTAAATTATCTGGTTCAGATGATCTCTTACCATAAAACTGCACTGATAAGAAAGTATAAATTTTCCTTGAAAAAAGGGAACTTCCCTATAGGTAAGAATTATATATATATGAACTTGTTCTTACAGTTAATACTCTACTTTACTGTTGAAACTTTCTCCTTCAACTTCCTCATTCCTGAATCCTCAATAAACCAGCATATGACTTCAGCATAAAAAGATAATAAAGGTTTATTAAAATCTGCCAAAGATATATGCGATCTTCAAGATGAAATGTAAAAGGTCTTGCCCTCAAGGGTTCAGTCTTCTGGCTGTGCAAAGTCATGCTATTAATGCCCTGTTCTGTAGAGCTCATTACATCATCTTTATTATAGTATTGATTTGTGAAAAGCTGTACAGTTTGAGGTTTCATGTTATGCCTACTATACTGTAGTTTATTCTGTTTTTCAGCATTGCTCAGCTGTGTAATGATATTGTTGAAAACATACATGGCGCAGCTTTATGCTGAATGAAGGTATGTGCTCATGTTCAGTATTATAAGCAAGCCTTAATTTCCCAGTTCAAAGATAAAGACAATGTTCAATTGAAGTGCAGATGATGGATGAGGGCAAAGTATGTATATTGTGTCAATATGTCATACCCAGCAGGCAAAATTACAGTTACAAAAGGAAATCAATAAGAACATATTCACACCAGATGTTCATGTAAGATCAAGCATTAATTAGATACATTTGTGAAGTATGCCATTGAATTGACTTGAATAGATAATGCAGGCTGATACACCAAAAGTGCAGCTTATAACACTTTTAATGAATAGGCCCTAAAGCCTGCATGCAAGGCCCTTAAAGTTGTAAAGAAATGCCCTTGGCTGCATATTACTTCCCCCTTCCCGCTCTTACATGAAATCCTTTTCTGGCTTGCTGGATCCAGGTGCATGTCCCCACTATTTGCTGGTAGATTTTCAGTACTGTGGCATAGTCACACTGCAGCTGCACACCTGGCTTCAATCAGCATAGCTTGATTTCTCTCAGTGCACTTGCAGGGTGTCTGATACATTTTTCTGTATCCTGAATTTATTAGGTTGCATATGTGTGCTTTGGCTTCCTTTTTACTGTATTTGACTTTAATCTTTTCATATGTGCCACCTTCAGTTGCCCTTGGTTATGACCAGGGTTGGAGTTTGCATTGTTGTGGCCTCAGTCCACCACCTGCCCTGATCAACTACTGTATTAGGCTTGGTTCACATATGTGCGAGTGGTGGCGCTGCAGATCAGCATGAAAATCCGTGCAGCCGGTGGTGGAAGAGGAATGCAGACCCGCGGGTGGGTGCCATTAGTTCTAATGGCACCGCCCATACTGGAAAATGCAACCATACTGGGAACCGAGGTTCCCGTGCGGGCTGCGTATTCAGAAGAGTGCAGGGACTTCTTCCTTGCGTATCACGGGGCACGGGAGTCCATTCAAATGAATGGGCTCTCATGCCCACGCTAAACGTGGCCTGCCTGGCCGCATATATGTCAACCAGGGCTTAGTCCTTCATCATAATGTTTTGCTGACACAGAGGATCCACTTCATATGCATGATGAAAATGTGGTTACTTGATTACCTGCAGAGATAATACACAACATGAACTTTCTGACTGTAAAGCTACTTACTAAAAAGCATTAGAGGGATGTTCTGCCACATACAACCCTATAGGATGTATATTTCTATATTGTGGCTTCCTAGGAAGTACTCTCAAACAAAAATTTCAGATGAAATGTTCAAAAGAATCAAACTTGTAAAGGGTCACATACATATTTTTGCCAATAAAGCTGCATATTTACGCTTTATATTAGCATAGAATATAAGACCACCCAAATGGATAGTTTAGTTTCAGGAACATGTTTGTATGTTGAATATATGTTTGGTGAATGTCACATTCACTGCTTTATAAATATGCCCCATATTGTTCAGATTAGAATAGAAATAGAATATTATCAGCAGAATTAGAAGAATTAATAATATCTGTATACATATCTGTAATATCAGCTTTAAAACTAGCAAACATTTGTTAGTTTTATAGCAGGGGTGTCCAACATTTTGAGCTTCTTGGGCCACATTGGAAGAAGAGGAATTGTCTTGGGCTGCACATAAAATACACTAAGGCTAGGTTCACATGCGAGAACTGCAGGTCATTCATTTGAATGGGCTCCGGAAATGCAGGGAAAAGGTCCCTAGAGCAGAAATTGCAACCTGCGTGGGAACTGCAAGTGAAGTGTGGTTTCCAGTGCAAAGCGATTTCCAGTACTTGCGGCGTGCCATTAGGATTAATGGCACCAGCACGCATCCAGAATGATTTTCTGGGTGGTTGGTTGTGGCTGCAGGAATAGGTGCGCTCCTGCAGTGGCAAATATATGCACAGATGGGATCCTAGCCTTAATGACAGTTGGCAGCACTGGTATGCACTGCGTGGGGAGGTTGTGGGTCAGGGACTTTGAAGGGTGGGGGCGCAGCTTACCCCAGCACCCCACTAGATCCAGCCCTGTGGCAATTACTTGCCTGACACTATCAGGAGTCCCTGCATTCACTGCTGTCAGTGCTATTGCAAATAAGGCAGCCCTGGAATCCCTCCAGGCATGCCTGTGTCTTGCTTCTCAGTGCCGGCTGCCATGCAGCTGCTATGCTTGCACGGCCTCCCCGATGTCCCTCCATACGAGCCTGGGCCAGGTTTGCCCTGCTGGTGGCGTGGTTTCAATGTTTGCAGGGTGTCTCTTCAGACATGTCCAGGCCATATGCTGAACCCTCCTAGGCCACATGCGGCCCCCGGGCTGCAGGTTATACACCTCTGGTTTTATAATTAGGCCAAATGACAATTAAAGTCCAAAGAAATCATTGAAATAATGTTAAACCCTGTGTTCCTTTCTGAAAGTCTAAATCCCTAGAAACTACAACAGAATCATGATGTCAAAATCTGTGCCAAAACGTGAATTTATGAAAAATTAAAACTTATGCATAAAAATTAAATGACTTAAAAAAACACTTTGTGTTATTTATAAATTGGTGCTGGAAATAATTTTAATTTTTTTCTATAAGTATCTGGATTCCTTCAGACTGTCCTGATCTGGTTGGAACCTAGTCTAATTCAGATCAGTTTGTAGCTGTATAGCTGTAGTATTTATTAAAGCATGTCTTCATTTTTTTCTTGGAGCCACTGTATAATTCAGCCTGCGTGATTTACTGTCTGGAGAAGCATCTGTAAAGAATCAGTGAAAAGTTCTAATGCGCTAGCTGAGTGGAGACATTGGGCCACTGTACACTGACAGAAAGCTGGCCTTTAAATGGATTCCTACTCTTTGAAAAAAAAAATAGTTTTATCAACACCTGATAGGGGCATAAATAAATGACTGTATGACATTTTATGGCTTGTGTACATCGTAAATAAAAGCATGCTGCATTATGCTTAATTACTTGCCAAGAACTTCAAATTATCAGTGCAAAGCTTACACTGTGTTTGTACTGTGACTAGTTTTATAAAGAACCCTTTCACCTTTACATAGAGAAAGAAGTCACTTATAACTGAACCTACAATACTAAGAATGCAGTTCAACACCATTTTAATAGTTGGGCAAAAGGGGCTTCGGCCATTCAGAGCCCACAGGATTCCATGATTTTTTTTAAGAAAAAACTGTCTATTTCCTGTTCATTATAAAGCATGACCCATTTGTAAGATTATGAAGTAGATTTACTAATGGCAAAGAGACGGTTTACTTTGAAAGGAAATTTCTCCTTAGCTTGGTAAAAGAATTGAGCATTTGTTTTGGAAAGAAAACCCAATCATGTGCGAGGGAAATAAAAAAAATGCTTGCACATGATTGGATTATAGAAGTCAGCAATGCTTCAACTCATTCTCTAAGTTAAGGGAAAATTCCTTTGCAAAGTGAACAGCTTTTTGCCTTTAGTAGACCAACCCCTATGAATAGCATAACGTAGAACACTGCAACGTAGAACACTGCATATTATATGTTTTGGAGCAGTAAATACTGCTTTACTAAACTCTATTATAATCTCAGTCTTAGCAAATGTTCAGTGCAGGCCTCAATCCAACAAGCCTTTAAAAACACATAAAAATGTATCTAGAGGACCAGTTTAATTATTTTCCCTAGTGACCCACAAAAACTATTGAACGGTGAATGGGAATTAGTGAATACCATATGCCTCATACTCATGCCTCTACCCTTCATCTAGCTCTTCCATCTTTTTTGTAACAGCTTCACCCATTATAACTCCTTGTCACATTCAGCACCCCTTCCCCAATCACTCACCCATATCAGCACAGACTGGATTGATTCTAAGCTGAATGGTCACTGGTTTGCATGCAGTCATTCAATGAAACATTTTCTTCCTCAGGAATGATATCCAGAGGAACAAAAAGACTTCCAACGGTCTCCTCCTACAGCAGGGGCCTGTGTGCAGCTGCAAACTCTATGACCCCTGTTCCTACATGGCTGACTGAACAGGAGCAATATTTTTTAGTCCCTCCAGCTGACATAAAAGGCTCCCCATGGTTGCTTATGCTGAGGGAACTCTTCCGACCATCATATAGAGGCAGATTAACCCTTCAAAAGATGCAAGCGGCCTTCTAGCTTACTCTACTCTACTCTACTCTACCTCTCACCAGCACCAGCTACTGTGTATGCAAGACTGTTACTTTTGTGCTCCATGCATGATTTTAATATGCCAAATACTGGAATAAGTTTACAGAAGATTTGCAGTTTACATGAAAATGTTCTAGCTACTAGCTATTCTTCGATGCAGTAACATGAAGAGAACTCTCTTTCATTTCCATCAGATGGGCAATCACGCCATTATTTAGCAAACTTTGCCAAGTATAACCTGGTTAATTAAAAAAAAAAGTCTCAATGACCTTTTGTATTCCACTAACAGTTGGAATACTGCATGTGAAGTCTGTAATTACAGCTTCAGATAACATCCTGGGGATGGAAGGACTCATCGATATTACTACATGGGGAGACCAAACACAGAGAGAGAGAGAGATTTTAGTTCAGCTGGCAATTTACCTTAATTTTATTTTTGTAAGAGATAACTATACAGTTTTTTTTTTTATTTTAAGTATTTTGATTGCCTTCTTCTTTGACCCCCATTTTTTTATCATTGCATCTACAAATTATACTGCTTGTCTGTCATCTGACCTACAGACCCTTGTTTGGAAACTGACCTTGCCTTTTGACCTTGATTTGATACCATTAGGGTCCCTTCACATAAGGTGCATTGAGACTATGCATGATAGCCATGCCCAGCACAGTCCCAAGGCAAGTCAAGGCAAAAAACCTCGCTCCTTATTTTGCAAGTTCCCAACACTGTGCTGTGGTCATACTGAAAAAAGTATGGCATGCAGAACTTTTTTCAGCACAGCATGATGAGATACAATCCTTCGCACTACCGCCAATAGAACTTGATGTAATGTCACTTTGTGACATTTCAATAAACTTAGCAAAAAAAAACGGAAATGGTGTAATGCAAACTACTGCCTTCACACTGCACACCAGTGACTGCGATCTAAAAGAGCTGCTGGTGTGAATGGGCCCTGATAAGTCTGATCATTTTTTAATCCTATGTGTTTGAATGGCCAGTGTGGTCAGGTATCCACACATAGAGCATTTCAGCCCTACTGCCAATGTGATTTGCTTTGTTTTACTACATGTTATTTTTATAAAAATATCTGAATGAAAAAGTATGCCTATTGCCTACGATTGAGCAAATATTTCTGGAATCAGTTTTAGGGTTTGTTGAACCTATCATAAAGTCTGAAAATAGCAAACTTAAATCTGAATCCCTATGAAGTCTATGGGGGTGAATCTTGAAAATCAACCTTAGATTGTACGCTCCTTGAGGGTTAGGGACTGATGTGAATGTACAGTATAGATGTACACAATACAATACAATTCAAGCCATTTACAAGACTAGTAGGCAAGGGATTATCAAACAAAGGGCATGGGAAGCTGGGCCCTGGGTGACATGTATCAATTGAGAATACATTTAAAAAAATACCATTAAGAGGGGAGAGGATCCTCCTTTTTATGCGACTACAAGGGCAACATAGGAAAGACATCAATCCTTTCAATCACATGCTTGGGAGATGCTTTTAAGCTGTATGTGGTGTTGCAGAACAGTACAATTCTCACAGGCAGCATCAGTGACAGCGTAAGCTGGCATCACATACTTTACGTGTAATACTTTTTTTTAACGTTTACATTATTTCTTGGATTAAATACAGCAGCAGATGCAGCACCCCAATCTGATTCATTATAACTTGGAAAAAGTAGCTGATTTTTTTACCCGGTGGTAACAGTCCTGAATTGGCTGGTGAGAGCAGCAGGCAAAACAGAACTAAAAGCTATGGAAAATTGTACTCTTAAAAACGTTTAGGCCCTCAGCTTTTTACAAATTGGTCAGTGGCACAACAGTTTGACAGTATTGTTTGAGTGCTTCTTTTTTGCAGTACCACACTGCATCTAATCAGAGTTAATAAAAACACTTGGACACCACACATTTCCTAATCCCCCTCTCTTCCCTGTATCCCCAATTATTCACAAAATATTCAAAATATAGACTTCAGGTAAGTGTTTGATAGGAACTGGCTAGGGAGGCCTTGGTTTCACAGTTGGTGCTGAAACAGACAAAACTGCCTTTTGTCTTCAGCACGCCACCACACCATACATAGGGGTGCTCCAAAAAAAACACTTATTTTGTCCCACGGTTTTCAATAGTTACCACTACATTAATTTAAACTGGTGTCTTCACTGCACTGAAGGTATAGCTGCTGGAGGAAAGCCAAAGGACATAGACTGGCTACCCTGACACAAGTTGGCTTTGGTTTATCATTTGTTCCTGACACAGGCAAAGCTGCCCTGTCCTGCACATCACTGCATACCTCTGCCGTACAGTTGCAGAAAACGTCACCCCTCCTTGCCATGTTTGCCAATTAATTTAATCAGTCCCCTTTATTAAAAACAAGGTCTTCAACATCTAAAGTGAGATGCAGGTGTTCTGCATGCTTAATTATTCTAAGGGTACTTGTACACGGTACTGGTGTTTGAACATCAGTATTCCTGGGCAAAATTACTTCTGTATTTGCGCATATGCTCATACACCAGTAGAATAAACTCTAGGTCTCAGGATGGAATTTTAGGCTCAATAAATTAACGTTATTTACGTGCATGCATATATGCGAGCGTACGCACATAAAATACTGACCAGCAACTTTCTGTATTTTTACTCAGCTGTACGCAGTGCATTTTTATGCACCTGTTTGTACTGGCAGATTGAAAACAATGGGCTGCATTTAGATCTGTAAAGAAAATACCTTTATGCCTAAAAACACTGAGTTTTTAGGCAGCATTGTGCAAGAGGCCTCAAACATATTTTAAACAGTGGATT
The DNA here is from genome assembly GCF_062004578.1 of Staurois parvus. NCBI lineage: Eukaryota > Metazoa > Chordata > Amphibia > Anura > Ranidae > Staurois > Staurois parvus. The sequence continues at coordinate 6,722,774 of NW_028318510.1, forward strand.
TAGAGATTTATTTATTTTTAGTTTATCTTTTTTCATTTACATGTGTAGCACTACCCCCTTAGGAGTTGCTGAATTTTAGGTCTTCCTGCAGCTCTGCACAACCAGGCAACACACATTTTCTTCTACATGTTGCATTCAGAGACAGTAAACAGTCCTTGAGCTTGGTTTTGTGATTTTAATAAAGGGGTTAAAACTTGGATTGGGTTGAGGGGTGTATGGGAAGCCTAAGGGAACTGCAAACTTGAGGACAACTATGTACAAAAATGTGGACCAAAAATAGTCTTTCCTTTAAGAGCCTCCAAAGCTCTTTTGTGTACCTCCTCAGACCCCGTGTGAATTCTCCTCTTCATCCAGCTGCCTGAGGGTTTTCCCTGTGCAAGGGAGACCCAGAAGACTGCCTGCTCCCCTAATCTGGCCCAGGGAGTGTAGGATTACTCACTCTGTCTCTCTTGCAAGCCTAGTGGTTTGGTGGCTACCTTCGGGCCTGAAACTGGGCTGACTCTTTCCCTGCTCCACAGGCTGTCCTCTCTCAGGAGACATTGAGGCAGCAAGATCCTCCTTTCCAGCCCCCTGCCAGTAGATGGGCCCCTTCCTTGGGCCCCCTCCCTGGCTCCACACTCCAACCTTTACTCCTTCTTCCACCTGACACTGACCTGACTATGCACAGGCTCTTCCACTTTTGAGGGTTGACCTGGACACTATGCCCAGCCTCCTGCCAGTATATTGGCCAGGGTCCCTCAAACATGCAGATCTGGGCCTCTCCCCCACCCCTCTTCCAAAAAGTAATCTACGTTTCAGGAAGAGTGGGATGGCTCCAGAAGCTCTGACCTGTTAGAGCCTCCCAGCATGTCCTGAGGTGACCTCTCTACCTCACTGCCAGACTGGCTCATCCCCAGCCTGCTACTCAGCCTCTGCCTAAAAAGAAAACAACAGCCTAGAGGGTGTTACATATGAAGCCTGAAAGGTATTTTTAAAAAGAAAAGTCCTAGGCTTACATACTACTTTGTCCGTATGCAAAATTTAAAAAAAGGAATGTATTGCAAGAGAAGGCTGCCAGCTCCAACAGATTATATTTTCATCACTGAAAAAGCCCCCCAAAATATTGTAGTGAATGTGAATGTGTAGTGAACAGTATTTAAACACTTTCATTAAGATGCGTTTTGCACAGGACCAACACCACCAGTTTTTAATCAAGAAATAAACATTATAGTGTATTTTTTTATTTTGTTTAAAAAAATCCCCTGAAATATTGTAGTGACTACTTGCATAGTATTTAAAGGATAAGTTCACCTTTTAAAAAAAAAATAAAATAAATGCACATCTTTTTGCAGGTAAAAAAATGAGCCTATAAAGCATTGCTCCCATAATCAGCAAACCTCGTATCTCATACAAGCAGGCAGTTACATACTGACAGGAAGCCTTAATGAACTACCACAGCGCTTAACAGCGCCATTGTAGTCCTTTGAGAACTGCAACCCAACACTCGCAAAGGCTGTTGGGAGTTGTAGTTTCCCATTCATAGAATACTGTGAACGATGCAGCCGAGTGGGCGTCTTTTTTGAACTGTGGCAGAAGATACGGGTAGAAGATCCCCGGACTTGGGGGGGGGTTGGGGGGCGGAGGCAGCTGAAGCATTAACATGTTACATGTTATACCCTGAATACATGTTAGAAAAGGTTAACTCCATTTTAAACAGAACCCACTCCAGCCAGCTTTTAATCAAGAAATCAACATTAGACTATATTTCACTACAAGAAAAAAATTAAACATCGTAGTGATTACATTAACAATATTTAGACAGTTCACTAGGCTGTATTTTGAACAGGACCTGCACTAGATATTAATTAAAAAAACAAAACACATTCAAGTGTGTTAATTTTATTTAACAAATCCTCCAAAATACTGTAGAGACTACTTGAAAAATATTTAACCACTTTTACCTAGCTCCATTTTAAACAGGACCCACACCTACCAGCTTGTAATCAAGAACTCATCATTAAAGAATATTTTCAATCCGAAAAAAAATAATAATGTAGTGACTACGTGCACAGTATTTAAATACTTTCATTAGGATGTATTTTGAACAAGACCCACAACAGCCAGCTTTTAATCAAGAAATCAACATTAGAGTGTATTAATTATAATTAAAGTGAAATTAAAAGATTAGCTTTTTGTAAAAATAACAAACATGTCATACATATCAATGGTTTTGAACAGAGCAGCCACAAGCCTCCTCTCGGGTTCCCTGCCAGCATTCCTGGCTCCTCGTCCTGCTGAATGCCCCCAGAGCAAGCTGCTTGCTCAGGGGGCACTTGTATGTGCTCACTGCTGAGCCCCCTCTGTTTGACACAAAGAGCCCCGTCAGGATCCTCCCCACTGATCCCTTTCTTGTCATGGATTGACAGCATCTTCCTGCTTGCGATGCACATGCTTGAATTCACTGAGCTCCAACCATTCTTTTACAAATGTTTGTAGAAGCAGTCTGCATGCCTAGGTACTTGATTTTAAATACCTGTAGCCATGGAGGTGATTGGAACACCTGAATCCAATGATTTGGAGGGGTGTCCTAATACTTTTGGCAATATAGTATACATTCTTTGCTTCCTGCTACGTAGAGTAGCACAATGATTGTGAGTTATTGTTTTTCATTCTTTATGAGTCTATGGGTTCATATGAAAAGACAAAAAAAAAAATTTTGATATGGTTTATTTTGTTAAAGGGTACATTTCAGCAAGGATGCTAACTACATTGTATGATACCCAGATTACAGAGTTGTCTACCAGCTCACCGTGCTCATTGAATGAACACAGTGACCAAATCAAGTTTGCAACTTAAAGATTCTTACATTACCAGTTGCGTATGTCACCATGTGCATATAAAAAATTATATTTTTATATTTAATGATATTACCTAGCACAAAGAAAGCAGGAAACATTCATATATGACAAACAAGTCTGCAACTTCTTGGCTTTTTCAAATGCAATTTATTATGATTCTCTATTGAATTATTCATCTATTTGTAATAGAAAAATAAAAAAATAAGCTCCTTAAAACAGATGGGACTACAGAAGGCTGTAAACACTGAAAAGACAGATTAGATGGATGGTGTGAATCCAAAGCATTAGTCACTCCAAATCATATACTTTTTGGAAAAAATATAACTGTTAGTATAGGGCACAGGCTGTATGCTAATTTCACGACTCGTGATTTTGCTGATCATGATGATATTTTAAAGACATAATTAAAGTGAATTTATGTAAAACTCAAAGATAGCTGCTGCTACAAAACCCTGGCTAGTAACACATCCCAAAACTTATTGCCAAAGAGAAGGGCTATTAACGCAACCTTTGCTGGATTAGTTTGTTCCTCCATACAAGTTATGGGTGCACTGTCAGCGATTTGTAGTATTCTAACAAAAACCTTTTAATAATCTCAAGTAGCAGAATTGTTTAGATCTCTTACTGTACAATATAGGAAAATGTGTCTCCAACCTTCTGAACTGTGGAGGGGGTGAGCAGATTACCTGATTTTATGGCCGGTTCACCCAACATGCAGTTCAGACTGCATCAAAAACACAAGGAACGTAGGTTATATGGTTTCCAATGGCATACTTCACACCAGTGCGGTCAGTTCCAGTGTGTTTAGTTCCAGAAAAAAAAGTAGAACATGCTGAATTTTTCCTGCAATGGACTGTACTGGAACACATTAAAACACATCAACACACTGGAATGCACATGTCCCTATTTAATGTGAAGAAAAAAAAGATACATCATAAAATACATCATAAACGCACTGGAACGCACATGTCCCTATTTAATATGAAGAAAAAAAGAGAAAAATGCACTGGAACGCAGAAAAGATGTACCAAAACGCATCAAAACATGTCAAAATGCACATGCAGAAACGCATCCGGAATGCATCTGGACTGCATTTCTGTGGTGTGTAATGGCCCTTAAGCCAAACTCTAGAAATGATATTAAAGTTGTTCCCGATTTATTTAAAGTTGATCTGAATTGATAATGTGCATATTTGCTGGCTTATAGGGAACATCTAGATACTCTGTATGTATTTATGCCTAAGCTGCACCTTGAAATATTTATCTTTTGTCTTGAATTCCTATGGAAAACTAGCAGTGCATTTCCTGTGCCCTGAGCCTCATAGCTGAGTAATCTGGGTATCGGGCAACGTAGTTAGCATCCTTGCTCAAATACAGTATACCCTTTAACTCTTTGATAAAATATACCATATACAAATTAATTTTTTTTTTGTCTTTTCAAATGAACCCATAGACTCATGTAAAGAGTGAAAAACAATAATGCACAATCATCGTGCTACTCTACTTAGCAGGAAGCAAATAATGTATATGAATTGATTAAATAAGGCTGTGGCCTATATATGTATGTAATATGTACATATTTGGGTATGTAAACAGAAACTATGCATACAGTATTATTAATTATTTATTATTTATTTCAGGTACTTATATAGCGCTGTCAATTTACACAGCACTTTACATATATATTGTACATTCACATCAGTCCCTAACCCTCAAGGGGCATACAATCTAATGCTTTTATGCTTGTGGTAAGATGATGATCAAGCATTAAAGAGCACCTGTGGCCAGACTATGGGCATACAAGTATTTACAAATTATTAACAAGCAGTAAAAGAGCTTTGAAACAAACTCTGACTTACCTCTTTAGTTGTATGCGCTGTTCACTGCTTTTGCTGGAGAGAAAGCTGTAAGTGAAGACCTGCAGTGCAAGGATCTTCCTGCTTCTGCATCAACTGTTTTGTTTATCTGTGCTTTCTACACCTCTCCTGCTGCTTCTTGAATATTCTCGTCCAGTCATTAGATCACCAACCAACAGGGGAGCTCTGACATGAGAAAGCAAAACCCAGTCTCTACCAAGAGGCCCAGTGCACAATAAGGCATATTAAGACTGTAATAATGACAAATCAGAGAGTCAATAATGTTGACTAGTCCTTTTGACCTCTGCTTGCCTTCTTTAGACTCAGCCTTCACAGTTTAGACCCCTTTAAAGCTAAACTATGCTTTACCCATTTAGAGCAAAGCAACATGATTACTTTAAAGTGAATGCAAAGCCAAGATTTTTTTATATTAGAATAACAAATGTTATACTTACTGGGTCTGTGCAATGGTTTTGCACAGAGCAGCACTGAACCTCTTCTTCTGGAGTCCCCACCTACCACCTGGCTTCGCCCCCTCCCCCGCCACTCCAGTGCCCCCATAGCAAGTCGCCTACTATGTGGGAACATGTGCAGGTTTGCTCCCATGCTGTGCTACCCGAGCCCATTGATGCAGACCCCGAACCCCCCCCCAATCCAGGGGTGTACTGACCATTTGGAAACTCGGGCACTGCCCGAGGGCCCGGGGTCAGTAGGGGGCCCCATGAGATGCCCCGGTACCTTTTTCATAGGCTTTTTTGAGTTTGGGCAAGGACACAGGGGCCCCATGTTCCCCTATTGCCCGGGGGCCCCATGAGTTTTCAGTCCGCCCCTGCCCCAATCCCTCCTTACACCACTTGATTGCCAATGACTCTTGCTGCTACCTTTGTCCCTGTGAGTAGATGGAGATGGGAGAGAAGACTGCAGCTGGGCACAGTGCTGGATCACTGACAGGCTCAGGTAAGTGTTTAGAGAGGGTGGGGAGATAAATAGTTAAAGGGGTGTTTTTTACCTTAATGCAGGGAATGCATTAAGGTAAAAAAACACCAAGCCTTTAGAAGCACTTTATTCCCCCATGCCTTCTCAGTTTTCACTTACCTTTCCTTCACTCCTCTAGTGCTCTATTTAGCATCAGGAGCCAAGAAAGTGCTTAGCAGTTTCCGGTATGAAGGAACATATGACTCGCTCCATGTGACACTGTTCGGCCATTCAGTCAACATCCCTGTGTAAGCTACAACTCTGGCAACTTGCAGTGTACACAGGACCTTTCTTCACTTCTGAATGGAGCACTTGCTTTCCACTGCTCTCAGTGAAACTGCCAAATATACACATAAGCTGGCCAAAGTAGAATTTAGTCAAAAGTTTTAGGAACAATTGTTTGATTTTCTTATGGGGTTAAATCGATGTTTGTTTTTTGACCATAGTGACAAGAAAATTCAAGGGAGCATGGTGGAAAACGTTTCTTGAATGAACAAAATTCTGACCGTGAATGGGGTTCTGTCAAAGGAAAATTATACATATGGTAATGCACAGGTTTTAGGCGCAGAAGAAACCTGTTTAATACGTCTAGGATTTCATTTAAATAGCGGGTCTGAATGAAATATTAAGGGCCTTCAAAAGAAATTAGTTGACTCAATGATGGAAAGTAAAAATGCTCTGACAAACAATTTTCAAAATTGTTCTGTACATATGTTTGAACTAAACAATACTGGTGTATGGCCAGCTTTAGGGAGGCAGCTTGTAGGGTTAAAGTGGTTGTAAAGGCTCAAGGTTTTTTACCTTCATCCATTCTATGCATGAAGGTAAAAAATCTCATCTGTGCAGCAGCTCGCCACCAGCCCCCCCTAATACTTACCTAAGTCCACTCTCGATCCAGCGATGTGCACTGGAGACTCAGCTATCCCGATACTCCCTCTCCTCATTGGTTGAGACAGAAGCGGGAGCTATTGGCTGCTGTCAATCACAGCCAGTGAGCCAATGAGAAGAGAGAGGGGACAGGGCCAAGCAGCAGCTCCATGTGTAAATGGACACACGAAGCAGCGGGTGCCCCCATAGCAAGCTGCTTGCTGTGGGAGCACCTGACAGGAGGGAGAGGCCAGGAGAGCCTGCGGGGGTCCCAAGAAGAGGAGGATCCAGGCTGCTCTGTGCAAACCCACTGCACACAGCAGGTAAGTATACACATGTTTGTTATTTTTAGAAAAAAAAAATGTAAGCCTTTAGTATCGCTTTAAATGAACCCTAAAAGGAGCAGCATGGAGGACCATACCTATTCAGACTCTACTGAACACCCTATATTCCCTTGGAAAGTTGCATTTTCCAAACCACTAGTAATTATTTTCTAGCGCAAAAAGTTACATGTGATCCTCATACACTGTTTGTGTCTTCTTTGTAGCAGTTTTCTCAGAGGCTGTCAGACCAGTTTCTTTGTTTCCACTTCTGTTGCCTGTGCTGGTATATTGTACAAATATTTTTTCCGTTTACACAGCACATTTAAAATAAAATGAAAAATATTGTTCTTAATAGCCACTATCTTTATAGAAAATATCATAATGACTTTAACAGTGCTTAAAATAATTAACAAATTAATTTCATGCACGGTAGGAAGTGATTGAAAAAGTTCTGCTAGGTTGACTGTGAAAGATTTGTACAGTACATAGTTTTCTGTGAGGAATATTTCTACATGTGTATACTCCATATAGAAGAACTGCTGTAAAAGCTATGCTGTGCTACAGTGTTAGTGTTATAGTATGCTAGAGGTGTCGGTTGTGGCATTTTGGAAGAAGTTGAAGAGTTGGACATTCCAGTAATGATCTCAAGCTTTACAATGACAACTAAAGCTCCGTATAAAAATTGAGAATATTGGATGACTGATCGTCCAATTGTTTTTGAATGCTAGTCTCATAGTGAAGAAGTTACTAAAGTTCTGAAAATTCTTTTACGATAGAATAAAAATTTGGAAGTGATGTAATGTAATTCAATGTATTTATACTGTGTTTTTGGATGAAAACTGTACTAGTTAAAAAAAATCATGTGATCTGGTATCATACAACAAAACGTTTTGTGCTTGTCCCTTTGAGTTATGTTGGACGATTACTGTGTACTAACGATAAGATTATTGTATGATAGCTTTGAAAGTGGTATTTTTCATATGATTTTCTGATCGTGTGTATGATAAATTAGTATAAGTATTGAGGTATCTGCTCAGTGCATAGACATGTGTGTTCAGGCAGTACAAGCATTACATTATATTGTTGAGTGAAAAGATCCATTGGCAGTTGGGTTAGTGTGAATACTACAGCCCCTGCACTGCAAGGGTTAAATGCTTATTTCTGTCTAGGGGATGAAAAAAAGCACTTTTACAGTACTTACCCACTGGCAGATGGTGCTCCTCTATGCTCTGGTGGTGGACTGTTCCTCAGAATCCTCACATGCAATCTAGGGCTCTGGGCCCTGCATAGGTCTTGATGATACCAGGAGAACCTGGTTTGCTGGAGTGCAGGGGAGAAGAGGTTGCTGGGACTTGTGCAGCAGTGCAGAGGAGCCTGCTGGAGCAGAAGACTGGGTAAGCAAAACTACTTTTCCAAGTCCCCTAGACTTAAACAAGCATGTAACCCCTGCAGTGTTATGATCTCTGCCCATGCTGACTGGTATCAATTACATTATTGTCTGAGGCTTACAGAATCATGATTCTCTATCTTATGGACAAGAGGAGAGTCCTGTAGTACTATTGTGTTTCTGTTGACCTGATACAAAAGGGCAAGTGAGTTCTATCACCCTGGGACAAAAAGGGAGTTATAGTGATTGTAAAGGCAGTTGAGAAAAGTAAACTTGTTATATGTTATATGTATGTTATACTTACCTGCTCTGTGTAGTGGTTTTGCACAAAGCAGCTCTGATCCTCCTCTGGCTGCTTCTGGCCCCTCCTTCATTCAAAGTGCCCCCAGAGCAAGCACCTTGCTAAGGGGGCATCTGAGCAGGCTTGCTCTTGAGCAACTGCTACCTGTGTCTATTCACACACAGAGTGTGGCTCAGCCCCACCCCTACTCTCTCACTTGGCTCACTGGCTGTGATTGATAGTAGCAGGAACCAATGGCTACAGTTGCTGTCTCAGCCAATGAGGATGTAGAGTCCCAAGAGAGCCAAGGCTGTCTTGCACATTGATGGATTGCAATGGGGCTCAGGTAAGTACTGGAATGGCTGGGGGGGCTGCTACACACAGAAGGTTTTTTGCCTTCATGCATAGAGTAAAGGTAAAAAATCTTAAACCTCTACAACCCTTTTAAGCTAGCCATAGAATGAATGAAATTCAGCCAGTTCATCAGGGACCAACCAAATTTCGATCCATTTGTGGCAACTCATGCTTGACAGAAGTCAATCTAACAACCAAGTTCTGTCCAATGGGCTTGTTGGAATATTTTCTCAATCAGCTGCTGGATTATGGACCATCTATAGCCAATCTTACTGGAAGATTCTCTAGGTGAAAATAAAAAATGAGTGCACTCACCACATAGAAGGACTGTAGATTTTTGTTTTTAGGTTTAGATATGCTTTAAGATAAAATCTTTCCCTTCAAATGGTGGCTGGTGGGTGATTCAACCCATTAGTGCCCACCCAAAACTACAATCCAAAGTATGTCTTGGACAGAGATAGATAGATAGATAGATAGATAGATAGATAGATAGATAGATAGATAGATAGATAGATAGATAGTGTAACGGAACCGAACCCCAGACTGCACTTGGGTATATTCCGTTATACCGCAGCTTCCCTGTCTGAACACAAATCCACGGACCACACCCTTGAAATCCCTCAGGAAATAGACAGCACTCGACTCTTCTTAAAACAGGAAGTCAACTCTTTATTTTTACACAAACAACACGTTATTTACACAGGGCAGGGAAACACAACCAGGAACAGGAAACACATCATCAGCCGGCCCCATCAGTGGGAAGGGCTACAGGAAATACATCATCAGCCTGCCCCATTAGTGGGAAGGGCTACAGGAAACACCCCCCCCAGCCAAGACACAGAACAATGGGATGCAGCACATGGCAAGGACAATGGACAGCCACATGGCAGGGAACAAAGGAAAACACACCAATACACAATAGACATTCACATCCACACACTGTACCCCTTAACAGGTACAGGGTGGTTAAACATAAGAATTTGGGAAGACGATACAGAGGTCCCCCCACCCCCAAACGTCACTCCTGTCACAGATAGATAGATAGATAGATAGATAGATAGATCAGGGGCGTCCCTAGGGTTGGTGTCACCAGGTGCGGTAACACGTGGTGTCACCCCTCTTTAGGTGGGCGGTCTCTGCTGTGCACACATAGCCTGGCTCTTCCCCTCCATGTGTCCCCGTGGCATCCCCCGGACCGGTGTTGCAAGATCAGTTAACCCCGTATAGGTTGCAAGCTGACGATCCCCGCAAGGTGGATCGGATCTGCGGATTGGGGAGCACAATGGATCAGATCCATCTTGCGGGGATCGTCGGCTTGCAACCTATACGGGGTTAACTGATCTTGCAACACCGGTCTGGGGGGTTTTACGGGGACACAGGGAGGGGAAGAGCCAGGCCGTATGTGCACAACAGAGACCGCCCACCTCTGGAGGGTTGACACCACGTGTTACCGCAGATCCGATCCATCTTGCGGGGATCGTCAGCTTGCTGTAAAACTTTTTGGTGTCACCCCGTGCACCCACCTAGGGACACCACTGAGATAGAGAGATAGATAGATAGATAGATAGATAGATAGATAGATAGATAGTGTAACGGAACCGAACCCCAGACCGCACTTGGGTATATTCCGTTATACCGCAGCTTCCATCTTGCGGGGATCGTCGGCTTGCAACCTATACGGGGTTAACTGATCTTGCAACACCGGTCTGGGGGGGGGGAGAGGTTCGACGGGGACACAGGGAGAGGAAGAGCCAGGCTGTGTGTTCACGACAGAGACCGCCCACCTCTGGAGGGGGTGACACCATGTGTTACCGCAGATCCGATCCATCTTGCGGGGATCGTCAGCTTGCTGTAAAACTTTTTGGTGTCACCCCGTGCACCCACCTAGGGACACCACTGAGATAGATAGATAGATAGATAGATAGATAGATAGATAGATAGATAGATAGATCACAAATGAGACCTTAAATGTCATATGCACTCCCACTGCCTTATATATTTCTTCTAGTTGATACAATTTATATGGTGGTAACATAGGATTGTATGCTGAATAATGCATGATAGTACCAAAAAAGTGTGGCAGTGAGCACCAGGGTTATTAATATTGATCTATATCACTATGCAGGGGAGGCTCATAAATAAGCTGCCCTATCCCTACAGGGTTTTCATTGTGTAACTCAAACCCTGCACGTCCAACTGAAATTATACATTAATTCAAGAGGGAAACAATAACTATAAAGAATTATGCATGAGTACATACGCTCCATAAAAATTCAAGAGAGGTTATTATTAATGGATCAAGTGTACCTTAATGCTACTGTCAGGTCAATGTATGACAGAACAGAACCTGTTAGGACAAAATCTCTGCACGGGGGAATTGCCAAGTAACAATAGAATGCCTCTCTGTAGTGTTCTTGTCTGTACCAGACAGACTCCTGCTGTACCAGCCTCATGCAGATATTGTGGATGGGCTCAGGGCTTGTTTACAGGCTGACAGAATCTTTTCTGTTATATTCAGCAATGCTGCACCCTTTTTTTTTGACAATGTAGAAACAGAACTCCATCGGTCTGACTAATGAGATGTTGTAAAGCTCAAATCCAACCGAAACATTTCTTTTCTTAAGTTTTGGGTAGACTGGAGAAAGTATTAACACCTCTGTCAGGTATTTACTGTGGTCTGTATCCCCATTAGGGTGATCTCCCTTTCACTTCCTGTCAGCACAGGAAGTGATGGGAAATCTCTCCAGCGGGTACACCGACTTCAACAAAGCATACTTTTTTCTGTAAACTGGGAAAAGGTTATAACCTCTGTCAGTTTATCATTAGGCTCTATGTACACGGGACACTTCTGAACGATGGAAACTGACTGCTGGAAAACGTAGGTTAAAAAACGTCTGTTTAGCCGCGTTTGCATACCGCGTTTAGGAGCGTTTGAATTTTCAAGCGTTTTTTTAAAGATAACCTCAGGAGACCTTCCAAAATGCCCAGAATGCACTGAAAAACAGTAAAAAAGTAACTATTTCAGACATTTTGAGAGAAATAGGGAGAGCAAAAGCAGAGAGCAGTATGTGTTGAGATTAGCTGTCTTTTTTTTTTGTGATGTTTGGATGTGTTCCAGCTCATTTCTGTGCAGAAATTATTGCAGCAATGTCTAACATATTTTCTTTAATGCGAAACCTCAAAGTATGGTGTACCGGGTCCATTTGAGTACCGGGAAAACGCTTTGCATGCATTTTTCATGATGAAAAAAGGCTCTGGACAGCATCTGGAAATGGAAGAGTTAAAAAAAATTTACCCACGTTTACAAGCGTTTGGAACGCTAATAAAATCTTCTCCTGAAGGCAAGTTTGGTGCATTCAAAAAAACGACTGTAAACTCAACTACCTGAAAATGACTGTAAATGACATAGTGTACATTGACACATAGGAAAACATTAGGGAGAGTTCAGGGGCTGCTGAAAAAAACACAGAAAAGCTCCTAAAATGAGTTTATCAGCTGCAGTGTACATGGAGCCTTAATGTCTATGCCTTCCAGCCCCAGTGACAACCATTCCCCTTATCTGTTGTCCTACTTCTCAGGCTGTCAGAGGGACAGGAGGGCTGGAGGGAGAAGGAGAGTAGCTTTCCATGGGACTGTATGTAACAGATCATATAGCACATAGCGAATACTGTAGGCTCTAGTGTAGCTGAGAGTGTGCACACAAGGGTGGCTTCATAAGATCCAGCAAGAGAAAGAAGCCACCCTAAAACCTTAAAGCAGGTCCAATGATGAAGGGATATTGTAGAACAGGAGGAAAGGCAAGGCTGGATACAGGGAGAAGATGCATAAAAAGTACATTTTTTAATCAACACCCGAACTTGTCTAAAAGAAGGAGCCTTTAACCACTTCTAGTCTGGACACTTTAACCCCCTTCCTGCCCAGGCCAATTTTCAGCTTTCAGCGCTATCACACTTTGAATGACAATTGCGCGGTCATGCAACACTGTACCCATATGAATTTTTTAGCATTTTTTTGAGACAGATAAAACTTTATTTTGGTAGTATTTATTCACCATTGGGATTTTTACTTTTTTGCTATATAAACAAAAAAGTCCAAAAACTTTGAAAAAAGTTTTTCCTATAAAATTTTGCAAATAAATAATCTTTCTTCATAAATCTTGGCCAAAATTTATTCAGTTACCTTTTTAGTAAAAAAAAAACCCAAATTAGTTTATAACCAAAAATTATAATTTTTTTAACTTTTTTTTTACATTTTTATTTTATTTTTTAATATTCTTATTTATGTTTTTTTAACATACTGTCACCCTAACAGTACAGTGTCACTGTACTACTTGCAGAGGGTGATGAAGATTTCTTTTTTTTTTTCTTTACAATGATTGCTTTTACACCCATAAAGGCTGTAAAAGCAATCATATCTCCTTCTCTCTGGCTGCATTCTTACAGCCATTGAGAAATACTGTGTGAGCTGTGATTGGTCACAGCTTGTCACATGGTTCAAGGCTGTTGTGAATAGCCTTGTACCATGTGACCTCTGTGATCATTCACAGATTTCACACGTAGTAAGCAATGATGTCAGAAGTGACATCTTGCTTACACCTATTCATGTGATCACTGATTGGCCAATCAGTGATCACATGATTGGGACCTCACACAGAGGTCCCGTACAGCGTTCGGTGTTCTGCTGTGTCCGGAGGACAAAGTGGGCACCGGATTGCGGTGCCGCGCACTCCCATGGAGCACGCAGAATACAAAATGGCGGGCGCCGTTTATGAACGGCAACCCGCCCCTGAACTGCCACCGTCCGGCCATTTATATACATATATGTTTGTTTATACAAACGTATGTTTATATACATACGTGTATATAAACGGCCAGACGGGAAGTGGATAAAGTGGTTCTAAAGTCTCCAGGTTTTTACCTTCATGCATTCTATGCATGAAGTTAAAAAATGTTTTGTGTGCAGCAGCCCCCCCAACACTTACCTGAGCCCCCTCTTGATCCAGCGATGTCCACAAGGGACTCCGGCTGTGTCAATCACAGCCAGTGAGCCAATCAGGATAAGGAGCTGAGCCAGAGCTTGGTGTGTGAACATACACACAGCCACGGCTCAGGAGCGTGCCTGCTTGAGTGCCCTCATAGCAAGCTCTTTGCTATGGGGGCACCCAACAGGAGAAAGGGGCCAGGAGCACTGGTGGGGGGACCCGAGAAGGAGGATCCAGGCTGCTCAGAACAGGTAAGTATGACATGTTTGTAATTTTTAAGAAACAAAAAACAAGACTTTAGTATCACTTTAAAGCTGAATTTTAGGTTTGGTAATTTTTATTGCTTGAACCAATGCAAGTATGTATGTGCCATACCTGTGGGATCCCCATGGAAGCTGAAAATCACTGTAGTAAGCACCCCTACTCCATTGATCACCTCTAGCTTCTGGGTCCTGTGCTGAGTGGCTGTTCTGCTGCTTACTGAACATAAGAGGTCACCCACTTGGCACGGGCACCATTAACAGAGCACTTTGCATTATCTCAGTGGATGTAAAGTGGTGTCTGATTAGACAATGTGGGGGCCTCTCCACATTATCCAGAGAACGGTTTGTATTTATTGAGGAAATGTACAGTGTTACCTGAATAGCACCCAATTCTTAGCAGGCAGCCAACTGTATTCACAATGTAGCAGGCAGCCCCTCGGCATGAACTCGAACCCAGTAGTTAGTGGAGATCACTGTACTAACAGTGCCTACTACAGTGATTTCCACCTTACACGCGGATCCCACAGGTATGGCACATACACACTTACATTGGTCCAGCCTGAACCTAAACTTCAGCTTTAATATCATTTTAATAAAATTTTTGAGCATTGGGAACCTATCTAGCAGCCTGACAGTACTAGCAGATTATGGTGCATATAGAATTGTATTTCCAATATAGAACTATCATTTTGATGAACGTTTTCTACTGTGCAAAGTTTCCCATTGGCTAGAATTATATAAAACGGTAGCATCCCAGGGACAAAACTGGTTTAGTAATATCTTCAGAATAGAGGCAGGTAATGATCTGCAATAAAGTCTGCAATAATCCTTGAGATATGAAGTAAAATGAAAAAGGGCTTGTTACTGAAGCAAATATGAACTTTGCTGTAAAGCAGGGAACTAAATGAAACACTTTGTATTCATCATTTAGCTTGTCCCATTTTACCTCCATGTGTGAATGAAATACAGTATCCCTTGTATTCCAAGACAATTTGTCAGTATTATTTGTTGCCATGTAGTAACAGATCAGTCGATCAGTGTAGTTATCTATAATTCACAGAAGAAAGGAAAGATGTCAGGAACATTGGTGCAGAGATTTTTCATCATTTCATCATGGGGGTTAAGGCACTCAAATGTGAGCACCAATGTTTTCCATCCCTTTCCTGTCTCCATCCCTTCCCCTAACCCTTACAGTTTACCCTAACTTGACCTACACAGTTAGCCTAATTCCTAATTTATGAGTTTCTGATTCCGTCCAAATCTTGCCTTTTTGAATCTGTTGGGTTGAGTCGAACGTCTGGTGAGAGTGAAAGGTAAAAATTTAGCAGTGGTACTAGTGCTCTGGCTGGTTTTTAGGAAGCCATCAGTCAATGTGGAATGTAAACAAAGGTTCAGGGATTCAGTAAATAAACAGCTTGGGGATCCCCCTGTCAGGAATGGACTTGCCAATAATGGTGGGACTCACCTGCCTTGTGGGCTGCAGTACCAGAGCTGGCCAGCGGGTGCTCTCAGCAATCAGAGACTCACCCCTGCAGTCAGCCAAACACCTGAAGCTGATTGCAGGGGTTGTATTTAAGGAATGGCCAGACTCACAGTCAGGGCCTTGGTGTGTGTTTTTCCATGGGCCCCTGTATCTTGTATCCTGTGTTCCTGTTCCTGTCTGACTTGTTGCTGACCCTGCCTGATCCTGACCTCTGCTGACTTCTCCTGTTTGATCCCTGGCTTGTGACCCTGACCATTCTCTGCCCGACCCTCTGCACCGCGCTGTCCATGAGTTACTGAACCCAGCTTGTGACCCCGACCACTCTCCCGCCTGTTCCTGGTACTCCGTTTGCCCATTTGCTACTGACCCGGCCTGCCTGACGACTCTTGCATTGTATGTATTGTTAACTGTAGGTGGTTTGGTTTGGTTTGTTTGCACTGTGTTTATGTTTAGTTTTGCACTGCCTTTTGTATTGTTAGTCTTAATAAATTATATTGTTTATACCATATCTGAAGCCTGCGTTTCCCTGTGTCAGTCCACACACCTCTGGTCATACCCGGAGCCCTGACAGCCCCCCCCCCCCCCCATAATTTATACCAGGCCTTTCAAGTCTAATGTGGATTTTAAGGGAGACTTCATGCAAAAAAAAATCATAGTGTTCCCCCCAAGGATCCATATCAGACCCTCATCCAAGCATACAGCTTGGATCCCATGTCTGGAGTCTCCCTTGACATTCATAAGGGTCTCATATGTATTATTTATAGGAAGGCCGCATCTTTGTTTTGTGTGGGAGTCCCCTGGCGGTCTCTCTCTCCTTTGATAATGCCTCCAAACTCTCTCCGGTCCCACCTGCAGTGCTGCATTCGGTCACCTGCTAACAGATTAGCTTTCTCCACGATGCGGCAAGGTCAGTGATCAGCAGACTTTCCTTGCCTCCTCCCTTTCGCTCTTTCCAAGGCCTGGTCTGGTCCTCCTGCAGTTAGAACACTCCTCTCCCCAGATCTCTCCCCTCTCATCTCCCGGAATTTCATATATATATATATATATATATATATATATATATATATCACACACACCTCCGCCCGCACACCAGCTGCTCTAGGAAATGTATGCTGAACTTTGCTAGGGAACAGTGTAGTAAAGAACTACAAGTTCCATGGGGCAGTTCTACAGAGTGCGAGTGCCACCGTTCTGCAGGACACTGCTATCTTGTGTTTGTTTTAACATCTTGCATCAACACAGGTAGCAGGGTGTTACATAAATGTCAGTTTCATTGTTGCAGGTTGTATACATCATACAGATGTTTCACTCCACAGGTAGGTTACAGGCATCCCACTGCCAACTTTGTATTTTTAACGTTTCACTTTAAACATTATTAAAATTGCTTCTCCCTACCAAATGGACTTTTTAATTCATGCCCAGCCCCCCATGCCCCATGCCTAATAGTCTCTAAATAGGCCATTATTGTTTTTTTTTTAACATTCAGTTCCTTATTTTCAATGGAGTTTGGATTTGGCACCCAAACTTTTGTTGAGTTCTGCGAATCTGCCCCTAACAGAACCCAAGTACACTCGGCTCATCCCTAATCACAATAAGGGCTGTGATGTCAGGTTTCAGTAGGTTTATAAAGGTAGCCATTCATGGCTCAAATTCAAACCTTGCAGGCTGAACAAGAGAAAATCTATCGATTCCCCCACCCACAGTAACATAAACCTCAACCACAGGCTATTACACGGAGGGAGCTGTGGTAGCCTTAACCAGACTGAATTTGACTGGTTTGTTGAGCTGGGGGGTGCTTTCAGTGCCACCAAAGGCTCAGATTTCAGGAATCTGCTGAAATACAAGCCACCTGTTGCCAGCTTTACAGCTTCAACGCACCTGCTGTGTGTTTGCACTAGAAGGTTGGCAAGATTCTGCTCTCCATTAAAAGTAAAGGCAACAGATCTGTGATTTTGGAGTTTCAGTTGTGAAGTTTGAAGATGAATTTCTTCGCAATGCCTATAGCTACAGAGGAAAATGGGGGGGGGAGCTTGTTTTAGAGCTTATGCACAAAGCTGTTTAGGCCATACTCCACCCAGATCAGTGTATTTCTGCAATGAGCACAGCTAAGTGTTTCCAATCAGCCGCATAAATCAGTGACACTGCAGCGGTCCACAGCTAATCACATGAAATTGCACATGAAGAGATTGCCTGTGGTTAAGGATAGATGAGCAGCCTTGGATGCAAACTGTCTGCATGCAGGGGCAAACATCTATCCATATAAGCACATGCCTATGGAGAGTGAGCAGCAAGCCTTAGCAGTCCTCTCAGCCAATTCTAGTAGAGGAGCTGTGAGTTGTGGTTGTGAGATGAGCTGAGTGACACAGCCTCCTCAGATTGATTCCTGTTGAAGCCGCCTAAAAATCAATATGTGAGGCACCTCCATTGTGGTGGCCCACCTAGGCTAGGGAGTGCCTTGGGCCCTGTTTGAGGCTGCTCCAGGTGCTGAGGAAACTAATTGCAACATCATGGTGTGACAAGTGTGTGAAGTACCTGCTGTTCTTCAGGTCATGTGATCCCACAGCTCCAGCTTCCCTATGTCAGAGAGCAGCTGCTGCAGAGAAAGGGAGGGAGTGCCGGCAATGCATGCCCAATGGGAGCCTATGAGGGTGATGTCATGGATTCAGGACTTCACAGCCATTGTCAATCACTTCCTTACACAGGGTAGTCAGAGATACTTACTCGTCATTGGACCAGATTAAATAAAAAAAGGTATTTACACAGGCTAAGTAGGAGAGATGGGGGGGGGGTTGGATTTTTAATATAAATTCTTATTAGCCTTTACTATAATTTCCATGATATATAAATGAATACAGTTTTGCAATAAAGTGTGTTTTTTTTAATCTGAGTTCAGCTTTATTGCTCCAACTACCCTACACCTAATGCTACATTAATTCCTAAAATGTAATTCCTAAAAACTACTTTTTTTATTAGTAGTAACATCTCAGAGTCACAGTGATGGGGCCTTACAGTACCAAAATTCATTTCAAGATACAGGCCACAGAAAAATTATGTATAGATGATCTTTTCCCAGGGCTGCCTTTTTTAAAAAGGTAATTAGGGTAAAGGGATTGATGATAATGTTGATGATAAAGATTGTTGACAAGTAAAAATATTTTCCTTGTATCTTACCCACATTGCTGCTTTTACATTTAATCTGAGAACATCTGGAACCCAAAGGATCTTGCACTACTAAGCTCTACTGTTGCTAGACATTCATACACTATTGTCCTCCTTGTCACCCATCAGGTGATCACTGGACACTTTGAACAGCCCAAAATTCTTCCATATTGGGTGATATGAAGAAGGCTTTCAGCTGGTGGCCATATTAATCAACACCCTTTCCTTAAATGTAAAAATCCAACGGACCAGAGTAGTCTGTTTTAAGGTCACGCAGTCACCAATTTCTACAGCTGAGCAGAAAATGATCATATCCTAAGCTATCAGCAAATTCCCAATAAGACAAAAAGCATTGGTTGAGAAATATCACATTTCCATGACTGTGAAAATTCCCTTTTGAGACACTGTGTGCAAACGGTATCACGCTTTAAACTCATGGATGATATTTAATATACTAACAATATTCTTTACCCTTTTCTCCTGACACTGCAGCAAAACAAGGGAATGATACGATCCAGTTCATTACAAGAAGTGAAAGAATTTATCTAAAAACAACACCTCTGCATCTAGCCCAAATGTTCATTTCCAAAGCATCTCCATGTTTTAACTGAACTTTTAATCGATTTCTTCACTTAGCTGCAAATTTCTCATCTTCAGGATATGGATTATTTTGAATAAGTAGCACAAAGACACAAAGGTCAAAATCAAAAGAAGTTTTTGGAATGATTGGAAAGCCCAAACACATTTAGAAACAGATATGCCCCAAAACAGTAATAACATGATTTATTAATTCAAGCCAGTATATGGTCATTATGATTCATGCAACATTAAGCTATTTCATCATCTTTGCATCTGCATTTTCCTGTGCTTTTTAGCACATTTTTGATGTGCGTTTTAACATGGGTCGATGTACATTTTTGTGCATTTTCATGAGTTCTGCATTTTTATTTTTATTTGTTTGTCCAGTAAAAGTCCAGTAAAATAGAAGTTTTAGGGAGTGGGGGATTGTTGCATGTTACATATATTTGTCATGTGCTGTCATTGGGGTCAAAAATGTACGTTGATGCCCCAAAAAATTTACCTGTACTAGTTTTTTCAACTCATGGCAGTGTAGCACACAGGTGTGAATTGTCCCCACAGAAAAGAAAGGCAATATAAAAATAATAATAATAATAAAAACAAAACATATCTTGTAAAAAAAACCTCAGGTGCTCCAATGCAAAAAACTTTCTCACAGTATACTGTATGCAGATTTTGTTTTTCAATGATTTTTATTAGTTTATAAACATTTAAAAAAAACAGAAGCAACAAGACACGCCATCAGTTGTGCATAAAATAATAAAGAAAACAGTGCTCTAACACCAACAGAGCAAAAAGTGCGCCCACACAGGGGCTATCAATGGCACATAAATGACAAAAACATTGGTATAACATCGACAGTAACTCAAACTAAAGGCAGCTATCCACTGCCACACCAAAAAAAAACAGAAATAAAAAAAGAAAGGAGGAGTATAAAAGGAAAAAGAAGACAAGACCATGAGCAGGGGTTCAGGAACGCCAATACCGAGCAACATCACAGCCCCAGACTAGCTGGAGGGGAGCGTGGGAAGGGCATATTGCAACCACAGCTCCCATATTTTAAAAAATTTCCATTGGGAGTCATTACGAATACTCGACATCTGTTCATTAAGCATCATAGTGGACATACAGTCCCGCATCCCCTGAAGAGAGACAAATATCTCTGTATTTGATGAATACCAGCCAGAACATGAATTCCCCCAATTTCCTATCTATTTGATAGGTATCAGACAATACAAAATGTACAGAGGAACGTGAGGCCCATGAAATGCTGTAGGTCTTATAAAGGTCAAATTTCTGGGCCATGCCCTTATATATTGAGGCACTTTACATCTTTGTGGACTGTTGCAGTGAATTAACGCTCAGCATTCTGTTCACAGTAATGGCCAAAAAAACATACATGACCCTTTTTATGCAGCACCCTACAAACAGTTTTCATGTGCATTGTGGTGCACTGGAATGTGGGTGCATTGTCTGATACTGTAGTGGTTTGAGCATGGCCGGAAGTGAAGTCACTAAGCTGCACCCGATGCGTTGCATCCCAGGTCACATGACTTCCTGAAGAAGTCACGTGACCTGTGATGCACCGTTTTGGGCGGAGCCTAGTGACGTCACTTCTGGTCATGCTCAAACCGGCACGAGTGATGTGAGGAAACATTTTGATTGATGGATATGATATGCTTTTGATTCATTACCTTTGTGAGTGCATTTTTTACTTGAGTAAAAGTGTTTACATTTTATGGAGTTGGACTTTAATCTATTCCTTTTATCTTTGATCCTATACACATTAATCCCACTTGATATCTGAGAGTATGTTCCCTTAAAGGGCCAGAATGAATGAGCTACTAGGGACTGGCAGCGGATAAGCAGAATTTGGTATCAACCCTAAGCGTGTATGACCTATCTGTTAGGTCAGGGAAGAAGGTGAGTGCATGGTGCACCTACCCGGTGATGGGAAACACCACAATATGGTTGGCACAGTGTAGTAATACATATTATTGCTCACCTTAATTCAGAGTAACAAATAATTTGTTTAATATAAATGGATATTATAGCACGTTTAAATTTTGGTTATACAAAATGGTGCTGCACTATGGTATGTTTTTGTTTTATTGTGCACGGATCTGGAGTTTAAAGAGGCATAATATGTGGAAGGAACACGTCACAGATCAGAAATTTGGAGACAAAGTTTCCTTATAAAGCGTTTTTGGCCTACTATAACTTATAGGTCAATGGTCAAGGTGAGCAGGGAGTGGGAGCACAATTCAAGCACGGTGTTGATTATTGCTGGATGTTAACAGAATATATATACTGGATTGGACGTTCATTATCATAATTCTGTTACACATTTCTTTGGACTGTTACTTTATGTTCTCAAAATTTATGATTTTATTTATGAAGAGATAGCGCACCACATTTGTTTCATTTATTTAATTTTGAGTGTGAGTACACCAGAGTAGTGAGTGCAGCACTCCCCTCTCCCTCCCCGTAATCTTCTAGGACACGTGAAAGGTCCCAGAAGGCTATGAGACCATTCGCAAAGCGCAGCACCACTGCCGCAAGCTGTCACAGAGGGGTGCCCACACAGAAGATGCCGGCGCCGGGGACTCTGGATGGTCAGTAAACCCGGCTGGTGTGAGGACACTGAGGGATTGAGGGACAGGTTTTTTAAAAGTCAGCAGCTACAATTTTTATTTTATTATTTTATTTTGACTGGACCTCCGCTTTAAAAATAATTAAATTACCCATTTGCCTCTACATTCATCCTTTACCATCTAATACAGATATAAAATCAGTTGGTGACTTCCTATACTCACCAGCTCTAGTAGTTCTGCAACCAACTTCTTCAGCCAGTGGGTTGCGGTGTAATGTGCACAAATGCCCTTCCTTCATATGTTCCAATGAAGGAGTCACTTTTCCTGCAGAAATAAAAAAAATAATCTTTGAAATCATTTGCCTTTAAGCACTTCAATACTGGGCACTTATAGTGAGGAACAGAAGTATTTGAACACCCTGCGATTTTGCAAGTTCTCCCACTTAGAAATCATGGAGGGGTCTGAAATTTGCATTGTAGGTGCATTCCCACTCTGAGAGACAGAATTTTAAAAACAATTCAGGAAATCACATTGTATGATTTTTAAAGAATTTTTTTGTCTTGCACTGCTGAACATAAGTATTTGAACACCTAAGAAACAGCAAGAATTCTGGCTCCCAAAGACCTGTTACTGTGCCTTTAAAAAGTCCACCTCTACTCCACTCATTAATCTAACTTAGTAGCACCTGTCTGAGCTCTTTAAAGACACCTGTCCACCCCATAGTCAGACAGACGCCAACTACTACCATGGGCAAGACCAAAGAGCTGTCAAAAGACACCAGAGACAAAATTGTGGACCTCCACAAGGCTGGAAAGGGCTACGGGGCAATTGCCAAGCAGCTTGGTGAAAATAGATCAACTGTTGGAGCAATTGTTAGAAAATGGAAGAGGCTAAAGACGACTGTCAGTCTCCCTTGGACTGGGGCTCCATGCAAGATCTCACCTCGTGGGGTATCACTGATGATAAGAAAGGTGAGGAATCAGCCCAGAACTACAAGGGAGGAGCTGGTCAATGACATGAAGAGAGCTGGGACCACAGTTTCAAAGGTCACTGTCGGTAGAACACTACGCCATCGTGGTTTCAAATCATGCATTGCACGGAAGGTTCCCCTGCTCAAGTCATCACATGTCTAGGCCTGTCTGAAGTTTGCCAATGACCATCTGGATGATCCAGAGGAGGCATGGGAGAAAGTCATGTGGTCAGATGAGACCAAAGTAGAACTTTTTGGTCTAAACTTCACTCGTCGTGTTTGGAGGAAAAAGAAGTATGAGTTGCATCCCAAGAACACCATCCCTACTGTGAAGCATGGGGGTGGTAACATCATGCTTTGGGTATGCTTTTCTGCAAAGGGGACAGGACGACTGCACTGTATTAAGGAGAGGATGAATGGGGACATTTATTGTGAGATTTTGAGAAACAACCTCTATCCCTCAGTCAGAGCACTGAAGATGGGTCATGGCTGGGTCTTTCAACATGACAACGACCCAAAGCACACAGCCAGGATAACCAAGGAGTGGCTCCGTAAGAAGCATATCGAGGTTCTGGAGTGGCCTAGCCAGTCTCCAGACCTAAATCCAATAGAACATCTTTGGAGGGAGCTGAAACTCCGTGTTGCTCAGCGACAGCCCCGAAACCTGGCAGATCTAGAAGAGATCTATGTGGAGGAGTGGGCCAAAATCCCTGTTGCAATGTGTGCAAACCTGGTCAAGAACTACAGGAAACGTTTGACCTCTGTAATTGCGAACAAAGGCTTCTGTACCAAATATTAACACTGATTTTCTCAGGTGTTCAAATACTTATGTTCAGCAGTGCAAGACAAATAAATTCTTTAAAAATCATACAATGTGATTTCCTGAATTTTTTTTTTAATTCTGTCTCTCTGAGTGGGAATGCACCTACAATGTGAATTTCAGACCCCTCCATGATTTCTAAATGGGAGAACTTGCAAAATCGCAGGGTGTTCAAATACTTCTGTTCCTCACTGTATACCCCCTTCCTGCCCAGGCTAATTTTCATCTTTCAGACCTGTTGCACTTTAAACGACAAATGCACGGTCATGCAACACTGTACCCATATGAAATTATTAGCATTTTTTTCACACAAATAGAGCTTTCTTTTGGTGGTATTTAATCACCACTGAGTTTTTTAATTTTTGCTAAATAAAACAAAAAACACCTAAAACGTTTGAAAAGAATGCACTTTTCTTTGCTTCTCTGATAAAATTTTGCAAATAAATAACATTTCTTCATAAATTTAGCTCAAAATGTATTCTGCTACATTTCTTTGGTGAAAATAATAATAATAATTGAATTTTTTTTTTTTTTTTTCAAATGTTTCAATTTTTTTTTTTTATTAAATTTTTTATTTAATATTTGTATTTTTCAGCATATATGGGGCGTGGCTCTGAGCTTGAGCCGCATGGCAGCACACTGAGTGAGCTCTAGGGAAAAGTCAGGTTTAAGCGGTACACAGCAGGACGATCATGGGCAGGATCGTTAAGCCCACTTCACACAATCGCCCACACCTCTTGCATTCTGGGTCTTCTGCACGACAGATCCAGGATCTTTTCCAGAATAGAGGCACAGAGAAGAGCTGCCCTGCTGGGAGCAAGATGGTGCCTATACAGCATGAGGAGGTTCACGGTGAGGAGTCTCTGCCAGCATCTTAGGATAGGGTAAGAGAGGACACTTGCTCTGATCCACCACTCACATATTCTGAGATGACACAGATCTCTGTAGATCTGAAGAGATCGTTCACAGCTGCCATAACCGATTTGAAGATCTAAATAAAATCTCTGTATAACCCCAAAGAAAAGTAAAACTTTCACCCTTGAAAGTGCAAATATTATAAACCTTTTCTATGTGCCTTCCTCACACTTCAAATCCTACCCCACATTCCCAAAAACATATAAAACCAAAAACTAAAACTGTCCACAATCCAAAGTCCAAAGTGTCCACACTATCCAATCTTCCAACTGTGATTGATGTTCAAATCGTCACTCCAATCCAAGGTACCTCAAACAAAATTTAAACTGAATATAGTGCATTACCTTTTAAACAATATAATATTCCGTGATGTCATGCACAAACACTAGTGAAGAGTGTAACCGCCAAAAAAAAAAAAAAAATTTGTTGAATTTCACTTGAAGTGATTAATTCACTATATCACGAGTTGAAGTGTGTGGATTTTGAACTTCACATTTGGTCTTAATATTATAGAATTATTATTATTATTATACAGTATTTATAAAGCGCCAATAGTTCACTCAGCGCTGTACATTACAAAGGGGGACAGAACATGTGACAGAACAATACCAATACAATACAATACACGAGGGGATCGAGGGCCCTGCTCTTTTGAGCTTACAATCTAGAAGGGATGGGATAGTGGTACAGGAGGAGATAGCTGTGGGGGATGGAGTGGTAGGAAGAGTGGAGGAGGTCAGCAAGTTAGCAGGGGGTGGGGTAGGCTTCCCTGAAGAGATGGGTTTTCAGGGTGCGCCTAAAGGAGAGGAGAGTAGGTGATAATCTGATGGGTTGGGGAAGGGAGTTCCAGAGGATGGGTGACACCCTGGAGAAGTCCTGAAGGCGGGTATGGGAAGAGGAGACCAGGGAACTAGAGAGAAGGAGGTCTTGTGAGGAGCGGAGTGTGCGTGCTGGGCGGTACTTGGATATTAGGTCAGTGATGTAGTTCGGGGCAGTATGGTGGACAGCTTTGTACGTCAGTGTTAGGATTTTAAATTTGATCCGTTGCGCAATCGGAAGCCAGTGGAGGGATTGGCAGAGGGGGGTGGCGGAAATGGAGTGGTTGGAAAGGTGAATGAGTCTGGCAGCCGTATTCAGGATCGACTGAAGCGGGGATAGCCAGCGGCGAGGCAGGCCAGTGAGGAGGGAGTTGCAGTAATTATAATTATATATTATACATAAATTTGTTTTTTTGTTTTTTTTTGGCGGTTACATTCTTTATAGATTCTTTATAGATGGGGGTTTCCTTTTGTCTTACAAGCGACTCTGAACGGCAAACACTATCTGCTCAGACTGCCTGCTAACCTTCGGGGTTTCTGTGACGACCTCCAACTTCTCCACGTGGAACTTCCTGAATGGTATGAGGAATTTCAGCTTCCATCAACAGTGCCTGTCACTGCATACACACCTCAGCAAACGCCCTCCAAAGCACAGTTCAGGAAGACCAGGCACCAGAAGCAGGCCATTCCGGGCTCCAGTTTGTCCTCTCTGAAGTCCAAACAGTGCAGAGCTAGAGAGGATTTTGACGATACCTGACTGTGCTCTGTCAATTTTTGTCCTCTCTTCTCTTTTGAAGACCTTACTGTCCTCTTCTGAAAGGATGAGGCATTGGGAGTTCACGTGTCGGGGGGGGGGGGTCTTTCATGCTGCTAACCACCACGGTCTGGCCTCCCTGGATGCGTGTTCATCCTAGCTTCCTGTGTTACTGCCTGATATAAGTAGCATAATTATTGGTTGTGTGTTTAATCAGCCAGGTTGCTTATGGCCTGATGGTTGGGGTGCTATCTATAAATGGCCAGCAGGGCCCATATGGTCTAATAGTTTTGTGCCCATTGGCTTTTTGTTTGAAATTGTTGCACTTATATAAGGGTTAGTTCTATCGTTTGCAACTGATTATTGGATATAAGCTGACCCCTATGATATAGTTCTTGCAAATACCTGAAACATGCATTTAATATTTGTGTTGTTGGCTCTGATCACAGACCTCCCTTCATGTTTTGACATCTGTTTAATATAATCTTTGCCATTCCTAGGGTGTATCTTGCAATAGGCACTATTTTTTCTTAGTGAATTGCTTGTGCAATAGCCCCTCCCATTAGCCCCGCAATTTGGCAGAGTACAACTTTGTGTTGCACATTACAACACTTAACATTCCTGCTTACTTCTGCTGATACTTATTTAAGCTTGTGATATGGTACCTTATCCCTACACCATTTTTCGCTTGCTTTTATTGGTATGCAGTATCCTATAGGTTAGCGATAAATGAGATATTTATTTCTCACTGCACGTTTGTTTGGAGCAGGCCCACTCCTGCAGTCTTTGTGGTTTCTTCTTGTCATCTCTCTTTTCCCCCTTTTTTTTTCTCTTCTCTCTTCTTTCACCGGCATGGCCTACTCAAATATAGGAAACAAGCCCCTGCTTATCTCTCACAATGTCAGGGGCTTAAGTGTTCCCGAGAAGCGATCCCAACTGTTACGGGAACTTGACAAAATCAATCTTTCCATAGTGTTCCTGCAGGAAACACATTTTAAAACTGGACAGATACCGAAGTTGTCGAGTAAATACTTTACAAAAAGCATACCATTCTACTAATGCCTTGGCTAAGACTAAGGGGGTCACCATATTGCTCAGTAAGGAGGCACAAATTTCAATCACAGACCAATCAATTGACCCAGAGGGTAGATACATCTTTTTGAAAGGCTCATGGGCGGGTATGCCGATCACCTTGGCCAATGTCTACTTCCCCAACTCAGCCTACATCTCCTTTTGTCAGCAAATTGTTGATGAGGTTAAAGGGTTGGCATCTGGTTGCTTAATTCTAGGGGGAGACTTTAACATTCCTCTTGACCCTGCTTTAGACACGTCTACCGGGACAACTTGCATTGCATATAAAAATCTTAAAAAGATTAAGCTACTCCTGAGATCTTTGCAGCTGATTGACGTTTGGAGATCACTTAACCCCACTGGCCGTGATTACACGTGCTACTCTCCACCGCTCAATTGTTATGCTAGGATTGATTATCTTTTTATCTCAAAGACCTCCCTCTGCTGCTTGACGCTAAGATTGGGATCCAATCCTTGTCAGACCATGCCCCAATAACATTTAGTTTGACTCTCCCCGGCCGGGTAGCTAAGACGTTTAACTGAAGACTTAACCCTGCCTTGTTGACTGATATGGAAATTCGGACTGATGTCACCACTACTATTAAACATTATTTTGATGCCAACAAGGTGACGGAAACTTTGTCTAGTAACATGTGGGAGGCAAACAAATGCGTTGTTCACGGAGTGCTTATTAATTGGGGCGCTAGGCGGAAACAGGATCAGACCAGAAGATTTGCGGAAATGTCCGCAAACATCATGAAACTTGAATCCCAGCATAAACTATCCCTTGCTAATTCTATGGCGGCTACACTTCAGAAGGCGTGGTTGTAATTACAGGTTATGCTAGACCCTAATAACAAGCGTTCCTTATTCTTCAAAAAATGAGTTTATTATGAGGGAGTAAATGGGCATTTCTTGGCAAGGGCCTTGCGTGATATCCATGGGGTCAGGAACTTGAAAGGTACCCTGGAACAGGATAGTAAAGTGATTGCTTTGTTGTTCCATCAATTTCACACCAACTTGTATAATTTGCCCCCCACTCACACCCCCAAAGATCTTAAAGGTGAAAAACTTGAGTTAATTGAGGATTTTCTTAGGAAAAGCAAACTGCCCTCCCTAAATCGCTCAGATGTCAAATTGCTAGAATGCCCCATTGGGGAGGTAGAACTGGCTAATGCTATCAAAAGCTTAAAACCGGGGAAAAGCCCAGGCCCAGACGGGTTGACGTCACAGTATTATAAGACCTTTAGTTCTCTGCTCTCTACGCCTCTACTTCAGACCTTTAACTCTCTGACTACGTCTCAGACAATACCCCCTTCTTTCTCTCTTGCACATATTACTTTAAAAAAGATAAAGACCTTACTGAATGCCTGATTTACAGACCTATTTCCCTACACTGACATAAAACTGCTTGCAAAAATACTGGCTAACCGGTTTAGGCCTTTTCTCTCAGATATCATTGGCCTGGATCAAGTCGGTTTCATGCTGGGTAGGGAAGCGCACGACAATATTATCAAGGTTCTTAACCTAATCCATAAGGTGCGTGTTGAGGGCCTTCTCTTCTCTACTGATGCGGAGAAGGCCTTCAATCGTGTGTCTTGGGACTTCATGTTTGCTACGTGTGCTCATATCGGACTGTATCCTCAAAGAGACTCTGTTATTCCAAAGATACTGTACTAAAAACTGCTGACAGATAGAACACTAGAGGCACCCAGAGGTGCACATACCTGCAGCAGACTTTAGAATCCTTTGCTCTGCTCCAATTCCAGGTAGTTCTGAACAGGCAAAGCTCTAATACTTACAAGCAGTGTCAGAGCTTTTTCGCCAAGCCCAAACACAAAAAAACCCTATTGGCCTAATATTATGATGGGCTTCTTGACTATCCAGTGTGAATGGAGGGAGGGAACCTGCAAGCTTCAGCACTATGAGGAAGTGTCAAAGCTTTGAGTGATTAGAACTGCCTGGTTTTCAGATTGAGGATACCGAAAACTGCTGTAGGTATGTGCACCTCTGGGTGACATGTCTTGATAATAGGAAGAAGAAGGGGATTAAAGGAAGTACAGTATATACGGTAATCTATATAATGCTTTTTTTTTATCTGCATGTAAAACAGGCAACTTTATATACATAATCTTTCCAATGAGTGAAATAAATATGAAAAACAGTGCAGAGCAGTATCAAAACTTACAAACCATGCATGATATACATTTCATGGACTTCTCTTCATACAGTATATACAAATAAACTTCTAAAATTTCCCCAAAAATCTTGAAAATCAAAAAATATATTAATGCACTTTCTTTATCATTGTGCACTGTCCCTCTTTTTAATAGTCCACAGAGTGTGTCCAATCTGCAACAAATATCGCCACTCTGACACCAACTTCACCATATACTGTGCAATCCCTTCACCTTCACTCCAATGCTCTCACCTTATTATTTGACCTAAAAGATTTGGGTCTAATGTACCTTTCCCTTTAAATGAGGTCTTTGAAATAACAACTGATCTTTCCTCTAAAGATCACCGCTTTCTCAATCCACATTCATCACGGTAATTCCATATGTCATTACACACCAACTTCACAGAAGCTCAAAAGAATAGATAATCATAGTGATTTCTGCCTTAATTGCTATTATTTATTAAAAACACTCTCCACGGGTGTCCTTTATCACAATTATTATTTCATCTAGACACAGAACCCTTATCTAGATGTATAAACATTCATTCTACCTTTTCAGGTATTAAGGCAAAATATCTACTGTATATGGGCAGTGCTATTTGCAGATAATATACTGATATTTACCTCAAACTCAGCTGCCGACATACCTGTTCTACAGGATATATTTAATACTTTTAGGGCTTGTTCTGGTTTTCGGATAAATTTCTCTAAAAGTGAGATTTTGCCACTGTACCCACTTAAATCCAAACTATGGATGCCTGCCTCTCCTTATAGTATAGCCTCTTACTATATTGCATAACCCAGGAATAAAAATAGGATGGGCACCTTCTTCACTTTTCTATTTAAATTATTCACTTCTCATCTCCAAGATAGTCATTGAATTGGATGAATTTACCCATTTCACTTATGATGCCACTTATTTAAAATGGTCTCTTTTGCCAGACTTTTATATTCATTACAAACTATACCACCTCCATTGAAACATTGAAATAAAAAAACTTTAAATAGAGCATTAACATCATTTTTATGGAGATCTAGGAGGCTGCATATTGTTTTATCAAAATTTTATCTCCTGAGAAGTGAAGGAGGGGTGGGTCTCCCAAACATTAGGACATACAGTTTAGAATGTTTTCTTAGAATAAGAAGCGACTGGCTCTTGGAAGGTTCAAATTATACAAATATTGAGCTGGAAACTGCTTTGGAGTCCTCCTTTAACTTATCTGCTATTTTACACAGCAGGTCTACAACTTTATCTGATAATCTACAGCATAACTTACTTATAAGAGATACTCATATCACATGGCACACAATAAGGAAATCTTTAGGTGTTTCTTCCAAAATTTCCAAATATCTCCCCTTACATGGCAATCCAATGTTCATCCATGGCATGGATTATGAAGTTTTAAATATTAGGAAATCCAAAGGCCTACTTTTGGTGTCAACCTTTTTTCATTCAAATCCATGTTGGATAAAACTGTTGTTGGAAATATCCCAGGAGTTTCAAGTGCCAAATCACCATGCTACCTTTCACAATCAGTTGGCAAAACATATTAAACCATGCTATACCTCAAAAAAGGACCCTCTCCAACAAATCACTGATAGATCAAGTGATACAATGCTGACAATATTCCCTATCTGATTTTTATTTACCTCTCAATTTACAAAAGTAGCAGAGGAACCAACTTATGAAAAGCTGGCTCAAGGACTTTCCAGATAATTCTCTGACAGACAAACTCCTTAAGGGATTACATAAAATTTATAATTTAATCATCAGTGAAAACTGGACAGAGACACAATTTAAACTTATGCATACATCATTTATACCATTTCTGATAGATAAAGCTGATCCTACACTATCCACGTGTTCTTGGTGCGGCACACTAGCCCCACTTTGGGTCATTGCATGTGAAATTGCCATATAATTTCAACATTCTGGGACCTAATACTCAATTTTAATCATGGAATCAGTTCTAAGATTATTCCTAAAAACTGCCAACTCTGCTTGTTTGGGTATTTTGAACCCATCCATTTATCCTTACCTTCTCAGCGAACACTCATTTCTCCATAAATTTTACTATGTCTACGTGTAGTGCGCACAGGCTAACCTTTTTAACTCTTTAAGCAGATTACAACTCAAGAAATAAGCATCCCCATAACCTTATTGTTTCACTTCGTAAGAGCTAAGACACTAGAATTCTATACTCAAATATTTTTAGTTTATTATTAGTTTCTTTTATTTTTATTTTTGAAGAAACATACTCTTGATATACTCTAAAATGATGACTAACTCTCAGTTTGGGAGACATTTCATTCACATTTTTTTTATATTATTTTTCTGTATTTTTTAGAAATAATGAAAATCTCCAGAATGTTGTTCGAAAGATGTTGTTTACTGTTAACATTTGAATTGAGCCCTTCCAGGTTCATCCTAGCTACTATGCAAAGGTGCTAAGCTCCTCTACTTATGGAGAGTCCTATGAAACAAAATGGATTTTGTTTCCTAGTGAGCATCAGAGGTTGGCCACTCAAATCTCAGCCCAAGCTTTTTCAAAGAGAAGCATGTCCTCATTCCACAACAGGTTGATCATTATGTCCTCACTCTAAAGTTGGCCCCCAGTAAAGTTACATCCAGCTACTGCTTGCTTGTAAATGTACCCTTTACTGTACAACTCAGTTCATCAAAGCATCAACAGGGATGTACATCCTTTTCCAACATGTTGGGCTGTTTTCCATTGGATTCATCATAGTTCCTACACTTTAGGGACGTCTTCTACCCCCTGGCTATTATCATCATGTAGAAGGTATCAGTCTCCCAGCTAGGCTCCTGTCAGCTCCATTCACTTGGTACTCAGAAAAGCCATTGCATACATAATCCACAAAGTTTATTTATTAAAAATGAAGTGGTCTAGTACATAGTCTTGCAAAACTAAAACATATGTATCCTCCTGTGCTGTGATGATGGATGTTATTGTACAGGAACTAAAAGGGTTAAAGATTGTGGATGTGGAGCAAGGGAATATGAAATAATGTAATGTAACACAGTACTTTCCAAGGTCTTAATGAAGTACCATAT
Source organism: Staurois parvus (assembly GCF_062004578.1). NCBI lineage: Eukaryota > Metazoa > Chordata > Amphibia > Anura > Ranidae > Staurois > Staurois parvus. The sequence continues at coordinate 6,755,311 of NW_028318510.1, forward strand.
TGGCATGGATGTCATTCCACTTCCTCAAACTCAATCTTTCCAAAACTGAGCTCTTAGTATTCCCCCCAGCCCGTGCCCCGTTCCCTGACTTCTCCATCAAGATCAATAACACAATCATCAGTCCCTCCCCTCATGCCAGGGTACTAGGTGTAATCCTAGACTCCCATCTGTCCTTTCAGTCCCAAATCCATTCACTGTCCAAATCTTGTAGACTTCACCTCCGCAACATCTCCAAGATACGCCCGTTCCTAACCTCGGAAACCACTAAGCAACTTATTCACTCCCTTGTTATATCTCGCCTTGACTATTGTAACTCCCTCCTCATTAGCTTACCTCATCGCAGGCTATCCTCTCTTCAGTCTATCATGAATGCTGCTGCCAGACTCGTTCACCTTACTAACCGTTTTGTATCTGCCACCCCTCTCTGCCAATCCCTCCACTGGCTTCCCATTGCCCAACGGATAAAATTCAAGACATTAACAATAATGTATAAAGCCATTTATAACTCTGCCCCAGATTACATCAATGATCTTGTCTCTAAATATCACCCAAACCGTACTCTCCGCTCCTCGCGCGACCTCCTGCTCTCTAGCTCCCTTGTCACCTCCTCCCATGCTCATCTCCAGGACTTCTCCAGAGCGTCCCCCATCCTCTGGAACTCTCTACCACCAATTTATCAGACTATCACCTACTCTGCTCACTTTTAGGCGATCTCTGAAAACCCATCTCTTCAAGGAAGCCTATCCTGCCCTCAGCTAATAATAGAACCTTTTACTCTTCCAACCAGTCCATCCCCCACAGTTACTACCTTTTGTACCACTAGTCCCTCCCTCCTAGATTGTAAGCTCAAAGGAGCAGGGCCCTCCTAACCCTCTTGTATTGAACTGTATTGTTGCTGTATTGTCTCCTGTTATATTATAAAGTGCTGAGCAAACTGTTGGCGCTATATAAATCCTGTATAATAATAATAATAAGTACCGTGATAAAATATGTGGAGGTGGGTCTAGGACAAAACCAAGGTTACAGCATTTTATCAAATAAGTGCAATCGGAATTAGTTTTAAGCTCAGGGGACTTGAAATGTACCTTTTCCCCCCTTCTTTGATGAAAGTCTGAGGATACCAGAGAAATTGTCTGGATGTCTGAATTCCTGCTTAACCACTTCACGTTGAGCATATGCAAATATGCAGCCTCTCGGGGGCTGGGCCTTGACACCAAGTGGCCGCAGATTTGCATACCATTTGTAAACAAACATGTGTCAGCATCCCATGGAAAGGTCCCGAACTCTCTTTCCACTCATTTGACTTGTGACATGGCACATGACTCTAAACCTTGCCCCACCTCCCAGCGTCAATAAATCCCTTAAAGGGTCGGGAGGCACGAAGGGGTTAACGTGAATTGGTCTTAAAAAAAAAAAGTAACACTAAACAATATCTTTAACACCAATATACTTAATGGCACTGTAATCTATTTTTCATGAAGTTGTTTTTTACTTTGTCTTTCTGCCTTCTGTAAAACCACCCTGTTGGGTTTTTCCAAATTGAGCACTGATCATTGTATTTTGATGGTGGGGAAGTCTCCCTGCTGTCAGAGTACAATAACAAGATATATTAATAAGATTCTAATGAAGAAAGTGGCAGGGTCTGAATCCCTTTAGACGTGATTTCCTTTTGGGAGTATCTTATCAAAATATAAATTTTTGCTGCAGGGAATGCCCAAAATTTGATTTGTATCTTAAGCCAGTTATGTATGAGTTAAGCCAGTCATACATGGGTTGAAATTCAGGCAGTTGAGCAGGGACTGGACAAATTTTGATCCATGTATAGGCAGACAGGCTGCACAGAAGACAATCTACCATTCAACTTCTGTACAACCATGCTATTAGGTTTTTCCCAATTGAGTACTGGGAAATAAAAAGGCGCATGGAATATACAATCCATATAGTCTTTAATAAATTCAGTGGATGTAGAATCCAAGGGCGGGGGGAGGGATAAGCAGTCTGAATCGCAGGACAAGCTGTGGTAGAGTGAAGCAAACTCTAATGTAGAGAAACAGTAGGCAACTTACATATTTATAGTGACCAACAGGCTCATATGGGAAGGATGTTCAGACCGCCTCATCGCCAGGTGGTAAACACCAGTATGGACATGGCAGGACAGTGAGGAACGCTAAAGAGGGAGAAGAGTGCTAGATGATGCTGCTGCAATAGCCCACTGTGAAGTCCGGAGCATCAGCATCTGACGCTATAGAAGTGTGGTGCGTTTCTGAGCATGCGCAAGGTCCGATATAGACCAGCGCGCTCCTTTATCAAGCATAAGATACTCATTTTTTAACTATCAAACCTGATATACAGTTTACACTCAGAGGTACTGTGTTTCTTCTTCTGTTTTCCAAATTGAGTACTGATCATTGTATTTTGATGGCGGGGAAGTATCCTTCCTGTCAGAATACAATAATAAAATATAAAATAAGATTATAATATGACTTTTGTAGAAAATGTATATGCTTTATTAAAATTTGCTGTTTTCACACACACATGAATCACTTTTTTTTTTTAATCAGAGTTTAGTGTCACTTTAAATATACAACGCAGGCAATGGCACCATACTTTCAGCAGCATGCAACTCCCTACAACTATGCTCGAATACCTGGGAGATGGGTAGGAATGGCAAGCCTTGACTGTACCAGGAAGATGGCATTAGGGGTATACTTTCTGTAACCTGCATTCTGAGATGCAAAGAGGGACACCTATTAGCAACAGTGTGTAGGCATAGGACATGCCCCCTGCCACACCCCCTTACAAGGATAATTATTATTGATTGGTTATACCCACAAGTGTTTTTTTGCCACTACTATTCCTTTATATGGACACAAAAATTAAAGTACTAATAAGTTAGGCTATGTTCCTGTGTGCATTTAAAGCAGTAGAAAACCCCTCAAAAATGTAATATATTGAAGCTTACTAATCCCTAGATGTGTTGGCCGCATTAGTTTTTTTTGGGGGGGGGCTTTTGTTTTCTCTTATTTGATGATCCTGTCAGTAGTCTTGTCTTGGGGTATCTGCATTCTGGATGGACTAGTAATGTAGGCACCCTTGGACAGCAGCATTGTCAGTCTGGGGAGAGGGTAGTGTTAGATGTACTAGCAGATTTAGATGGACTTGTATAACAAATTGAAGCTGAACTCCAGCTAACAATTGATAAGCTGTAACAGCAAACAGTTTCCTTTCCTTTTGGGATAAAGATAAGCACCCCTGTCAGCGTTAAATTTGGTTTGTTTTATTCTAAAGCCTGACGTTGGCTGACTTCACTGAGCTGATCCAGGCTCTGGAGAGATCCTGACTTCAGAGTCTGGATTCGCCCAGATTTCTGACTGGCAGCTGGCTCAGCCTGTCAGCTCACCACTGAGAGCTTGAGCTAACCACTCTCTCCCCCTCAACAGCCCTCAACAGCCCTCAACAGCCCAGCACTGCAGTGAGCGCTGGAGGGGCAGAGCAGAGAGCCAGTGACTGACAATAACCAGCTCTCTGCTCACTGAAGACTGAGAACTTAGTGATCAGCAGTCTTTAATCGCTCAGTTCTCAGTCTTAGAGAAGGCACATTACAGATGCAGCATCGGGCCAGTGTTGCATCTGCCTAGGTATGTATGTGTGTTTATTTTTTATGAAACACCAAACTTCTCTTTTAACTTTATTTGAACTGTCACATAGTCTGAGGAGCATTCAAGTCAAACTGGGACTTTTGAGTTTATATATTAAAAGAACAAATTTAAATAAATGGAAACTGCACTTATTTTTTTACATACTCCCCTACTTCATTTATACACTTATCCCAGCATTTAACTAATGCCTGGAAAGCTTTGACATAGAAAGATTTGTCAGTAATCATGAGCCATCCTAAGACAGCCTGCTTTACTTTGTGAATTATTGTTTTCACCATTCCCACAGAAAGATGTATCTCTTGTGCAATTTATTGACAGGTTATGTGTCAATTACCTAGGATCAGGTGTTCCATGCACTGAATGTTCCTAGGAATGACTGCTGTGGGCTGGGAACCACCACGGCTGGGATCGTCACTGATGGACGTGCGGCCAAAGTTGAAACATTTACACCATTCAGATTCCTTAATGTGGCTGAGCGTCTCATCACCGTACTGTGCTTGAAGTCTTCTGTAGATATCTGTGGGTTTTATGCCTTCGTTCACAGGAAACTTCATCACTACATGCTGTTCCATGCATGCACTAACACTGTTGTCTGCCATCTTGATTAATGGTCTCTGGACTGGCCCGCGAAATGTGCACTGCCTATCAGTAACAGGATATACTTGCCACTTACTACTGCATATAGTACCGCCACGCTAGCATCTCTTTTTACGCCTGTAAAATGAATAGCCATGATTTGACTCGAACACCCCTTGTATATCGCAGGTATACTGCATTTAACCACAGCTCACTGCACCACACATCACACCAGTAATGTGGTGTGAATACGGCGCATATAAAATAATTGTGGAAAAATGTGGGTCACCACAAATATTGTGAAAAAACCTCATCTGGGGTCTCGAGGCACAGCATCATCAGGACAGAACACTTAGATGTGGGTCTGTCCCTGCAAATCCGATACAGTTTGGGATTTATATGTATGTTGCAGCCTGGGCTGTCAGCTTTAGCCATGTTTTTGGTGGTTTATAACTTTTACTAATAAAATTGATTTTTTTTCTTTTTTTTATAATAAAACCGGTGTTATGCTTTAATTTTTAATATCTTGTATACTCCTCATACTTTATGTACAGCGTGTCCTACACCATTGTTGCATCAACCTGCCTCTGTGCTATCCCTGGAGTATTTTGCAGGCCTGCTCAGCTAGGTCACAGGGTTGGAGAGGATCGATAAACTGCAGCTGTTAAACGTCAAACAGCTCCATAAATCACACAGGTTACTGACACAGTTTTATAATGTAGTGACTAGCAAATTCTGAGAAGCCGTTTGGCTGCCATTTCAAGTTTTCACACGCCCTTAAATGTTCCCTGCAATGAAAAAAAAATCCATGCCTCCCTCTAATATTACATTGTAAATTCATCTGTAAACAGAAAGACTTTACATGTTAAGGAAGGCATGGTATAGCAAGATATACATCCCATCCTTCCCAGAAGAGTTCCATAGTATGTAGCATGATCCAGCACCTGGCCCTGTCTGTCAAAACTCTTCTCCCTCCAAAGATAAAATGTCACCTTAGTTACCTAACTGGTTTATGGACTCCTGAAGAAAATTCCAGTGTGAAAATAAAGAGGGGGAGGACATATTTACTTCATAATTATCATTACTAGTGACAACGAACTGGAATGGGTATGTCCATCTACACTTAATGAATTCCTTGTCCACCTGTTGCAGTTGTAAGTACATACTGGCCAGGGTTTTAAATTCAAGTCACAAGGTAAATTTGGCCCTGCTCCTGAGCCATGTTTTCTGTTAGTGGAGCCACTACTGTCCACACAATGGATCCGAGTCCTTCACTGAAAGGGCCTCCTTCAAAATTATTGTGCCGTAAGAATTAACACAGTATGTATCTACTTCATTTATTGGTACAATTTTACTCTAGAGGGGTGGCCAGGACATTTGAAACTAGTTTACCTTTTATTTTTTTGTGAAAAGTTATTCTTTAAGAGAAGGTTACTGTGAGGGATACATTTTCACTTCAATATTGCACCAACATCTAAAAAGAATAAATAATCAATATACAGTATATTATGTGCAAAAACACAATACATATACATACAAAAATCATACATAAGTTAATATGTATAAAGTGCAAATACACAATAAAAAATATAAAGTGCTGAAATGTCTTTAAATAGAAAATACAGTCAATAATGGGCAAACAGTGGCAAAAAAAAGAAAAAAAAAGAAAGAACCACATCCCATAGCAATAGTCCTTAAATTATGATATGCTCATGGACATCAATCAAAATTACAATGCATGTTGTTTCATGTGCAAAACCAGAAATAAGTAAGAATCTCTTCATGTGCAAAACAACAATTGATCTTCTTGTGACCTGAATCTTCAAATTATTGTGATATGTTTTGGTTCCAAGAGGTTAGCCTATGGCAGAGAAGATCCTCATCAATGTAAAGGTGAACTAACTCCAAATATCCTGGATACCTCACTGCACATGGTGGCTGTGATGGCCCGTGCTGCCGATGTAGTGGTTCATACATTGTATACCCCAATGTATAGTCCTGGAGTGCACATCTACCATAATGTGTGCAATGGCAAGAACACTTTGGTCAGCATGGCTATGTGACCGTGCTGACCAATGAGAAGAGTTTCTGAGGCTTTTACCGTTAAGGTGTACCAGAAGAAAGAAGAACTTGCTCAGTACGGTCATGCTAATGCTGACCAATGAGTGCCATTGCAAGTATTATGATGGATACTCACTGTGTTAGGCTGCGTATTGTGATGTATATTGTACAAACTGGTACACCCGCAGCACGGGATATCATGGCCATTATGTGCAGTAGGGTTAGGAGGGGTGGCCAGGACATTTGGAACTAGTTTACCTTTTTTTTTTTGTGAAAAAATAAAGTTACTCTTTTAGAGAATCTTACTGTGAGGGTTACAGCTCCACTTCAATATTGCACCAACATCTAAAAAAGAATAAATAATCAATATACAGTATACTATGTCCAAAAAGACAATACAAAAATACATACAAAAATCATACATAAATTAATATGTATAAAGTGCAAATACACAATAAAAAATATAAAGTGCTGAAATGTCTTTAAATAGAAAATACAGTCAATAATGGGCAAACAGTGGCAACAAAAAAAGAAACAAAAAAGAAAGAACAACATCCCACAGCAATGTAGTCCTTAAATGATGCTAGGCTCATGGACATTGTCTTGGAAATTCGCTTTAACGAATTTCTCCTTACCGTGAGTACTCGCAGTTGGATGCGCAGAAATCCCCCATAAAGCTGTGCGAATCTCGCTTACCACGACTGCAGCCAAACTACACGATTCCTGCCCATCCAAATACTTTGGTTCTGTTGAATTTGTGGGTGATTGGAGCTCCGTTACCCTAGAATGATCACACGACACTCTAAGGCTGGTTGCAATCCACATAAGGGCTGATTTTTGACCCAGCTCTCTGTTTTATTAAAAATACACACATGCCCCCCACATGAATAAAGTCAATCCCTCCCACCGAACAATACAATGGGGATTGCCTATACAGAGGATGTACATTCCAATTGGAGCATAGCCTTTGCTATTATCTATCACTGGTCCTCCCCCATGAGTCTTCTGAGGTCAGCAGACTTCCTCCCCTTCCCCCCTATGAGCCATCTGAGGTCATATTTCCTGTCCTACTAGCTTCTATTGGTATGCAAAATTCTCTGCACAAGCATCTCCCTAAAAATATCAGTCTGTACCTGGATGGGCCCGATACGATCTTTATTAAAACACATCCATCCCAGATACAGTTCAGATTAGTAATGGGTTGTAAGATATGCATAAGCCTACACGTGGAGTTCACACCGCTTGCGCATTGCGTTATGAAGCCCATGTGGTACCATGCTGCTGATATGTGGATACAGGCCCACGGTCTACTGACAGCAGCATTCGCATGGAATGCCGTGGTGGTATACACGCCGGTCTATAAGCGCAGATCTGCCATCTCATCCATTACCAAGCTGAGTACTGTAATACATACATTGTACATGGCATGGCCCAATTGCAGCCTTCAGAGCTTTAATTAAGCCACACGAGAGACATATGAATAACACGAATATATGACACATTTAAAGTTCGACCAACAATACAAAATTTCCATGACATTCCCTCCTGTTTTATCATATTCTCCTCGTGTCCCTTCTTGATCTTCTTCAGCTTGATGGGTGTAGTCTCAAACTTCAAAGAGTTCCTGTAGTTGTCCCTGAGAATAAAGCTCCACGGGGTACCTGAAACAACAAGACCCGACGCAGACTCGACGCAAACAGGCTTGATTGAAGCGATGATCCTCAAGAGCGTTGGAACCTTCACTACAGGAAGGCTCTTGCAAAAACCACAAACAGACTTGTGGTATGAATAAAGCTTGTGATCCCACGGTGGTCTGGGGAGATCCAGCAACAGATTCTCAAATTGCCCCTGCAGACGGGGCCACACAAGGCTGGTCTCGACCCAGACAGTTTTCCAAATCGCAGACACAAACCATGATGAGGCTTGAAGCTTGCTTGAAGGTCTTGGAGAATGTGGTCTTCAGAGAGATAAATTAGAGGGAAGCCAGGACGTAATCTGTAGAGAAGGTGGTTGGTTGGTGAGGTCTTCCCCCGATCAGTGGTTGGAGTGGGATCCCCGGAGCGGGCATGGAGATGTGGTCGTCTGCCCGAGCTTGGCTTACACGGTCGATGAGGCAACAGGAACATCTCACCGCGGCATATAAAAGGCAGATGAAAAAGAGAAGCATCAGGACATACACTCCCACTTCCTTCAACCAAGATCCGATGGAGAACAGGAAATCTCCCAATCCTCCCAAACCCTTGAACGGATTCCAACCCTCACTAGCTATAGCTCTAGCTTTTCCCTGTAGTTCACTAACTTTGTCCATATGGGCCTGGACCTTGTCATCGGTGTCTTCTATCCAAGTACAACAATCCTCTCCGATGAACTCACAGAACCCCCCTTTGGCGGCTAAAAGATAATCAAGGGCCATCTTCTCCTGAAGCACTAAAATTCCTATCTGCCGTTGTTCTTGGGCAATTTCTCTGACAGCCTCTACGGTCTCGTTAAACATACTATCCACGATGACAGAAAAATTGTTCAGGCGCTTCATAAGTTCTATTCCCCATCCTGTCCATGAGGGGAACCAAGCCCATGCCTGGTCGCCCTCAGAGAACAGTTCCCTGCGAACTCTCCCTGCCATCCTTACCTTCTTGTGGACCATCAACTCTTCATGGTCCATCACTACATAGGATGCGGGGACTAGCTTTATGAGGGCACACGAACCTTTCGCGTTCTGGGGAAATGTTCTATAGGCTGCCGAACCACACAGAAAATAGTATGGACCTGTCAGAGCAGAACAGGAGGAGTTCCTCGTTCGGCCTCTGGTACTGAGCAACAGTTGCACAGACTGGGGGATTGCTCCCTCAGTCTGCACATCACATCCGTCCTTCCAACACACGTGGTCTGGTCGGTCAGTGTGGTTACTCAGAAAGGAAGTCTGGTTAGTCAGATTGACAGTTATACCTCCCTCACAGGTGGTAGTCCCAACAAACTTGTTACCTGTGCCAAAGCTGATGTTAAAGCACACCTGAGGGCTGCCTAGCTGCCCAGTTACCCATAATGGACTGACGAGGGTCCTACAGGAGCTAGAGCTAATATTGGTGCTGAAACTGATGTTACCTGCTAAAAATGTGTCATTAAGTTCTACCGATAAATGTCTACGTGGGGGCTGACCAGGGGTCCCTTGCTTTTTCATGCCGACGCGGATGTCATATAGGGCATGAACAGCGGCCATTGCGGACATGTGATGACTGGGTGGGGGCTTAGAGCATACCCAACAGTTGGTTTTGTTGGCGGTTCTGGCTAAACGTAGGTGCATTTTAAATAAAAGGTTGGGGTATCTGCCATCTTTTCCTCCGTTCACACACATGTAAGACATACAAACAAAAAGAAAAAGGAAAATGACACCCCTCATTCTCTGGTGTAGCTGAGAAGCTTCTTGCAGTGGCTTGCGTGCACCCAGTTGTCTCGTCCCTCGAGCTTGAGTGAGGTAGGTGTCGTCAGCTGGACTTGGTATGGTCCGGTGAACCGTGGCTCGAGTCCGGTTCTTTGATGTTTCTTTAGGACGACCCAATCACCTGGCTCAATAGAAAGAACACCTGTTATTGTATTTGGATCGGGGAGCGATTCGCGAACCCGATGGTGTATCTTCTGCAGCTCCCGTTGCAGAGATTGCACATAACCTGTAAGCTGTGAATGCAAAGACGACAACTGTTGAGGAAAGTACAACCCTGTTTTGGGAGGTCCCCCAAACAACACCTCGTAGGGTGACAGCCCATGTGGTTGCCGAGGGGCATTCCGGATGGAATAGGGGGCAATGGGGAGACACTCAGGCCAAGGTTTTTGGGTATCGGAAGACGTTCAACCTTACCGCTACTCTCGGGGTGATATGGGGTGTGTCGCCGCTGACTCCAGTTCCACCAAAGAGATGCAGTCGTGTCCTTTGGAAGAGAGATTAGTAGTGGACAAAGAAGACGTGTTAGCAGAAGAGGTGTTAGTATTGTTAGTCGTGTTGCAAAATTCAGCACTGTCATTGCTGTCCTCCCCCCCTTCTCATCTTCCAACACAGGAAGAAGAGAAGCTGGGTTAAGAATAGTGCATCGTTTGATAGTGAGGTTAGTAGGGGTTAGGAGGGTTTTCCCCTGAGAGGGGTACCTTGCCTTGGATGTCCTGTTTTCGCAGGACCGTTCTTGCTGCACTGGTGTCGGTGAGGCAAGGGAGGGGATATTTTAATTCCTCTAGAAAAAGATGGATCTGGGCCGACACCGATTTGTCAACTTCCTATGAGAATTCATAGGAGTTACTTACCATGGTGGTCATAGGGGCGGAGGACTCATCAGGAATGAACTGCCACCGACCTTTAGGTAATTGGGGACAGCTCCTCCTCATGTGCCCCGTTTGGTGGCACTGGAAGCACCTGGGTGGGGGCCTATCCTTCCTGTGACCCAGATCCCTTGGTTTTTCGTGTGGGGTCTGGGACATAAGAACTTTGGCCTTGTCTTGTTTTCTTCTATCCATTTCCCTCTCTATTGCCGCAAGAGTGGAAAGGATAGCAGGGATAGACATCTCATTATATTCGGGTCGGGCCAGAACCAGCCTTTCCCGAATTTTAGTATCGATGCCTTCCAAAAATTTGGCCCGCAACAGAATGTGCGTCGCGGTCACCTTTACCCCTTCAGTTGGAGCATCAGGTCCAACTTCCAGATCCGCATCCAGTGCCGTCTGCTTGAGACGGCGCCAGAAGCAGGCGCTTTCCTCATTAGGACCCTGGGTGAGCTTCATCATGTCCGTAGTAGAGGTAGCACCATACATTTCTGGAAGCTTTGCCTTTAGCTGTGTACAGAACTCTTTGCCCCCTGAAGTCATCTCCTCATGCGTGGTTATAGAGCACCCTGCAATCACTGTACTGGCCACTTCCATGCCCACCTTTGCCCGTAGGATCTGTGCACAATCTGACCCGCTCATACCATAGCTGAACTGGTTTTGTCCAAACATTCGAGCAAATCCTCTCGGATTGACTCGATAGTCCGGGAGCTCAGCCAGAATAGTGCGGATCTCTGCCGGGGTGAAGGGGACATGCCAAACTACCCGTTCCCCTAAAGTCCGTTCCCCCTGTGCATTGGGAGGACCTTCAAATTGCTGCACCCTGACTGGATAGGCCTCGGTCCGGGAAGAGTGCAAGGGCTGGCCCAGCATCATCGGTGGGCTTAGATTAACCACCTCGCTTACTGCACCTTCAGGTTTGAGGTCCCTCAGATCAGGGTATAGCTGGGGGGGCAGGGGTCTGATCAGTGGTTCGTAGCGCTTTGATGCAATCCGCCCTGTTTTTTAACCGGGTGTCTATTCCCCTTGATTCACAGATAGTCTGCAAATCGGTTGTTGAGTAGGCTTCATAGTTGGAAACAGAAGGAGCTGGGGTGAAGCAGGGAGAAGGGAGAGGTAGAGGCAGAGGCTGAGGCATAGAGACAGAAGACACAGAAGGTATGTCAAGAGTGACGTCACTAACAGAAGAGACAGGTGCAGTTATACTTATCTCAGCCACTGTTGGTTGTTGGGGAACCCCAGCAGACCCTGATCCTGCCTGCCTTAGTAGAGTCAGCCCTGAAAGAGCTTCCTCCACCTCTGACACTGGATCCTCCTGTTTTATTCCCTCTGGAGGCCAGGTATACATCACCTGGTTCTTCCGGACAGACACCAGTTTATGTATGCCTTGCTTCCCTAATCGGATTGACCTGTGAAGCCATAGCTGTGCGATCTCTAGTTCTGACGCCTGCATCCGTGGTCCAAATTCAGAGATGAATTTTTCCCACCTCCATGCGTCAAATGTACCTTCCCGGGGAATTTCCCATCTGGTACCCTTCGACCATTTATTCCACCTTTTGAGGGGTTCTGTAGACTTCCCCCCCAAACTCACCTTCATCAGTTGTGCAGCTGTCCTTACCCTGAAGAGGGCTGGTTCCCCCTCTCTCTTCATGGACTGACTACTGCCCATCGTGACTAGTCACTGGTATATATCCCGCGTCCGGGTACCTGTTTACCCCCTGGAGCACTCGGTGGGATCCTACCGAGAGGCCTGATTCCACCACTTTCCCAGCACAGCGTAATTTATGTGATACTTATCGATCACCCGAAGCGCATCAAGTGGCGGTCAGACTGAGAGCACACCTCCCACTCCCACAGCGCAATTTGTGTGATCCTGACCACCCGAAGTGTTTGTGGTAACCAGGCTAAGTGTTATACTTCCCTGGACCGCCCACTCACACAGCGCAATTTATGTGGTTCTCATCACCCACTGTGTTTGGCAGGCCACACCGCACAATGATGAAAGTGGCTTTTCTCTCCCTGCACACAGTAGCTAACACAAGTCAAAACAAAAAGAGGGGTTCTTGGATGTTACTTAGGGGTCACTGGTTGGGCAGAAACCTGCTAACTGACCTTTAGGAAATTTGTGTAAAGAAAAAACTTTCCTAATACACACAGAAAAACCCTTTTTCAACCTGAAAAACTGTTAAAAAGGACAAAGTGGATCCTTATGAAAAACACGGGACGTTTCACAGTAAAACAATTACACAGAGGTAAACCGAAAAACTGCGCCAAAAGTAACCTTGTTGCTGACGCAAAAATCACTCCTATCAGCACCGCTAAACGATCCACGTTATACACGCAATCTTTACTGCAACCACCTAGAACCGTTTACACAAAAAGTCTGCTGGACGTGGAACACGCGACACAGCAGCTTAAAACAAACCCGCTTTACAATAAGGAACTACTTTTAACAGGAAAAAACACAAGAAAAACATAATCACTATACAAGAAATCTATGTGCAAAAACCCAGACTACACCGCGCTCATTAAATGTGGAACACGTGAAGGGAAAACTCGCTTAATACACTTTAAATTGGCTGGCAATACGCAAATTTAAAGCTAAAAGCAAACAAATGAAACTGTAAAAAATTTGGATTAAAAACACAATATGGGTCAAATGCATATAGGAAACTTCATGCACATTGCATAGAGATTACTGCACATTTGGTAGCCAACAAAATGGCCACCAAACAAAAGGAGTCCATGTGGTTTAGTCAAGAAAATGACCCCCCACAGAGAAACACATGGTAGACTCTAGCCTCAAAATTGCCTCTTACATAAAACAGACTTTTAGACAGAACATACACTGGACAATTACACAACAATATGAAGTACACATACAACACAATTTGGGCACAATCACAGAACGGACATAAAACACCAACATATCACACTAACATGCACATGTAACAGAAAGGACCCCCTGCTGCATGCTTGCTGGGAGCAGTAGTACCACAAAACATTGTACAGACCACATAACACAGATCTTACAACAGTTAACAATTAACCTAAGCCTTTCAGCACTGTAATAATTACCTCACGTGGAGGGGGGTAAAGCAATCACCACAGTACCTACAGCCCACAAATACTTACCTAACACTATGCAACAACTTTTACCCACTAAAACATATACCCGTTTAATTTTTGGTTGGAAGATTTTTAAACTTGACCAAATCCAGCCAACCAAAACCCCCCCCTCTGCTGCGTTCCGCAGAGACAAACCCTTGTCTTTCACCCACAAATCAAGAGTTTAGGACAAAAAACGAGGTCCTTGTTAAGCGGTATTTCTTGTTAGCTAACAGAGAGCGAAATCAGCCACACGAACACGCAAAAAGCAATCCTCTTAATGGCAGAGAGACCTGAAATGTGCCGGCATACTTTTTGCTAGTTCATGATGGCCATTCCCCCCTCGTTCTAGGTTAGCTACGCAAGAATACGCGTTAGTCTCCTACCTGGCTCGCCAAACTGTCTTGGAAATTTGCTTTAACGAATTTCTCCTTACCGTGAGTACTCGCAGTTGGATGCGCAGAAATCCCCCATAAAGCTGTGCGAATCTCGCTTACCACGACTGCAGCCAAACTACACGATTCCTGCCCATCCAAATACTTTGGTTCTGTTGAATTTGTGGGTGATTGGAGCTCCGTTACCCTAGAATGATCACACGACACTCTAAGGCTGGTTGCAATCCACATAAGGGCTGATTTTTGACCCAGCTCTCTGTTTTATTAAAAATACACACATGCCCCCCACATGAATAAAGTCAATCCCTCCCACCGAACAATACAATGGGGATTGCCTATACAGAGGATGTACATTCCAATTGGAGCATAGCCTTTGCTATTATCTATCACTGGTCCTCCCCCATGAGTCTTCTGAGGTCAGCAGACTTCCTCCCCTTCCCCCCTATGAGCCATCTGAGGTCATATTTCCTGTCCTACTAGCTTCTATTGGTATGCAAAATTCTCTGCACAAGCATCTCCCTAAAAATATCAGTCTGTACCTGGATGGGCCCGATACGATCTTTATTAAAACACATCCATCCCAGATACAGTTCAGATTAGTAATGGGTTGTAAGATATGCATAAGCCTACACGTGGAGTTCACACCGCTTGCGCATTGCGTTATGAAGCCCATGTGGTACCATGCTGCTGATATGTGGATACAGGCCCACGGTCTACTGACAGCAGCATTCGCATGGAATGCCGTGGTGGTATACACGCCGGTCTATAAGCGCAGATCTGCCATCTCATCCATTACCAAGCTGAGTACTGTAATACATACATTGTACATGGCATGGCCCAATTGCAGCCTTCAGAGCTTTAATTAAGCCACACGAGAGACATATGAATAACACGAATATATGACACATTTAAAGTTCGACCAACAATACAAAATTTCCATGACAACATCAATCAAAATTACAATGCATGTTGTTTCATGTGCAAAACCAGCAATAAGTAAGAATCTCTTCATCTGCAAAACAACAAGTGATCTAGTATTTACCACCACCGCCGACAATCAATGTCAGTCTTCAATACAACCTGCTAGTGTGTGTCCAAACCACAACTAAATGAATGGAGCACTATGACTTTAAGGGGCAGAAGTGTAATCACCATCAAGCATCAAATCCTTTCCTCTGCTCACCCCATTATTTAGCTTGAGATCCATTCTGCTCTTTTGCTGTCATCCACCCAAAGGTCCCACACTCACCACAGTATGTAACAACGTACAGTATGTAACCTCTCATAAGAAAACAAGAAAGCATATCCATAATGCAGTACCTTTTATTAGAAAGTGAATGATATGCCAGAATATACACTAAAAATCAAGAGCAATCCAAATAACTCACATAACATGCCGCTGTTCTGATCTGAAGACAGCGGCGTGACGTCTGTGCAATGTGATTTGTCCATGTTTAAAAAAAGTAGGCATTCCTCCTCCCAAAGTAGTAAAAAAACTTTGTACACTGCTTGGTTCAGGATGGGCCAAATGTATGAAAGAAAACTGCTCCATTTAGAACCAGAACATTATATTAGGAGCTAATATTAACCCTTCACACAGGCCCTTTGAGGGGTTTCTGATGCTGGGACGTGGGGCGGGGTTTAGAGTCATGTGACCACCATGATTGTCTGTCATGGCAGTCACATGATCAGAAAGGTCCCGATTGCAAGGAGAGATCAGGACCTTTCCGTGGGACGCCGACACCTGTTCTGGGAGCACGCAGGGTGCACGCTCTCAGCACATGTTTGTTTACAAATGGTACACAAATATGCGGCCACTCGGCGTCAAGGCCCAGCCACCGAGAGGCCACATATTTGCGTGCACTCGACTTGAAGAGGTTAAGAACAATAAACAAACAGAATGCACTGCCACCTAAGTGCATCCATTTAAATAAAAACAAAGGAAAGGGTTAAAATACACTCACAAGGATGAGAGTAAAGGGGCATATCATCAGTCCTTATTCGCTGGCAAGCCTTGGTGGACAGCGGGTGGATAGATGAATGAGATGTATCATTAAAACAGCTCTGCAGGATAGGTGGAATAGAGCTGGACTCTGTCAGAATGCAGATTAAGTCCGTATGACAAACTGTGTCTTCCTCTAGCAGAAAATATAGCCGCGCTGGAACGCAAGCCAGTGCTAGGACCGGAATTGGAAGTGATGTCAGGACGTATGGACCTCAAAGCGTGATGGGTGGTGTCAATACGTCCTGACGTCACTATCGATTCCAGACTATTTACTTGTTTTAGATACAAGTTATGGTTTTTCTTCCTCTATTCCTTCACCCAGTGTTTGCGCCATAAACAGTCTTTTTTTTTTTTCAGTAACGCTGTAGTTTTTTTTATTGGTAGCAATGGTGATGTAAATAAGAACGTTGTAACAGTATATCTGGCATACATAGCTGTTAAAATGATATTCTCTAACAGTAGAAAAACAGTGTAAAATGTTCATAAAATATAAACATTCTAACATGGAAAGATGTGGAAGCCATCCAAAATCATTCATCTAGATATAAGCCCGGAATGTTATTCATTGCATTTATTTTGCTTTCCTAAGCATTTATTTTTCAAACTCATGGACAAGCTCATATAAAGACCAAAATTATCTAGCTGAATTAATTTTACCAAAACAGTAATCTATCCATCCTATCAACTGCTATTTCCTGACTGCCTGTGGCTGTTGTCCAGCATAAACATTAAGACCTGCGCCTTTAAAATGTATTGATAGATAAACATACCCATGGAAAAATGCCCGCAATTAAAAGTTGACATGCAGAAACATAAAAATGCTAAGCAAACAGAGAACACTGGATACTGTGATGCTCAAAGATACATTAAGAAAGTGTTTGCTGATTTCCTGAAAAAACAAAGGAGATATTCTCACATCCTGGCCATGCAACTCTGGAGTGTTGGGTTCCATTCCCACCTAGGACTTTATCTGCCTGGAGTTTGTATGTTTCTTCTGTGTTTACATGCCTTTCTTCCAATTACCTTGAAACATATCGCAAGGTTAACTGGCTCCCACCCAAACTGGCTCAGTTGTGTGTATGACTGTGGTTAGGATATTAGACCATGAGTAATGTTAAAGCATGCTTTGATAAATGGTGTTCTCTATAAAGTGCTGTGAAAGGTAATGAAAACGCCCTCCTTCTAGACATTTCAGTATCATGAAAAACATGCAGGCTATGCACTTTGCAGGTAATTACTAAAGAGCAAATGATACACATCGTGGGGAATAATATAAGTAATTTGAATACTGATTAATGTTGAATCGAACATAAAGCAAATAATGCAAGTAGAAATACTTATATGTGAACTGTTTTACACCAAACATGTTAATGATTTCTTCAGGGCAGCAGGAATACATCAGCAGCCAAGGGGATTGGGTGAAGATTAATGCTTATAGATGAGAGCTTAGCTGATGACTTTTCAGAAACAGTCAGAATTTGCATATCAATACCATCTCTGTTTAGTCTGCTTAGTCCTATGGAGAAAGGAGGAATGGGTTTGAAGTAGCTGGTGAAGTGGACTATGAAGTTAGTGCTTTGCTTTGTTGACATGCTCAGGGACTAGAAAGGTTCACGTTTATGCATCCAGTCGCTGAGTCTCACAATATGTTCAGATTTTTACTGAAAGATAAGGGCTGTTTGCCAGCTTTTAATTTTTAACATTAGCTGTGGTTTTATCATAGATTTGCAAAATCCAGCAGTAAATCAGATGAAGGCTATGTCCTTAATTCCCCAGCTGTATACAGTAGCCAAGGCTACACATGCAAATACAGGAATATACAGTATGGAATTCTGAAAATTCCATTGAAGTAGAATTCTAAATCCGGGTCACTGGCCGCAATTGAATGGCTCTGCCTAATCTCTGTTAATCTTTCCTTTTATTCATAATGCTTGTAACATGTGATATATCTTTGCATTTTTGTATTTTAAAATGTGTTTTAACCTGTGGATGTGCAGAAGAAAATCATATCTTTAGGATGAATATCTTTTGGTAAGAGATTAACAAAAATGAGGAACTAAAGTCAAAATTCCATACAAATTCCACACAAATTTTTCAGCTTGTTGGAAAGCCTTAGAGTCCAATCCTTCTATCTTCTTGGAAATAAAAGTGTTAGTAGGGCCCTGATTCACCACCAGCAATGGTCATGTTGGCCAAGGGTGCTTCCCACCGTTCTCCTGTAACAGAAACGGAATGGGGTACCATACCCTGTAGTATGGAGGAACTCCGCCATCTTGCTTACTCACCTGCTCCTGGCTTAAGGCCCACCTCACAAAATAAACAAATATCCACACGATTAGCCTTTTTAATGTTTTAAAATGCACAATTCTTTCCAACACTATCATCTTTCACCTGACATCAGCAACACTGGACAGTGCAACATGGGGATGTGGACTGGTACTTCGAGTTTCTCACTGTAGGTCCCCTTAGATGGGTTCTCCAATGGGACCTATATTGACCCTACCCTGAAGGCTACTTCCTTGGACTGCCATCCTAAATGATAGTGTTATGTAGGCAACCTCTTCCCATTAACCTCTGCACCAAGCTCTGCCAGCTATAGATTATAAGGGACTAAGCTAGCCCCAGGGGAGGGGTTTCCCTAAAAGGGATCACAGAGCTCTGCAACAAAGTGCAGCAAGCCTGATGACCTGACTTTTCCTACTGCAGCTAAACAGTACAGCTAGGTCTTTTCCCTACCCCAGCTTGTGGCTGGACAGTGAAGGAGAAGCAGCATATTGATGAGCTGTTCTCTCTGGCTGGGTTTACACTGTAGTGCTGTAGTAAGATATGTTAGTGTGCACTTTACTGCAAAATTAAAAAATTAGCATTTTATTGTTAGTGGAACCCCATGAAACCTTGATAATGGATGGGTTTTGCAGTGTACTACAACACTTGGTAATGCAATATCATGCGTTGTGGTGCGCTGCATTTCCTAAAAAAATTACACACAGCTTTTTGAGGTATTTGGGAGTGATACATGGCCCATGCAAATGAACGGATTGCCTTTAGGGAGTAACATGAACCATAGTTAGCCTGCACAGCTCTCTACCCACCAAACTGCCCCCCCCCCCCCCCAGGATCATCGACAGGTTCTTCTCCCTGCAATATCACACCATGTCATTAATTCACAGGAAGTTGGGAATTAAAAAACCTACAAGTCCCATATGCCGGCACAGCACAGGGACTGTAGTTCCCAATACCACAAAACAATAGTGCAGCGCTGAGATAAATTAAAATATATGTATCAAAATCCTATGTGTCACCACAAACTGAAAAAATAAAACAAAGGAATCCAAATGGGAAGCCAAAAACTGTGAATTCAGCAGTTCTTCGATTATGAGGGAAATGACAGATCTGGATACCAAACGTCTTAATAATAAACCATATAGCACCTTGGTGAACAACAGAGGAAGGCTTACCAGAATCATATGACCCCCAATTAAGAGTGGTCTATCAGTGCTTGTGTAGCAACCCAAGATATCCAGCTTTCCTGAAAACTATATGTCAAATGATGGTATTGCTGCATTATATACAGTAGATCGCTGTGCTTATATACCAAGTAAGACATAATATCAGAAAAAGTAAAGATTTTTTATGTGCATAATTTACTGTTTTTGATGACCTAATATTACAACCTTTGTACTTTTTCTACTCTTTGTATCTGTACTCCCTGTTTAAAACTTAATAAACTAAGATTAAACAAAAAAAAAATGCACATTTTTCCTTTTTGCTACATTTTGCAAACAAATATAACTGAGGCTATTGACTGGAAAACTTGGCAATTAGAGGGCTGAGGCAAACCATTTCACACTGACAGAGGCACTTAAAGCGCAGCTCCACTCACCCTGTCAAAAAATAAAAGTCAGCAGCTACAAAAACTGTAGCTGTTGACTTTTAAAAAACAGCCACTTACCTGTCCCTCGGTCCCACGGTGTGTCCCCCGCAGCCTGTTTCACCGGCCATCCTGTATTCCAGGAGGCTGGCATCTTCAGTGTGGGCACCCGGCTGTGACAGCTTGCGGCTTCACAGCCGGGTACACACTGTGCATGCAGGAGTAGCGCTGCGCTTCATGAATGGTCTTGTAGTCTTCTGGGACCTGTCACGTGTCCCAAAAGACTACAGGGAGGGAGGGAGGGAAGACACCTTCTGCTTCCGATCACCTAGGCGATCTGACTGGAAGTGGGAGCGTGTACCTGTCAAATATAGGTACCCGCTCCCCCGCCCCCCAAAGGTGCCAATCCTTAATGAAGAGCAGGGGAACAGTCCTTAAAGTGGAACTTCCTTCTTGGGTGGAACTCTGCTTTAAAATGGCCTGATTTTATTTATTTATGTAAAAGCTTTATCCCAAAACAAAAATAAACTGTTCTGTAAATTCCTGAAATAATTTAGTTGAAGTTAGGCTTTAATTTGTTAGATACTTTTGCAATGTATGTCCATCAAAATCTACTAGTCCATCTAACGCTACCCTCTCCAAGTGCTGTTGTCCAAGGGTGACTACTTTGCTCCTCCATAGATGAAGGAGCCACTCTAAAACAGAAAGTGTGTTACTGGCCATATCACAAGGTGAAAGTACAGGGGGAAAAAGCCTAAAAAAAGAAAATTAATACAGCCACCACATCTCAGAATTGGAAAACTGCTACTGAATATATTTTATTTTATATTTTTGGTTTTAACACTGCTTTAAAAGAGAAGTGTGGGAAAAAAATTAAACATGCATACTCACCTAGATGGCTGCAGCATCAATCCGATGCAGCATCTGTCCCCCGCTGGCTCTAACTCCGAGAACTGGGCAATCACATGACCACTGATCGCTCAGTTCTCAGTTTTCAGTCACTGTCAGTCACTGCTCTGTGGTCTGCCCCTAAAGAGCTCACTGGAGTACAGGACTGTGGAGGGGGCAGGAGCGGCTGGCTCAGACTGTCAGTGACAAGCAGCTTTATCCTGCTGTTGGCTGAATCTGAATCACAGAAGTGCAGAACTAAGTGCACTCCAGTGACCCATAGGAGAAATATGAAAGATTTGGCCATACTTTTCCTTTAAGGCCAATTGCACTGATCCACTTAAAACAACTTTAATTTTGCCTTCCCTAGTGACTCTCCCATATGATAAAAATTTAGCTGAAGTCTCTTAATTTCCTGCAACATATTTAGAGAAACAAAATGTTTTGATTTTGTACATGGCTACTTTCCAGAAACAAGGTCTTCCTTGGCGTTTATGAGAATTATACTTGGCTACATTCTTCAGCTGGTTCTCTGAAGTTTCTCTCTAAAGTTTTGAGTGAACACATACCCCAATGACACTTGTAATATCCAAGGCTTCACTGTAAAGGAAACACTGAGGTGCATTATGCTCCATGCCTTGTTATACCAACATGTAAAACACATCATGTCATACAGAATATGGGTACTATTTATATAGCTGACCATATTACAAGAGTATCTACTGGCTGTGTAGAAGGAAAAATATTTCTGTGCATATTGTGCTTCCATTAACCATTAGGGTCCTGACACATAGATAGTTCTTTGCAGGGGCGGACTGACAACTCATGGGGCCCCCGGGCAATAGGGGATCATGGGGCCCCTGTATCTTTGCCCAAACTCGAAAAAGCCTATGAAAAAGGTACCAGGGGCATCTCATGGGGCCCCCTACTGACCCCAGGCCCTCGGGCAGTGCCAGAGTTTCCAAATGGTCAGTCCGCTCCTGGTTCTTTGGTCATGGTTTTAGTGTTACTTAGGACTCATCCCTCTTAAAGTGGAACTTTACCATAACAACTTGATAAAAAAAAATCTCACATTAATAATTATGCTACCAAAATGAGTGTGTGCTGTAAATTGCTTTCAGCACTGCCCTTGTTTCTTCTTGCCAGAGGATGCCATTTTTCTGAATACCAGAGCCCCTGAGTAGCAGTAAATCTTAAATCTGTCAGAAAAATAGAGAGCAACTGAGCATGTGCAGAGCAGAGTGAGACAATGTATTGCTGGATTTTAAACAGTATAGGCACTTATTTTTTATGTTTTACATAGCTATACATGCAAAAGGGGCCAGCCAGAAATGATCTAGCAGGATTAAAGTTCAATTACAATAGTAGCTGTGATAATAAATAGTGGCCAAAAAAATCAGTTAATGTACACAATGTATCAAAACTAGAGCAGGCAGAATAGGTAGCAGCTGTGCATGGCAACCAATTAACTTGCATCTTTGGCTTGCTTGGTTAAGCTTTGAACATGAAAGATAGACGCTGATTGGTTGCCATGCACAGTTGTTCCAGATTCTGGCTGCTCCAGTTTTTGTACATTTTCCCCTGTATCTGTCATTTTTTTTAAAAATGATTTGTACACATTGATATGGTTGGAAACATACCACCCTCCTGCATCCTCCACAGTCTGTTGATAGGGAGTTGCTTTGGAATAGGAACTGTAAGATAATTGTTATCTAGCTCAGTAAACTGTGTGCTATCTTCTATACTGATATAAAAACAGCTTGCATACCAGTCATTCATACTGGTAGCAAATTGTTGTTTATTCTTAAAAAAAAAGGCTTGGACGTATTACCGTATACATATTTATATATACTGTATAATAGAAACTTGTCATAAGCGAATTAAGCACAGGTGATACAGAGCGTAAAAATAACCCTGATATGCCGTCAATGTACCTTTGTTGCAATAGACAGAGTTAAAAAAAAACGCAGTTTAGCAGTGAAACTTTTCAGCCTTGGTGGTCTGGGTTTAGTTCCTAGCAGAAACGCTGTCTGCATGAGTTTTGTGCATTCTGTGTTTGCATCTGACTTCTTCAAATGGTCTAGTTATCTACCACATAAAACATTTTGGTAAGTTAAATAGCTTCCACCAAAATTATCTATTGTAGGTATTTATATAGCGCTGACAATTTATGCAATGTTTTATATATTGTACGTTCACATCAGTCCCTGATCTCACGAGCTTACAATCTAAGGTCCCTAGCTCACTTACATACACATACTGTACAAGGGCCAATTTAGAGAGCAGCCAAATAACCTGCTGGCATGTCTTTGAAGTGTGGGAGGAAACCAGAGTACCAGGAGGAAACCCAAACAAGCATAGGGAGGACATGCAAACTCCATGCAGAAGTGCTAACCATTAAGCTCTAAAATGTGACATTAGACTGTAAACTCTTTGGGTGGCATTGACTGATGGTAATAGCTATGTGTACTCTGTAAACTTGTGTGGAAATCTGTGGCTCTGCATAAATTAACAAAAAAGAAATAAAATGGGTTATTAAATCTAAATTACAACTTGGTTTATAAAAAAAGAGCAATCAATAACATTTGCAGTTTTATGTGTAAAAAGTCAATGAGCTGATTAGAGATGAAGATAACGTGAATGGCAGTTTTGGTCCTGAATAGTTGCTAGTCTCAAAACAAATAATGGACCCCCAAGAAGCGTTTGTTATCAGCATACTCCCACATGCCACCTAGAAATATAACAACATGGAAATGCTTCCGTCAGATGAGAGTGTTAAAGGTTGTTTTTTTCGAAGGTCAGAGATATTCAAGGTTTACTATCTCTGCTTGTCCTATTGGTAAGCCACTGTAAAGTCATTTCTGTACACCCACATAAAATCCAAATTAAAGTAATTGATACAGGTGTATAGCTTGACATTTTCTCATATGATGATAAGAAGGGCTGCCCAGTCACTAGTCACCTAGTCATGTGCAGTTGTGAGCTTATGGAGGAGGGAGGATCATAGCTGTTACTGGGCACAGTTTTGGCATCAATACTTTCAGCATTTAAGGGGGTATTGTCACCTGATGGGAGACTGAATTGACGAGGTCAGCCTTACTTGTGTCACTGACCTCGCTGATGTTGGAACAGAGGGAGTCTAGGGACCAGGGGGACAAGAGCACCAGTGGTTGTTGCTTGCAGCTCTTGCAGATGATGACCTTGGAAGGTGGATGATCCTCTGATTTGGACACCATAATAATAGACAGAGCAGGTTCTGTTGATTGCCAGACATGCAGCAGAGCAAGGTAGGTAGTGAGGACAAGAGACTAGAGCATAGTCATGGGATAGCCAGGGTCATCAACAGTCAGGCAGCGCGGTACAGAATCAGAAGGAAAAGCAAAGGTCAGGAGCAGAGCCGAAGTCTGGAACCGGTAGCAGGAGAGTAATCGAAGTCGGGTCAGGAACAAGCCGGATTGGTAATGGAGGAATCGTACAGGAACAAGCAGGACACGGGGAGAGCTGAAGACCAGTCAGCACTGAACCTGAGCAGAGGCAATCCTTAAATGGGCCATCTGGCACTAATCTTTGCCGTGTGTGTACATGTGCGTGTGCGTGATCGCGCGTTCCTGCGCACATGCGCACAACCGGCAATTCTTCTGCGGGAATTCCTATGCGCATGCGCGTTCCCGATCATCATTCTTCTTGCCGGAAATCCCTTACAGGTATGTTCTTTTATTGGCTCATTTTAGTTTTAGGAGTTTCTCACATGTAGTTTTAAAGCCTACATTTAAGTAAAAAAAAATTTTTTAATCAGCACAAGGTATGGTACTCCTGTGCACTTACCTTTTTAAGTGCTTTTTGCGTGTTTACAGGGGAAGTAGGGCCAAAGCTCTGTAGAACATCATACCACACAGAGCATCTCCACTGAAGTGGGTAAACTTGCCAAAGAATTGAGGAGAGACATTGCTTTGACTAGGGAGAAAGCAGATCATCTGGAAGCTAAATTTGATGATCTTGTCCAGTATGTCCATGTATTGGAAGAAGACAATCTCTCTCTGAAGCATAATGTCTCCCACTTACAACTCCAACAAGAAGATCTGGAGAACAGAGAGCGGCAACAGACTCTCTGCATTAGGGTGTCCCATAACTAGTGGGTGACTCAGGGCTACATTCCTACTTAATGGGCTTATTTACTACCTTCGCCCTATATAACCTTGATAGAGACTGGCACCTGGATCACGCACACAGATCCTTGGGCCCTAAACCACCAGCAGAAGAGAGACTGAGAGATATTAGAGTCAGCTTCCATTATTACAACAGCAACAAGAAGGTACTTTTGGCTAACACCTGCAAAAAAATTGGTGACTGATTATAAAGGTGAGAAGATACATATCTACAGTGACCGCTCTCCTATAAACCCAACTTCAGGAACATGGCAAACAATACTGCCAGAGCTCCTCTCTCAGCTAATCCTTACAAAAAATAGTTTTCAGTATAGTATTTGTGATCTTCAGGAAAGGGAAGCATTCCTCCACAACTTGGGTCTGCCACTGTTACCAGATGAAGTTTTGATTGTTCAACTGCACAGGCCCAATTTAACTGCAACTCCAAGCAAAATAAAAATAACCTAAGGCCAAGAGACATCTCCCAGTACCTTAATGCACCTCACCACCCAAGCAACCTACTTGAAACTGTATGGTGAGACATACCCATAATTCCTATCGTTTTTGATATGTGGTTATTCAAACCATATTACCAGATCCATTTCTGCATACCTTTATGTTCCTGTGAGGACTTTATTAGATATGATTTTTGGTGTTTAACTTTCTGAGTCTGTTATCTCCATGTACCCCCACTTTCACCATGGTTCTCTCCATGGTATCCTGAGTTCTGTGAACTTTTTAAATTTATTTTATATGTTTTTTGGGTCTCTACTAGGCCATGGTCCTATTTACAGTTACCTGTCCTCCTTTCATGATTCTCAATCTTTTGGAGTCATTATCTCCATGCTCTCCCACTTTTGCCATGGTTCTCTTCATAG
This sequence comes from Staurois parvus, assembly GCF_062004578.1. Taxonomy (NCBI): domain Eukaryota; kingdom Metazoa; phylum Chordata; class Amphibia; order Anura; family Ranidae; genus Staurois; species Staurois parvus. Next base: position 6,781,202 of record NW_028318510.1, read on the forward strand.
TATCCTGAGTTCTGTGAACGTCTCAGGTTTTTTAAACTTATTTTATTTTTTTTTTTTGGGTCTCTACTAGGCCATGATCCTATTGACAGTTATCCGTTCTCCTTTCATGATTCTCAGTTGCTCTTGTTTATATTTTTCATAATGCATTTCTTCACGCTATGGGTTTTTTACTCTCTGGAAATTACTAGCTATACATAATTGTAATTCCTATGCCTTTGAAAGCAATCTCATGTAATGTTAAAGGCTTACATTCCATCATAAAGAGATGGCTAGGAATTTAAAGATTCTAGAGCTGATGTAATCATGATTCAAGAAACGCATTTCTGCGGGGAAGGTTCTTTCAAGATTGCTTAGAAACATTTTTCATTATCCTATATATCATCAGATCCCTCTGGAAAAGCAGGGGTTGCTATTTTGATTAAAAACACTTGCCCTTTAACAGTACTCTCCTCCAAATTGGACCCACAGGGATGATATACAGTATATTGTTGGACTGCAGATTTGCAGGTACCCTTCTCAGTTCGTTGAATGTGTATGTCCCTAATGTAGGCCAAATTCAATTTCCTCATCAAACATTAGATAAACTTCTTCCATTCTCTAGAACACGAGTAGGCAACCTTTGAGAAGTGGAGATCTACCTGAACAACATGAAAGAGATCAAAGATCACCAAGGTTCAGCGCCATTTAAAAAAATAAATAACTAGCAAGGCCTAACTAAATAGCAAGGGAAATGTAGAAAAATATAATAAAACAAATGACACTGTAAAAATACAAACTTAGCCTTAGTCAGTAGGGCAGAGGTTGGTATCAGTCAGTAGAGCAGTGGATGGTGTCAGTAGAGCAGTGGACAGTGTCAGTAGGGCAGAGGTTGGTGTCAGTAGGGCACTGGATGGTGTCAGTAGTTTTTATTTTTAAATTGTTAATGTTTTTCACAATTTTTTTAGGAGCCCTGTTGAAAGGTGAGAACTTGGGGGAAGGGCCAGGCAGCAGAAAAAAGGAGGAACAAGGATGAGAGGGGCAGCAGGGGAGGTGTTTACTAGAACTGATCCCCTGGATTTTCCTCTTGTAGCAGCTGTACGCTGGTGGGAGGGCAAGGAGGAGATGCTAGCTTTCAGCTGATCCAGGTGGACAATAAAGGGGATCATTGGAAGGCAGGTATTTTAAAAATCTGAACTCCCAGCAAGTGGCTGGGGATTGGGATTTTTCTGCCCCCCAGCTACCCTGGTGCCCTAAGACATTGCTGGGGGGGTGATGCGAAGGGTGGTAGAGGACACTGCTATGGGTGTGGCCATGCCCATAGCAGTGTACTCTGCATATCACCTCCCCCCTCCCAGTAGTGTCCTCTGCCCCCTCTTTCCCCATAGCAGTGACTTCTGGCCCCCTTCATCTCCCCCAGAAATGTCTTCTGCCCCCCTTTCCCCCAGCCTCCCCTGCTGCTGCTGACATTCTCAGTGCACAGCGGATAGCAGAAGACAGCAGGGCTCAGGACGGAAAGTGGGAGGAGGAGCTGGCCAAATTAACTTTTCATATTAACAAGCTGGTAATTGGTTGCTAGGACCAACCTATCATCTGCAGGTTAATATGAAAGGGGGGACCAGCAACAAAAAGGCGGGGTTTGGAAGCGCAGGTACCTGTTTGCGGCCTGTCACCTGCCCACAGTCGATAGGTAGACTGCGACTGAAGGGTTGCCGACCCCCGCTCTACACCATATACTATTGTGTAGTAGAGACTTCAACTTAATTATGTCTCCCCATAGGGATAGACAGATACTGTCGGGGGGCATTAATCAACTAAGTAAACTCACCCAGTGCTTCCACACACTTATTAGAACATCATCTTTTTGGAGGATTAAACATCCTCTCCACAAACAGTTCCCCTTTTATTCACCAGCACATGAAGTCTATTCTAGGTTAGCTGACTTTTTCATTTCAGCCCCGCTGCTCAAACTTACAGCCAACTCTGATATCTGTTCTATCACGGGGTTAGACCATGCCTCCATAGTCCTAGATCTAGTCATTTCCAATAATACGCCTAGGATATGCCACTGATGTTCAGGAGCGTTTAGTAGCAGCTGTGGTGGAATTGTTCCCCTTGAATGGTGGCACGGCATCTAAAGCATCTGCTTTGTAGGAAGCACACAAAGTATTTTTACGAGGCCAATGCATCTCTGCAGGTAGGTGGCTGAAATGAGATGTTAAGCATCATAAACGTAAGCTTTTGCAGCAATTACAAAAGGCAGACTCTCAGCTGATTGCCTCACCCACTGTAGCTCGTCTTCGCATTGTTACCTCTTTACGTAACCAAATCAAGGCAATAAAAATTCTACAAATGTTCACATAAGTCTCACAGAATGCTCATGATTAAACTTAAAGCTAGACTTGCTCAATCCATCCCTGAATGTCTGTTTCAATCAAACAGTACTACATATTGACCACAGTGAATAGCTAAAATTTTGGTGCTTATTACTGTGTAAGAGGAGCTTCGTGGTTGACTGTATTTGGCACCAAGTCCCCACTCCCGCTAATGTCTTTCCAAAATCTTCCATGATTTTGTGACCTGCTACTTGCCAGAGGCCTCCACATTCCTGGCCATTGACCTTAATATTTCAAAGGCAGGAATGTACTCATATGAAAGTAGTTTTGCTGCACTTTACTTGTATTTGGGGAATGGCAAAACAGTCACATCACAAGGACATACATTCCAGAGTCACTTGACATAGTCAATCACATTTAGTGGATGGTCTGCAGTAGTCACAAGTGAAAGCATATGCAGCACCTCAGCAGCAACCTCCCTTATAGTGTCTCCTCTGCCCAGGGTCATTAGTACTCACAGAAATGTGCTCTCCGTAGTCACCTCCTGGCTAGGTACATCTCTCCTGGGACCACGCAAGGAAGCAGCCTCACACATGGAATGCTTGGCCTGGCCTAAAAAGCCTTTTGCAATCCACCCTAGCCCCCACCTCCATAAGGGACAGAAAGACTACAGCCAGCTCCTCGAGAGACAGACCTACTCCTGAGCCTACAAGTGCTGGTTACGTCCATATAGGTGTCAGGTGTTTAGCTCCCATGCCCCAAGTGTGTGTGTACTTCTCCCTACCTGAAATATATGGGTGTTGACTCCCCCTAACACTGCAGAAGGGCTCTACCTGTAAAGCACCTAGTCCCTGAACACACTGTCTTCTGTAATCAGACACCATTATACCACATAGCTACCCAGTGGCCAAGTAGGTAACTGTACTTGTCTACAACCGTAAACTATACAACTGCTTATACACAGATGTCAATCCCCCCCCCCCTTCAGTCAGAGGCGTTTGATAGATTCATGTCCCCCCTTAGTTTGCTTACATTATCGCCTGCTGTCATAAAGTGATAATAAAGTCTTGATTTAAAAAACAATTTAACAAACATGTCATACTCACCTGCTATGTGAAGTGGGTTAATACAGAGCAACCCCGATCCTTCTCTTCCGGGTCCCCTGCCTGCACTCCTGGCTCCTTCCTCCTGCTGAGTGCCCCACATAGCAAGCAGCTTGCTATGGGGGCACCCAAGCAGGAGCACTCCCAAGCTGCGGCTCTGCATGTCGATTCCCACACAGAGCCGCAGATCGGCCAGCCCCCTCCCTCTTCCTAATTGGCTCACTGGCTGTGATTGACAGCAGCGGGAGCCAATGGCTCCTGTTGCTGCCTCAGCCAATCAGGGTTGAGAGTCCCCCGGAGAACCAAGGCTCTCGTGAACATTATGGATCGAGAGGGGGCTCAGGTAAGTAGGGGAGGCTGGGGGGACTGCTACACACAGAAGGTTTTTTTACCTTCATGCAAAAAAACCTTTGAGCCTTTATAACCACTTTAACCTCTTTAAATGCAGAAATTACTTAAGAAGAGCCCATGCCTGTTATTAATGCTCTCTACATACAGTAAGTCTCCTGGACCAGACAGTCTATCCTATGCTCACTATAAGTACTTCCTTCCCATCTTTTAGACTTATAACAATCTTTACTCGGGGAGAAATACCACACTTCCAACTTTTACACCCCTTTATTACAGTTATACCACTGCCTCCCCAACAAATTATAGACCCATAGCATTGCTTAAAGCAGAACTACACTGCATCTGAGCACCACAAAGCAAAAATGCTATTTAAAGCGGAACTTTAAACATGGAATATTTCTAATACCTATCCAGCTACCATTAGTAAATAAATAGTATATCATATTTGCTTGTTTTAACCTTTTTTTGCATTCTTTCATTTCCTTCCTGGTTTTCATGCCTAGGTAAATGATGTCATACATCGCAGGAATATTCATGAGGGTAGGGAGGGTTCTCAGCCAACGCCTAAGCTAAGGACAGATAGATTCCAGGAAGTAACTGCTACATGAATCATCTGCCCTTACACAAGATGGCCACTACCAGAAAAGCTGGGGGGGGGGGGCATTTTTCTAAATTTCTCAGCAAAATAAAGCATGAAGAGGAGTTTGTTTTGAATATTAATAATTAATTATATAGCACGTTTGGTTTGTGGTACTCAGATGCAGTTCAGTTTCACGTTAATTCAGCGGGTGAAGGCTTGTTGGGATTTGGTTTTGAGTAATACTCAAACCAAACTAACCTATTCATGTCTTAATGCTGTATCTTGCTGAGAAATCAGTTTGAGAAACATCCCTTAGCATTTCTGGCCATGGCCATCTCGAGTAAGGCCAGATGATTCATGTAGATGTTATTTCCTGAAATCCATCTGCCCTTAGTTCAGGCATACAGGGAGGAGGGTGTGCTTAGCTGAGAAACCCCCTCCTTTCCTCCTGAAGATTTCTGGGATGTAGGACATAATTTTCCTAGGCCTGAAAACCAGGAAGTAACTAAAGAAATGAAAAGACTTATACAAAAGTATAATGTAGATTCCTATCTATTTACTAAAACTAGTAGAATAAAGATTAAATATAATTAATGTTGACTGAGAGAGTGAAATTCTGCTTTAACCACCTTCCGCCCGCCCTATAGTACAATGACGGGCAAAAGGTGGTTCTCTCATTCTGATAGGACGTCATATGACGTCCTACCATTCTCACTGCGCATGCGTGGCTCAGGGAGCGCGCAGCTGACACGCTGACAGTTCGAGAGGAGAGGAGAGCCGGTAATCGGCTTTCCGTGGAGGGGACATGTACACTGATCATCAGGGCACTGATGATCAGTGTGCTCTGATGATCAGTATGGCCCCAGAAGTGCCACCTGTCAGTGCTTATCAGTGCCCATCAGTGCCATGTGCCAGTGCCCATCAGTGCCACATCAATGCCACATATCAGTGCATACCAGTGCACATCAATGCCACATATCAGTGCCCATCTGAGCTGCCTTTCAATGTCACATATCAATGCCAGTCAGTGCCACCTATCAATGCCAATCAGTGCTGCCAATCAGTGCCACCTATCAGTGCCAGTCAGTGTCGCCTATCAGTGCCAGTCAGTGCCGCCTATCAGTGCCAGTCGGTGTCGCCTAACAGTGCCAGTCAGTGCCGCCTAACAGTGCCAGTCAGTGCCGCCTAATAGTGCCAGTCAGTGCCGCCTAACAGTGCCAGTCAGTGCCGCCTATCAGTGTCATGTATCAGTGCTGCCTTTCAGTGCCCATCAGTGATGCCTGTCAATGCACATCAGTGCAACCTACCAGTGCCTCCTCATCAGTGCCCATCATTGCCACCTATTAGTGTCCATCAGTGCAGCCTATCAGTGCCCATCACTGCAGCCTCATTAGCGCACATCAGTGAAGGAGAAAAATCACTTATTTACAAAATTGTATAACAAAAACTAAGAAAAAAACATTTTTTTTTCAAATCTTTCAGTGGTTTTTGGTTTGTTTAAGAAAAAATAAAAATCTCAGAGGTGATTAAATACCACCAAAAGAAAGCTCTGTCTGTCTCAAAAAAATGATAAAAATGTCATATGGGTACAATGTTGCATGACCGCGCAATTGTCATTCAAAGTGTGACAGCGCTGAAAGCTGGAAATTGGCCTGGGCAGGAAGGGGGTATAAGTGCCCTGTAGGCTAGTGGTTAATAGGCAAGTTGGGGATAGTACCAGGCAAACTATCAACTTCAAGTTGAAGTGGTAAACAAAGCTAATACCCTTGCTTTGCTGCTTAAGCAGGCCATAAATGGGGTGAATTCCGAATGATTTTTCGATTGAAAATTGAAAACGTTGTTCATTCTGTAATACAATGGTGCCACCAATGATTTCGAAAATCAGTTGTTTTTCACGAATATTCCAACATGCCCAATAAACGAAATGGGGAGGAACCACGAAAATCGGCCAGTGCCATTGCCCCACTAACAGCGAAAATTGGTCAATTATTCTTAGGTCCGATATTCGAATTAAAAATCGGTAGGAAATCGACCCATGTATGGCCGGCCTAAGTCTAGACGCTCAAGAAGTATTTGATAAGTTAGGGAGGCCATACATGTTCTCTACATTACAATACCTAGGTATCAAGGCTTGCTTTTCAAAACAATACAAGGCTTCTTTTCCTCTCCCTAGTACCAGGTTAAAATTCCTTATGCTATTTCTGATTCCTACCCCATGTATAACGGCATGGATCAGGGGTGTTTTTGATCTCCTCTAATGTTAATACTATGTCTGGCGCCACTTGCAGAAGCAATAAACTCAGACATGAACATACATGGAATCAAGGTGAGACATAGGGAATATAAGTCATCTCTGTTTGCAGACAACATCTTGTTGACAGTTATTGACCCCTATGTTACGTTACCTAATTTGCACCATATCTTAGATTCATTTAGCAAGCTAACACCTAGCGGCTAAAAAAAGGATACCCTGAAATGACTTCATCAGACATGGGATAACTGGGAATGCTCTCCATATAGTCTCTTACCCACTGACCTTATGCTCTTTCTGCTAAACTGATGAATTTGCATCTTTTCTCAAATGTCTTACCCTTTCTTTGTGATTTGCTACCAGAATTGCATTCTGTTCTTTCTCAAAAGAACATTTGTATCATAAAAAAATAAAATTAAATAAAATATAATTTATAGAAAATTATCCAGGTACAAAAATATAGGTTTGGGTACCTGGATAATTTTCTATAAATTTTATTATTTTGTTTTTATGATACAAATGTATATTGTATGCTCAGATGGAATGTTTCACATGATTCCACCTTTGCTTTATTGTCATGCTACCTTTATTGTGTACATTTTCATTGTTTATCGTACTTGTATTACATTTTTGCAATGTTAGTTTCTTTAAAAATTAATAAAAATACAATTAAGGAAAAAAATATGTTTTCAAGAAACAACTATTATTATTTTACAGGATTTATATAGCACCAACAGTTTGCTCAGCACTTTACAAAGTAACGGGAGACAATACAGCAACAATAGAGTTCAATACAAGAGGGTTAGGAGGGCCCTGCTCCTTGGAGCTTACAATCTAGGAGAGGTGGAATAACTAGAAAGGTAAATAAAAAATTGCTTTGCAGAACAGGGTTTTTTTTCTTAGTGATTTCATAAATTACAAGCTTAGGAAAAAAACAGTTCTTCTGATAAAGTTTGTGTACTGAAAAGGTAGAGGTACTTCCCTTCAACCTGTTAAAAAGTAATCATTATACCATCATTATCCAGGTTTTACAGAAGAAATAAACTAGAACAAAATGAAGCCTTCTGCTCTACTAATCACTTTTATAGGATATCCAGTCATCGGTGCAACATGTTTTTATGCAAAACCTAAATCCAGAGTGTCATCTTGAATGTAAATTTCTGGTCATGAGGCTGTTTTGTAATATGAGGAAAGGGTATATAAAAAGGTAAGCCTACCTAGTTGTCTTTTTTCATGCCCATTCTAATTCCCAGTAAATTCTTATTCTTGATTATTTAGATCAGTAGTTCCACCAGACCCTGGCTCACTACTGGGTTGTGGTATCTCCCATTTGGGCCTGCAGCCACCTGCATATCCCCTAAACTCCCACAGTGCCTCCCAGCTCCCATCCTCAGCCCCCTGGTGCCCTCAGCCTCCCACATTGTCTCTCAGAACTCTGCAGTGCCCCCTAAGTTGCTGCAGATCCTTTAGTCTTCCATAGTGTCCCCAACCTGCCTTGAAGTACACAGTCTACCACAGTGCCTTTGAAAAGTCCCCAGCCTCCTGAAGAGATCCACAGCCCACTCCAGAGACCCCAGCCCCTTCCACAATCTCCTACAGTGCCAACAAGTCTGCTGCATTGCCCCCAAACCCCCCTCAGAACACCATCCCCCACAGTGACACCCAGCCACATACAGAACCTTCAAGAATTTCAATACATATTTTGCGTACTTGCCAACTGTCCTGGATTTGCTGGGACAGTCCTACCTTTAAGTCAGCTGTCCCATGACTGCTTTGTCTTGGGCTGTGTCCCGAGAGCCCAGCCACAGCTTCAGTGAGCATGTCTGTCACTGTGGCTAAATATGCACTGGGGCACCAATCAGAATAACATGGGGGCCTGGTGGGGGGCTGTTTTAGCTCTCCCCTGTCCTCTGAGTTAGGGTTGGAAATCTCCCCAGGCAGTCAGAGTTGGTGGGTGGAGTTAGGGGTGTGGATGCCTCTTTCACTCCTCCCACAGGTGGCTGCCTCATTCTGGATTATCCCACGGCTGAAGCTGTACAGTAAGTGACTGAGCACCCTGCCACTAGCCTACATTCTGCCTGACACTACATACTGTTCATTGCCCTGTCGCTACATACAGCTAACTGGCTGCTCTACCATTACATACTAGTCTCTGAATGCCCTGCCACTATATACTATTCACTGGCCATCATTACATACTGCTCACTGACTGCACTGCCACTTCATATTGCCCAGTTCACTTACGGCCCTGCCACTACATACTGCTCACTGGCATTCCTTCCACAACATATTGTTTACTGCCCTATCACTACATACAGCTCAATGACTGCCCTGGCACTACACACTGATCACTGACCACCCTGGCACTACATACTGCCCACTGATCACCCTGTCACTACATACTGCCCACTGATCACCCTGTCACTACATACTGCCCACTGATCACCCTGCCGCTACAGTACATAATGTTAACTGATGCCTACCACTGCATACTGTCCTTGCCTGCCACTATATACCGCTTACTGACCACCCTACAACTACAAACTACTTTCTGCTTTGCCATTAACACTGCTCACTGAACACCCCACCGCTACATACTGCTAAATGACTGCCCTGCTACTACATACTGCCCTAGCCTGCCACTATTTACTGCTCAGTGACTACCCTGTCACTTCATACTGCTCACTGACTGCCCTGTCACTACATACTTGGAATGAAAGCCCCAATACTGTATAAATCAGAAAAGAATACTTAGAACAAAAGAACAATAAATTATACTACAACCTTTACTCAGATTACAATCAAAAGGTACAAGAGTTGTATACACTCACCAGACACTTTATTAGGCACACCTTGATGTGCCAAGAAAATATCCCCCATACCATTACACCACCACCACCAGCCTGAACCATTGATACAAGGCAGGATGATTCCATGCTTCCATATTGTTTACATCAAATTCTGACCCTGCCATCTGAATGTCACAGCAACCAGTCTGCCCATTCTCCTCTGACATTAACAAGGCATTTTTTTGTCCACACAACTGACGCTCACTGGATATTTTCTCTTTTTCCGACCATTCTCTTTAAATCCTAGAAATGGTTGTGTGTGAAAATCCCAGTAGATCACCAGTTTTTTAAATAATCAGACCAGCCCATCTGGCACCAACAACCATGTCACGTTCAAAGTCATCTAAATCCCCCTTTCTTCACCATTCTGATGCTCAGTTTGAACTTCAGCAAATTGTCTTTACCACGTCTAGATGCCTAAATGCATTGAGTTGCTGCCATGTGATTGGCTGATTAGCAATTTGTGTTTCCAAGCAATTGAACAGATGTACCTAATAAAGTGGCCAGTGAGTGTACTTGTTTCTAGTGTGTTTGAGGAAACGGAGCATTGAAAACCTTTCTTCTCTTTATAACAGTTCTATACATAAGAAACTCCCACACAACATGTACACACATAAATGGACAAGGGTGTGTTTAGGTGACAACTTGCAGCTATGGCAATATCATTTCAGGAAGAAGTCAGCAGACACCCTAGTGCCATGTGTAAGGTCTAAGGGAATATCTCATTTAAAGTAGAGTTCAAGCCTAACACTAACTAAAAATGTTCCCTCTCTCTTCCTCCTACCTATCCTGCCTACCCTGTATAAAAAGATCTGCTCCAGTGCAGCAGCTGCAGGGGAGAGGAGGGAGTGCAGACAACAGCTGGGCCAAGGGAGTCTATGAGTGATGTCACAGCTCCTGAAATTCCCAGCTGTTGTCAAGCACCCAGTGACACAGGGGAGCCGGAGCTGCAGGATCACATGACCAGACTAAAAAGAGATAAGTTCGAAGATCTTTTTACACAGGGTAGGTAGGAGGAGGAGGAAGAGAACTTTTTTTAAAAATATCAGTCCATCATGAATGCTGCTGCCAGACTCATCCACCTCACTAATCTTTCCATATCTGCCACCCCTCTCTGCCAATCCCTCCACTGGCTTCCCATTGCCCAAAGGATAAAATTCAAAACATTAACAATAACATATAAAGCCATTTATAACTCTGCCCCAAATGACATCACCAATCTTGTCTCCAAGTATCACCCAAACCGTACTTTCTGCTCCTCCCACGAACTCCTGCTCTCTAGCTCCCTTGTTTCCTCCTCCCATGCTTGTCTCCAGGACTTCTCCAGAGCTTCCCCCATCCTCTGGAACTCTCTATCCCAATTTATCAGACTATCGCCTACTCTGCTTACTTTTAGGCGATCTCTGAAAACCTCTCTCTTCAGGGAAGCCAATCCTGCCCTCAGCTAATAATGGAATCTTCTACTCCTCCTACCAGTCCTTCCCCCACAGTTATTACCTTTTGTACCACTAGCCCCTCCCTCTTAGATTGTAAGCTCCAAGGAGCAGGGCCCTCCTAACCCTCTTGTATTGAACTGTATTGTTGCTGTATTGTCTCCCGTTATATTGTAAAGCGCTGAGCAAAGTGTTGGCGCTATATAAATCCTGTATTTTAATAATAATAAGAGTTCAGTCTATCCTGAACTCTGCAGCCAGACTCATCCACCTTACCAGCCACTTCGTGTCCGCCACCCCCCTCTGTCATTCCCTCTACTGGCTTCTGATTGCCCAACGCATAAAATTCAAATTACTAACATTGACGTACAAAGCTATTCATAATACTGCCCCAAACTACATCACCGATCTGTTATCCAAATACCACCCAAAACGTACTCTCCGCTCCTCACAAGACCTCCTAATCTCTAGTTCCCTGGTCTCCTCCTCCCATGCCCGTCTCCAGGACTTCTCCAGGGCTTCCCCCATTCTCTGGAACTCCCTACCCCAATCCATCAGACTGTCACCTACTCTCCTCACCTTTAGGCGCACTCTGAAAACCTATCTCTTCAGGGAAGCCTACCCCACTCTCAGATAATTACTGAACTCCTCCGCTCTTCCTACCACTCCATCCCCCACAGCTATTTCCTCCTGTACCACTATCCCCTCCCTCCTAGATTGTAAGCTCCAAGGAGCAGGGCCCTCAAACCCCTCGTGTATTGAATCGTATTGTTACTGTACTGTCTCATGTACTATCTCCCATTATAATGTACAGCGCTGAGCAAACTGTTGACGCTATATTAATCCTGTATAATAATAATAAATATATATATATATATATATATATATATATACACACACATATTCCTAAATTGTGCGCTCCAAGGAGCAGGGCCCTCAAATCCCTCTTGTGTTGAACTGTATTGTTGTTGTATTGTCTCCCGTTATATTGTAAAGCGCTAAGCAAACTGTTGGCGCTATATAAATCCTGTATAATAATAATAATTATAATAATATATATATATATACACACACACACACTGCATGTTGAAATGCATTTTTTATATATTACAAAACATATGAAAAATACTTTTTTAAATATATTCTTCAGATTATTTTTAACATAATAAAAAGTACTTTTAATATATAGTTCTACATATATTTGTAGATGCATGCCAAAAACTTGTATTTTTAACCATTTGACGCCTGGCCTATGGCCGAATGGCGTCCGCAAAAATGGATTAGCTTTCCGGGAGGCTGCCATATGGTGTCCTCCCGCACATGTGCAGTTCGCGCGCTTGCAGAGCCGCGCAGCGGTGCGATCTGTCACCGGCCGTGTACCTCGGACACGGCCAATGACAGATCTGAGTACCGGCCCCGTTGCCGGTACCATGTGACCTGCTGTGACCAATCACAGCAGGTCACATGACAGTTGTATACAATGGATAGCTTCATTCATGCCATCCATTGTATACTAGTGTCTAGCTGTGAATGGTCACAGCTAATCAGATGCACATTCCATGTGATTAGCTGTGGCCAAATCACAGCTAAGCACAAAAAAAAAAAAAAAAAACCCTGAATGAATCGATGTCATTCAGGTAAATACTTGCTTATAGCAAAGTAATTCTTTGCTATAAGCAAATTGTGTAAAAAAATAAAATAAAAAATACTGATCACTTCCCCAAAGTAGTACAATGTTACTATGGTAACATTGTACTACTTTGGACATAGTGCAATATGAAAACAAATCTTAAAAAAAAGAAAAAAAATGTAATAAAAAATTTTAAATAAAAAAAAATATATATTTATATATATAAATATATATATATATATATTTTTTTTTTCACACTGTCACCAGTCAGTGTCCCTGATCACCGCCATGCCAGTTATATGATGACGCTGTACTGCACTGGTGACAGTATGTAAAAAAAAAATAGTGAAAATAATTTTTTTTATTTTTTCATTTTCTGAAAAATTATGACAAAAAAAATATAACTTCAAAAAACTCGCCATGCCTCTTATGAAGTACGTCGATCTGTCTACTTTGCAAAAAGTGGTCATTTGGGGGATATCTGTACTATTCTGACATTCTTGGACCTCAAGAAATTAGATTGGCTGTCAGTACTTCAAGATTGATCAATATTCAGATCTATACCATAGTTTGTGAACTCTATAACTTTCCTACAAACTAAAAAATACATCCTAATTTGGGTTATTTTCACCAAAGACATGTAGTAGAATACATCTCGGCCTAAATTTATGAAGAACAATTATTTATTTGCAAACTTTTATAACAGAAACAAAGAAAAACGTGGGTTTTTTTCAAAATTTTCGATCTTTTTTGTTAATTTAGCAAAAAATAAAAACCCCAGCGATGATTAAATACCACCAAAAGAAAGCTCTATTCGTATGAAGAAAATTATAAAATTTTAGTTTGGGTACAATGTTGTAGGACTGCGCAATTGTCATTCAAAGTGTGAGAGCGCTGAAACCTGAAAAATGGCCTGGGCAGGAAGGTGTAAAATTGCACGGTATTGAATTGGTTAAAGACATACAGCATATTTGAAAATGTATTTTTAAAAATATTTTTCATATATTTTGTAATAAAAACTCATTTCAACATACAGTATATATATATATATATATACACATACTGAAATATATTGAATATGGCCAAAATTTCAAATATCGTGCAAAAGTTAATTTATTTCAGTAATGCAACTTAAAAGGTGAAACTAATATATGAGATAGACTCATTACATGCAAAGCAAGATAGTTCAAGCTGTGATTTGTCATAATTGTGATGATTATGGCTTACAGCTCATGAAAACCCCAAATCCACAATCTCAGAAAATTAGAATATTGTGAAAAGGTGCAATATTCTCGGCTCAAAGTGTCCCACTCTAATCAGCTAATTAAGCCATAACACCTGCAAAGGGTTCCTGAGCCTTTAAATGGTCTCTCAGTCTGGTTCAGTAGGAATCACAATCATGGGAAAGACTGCTGACCTGACAGTTGTGCAGAAAACCATCATTGACACCCTCCATAAGGAGGGAAAGCCTCAAAAGGTAATTGCAAAAGAAGTTGGATGTTCTCAAAGTGCTGTATCAAAGCACATTAATAGAAAGTTATGTGGAAGGGAAAAGTGTGGAAGAAAAAGGTGCACAAGCAGCAGGGATGACCGCAGCCTGGAGAGGATTGTCAGGAAAAGGCCATTCAAATGTGTTGGGGACTTTTACAAGGAGTGGACTGAGGCTGGAGTCAATGCATCAAGAGCCACAACACACAGACGGATCCTAGACATGGGCTTCAAATGTTGTATTCCTCTCCTGAACAACAAACAACGTCAGAAGCCTCTTACCTGGGCTAAAGAAAAACAGACCTGGTCTGTTGCTCAGTGGTCCAAAGTCCTCTTTTCTGATGAGAGAAATGTTTGCATCTCATTTGGAAACCAAGGATCCAGAGTATGAAGGAAGAATGGAGAGGCACACACTGCAAGATGCTTGAAGTCCACTGTGAAGTTTCCACAGTCTGTGTTGATTTGGGGAGCCATTTCATCTGCTGGTGTTGGTCCACTATGCTTCATTAAGTCCAGGGTCAATGCAGCCGTCTACCAGGAGATTTTGGAGCACTTCATGCTTCCTTCCGCAGACAAGCTTTATGGGGATGCTGACTTCATTTTGCAGCAGGACTTGGCACCTGCCCACATTGCCAAAAGCACCAAAACCTGGTTCAATGACCGTGGGATTACTGTGCTTGATTGATCAGCAAACTCGCCTGACCTGAACCCCATAGAGAATCTATGGGGCATTGCCAAGAGAAAGATGAGAGACATGAGACCGAACAATGCAGAAGAGCTGAAGGCCGCTATTGAAGCATCCTGGTCTTCCATAACACCTCAGCAGTGCCACAGGCTGATAGCTTCCATACCACGCTGCATTGAGGCAGTAATTGCTGCAAAAGGGGCCCAAACCAAATACTGAGTACATATGCATGCTTGTACTTTTCAGAGGTCCGATATTGTTCTATGTACAATCCTTGTTTTATTGATTGCATGTAATATTCTAATTTTCTGAGATTGTGGATTTGGGGTTTTCATGAGCTGTAAGCCATAATCATCACAATTATGACAAATCACGGCTTGAACTATCTTGTTTTGCTTGTAATGAGTCTATCTCATATATTAGTTTCACCTTTTAAGTTGCATTACTGAAATAAATGAACTTTTGCACAAAATTCTAATTTTTTGAGTTTCACCTGTATATGAAATTTCAAATATATGTCAATATATTTGGGAGGAATATTATTAAAATATAGTTCAAATATATTTTTCTTCCATGTGGGTTCTGCTTTTGAGTGGAACTCTGCTTTAATGTGTGTCCTTTATATCTGCCTGGTGTGCAGCAGAATATATACAGTATATACTGTATGTATATATATATATATATATATATATATATATATATATATATATACACACAGTATATATACATATTGTGTGTATATATATATATATATATATATATATATATACATACATATATCTGCAAGGAATACAGTAGCGTGAAGTAGGACTACAAAAGTAGTACATTGACTACCATCATAAAATGCAGCATGAGAAAATGAGTTATGTAAATATACAGATAAGCAATCATTGAAAAACATAACGTGATTGTAACACCACACCTATCCAGTTTTCCAACATCATGACTTGCAGAATAATTCTTTTCTTTAACCATTCTATCGATCCAGCCCAATGTGCATTTTATTGTTGGGTTTATTGCTGTAGATATGTTAGCGTGAGTAAAATGCCTTCTGGGATCTATAGAAAGGATGCTGCTTCAGCCACTTTTCAGCCATGAATGCAAACTTTCTCATCTAGATTTAAAGCAACGATTTTCAGATTGGACAATTAAATGCTTTTGGCAGTGACTTGGTGTGCAGCCTCCTTGAAAATCAATGTTCCTTGAACTTTCTTTCACCTGAGGTAACAGAACAAGTGTCAGGTTGCCAGGAAATGAAAAGACATATATCACATGGAGCAGCTGAATGTCTGTGATCTCCCAAGCATTTGTAAATAAAGTTTATTGGGCTTTGTCACTACAAAGAAGTCAGCCATGTTTACTCGATTATAGCATGACCCTGGTGGAGGAAATGAAGATTTAGAATATTTTTTGTTATTCTCACTTATCACTGTTACCACAGCTGTTCATGGCTGTTAGGTTACAGAAATTATTCTGTGGGCAAGATAATGGATTATACACAAAACATGGCTGATGTTGGTTACAGTTCACACAAAACAAAGATAAATTATACGTATTGATTCTTTGATGACATCTGACATGCAAACCATGCCTGGGCCGTGCATTTTTAGAGGTTTTAGATACTTTAAAAGTGGAGTTCGAGTTCCACCCAAAAGGGGAAGCTCCACTTGTCTGCCTCCTCCCCCTTCACCCCTGCCACATTTGGCACCTTTTGGGGGGGAAGGGGGAGCGGGTACCTGGTTTTGGACAGGTACCCGCTCCCACTTCCAGCTAAGCTCACCACAACGAACCGACCCAGAAGTTTGGCACCCCCTCCTTCCCTGAAGCCTTTTGGATCACATCACAGGTCCGACAATACTGCAGCCCATTCACAAAGTACTGTGCACTTTGAGCATGAGCAGTAGGTTGACCTGCTTGTTTCCCTTAGTCAAAATAGTGGCGCCAGCAGATTGAAGAATCGGCTCAGGTGAGGACACCGCTGGATGCCTTGACAGGTAAGCACCATAATATTAAAAGTTTATTTTTTTTTAGGGGGTGGACTCTTCTTTAACCCCTTCACACCTAAGGGTAAAACAAATCTTAAAGCCTAAGCACAATTTTGCAACTTTGACATGTATTAGCAAAATCGTACATATTATCACAACTACTTTGTCCTGAAAAAAACAAGGTATAATCCTCCTGGATGCACACATTGGGCTTTCATTTGGTGGTAAATGGTAATGGATATCTCCTGATTTTTTTTATTAAAAAAATTTTTTTTTAAATTTAGTTGTATATTTCTTGCTACTACCATAACCGACCACCAAAGAACAACCCAAAATAATTTCTCCTGCTCCTGATGATCACAGCAATACCACATATGTGTGTGCTAGTTGTTGTTTGTACCCGTAGTGCGGCCCAGAAAAATGTAGTGCGCATTTTGCTTTTTTTATTTTATACTGACACTGATACTAATTTAAAAATTTTAATTAAAAAAAATCCTGACAAAAAAATAAAATACTGACCCTGACCCTTGACCCTGACCTTGACCTTGACCCAAACTCTAACCCTGGCACTGACATAGATCAAATATTAATCTAGGTTTTTTTATTTTTTTATTTTATTTATTTATTGCAATGTATCCCTCTCCTCCATTCAGAGAGAGAAAACAAGGTGGGTGGGCTTCACAGTGACTGAACACTGTGATATCCAATCAGAAGTTTTCACAGCGATCATGTGCTCCCAACACAAAGACAGGTACGCAAATTAGCGGCCCCATGGAAAAAATCCTAGTCCAGTAGGGTTGCTAATTTGTTTACGCTCGGTGCCAAGGGGTTAAGTGGCACTGTACCTACATATCTATCCTGAATACGTTGATATTGCCAAGTAGATTGCTTCACTGCTGGTCAAAAATCTTCTTGGCCAGCCCAAATATTTGTTCTGCAATCCCATTCATTCCCATGGAGCTTAAGGCCCGTAAACACGATAAGAAAATCATACAAACATGTCCATACAAGGAATGATTGGCTGATTATCGGATTGTTAGTGTAATGCTTTAGACAGCCAATTTTGACTGTTTGGACGACAAAAACAGAACATGATAGCTAGAAATTTTTTATTGTACATGAACACAAAGTCCAACTTTCATTCAAAGTGCACAGTAATCATACACAAACAAGCGAATAGAAAAAGACACGTATGCTTAGAAGCAGGGGCGGACTGACCATTTGGAAACTCGGGCACTTAACTCCATGGGTGCTATTTCTGTTGTTGACTTGTCTGTTCTGTCTGAACTTAACCTTGCCACAAGCCTTGTCCTTTTGCTACCTTTAACTTCATCTCTGCTCTATGGTTTGCTGTCTTCCTCTACAAGACTGCCATTCTGGTTCTTGATCTTTGCCCATTGCTATCATTTCATCCCTGGTAATGTAGTCTATCCGGCTTCTGGCCCTTGGCAGTCTTTTGGCCTTTGACCTTCTTCGTGTCTGCTACAGGTGAAGTGGACCTTGTAGAGTTATGATGTCTGTGCTCCACCCACAACCCTCACCCACCACTAAAGAATTGATCTATGTGTATTATCCATTTCAAATATTCCTCTATATTATACAACAAAACCTTGATACTTACTTTGGAGCCATTATGAACATTATAGTGTGCAACGTACAAAAACACGTAATTTCGAACACTGAAATCAGCACAGTGCATATGTTCTCTGCAGTAGAAACATTAGTAATTCAAGAACATACACCTCCCACTAATTTCTTATATACTGTGAGAAACTCTAGACAAGTACCCTAGAATTCAAGTCATTGTTCGTATTTACTCTACTTCTGCTTCTGTTTCCTGAGGGCCCGGGGTCAGTAGGGGGCCCCATGAGATGCCCCTGGTACCTTTTTATAGGCTTTTTTGAGTTTGGGCAAGGACACAGGGGCCCCATGATCCCCTATTGCCCAGGGCCCCATGAGTTGTCAGTCCGCCCCTGCTTAGAAGCAAAGAACAACCCTACACTTCCTCTTCTACTATGCTAGTATGTAGCTATGTTTAAGGGTCAGTCGCACACCGGAGGATAGATGAATATAGTGTGTATTTATTGATCCATAGGACACACAAAACACCAGGACATGAATACAGGACTTGTTAACCTGTTTCACATGATCTCGTGCTTATGATTAAGCATGAGATCGTGTGAAACGCATTAACAGGTCCTGTATTCATGTCCTGGTGTTTTGTGTGTCCTATGGATCAATAAATACACACTATATTCATCTATCCTCCGGTGTGTGGCTGACCCTTCTTCCTGTTGCATCGTGTGTGGTGGCGAGCCAGAGCCTGCACCTGTTGTGGATTAATCTGCATTAGGGGCGGACTGACCATTCGAAAACTCGGGCACTGCCCGAGGGCCCGGGGTCAGTAGGGGGCCCTATGAAATGCCCCTGGTACCTTTTTATAGGCTTTTTTTTGAGTGTGGGCAAGGACACAGGGGCCCCATGATCCCCTCCCCTATTGCCCGGGGGCCCCATGAGTTGTCAGTCCGGCCCTGATCTGGATTGTTTGCCTGAGCGGTATACCTTTTGTTCTTTGGATGTAGCTATGTTTGCCTTTGTCAGTTGCAAATTTTTGTAAAACCATTGTCTGCAAAGATGAGTATAACACTGTGTTGGGGGGCGGCCGAGGACTGAGAGTGCTCTGATGTAATTAGAACTGCTGCAAGGTGCAGTTATACTTTAAAGTAGAACTCCAGTTCAACTGACAGGCTGACGGGACACACAGTTGTCTAGTTGTCCACTGATCTTTGCATGTATCCACACATTGAGTGGTGACCTGTGGTTATGGACAGATGTATGTCCTTGGACTCGATCTACAGAGACAAATGGTTGAGTAGCAATGTGCATCTCTATGCAAATAACCAACCATGTGCAGAAAATGAGAAAAAACAGCTTCTATTTATTTGAAAGTAGGTTAGAAGGAAATGGGACCTTAGATTGTGAGCTCCTTGAGGGTAAGAGACTGATATGAATGTACAATATACAGTATATGTGTAAAGCACTGTGTATATTGTTGGTGCTATATAAGTACCTGTAAAAAATAAATAAAAATATATAAAACACAGGTGCACCTCACTTCACACTTTAGTAAATTAGGCCCAATAACAATATTCCACCTCATTTGATCTGCTGCATGCCTAAGCTGCTAATTTTTGACTTAGAGATGAGCATTGAGCAAAGTAAAGTAAACCATATCCACTAATCAGCATTAAACCAATGTTCTTAATGTTCTAAATCAGAGGTGGTCAACTTTCTTGCAATAGAGGGAATCAGGTGTGGCCACTAACATCACTGAAGCAACTCATCTTATATTTTTGAATGTAATTCAACAGGACTCTGTCAGAGGCTCCACATGTGCTATAGAAGTTATTGAAGACTGGGTACAGACTTCAGAAGACAGTCATAGTCTAGAGACACATCACATGAGACTGCTAGAGATCACTGTTTTTTTAAAGCACAATTACAAATCAATGCTTCCGCATGTGTGCTCCATATTGCCCCCTTAAATAATTACTTGTGCCACATCTGATATTTCTTTCAACGAGATCCATTATATATATCCAATAGAAAATGGTTACAGTTTGGCAGAGAGTTTTCCACCAGGCTCCCTTCATTTTGAAATTGACTTTTGTTGATGGTGCCTACAGGGCCATTCATTGCTCAAATTTTGGCTAACTTGGCAGGCACAAGAATATTTATCATTCATTGTGCTGAATAAGAACCAGCTAAGGAAAACACAGACTACTGTCTTCAAGGGTCCTGAGTTCCACACAACAGGTGCCAAAGGGCCACAGGCTGGGCACCAGGGTTCCAAGGCGATGAAAGGTGTACCATTGTTCTGTCTTGAATGAGGCATCCCTTAAAGATCACTTTGAATGAGGTTGTTGTGAAGGTATG
The DNA here is from genome assembly GCF_062004578.1 of Staurois parvus. NCBI lineage: Eukaryota > Metazoa > Chordata > Amphibia > Anura > Ranidae > Staurois > Staurois parvus. The sequence continues at coordinate 6,801,805 of NW_028318510.1, forward strand.
AGGCAATTGGTTTAAACTGTGGTCATAGCTGGCAGCACAGTATAGTAGTGTTCAGGCTGCACAGATCCCTTTCTATTTACTGAGGTCACACCAGAGATCAGAAATTCCTCTGCAGCCTGTTACAATTGCACCGTGACCTTGAGAAGCCCCACCTGACAAAAGCGCCGTCTGTCTAATACATTGAGGCTTTGCACTATCCATCCACTTCCAGTGCATTGTGTCATTCTCTCTTCGAGGAAATCCCATGTTGGTTTTCTCACATGGATGCGAATGAAAAACCGCACATCTCACCAATCAGCTTTCCATGGAGGGACTCGTATATAAACACTTGCTGGTACTCACAAAACTGAATATGTTCTTTTTTGTGTACATTTGTGGTTTCTATTTCCTGCTATAAAATTAATATTATCTTTAACTCCCTAATGGATTCCTTGTAACATGGTCTGGAATGATATTTTTATTATGTGTCTGTTAGAGGTGATTTTGTTTTTATTATACAGTACATACTCAGAGATATTTTAGCACTTTTACTTTAGCACAGTTTTTATTTTTTGGAGTACCATTTTTTTACTTGTCTTGTCTGACACATCAGACAGAAAAGCTTTGACATTTGATTCAGAAAGGCTTTCCATAGACTTGCAGAACTTTAATTGGCAGTAGGGGACTCAGATGAGACATCTGCCTGTCATTACCACACTGCTTGAACTGACACCTCTTCAGTTCTCCTGTCAGCATGCTGAAGGGTTCTCTGCTCTAACCATAAGTTTTCCCAGTCCCCTTATGAACATCTTTGTAGTTGAAATGAAGGAAGACAATCCCTGCATAATTCATGTTTATATACTATTTGGAATAGAGCATGTGCGTGCAGAAAAGAAAGTATGTGCTCCATGCAACATGCTGGCGGGCTCATGTAAAACTTTATAAGGGAGTCTGGACCCTTTGTACACCACCCCATAAAGCAGGGGTGGGCAACTGTGGCCCTCCAGCTGTTGGTGAACAACAAGTCCCATCATGCCTCTGCCTTTGGGAATCATGCTTGTAACTGTCAGTTTTGCAATGCCTCATGGGACTTGTAGTTCTACAACAGCTGGAGAGCCACAGTTGCCCACCCCTGCCTTAAAGCATATGTGAAAGTTGAATTTCAGAACAATGCGGGTGTCAGGAAGGGCATGCCAATAAATTATATGGTTCCTCTGAATGGTCTTCTGTGCACCTTTACAGGCTAATACATGTTCCTTCTCATGAGTGCAGGAATTGGGCACATTAATTTATTATAGGTACAATAGAGTTATGCAAACTCTTGTAATTCCTACACCGTTCACCTGATTTGGATGTAAATACCCTCAAATTAAAGCTGACAGTCTGCAGTTAAAGCACATCTTGGTCGTTTCATTTCAAATCCATTGTGGTGGTGTATAGAGCCAAAAATGTTAGAATTGTGTCGATGTCCCAATATTTATGGACCTGACTGTATATATTTATTGAAATATATTTTGAAATATATTGAATATGGCCAAAATTGTAGCATTTCAAATATATGTCAATATATTTGGGAAGAATATTTTTAAAATATATTTCAAATATATTTTTCTTCCATGTGGGTATAGCCTGTTAACTTTGCTACAAAAATTTATTTTTTTCGCATAGTGAATGGTTTGAAAACTTACTTTGCAAAGAATGCCCAACATATCCTTGTCCCAACAGTGTGGTTTTTTTTTAGGTTTGCACGTTACTGCACATGACTGTGTTCTTATACCTTCTGTAAATGTGGCCCACTGATTGGCTGTTGTAGCTTTCTAAGGGTCCTTTGCACACTGCCTATTGTAGAGATCCCTTAGGTAACTCCATGGGTGCTATTTCTGTTGTTGACTTGTCTGTTCTGTCCGAACTTGACCTTACCCCAAGCCTTGTCCTTTTGCTACCTTTAACTTCATCTCTGCTCTATGGTTTGCTGTCTTCCTCTACAAGACTGCCATTCTGGTTCTTGATCTTTGCCCACTGCTATCATCTCATCCCTGGTAATGTAGTCTTTCCGGCTTCTGGCCCTTGGCAGTCTTTTGGCCTTTGACCTTCTTCGTGTCTGCTACAGGTGAAGTGGACCTTGTAGAGTTATGATGTCTGTGCTCCACCCACAACCCTCACCCACCACTAAAGAATTGATTTATGTGTATTATCCATTTCAAATATTCCTCTATATTATACAACAAAACCTTGATACTTACTTTGAAGCCATTATGAACATTATAATGTGCAACGTACAAAAACACGTCATTTTGAACACTGAAATCAGCACAGTGCATATGTCCTCTGCAGTAGAAACATTAGTAATTAAAGAACATACACCTCCCACTAATTTCTTATATACTGTGAGAAACTCTAGACAAGTACCCTAGAATTCAAGTCATTGTTCGTATTTACTCTACTTCTGCTTCTGTTTCCTGTTGCTAAATCTTTGTAGTATTTTGCAATTACTACAATTTCACAAAATTTTAACTTTGCATTAAAGCATTACATTGTTTAAAAGGCAGTATAACATTAATCGGAGTCATTTTTACCCTGTGTTTTCACCATACATTTCAGAAATCAAACATTTATTTCATTATTTATTCTGTTCCCTCAACGATCTTGATTTTTTGAAAAGTGACCTAGAAAACAGTGCTTATAAAGCCATTCTATTTCCACATACTTTTCAAATCTTTCATTGACCAATGTGAAAATAGAAGCATCTATTATCTTTATCTTGAGAAGCACCGACTACTTGAACTGTTGGAAATTCAGACTTTCCTTAAGCAACAAAGCTGATCTCCTCCAAGGACAAGAGGGTATTTCCCATTTACTTTGACTCAACAATTTTGCTTCTCCTTACCTCTTGCTCAGGGGTTAATCTTTTTTGCACCATGTTTGTTTTCAGCGATTTTGGCACCACAAGTGACCCTAACCTTTGGCCTATCCAAATCTATAAAGCAGACCTTTTTACGAATGCCAGGGCAAAATTAAAGAAAAAAGACATATCTGCAATACATGTACATTTCCCTATGTTTTATCATGCATTATGCATCATGCAAATACAGAGTAATGACTAATGATGTACCAGAAATATAGTGTGTTCCTACCTTCCTCTCTGACACGACAACAGAGTTTTTTTTTTGGCTCTGAATTCCAAGGTGTTGTCAGCCCTGTCTATTTAATTTCTAATTCAATACAAAACACAGATGTCTCCATAACCACTTCCTTGTGCACAGGCAGAGAGCATAGGAAGTTAGCAGCTTTCTGGCAATTCAATAGATATATTTACACTTCTAAAACAGATACTGCAAACAACTTTCAATGGTGTATTTAGCAGACCAGGCTTGTTACCATGGACTGCAGAAGCCAGTGTCTCGTGACCAGGGGCAGACTTACAACTCATGGGGCCCCCGGGCAATAGGGGATAATGGGGCCCCTGTGTCCTTGCCCAAACTCAAAAAAGCCTATGAAAAAGGTACCAGGGGCAGCTCATGGGGCCCCCTACTGACCCCTGGCCCTCGGGCAGTGCCCGAGTTTCCAAATGGTCAGTCAGCCCCTGCTCGTGACCATCCATGGGAAGGTAAGAGTGTTGACAGTTCCTCTCCTAGCTTGGTTTATGGAAAGTGTGAAAGACTCTACTCTGGGCGCCAAGGGCCCTACCAAGTCTTTGTTAGTGATTGGAGGAGCTGTGTAAAACATCCTTTGTACTGTGTAGTTGGTTTGAGGAAAGGTAATGCAATATCCTGGAACCGGTACCTGGGGTATGTGAAAATCACAAGTAGAAAGAGAGATAAGTTAGTTGTGCTACCAGGCCACCTACAACCAGGCAGCTCCTTAGGACCTCAAAGCTGCCAGCATGTATCTCAGCAACAATTGAAGGCCTTGTCCTCATGCCAAATCTATCTATCTTTCTCTGTTTATTCTTTTTATATATGGACTAAATTAATATTTTTGTATATTTATCAATATTATGTATGTTTTTTTCACAATATAGCAAGAATGTACCATTGTACACAGTACCTCATGGAACTAGGAGACTAAGCAATGCATACTTGGGACAAAGCTGAAAGTACTTTGAAAATGATAACAAAAACAACCTGCCCAGCTTGGATGTGCAGCAAGCTAATGATTTGACTGCAGTATGTTCCTAGACAGAGAAATCCGTGTTCCTAAACAATATACTCCCAGAAAAAAGGTCACATCATTTCTATGTGAAAGAATCCCACACCTTCCTCATCTCTCTGATGCTAGCAGCCATAAAAGACGTTATCCTTTTATCCCACTATGATGTACATCCACACCATTATCACACTGATGGCAAAGCTATGAGTACAACAAGTTCTACACGGTTCTGGCATTAAAATGGAAAGACAGAAACTATAGAAAAATACGTCAGAATTAGGGGAATGGACTGTTCTGTCCTAATTGCAAAGTTGGAAAATATAGTCAGCTCTAGGCTTTGTGAGGCCTTAGGCAAAGCTTAGACATGAGGCCTCACTCACGCCCGTCCGTATGTCCATCCGCCAGCTATGCAGCAGGCCTTCCCAGATTGAGATCCTCATACAATGGATAGGAGGGGTGACGTGCGTGGATGCAACGTCACACCTCATTGGCTGGTGGGCAGAGTTCTAGAAATCTTAGGTTATGAGAATGGTGAGTGTGACAGGATTCTTGCGCTCAGCAGTGTTAAGGTGTCCTGTCACCTCTAAGGCTAGGTTCACAACTATGCAGGCTGCGTATGCGACGTTTCTGTATTGCGGTTTGCGTTGTGTTTTTGCTCATGCGTTGTTGACGCGTTTTGCATTTTTTTCTCTCTTTTTCTTGTTGCTAGACAGATTTAAAATGCAAAATGCATAAAAAAAACCCAGCAAAAACGCAATACATGCTTTTCTGAAGCGTTTCCATTAAGGTCTATAGAAACAAAAAACGCAACTTTTTGGATTCAAAAAAGTCCCTGACCCTTTCCAAAAAACACACCGGGTGAAAACTCACAGGTGTGAACATATCCCATAGGAAATCATGCTAAATGGACTATACTGCAATTCTGCAAAACGCAAAATGCTGCAGAAAATGCATAGGTGTGAACCTAGGGTTAAAGTCATGCTGCAAATCAGCTGTTCGACCACCACGAGGTGGTAAAACAGGGCTAATAATGCTGCCTGAGCACAGCAGCATTAACCAGTTATTTTTCACAAAACGTGAAAATCTCAATTTTTGGCAATAAAAATAAACCCCCAGAACATTATATATTTTCTGAAAGCAGTGGCCCTGTAGCGTAAAAAGGTGAAATTTGCACATTTTATGTTACGTAATATTTGCGCAACTGTTTATTAAACACAGATTTTCACACAGATTTTCAGGAAAAAATATAATAATAATGTGTGTGCTTGTTATATGGAAAATCACTACAGTACCCAAAAGTGTCTATAACGATGAACACAGATTTATTGCTCTCACTACGCTGTTCACATTGATACCTAACACACGTGGCACAATTTTATTTTATTATAATTCATTTTTTTTGTTTTTCATTTAACTTTACTGCTATTGCAAGGGGGTAAAAAGCTGCATTTGCAGGTGACAGGTTCTCTTTTTGGAGACTTCTAATGTCTCCTATTAGACCCTTAGGGGTTTATTTACTAAAGCTGGAGAGTCCAAAATCAGACTCCCTTCTGCATAGAAACTAATCAGCTTCTAACCTCAGCTTGTTCAATGAAGCTTTGGCAATGAAACCTGGAAGCTGATTGGTTTCTATGCAGAAGGGAGTCTGATTTTGCACTCTCCAGCTTTAGTAAATAAACCCCTTAATGTCTCCTCTGCACCCGACTGTGATTGATTGGCTATTTACCTAGCATTTCATTTAGGATTCTGACTGCTCTGAACCCAGAAATGCTCAGAGCTGAGCTCTTCTGGGTTCACTCATAGCAGAGAAGGTCAGGGAACATCTGCGCCTGCTTGCCATAGGGACACCGTGGATGGTGTGGAGGGGAGTTGCAGCACTTCACAGTACCATAAAGTACCAGCGTGGCTCTACAGCCACTCAGAACACTTTTACATAATAGACAGGAGTTGGCTGAACACAACTATCAAGCAGTGATGACCATAGCAACCCATTTTTGGGCTCCCTAATTAGGGAGAGGTAATAATTATAACCAAAAATATTTTTTATTTTATTTATTGATTATTATGAACACAACTATTAAGCCTGGTACACACTACTACGATTTTTTTTTTTTTTTGTTCAACTCAGGGAGCTGAACGAAAAAAAAACCTGACAGCTTAGGGGGAGCCGCTGTACTAACTACACACTTTTAGTACAGTGATCGCCCCTGCTGTTCTATTGTGTTCTGGCTGGAGAAGGGTGGCCTCCACCAGAACACTCTGGCCAGTGCCCTCAGCCATTGGGGAGGTGATCAGCAGACCATTTTTGGTCATGCCCCTTCTACAGAAGCCAGAAGAACTTCTGTCGGACTGGCTGCTGTACTCACGGGCCAAATGTCGGCCAGTTTCTATTGAACCAGCTGATGCCGCCTGACATTCATCCCATGTGTACTAGGCTTTAGAAATCAAGGCAGCAGAATTTTTTTGCTGGAAAGAAATCAATGTATGCTTGTGGAGATGGACAGAGAGGGGTGAAGAGAAGGTAGGCGCAGTTCAGCAGTAACCCCTGGTTCACATATATGTGACCGTGCGGGCTGCGTTTTGCGCGGGCATGAGAGCCCATTCATTTGAATGGACTCCTGTGCCCCGTGACACGCAGGGAAGAAGTCCCTGCACTGCTTCTGAAAATGCAGCCCGCGCAGGAACCTCGGTTCCCAGTGCGGTTGCGTTTTCCAGTGCGGGCGGCATGCCATTAGAACTAATGGCACCCTCCCGCGGGTCCGCATTCCTCTGCGCGCGTGCATGGATTTTCGTGTGCATCTGCAGCCGCACCACCCGCACATATGTGAACCTAGCCTAAGGACTGACAACACTGCTTTGAGTTTCAGATCAGAATAAGCACTGTGTTGTCAGCCCAAACAAGCAAGTACGAGCCTAAACTGATCAGTTTTTTTTTGGACTAAAAAATATTTTCTGTACATACAGTGAAGGGGCTAAAACATAGGGAAGTATTGAGGGTGTACTGAATTAAGTATGTTTTTCTTATTTTGCCCTAACATACCCTTTAACCCTCCCTGCTTCATCTCTGTCTAGTGGTCAGGGTGCTGTCTAATCCTAAACCCCAAGAGCCCACCAATTCTGTAGCACCTACATCATATTATTTCTTCCAGTAAATATACAAACATCATGAAGTCCCTCTTCTTAACTAATTGGAATTCTGTGTTCACTGCAGACAAAGGTGGTGACCATATGGACTACATAAGCCTGCATATGCTATGAAACTATATACAGTTCATTTCATGTTTAAAATTGAGTCAGTGTTGTAACATTTACCCAGTCTATACTGTACATGCAAATTGTTTTCATAGTGTTTTTCAATGTTCCTGTAGCAACTTCCCTCTTGCAGCTGGAAAGAACTATTTTTAATAAAAAATGCTCTGAATGACAGATGCCAGGAATGTACTGGGTAGTTGTAGCCAGTTACAGTTTAAAAAAATTACTGGAAAATATATATTGTCGGATATTGTCACGTAATCTGCCTCAGTCACATGAATATGCCATAGTATTTGAGTCACACATGACATAAAGCATTTAGTGATGGGTCCTTTGATTCAAGGAACAAGAATCAATACTTTACAGAGAGTACGAATCTCCACAGTTCACAATGCACAGTGCACAATCCTTTCATTTTGCGGTGTTTATCCCTCTTGTGTGTCACATGTCAGGTTTTGCATGCACCTCTATGTGTGAAATACACTGTGTGTATATACCACTATTGTTATTTTCTTTTTTTCTTGTAAAATCCTAGAACGTAAAGGCTTACTCCAGATCATTACAGTGTAATGGAATGGCAGAGTGGGTCAATTTTAACATTTTTTCAAGGTTTTAAAGCATCCCTGCCACCAATATCTAACATGTACCTATAAAGAAGAAATCTAATGCTTACCTGTCCTGTCACCTGTGCTACCAAACTCTGCTTTGTTGCTGTGGATTCATCCCCTGAACTTTGCTAAAAAAACTGACATTTCCTGTAGTGTCGATCTGATGGGTCTTACTGGATTCTGCCTGTGATCTTCACCCATTATTAAATAAAACAATTACATGGATGTCAGAAGGAGGAAGGAATCAATGAGAACTAGAATTGTAATTGGTGACAGGGTGACTTTAATTTCTGTTTGTGACCCCCCCCCCCCCTTCCTGTAATATCCATACAATAAATAAGAAGTTGCCAATGTACAAGGAAGGTGCAGATTGCAATAAAAAAAGTCTAGATGGTTTAACACATCTCTACTTTACTAAAATATGCTTATCTCTATGTCCCTTCAAAGTGATTTATCATTAAGGTGTCCGTTTATGAACCAGCAGTAATAGATCGCTGCTCAGTTCTCCGGCATTCTTGGAGAACACAGTTCTCCTGTGAATGCCGTTTATGAAGCATATGTAGATCAGTTCTCCAAACGAAGGGAGAATGGTCTACAAACGCTGGAAAACGGCTGATTTTACTATAATCTCACGAGATTACAGTAAAAGATCAGTTTACTAAACAGAGGTAAATTATCTCTGCTTAGTTTGCGGTCCCTCTGATTCTCCAGTTCTGGGCTGGAGAATCTGGAGGGAGAACACAGATCTCCAGTGAAGGGCTGAACATGTTCTTCTGGGTGTCATAAACTGTGAATGACCAGAGAATAGCTGCGATCCTCTGAATCGCAGCTATTCTCTGTGTCATAAAAGGACACCTTAATGTCCTGTTCTGAAAGAAAGTGTAGGGAAATCTCCCCAATAGGAAAACAGATAGGAATAAAAACCTGGCAGAGCCTCTGAAGATGCCATGCTTTATTTAAAAGAGAAGTATGGCCAAAGCTTTTTTGGCCTTACTTCTCTTGTGGGTCACAGGAGTGCTCTCCTGTGACCCAGTATCAAGTGATAGTGGTCTACTGCTTGCTATCAACTGACGCAGCAGAGCCACTCCAGGCTCTAAAGGATCCCAGGTCCAGACAATATTGTCTGGATTCATCCAACTGCCTAACTGACAGCTGGCTCCACCTCTCATCGCATGGCTGAGATCTCAAGCCAGCTTCACCTGCTCCCTCCCCAGCCTGGTGCTCCAGTGTTAGAGGAGCAGAGCGGAGAGCAGTGACTGTCAAACATTGCTCTCCGCTCTGCTCCTCTAGCACTAGAATACCAGGCACCAGGCTGCTCTGAGCAGCCTGAGAACTGAGCGATCAATGATCATGTTATCGCTCAGTTCTCGGGTATAGAGCCGAAATGACACAGTGGCAGCATCACACCGAATGCTTCAACATAGGTTCGTATGTGTTTGTTTTTATTGCTTTCCAAACCCCAAATTTTTGTTTTAAAATGAATTAAGTTTTGTCAGGAGATGAACTTTAACCAAATCATAAGGCCTTGCTGCAATCTGAGTGAAAATAATTCAAAAGCATCCTACATGCTCTAATACTTGAAAACTATCACTATGCTGATAAGTGAGGATCTAACATTAAAATGGATGACTCTTACAAAGATGCCTAAACATTTCCTCATTACAATTTCTGTATGCAAAATGTCATTAAGTAACAGAACTCACAACAGTAAAATCAGTCTGTATATGCATTATTATCATTATTATACAGTATTTACTGTATATAGCACCAGAAAGGTTTGCTCAGCACTGTACATTATAGTGGGGGACAGAACATGAGACAATACAGTAACAAAACAATACACGAGGGGTTCGAGGGCCCTGCTCTTTCGAGCTTACAATCTAAAGCATGCTTGTTATATTCACTGTGGAACCTATGGGGTTAATCCTTCGCAAAGTGTAAAAAGTCAGTTTGATCCTGTCTTCTCTGATCCTCCCCTTCTTCTCCATTTCCCAAGCCACCTGCTGATAGTACAGAGCCCTAGGAGGCACTCTGCACATGCTCAGTTTGGTGTGTATTGCTAGAGAGGTTTGTTTTTTTGGGGGGGCAGGTCAGGTACATGTGACCCGCACAAAGCCAATCAGCACTGTCCAGGCAGAGGGTCAGGGGTCATCCAGCCTCATAGGACACTCAATGGAGAATGAAAACTATTCCTATAAGCTTTAGCCAGTGCTCCACCGGACACTGATAGAAGTCACAGGACTGCTATATACTGCTGAAAAGGTATTTAGTAGTTTATATTTACTAAAAAAAGAGCATTTCCATGTTGTGTGTACTGTGGGAGACCAGATATAGTGGATGCAGGGTCCTGGGTTTAGTAACACTTTAAGAGTACATGATCTGGAAGACTAAAAAAAAATCTGTATTAGGCATAAATTCAGACTATCCAGGTGTGGAAACGTCTTGGAATTAGCTGCCACAAGACTAGTGGTCTGTTGGTCCACTGTTCTCTGTTGATTGCACAAATATGATTCACTAGTGTTTTTTTAGGCTCCTAGAAGCTATTATCAGCATATTTCTTTCTGCTCCTAGAAGCTGAATAGTGTTATCGTATGTGTCCATGTTCACTACTTTGGACTCTTAGCATTTTTTGAGCTTCAGTGTCTAGGTGCAGAAAAAAAATTGTTTTTGTAGCGTTTTTTGGAGCGTTTTTCCAGCAGAAAACAATTCTAAACGCTACTAAAATGCTCCTACCAGCTTTTTTCTAGCCTTTTTTTCCCTCTACATGTACTGTAAAAATCGCTAAAGCTCCTAAATGCTCCTAAAACACTACTAAAAACTGCCATTACCAATGTTTTTTATCCAGCGTTTTTCCCAGTGTCTTGTTTTTTTTTTAAAGCACTAGTGTGCATGGAGCCTAAGGCCTCATGCACACAGGGCATTTTTGAAGCTACTTTTAGGGTCATCAGGCATTTATTTTTACTGCTTATAAATGGCCCTCCATATTATCCTGTGTCCATGCATACATATACTTTTAGGAACTTTTAGTGGCAGGAGCGTTTACAGACAGGAAAAAAAATTCAGGTCCAGGAGCAGCACCGTTTTGGCAGAAAAAACACTTGACGCATGTAAATGCGTCTAAACGCACCTAAACGCATGTTAACGCTAGGCAATTTAGCATTTGAGCGTTAATTAATTTCATTGGTCAGAATAAATTATTAATTATTCTGGCTAATTAAATGAATTAATGCCCAAGCAGTTGACGTCTGTAAATGTGCCAAAATGCTTGTAGAAGATTTAGATACTTTTACAAGTGCCAGGCGTTTTTTTTCTGCAAAAATACTGCTGCCAGGAGGAAGGGTTCCAGGAGAGATTTTTTTAATGTCCTCTGTGCATGAAGACTCACATGGAAGAGTCATCAGGAGAAAATCTTACCTGTGATCTCAACACAAAAGTCAACTGAAGTACATAACACCACACTTTGATAAGCCAGAGGCAGTATGGAACCAAGTGTTCTGGTCTGATGGGAAAAAACAGTTGGAAGAAGTAACTAAGATATATTTTGGAAACAAAACATTTGAGGCCAACAAAACTTTGCCAAATACTAAGCACGTGGTTGATTTATTATGCTTCAATGCTGTACAGTAGCCAATGGCACAGAAAAGATTGCGCAGGTTGATGGATGAGTAGATTTTATTAAGTATCAGCAAACCCTTAAAGCGATACTAAAGGATCATGTGTTTTTGTTGTAAAATAACAAACCTATCTATACTTACCTGCTGTGTGCAGTGGTTTTGCACAGAGCAGTCTGGATCCTCCTCTTCTCAGGTCCCCCGCAGGCTCTCCTGGCTCCTCCTTTCTGTTTGGTGCCCCCATAACAAGCAGCTTGCTATGGGGGCACCTGTTACTCTGTGTGTCCATTCACACATGGAGCCATGGCTTGGCCCACCCCCTTTCTCCTCATTGGCTGATTGACTGTGATTGACAGCAGCAGGAGCCAATGGCTCTTGCTTGATGTCTCAGCCAATGAAGAGGTAGAGACCCAGGACAGCCAAGGTTGTTGTGTCAATGGATCATGATGGGGCTCTGCTGCTAAGTATTGAGGGAGCTGGGGGCACTGCTGTAAACAGATTTTTTTTTACCTTCATGCATAGAATGCATGAAGGTAAAAAACCTTGATCCTTTACAACTGCTTTAAGGATATTGTCTCACAGCCAGAGAAACCTAAAATAAAAAGTAGTTGGACATTCCAACAAGACAAAGATCCAAAATCATCTCAAAATCAACCTAGAAAAAAAACATTAAAGTCACACAATATCCTTATTCTCCATAATTAATCTATACCCAGCCAGTACTTCCAACTACTTAAAAGAGTAGTTCGGGATTTCAGAAAAACAAACATACATACATACATACATACTTACCTAGGTGGATGCAGCATCGGTCCAATGCTGCTTCTGTCCCCTGCTGACTCCAAGACTGAGAAATGAACGATCAAAAACTGCTGATCACTCAGTTCTCGGTCTTCTATGAGCAGACAGCCAGTGACTGTGGAGGAAGAATGAGTGGCTGGCTCAGGCTCTTAGGCTGGATCCCGACTTTAAAATTGGGATCTCTCCAGAGCCTGGGCTGGTTCAGTGACGCCAGCTGAATATGAATACGGGTCACAGGAGTACAGAACTAAGTGCGCTCCCATGTCCCACAGGAGAAAAAGGGCCAAAAGAGCTTTGGTCCTACTTCTCTTTTAATGGCCTTGTAATCTATTTTTTATTAAATCAATTTTTACTGTGTTTTTTCTGCCTCCCTTTAAAGTCTTCTGTGAGCTCCTGACAGTCAATCCACCCCTCCCCCCCCCCACTTCTGTTTTTGGGAACGAGCAGTGTATATTGCAGTCATATGCACTGCTCTATGCACGCTACGAATCCCATGGTCCATAGTCCACCTTGAAAGTGAGCATTAGAACCATGAAGAACAAACATAGCCACCATCTAGCAGTAAATCATACAGATCACAGCAAGGAATGTGGAGATTTGGGGGGAGCTGAGAGCAATAGAAAGGACTTTTCATAATACTTTTCATAATGAACAGAATTTTTAAACAGAGTTTAGTGTCACTTTAAAGCCCAAATATACAGGTGAAACTCGAAAAATTAGAATATCGTGCAAAAGTTAATTTATTTCAGTAATGCAACTTAAAAGGTGAAACTAATATATGAGATAGACTCATTACATGCAAAGCAAGATAGTTCAAGCCGTGATTTGTCATAATTGTGATGATTATGGCTTACAGCTCATGAAAACCCCAAATCCACAATCTCAGAAAATGAGAATATTACATGCAATCAATAAAACAAGGATTGTACATAAAACAATATCAGACCTCTGAAAAGTAGAAGCATGCATATGTACTCAGTACTTGGTTTGGGCCCCTTTTGCAGCAATTACTGCCTCAATGCGGCGTGGCATGGAAGCCTGTGGCACTGCTGAGGTGTTATGGAAGACCAGGATGCTTCAATAGCGGCCTTCAGCTCTTCTGCATTGTTCGGTCTCATGTCTCTCATCTTTCTCTTGGCAATGTCCCATAGATTCTCTATGGGGTTCAGGTCAGGCGAGTTTGCTGGCCAATCAAGCACAGTAAACCCACGGTCATTGAACCAGGTTTTGGTGCTTTTGGCAGTGTGGGCAGGTGCCAAGTCCTGCTGGAAAATGAAGTCAGCATCCCCATAAAGCTCGTCAAGGAAGCATGAAATGCTCCAAAATCTCCTGGTAGACGGCTGCGTTGACCCTGGACTTAATGAAGCACAGTGGACCAACACCAGCAGTTGACATGGCTCCCCAAATCAACACAGACTGTGGAAACTTCACACTGGACTTCAAGCATCTTGCAGTGTGTGCCTCTCCATTCTTCCTCCATACTCTGGGTCCTTGGCTTCCAAATGAGATGCAAAAGTTGCTCTCATCAGAAAAGAGGACTTTGGACCACTGAGCAACAGTCCAGGTTTGTTTTTCTTTAGCCCAGGTAAGACGCTTCTGACGTTGTTTGTTGTTCAGGAGCGGCTTGACAAGAGGAATACGACATTTGAAGCCCATGTCCAGGATCCCTCTGTGATTGTGATTCCTACTGAACCAGACTGAGAGACCATTTAAAGGCTCAGGAACCCTTTGAAGGTGTGGCTTAATTAGCTGATTAGAGTGGGACACTTTGAGCCGAGAATATTGCACCTTTTCACAATATTCTAATTTTCTGAGATTGTGGATTTGGGGTTTTCATGAGCTGTAAGCCATAATCATCACAATTATGACAAATCACGGCTTGAACTATCTTGCTTTGCATGTAATGAGTCTATCTCATATATTAGTTTCACCTTTTAAGTTACATTACTGAAATAAATGAACTTTTGCAGGATATTCTAATTTTTCTAGTGTAACCTGTATGTGTTTGGTTTTGGATAGAATGCGGAAGGGTTAGAGCCACTAACAGATATTTAAAGGATAAGTTCACCTTTTGACCAAAGATAATAAATGCACATTTTTCTGCAGGTAAAAAAATGTGCATTTATTATTTTTGTCTACAGGAGTCTGGAAAGCATTGCATCAGTGGTCAGCAGATCGCTGATGTCATGCAGGTCTCCTGCAGAACTGTCCGTATGTCTGCTTGCCCATACGGGATGTAAGGGCAAGCAGATATATTGACAAGAAGATTTAATGAGCTACCACGGAGCTCCACAGCACCATGGTGTTCATTGAGGACTACAAGATGAAAGCCACTAAGACTTGTAGTTCATTCATTCGCAGGGAACTTCTCCATGTACTTCTGTCATAGGGAAGGGTGAGGAATCCTGCAACAGCTGCGGTAGTGGGAACATGTTACACTGTCCACCCTAAAAACGGGTGGAACATGTACCACGTTCCCAAAGGTGAACCTTTCCTTTAATGCACTTTGTATCCTCATTAGGAAACATCCATCTCTCAGGATGAAAATTACTAATGCCACCACATTAATAGACATACCTGCTTCCAGATGTGAAAATATGCTCATAGATCTTCAGGCTAGATTCATATTTATGGTACTTTGATAACAGATGTCTGCTTGGGGGTGTGATGTATTGCAGAATGTGACCCCAAACATTGGTGGTGTGAAGCTGTTTTAATAAAGCTTCACCTTTAAAACCTTTACTGATGACAACTTCTCTGTTTATTCTGGATTCCTGTTTGGAACCGTTCCACCAAACACATGCTTTTGCACCAACATACCAAACTCAGAGCCTATGGGAAACATAAGAAGTCTGCTTATAGGACATTTCTTCAGAATTATGTACCTCTAAATTACCCTAACCCTGCTGTGCCCAGTTTACAGTAGTAAACTGGGGGCTCAGCTCTTTCTGTCAGCCAATCACATGTTAGAGCCAGGGACCACACTCTCCTTCACCCAGCTCCAGAGTGAAGATCCCTTATATGTGCATAAGAGGAGGTAAGCTCCATTGGTTGTTTCAAAACTTAGACAGCAAAATAACTTGTATAGCAAATGTAGAGAGTACATCAGGGAATAGAGTATTTGATACAGTTGGGCATTAGAAAAGGAGAAATTAGCACCAATTTCCACAAACACAAGGAACATTCAAAGTAAAACTAAGCCATGGTAGTGTATTTATTACAAACTGATTCCTCGTCTGACTGCCTTGTTTTCAGGATTTGCCTATAAAGGCAATGCTTGTAAACAACATTGCATGCTTCAGGATGTCAGTGATTGGTAGGGTGGTGACAGTGGGCACAGTGCGAACAGTTCCAGTGCCACAACCACCAAAAACATACAAGGTCAAGAAAAGTAAGCAACTGCAGCAACAGCAAGTAGATCATCATGACCAATGTGCAGGTGCTGTTCCCAGTATCCACACAACCTTCAAAGAGACCTATTTCTCGAAATTAAACATCTCAGTTTGCCAAATACCAGGCCAGGTCATCTTCCTAGAAATTGATGCAAACATTGCTGTTTAAACTTCTTCACGTAAGCACAATAGTGGTTTGGCTGGCCTTGACAGACTTGAAGATTAAAAGTGCTTTATCAGGTTTTGTTTCACCATGGTGAGCTCTGAAAAAGTCAGCGAGAACTTTAAAAACACGGTTGATACTATTGCTAAAAGCCTTAAACACAGAGGCCATATTTGTGTACGTTTTAAATTCAATTTTATTTTCAATAATTATATTATTGATATTATATAATATTTCCAAATTCAACTTTTTATTAGTAATGCAGTAGATGTATTGTTTTAACTTATTGTAATATACCGCTTCAAGGGGAATTGAACTGAGAGTTTATTTAGTTTGTGTACGCTTTTTGGGTTCATCAAACTAAGCAGCAGAAACAAAGGAACACATACAGTAGAAATTGACAGGAACTGGAAGTAAAATCTCTACCTTAAAGCAGAACTCTGGGTAGAAATGTTTTCTAATATCTATAATAATGCTTACTTACTATGAACAAACGTGGTGTTCACGGCTTCAACAAGAATATTGATCATGAGAAATCCATGTTTTTTCTTAGTATCTTAGATTTTCTTAGCATCCGTAGGCCAGATTCACTTGCACATTCACTTTGTAAGACCGGTGGTTGCTGTGCTCTCTATCCTCTAGGCCAGTGATCTCCAAACTTGACCCTTTACCTGTCCTTATCCCGCCCTTGGGTCACTTTTTCTCCCACTGATACAAGACACTATTTCTCTCACTGACACCAACCAGGGGGCATAATTCCTGCTACTACAGGCCCTATTCCTCCCATTGGCACCTACGATGGGGCACTATTTCTCACATTTACACCAACAATTGGGCACTATTGCTCTCACTGAAACAAACCATGAAGCACTATTGCTCCCACTGACACCAACAGCGAGGCATTATACTTTCCACTGACACCAACGATAGGGTACTATTTCTCCAACTTACACCAAGAATAGGACACTATCCCTCCCCCTAATACCAAAGATGTATTGTTTGCTCCCAATGACGCAGGACAATATCTACTCCCAATGTCCACAGTCCGGCCCCCCTAAAGTCTGAAAGCCAGTAAACTGGCCCTTTGTTTAGAAAGTTTGGAGACCCCTGCTCTAGGCCACCAGTCTGGTAACTTCCCAGCTGCAGTTGTTTTACATCAGCAGTCATGTAATTACATCACTACTCGCTGTACTAGGTGGGTGTGGGAGTCCCAGACTCTGGTCTGATCCTCCAATTACACATGCGTGAGCAACAGTTTTGCTCCCAGTTCCAATTACAGCTCAGACTGCTCACTGCTGTCATCTCAGCCTCAAAGTGCTCTGCCCACACACCCGGGCCATAACTTCCTGCATTTCCCAAAATGTAGTGCTGGTTATACCTACAAATGTGATGTGGGTGAAGACAAAAAGCCCTCCTCCCGGCGCACGGAAACGCACCAGTTCAGAGAGGCATAATGACGGCAGTGAGATTTAAAAGTCTGAAATTAAAGGAAAAGTAAGTCACTGTAGCTTACAATGTTTCAACTTTTCAATGAGGTAGCACAGCGGCTAAATGCTTAGCACTTCTGCCTGGCAGCACTAGGCTTGTTGGCTCGAATCCCAACCATGGCACCATCTGCTTGTCTGCATGTTCTCCCTGTGCTTGCGTTGGTTTACTCTGGATATACCGATTTCCATCCACACTCCAAAGACATGCTCGTAGGTTAACTGGCTCCTGTCCAAAGTGGCCCTAGTATGTGTATGTCTGAATGTTTAGAGACCTTAGATTGTATGCTCCTTGAGGGTTAAGGACTGATGTGAATGTACAACATATGCATAAATTGACAGCGCTATATAAGTACCTGTAATAATAATAGCGCCTAGGGAAAGCATCACAAAAGTACAAACTTAGCAGGGCTTTAAAGTAGACCTAGAGTTGGGCTTTAAAATAGACCTTTTTTTCATTTTAGATAGAGTAAGTGAGAGTTATAACACTGTGAGCTTTCTTGCCATCTGTTTCCCATTGGAAAGATTTACCTTCATTTCCTATCCCATAGCCAAAACAGGAAGTGAGAGGAAACCCTTGCAAATTAAGGAAATCCCTTGTAGACCCCCAGGTCACCAGAACTTTTGTCCCCATTGGAGGATTTCGACTCCATTACTTTTCTGGGGACACTCCAAAGTTTGTGATTTTCTTTTACTTTCACTGATAATGGTAAACAGGACAAATAGAGAGGGTGAAGCTCCCTAGCAGAGACACAGACAGCAAATAAAGACCTAATAGGTGTTCTAAACCTGATCCACTCTATCCAAAACAAACAGACAGCAATATAAAAAAGATGTTTCTCCATCTAAAAAGAGACAACTGGAGCTCCAGTTTATCAAGAGCTGGGCTTCTCTGCTGAATGGTGTGGAAAGCATTTTATTTCCCTGCTTTGGTTACTAAGTAGGCTTTTTTTTTGGTTCTCAGTAGGCACTAATCAGTAAAGAAAATAAATACTTCTAGTAAATCTAATGAAAGACTTACAGTACTTCAAAGACAAGTTCTTTAAAACATCTGACTCTTGATAACTCTGTTACAACAATAGGACTTAAACACTGCCAAGAGAGATTTTGCTTTTTATTTTCCGGCTTGGCTGTGACTTGGCGGTATTATGATAAAGAAAAGCTTGACTTGTATATTTCTTAAATACCAGAACTTGCCCTTGTAGACATTCAAATCTTCAACGAATGACCCCCCCCTCTGATGCTTATGGGCATCCATAGACAAAACAGAGGTTGCCGAAAGAGGTACTGGGTGCAGGATAAGAGTCAATGTGGAGCCAACAACACCAAACACAACAATCTGGAGCCAAATAGATGTGTTCAGGACACAGTCAACAGTTGCAAACTTTCTAAAACAATTTCCAGGATTACTTGCTGAGCTAAAATTGCTAAATATGCTATAAAATTTTATTTTGGGAGACTGCTCAACTGAAAAAAAATATACAGAGCCAGATCATTCGCAATGCAGGAGCCTAGGGCCTGGGGGATGTCCAGGGGCCAGCTTCAACCTCCCTGCACCTGTAGTAAACCAGGAAAGTAAAGCAATTGGTTACATCTGTGTACTTTGCTGTCACTTCACAAGGTGGAATGCACTTGCAGGTAGTTGTTTTCCAATGAGGCGTCCCCATGCAAGTATATAAAATACAATATAATGCAAATAAAAATGCTTTTCTGGGACTGGTGCCTGGGCCTTATCATTGTCAATTAAAGGCATGGGGGAAAGAGGAGATCAAATCTGCTACCTTCCCCACAGCTCTTATCTCAGCAAATCTAATACATTTTCTTTTTAAATGCGGTTCTAAAATCTTAATAAAAAATGGAAAAGGCTTAGGGGACAATAATAGAACAATGAACTGAAGTCATTCCTAAAGGCTATGGTTGCTCTTTAAATTGGTGTGAACCACATATTTATTTATTTATTTATTTCAGGTACTTATATAGCACTGTCAATTTTACGCAGCGCTTCACATATATATTGTACATTCACATCAGTCCCTAACCCTCAAGGAGTGTACAATCTAAGGTCCCTAACTCACATTCATACATACACATACTAGGGACAATTTAGACGGGATCCAATTAACCTACCAGCATGTCTTTGGAGTGTGGGAGGAAACCGGAGTACCCGGAGGAAACCCACGCAGGCACAGGGAGAAAATGCAAACTCCAGGCAGGTTGTGTTGTGGCTGGAATTCGAACCAACGACCCTAGTACTGCCAGGCAGATTTGCTAACCATTTAGCCACTGTGCTGCCCATAACATAAGAAAATGTATCGAAATACATACAGTAGGACACAAGTGGCAAAAATATGGTTTTATGGATACTAAAACAGAAGTAATACAGTTTATGTCAACATGATTACGATCACAGTATGCATGACTTTACAAGTAAGTAGCGCAAAAAATGTTTACATGATGACATTAATACATAATGTACAAAGGAATTCTTGCAAATATTATTATAGACTGTTATGGTATTTTACATGAAAGACACTGTACTAGGCAAATATATATCAGAAAAATTATCCCTCCAAAATTAAAGTGGTATTAAACACATAACCAAAAATGTAATATACTGCAGCTTACCAATCGTTAGATGTGATGGCTGCATTAGTTTTCTTTTTTTTTTAGGCTTTTTTCCCCTCTGTTTTCATCTGTTGATCTAGCCTGTAACACACCTCCTGTATTAGCGTGCCTACACTCTGGATGAATGAGCACAGGGGGCACAGCAGACAGCAGCATTGTCAGGCTGGAGTGAGGCGAGTGTTTTATGTAGTAGTAGATTTACATACACTAACAAATGGAAGCCAGACTCTATCCAACACTCTATAAGTAGTTACAGCAAGCATTTATTTTTCATTTTGGGATAAAAGGTTTTAAATAAATAAATAAAAGCTGATCAATGTAAGCAGCCCTGTAAGTGGCAAATGTTTTTTTTCAATACCATTGCACAGAGCAGGTAAGCTTAACATGTTATTTTAAAGTGAGTCTTTATAATCACTATAAGCACCACTAATTTAATAAAGTCCCTATCAACATAAAAAAGACACCAATATACCTTCAAAAGAAAATTAAAAACCCAAATACCACCTGTTTGAAACAGAAGCCCATTATGTAGGGAAAGCCTTGAAACAAAAAAAAACTCATGGACAGGACAGGAAAGTGCCCACTGCAATCAAATCTACAAAAACCTAAGTGTCACGATCGCGGCGTCAGACCCCAGACCTTCTCACCAAACTCGTGACCGAAGGACTAGCCGATCTAAAACCGCAAAGTCACGTGCGTAACAATGCCACACCCAGCTGCACCCTGCACAGCAAATGGACCACAATCGATGTACCGGCAGCCTGAGCAATTGTTACTGGGTCAGGTTAATTACGCAATTAACCCTTCACACTGCCACCACCTCCTTTTTGTACAGAGAGAGGAAATTCGGCGATATCAGCTAAAACACTATAATGGCTGAGATAATTGTCTGCATAATACGGTCACTGCAGGCTGATTATGCAGAGGGTTAAACACACACAGTAGTGTTCTCTTTAGAGGCAGGAATTCGTAAATTGCAATAAAGAGCTATAGAAACAGTTCAACACTTTCAGTAGGAAAGATTTATTACTAAAAAGGTCAAACGGGTGCAATAAAAATATTTACAGAAAAAGATGTAACTAAGATATATATAAACATACAGAGACTAACAGCACAGCAAAGAGATATCAGAGAAAGGTGAAAGGATTAAGGTACTTGCCAAAGTACTGGGTTAGCAGATCCAAGTTTCAGAGCAAAAGGGCACGGGTCTCCCCAGGTGGTACTGATGTTAAAATGGGAGACGTCTTCAGCTTTTCTCTCTTAGGCCTGACAGCCTATTTTGTAGTTCCCCAGCAGGGGGTGTCTCTGAAGTCAAGGACCAATACCCCGTTTAGGGCATGTAGGTATGGGTGTATACCTCAACTAGAGCCAAAATCTCCCCTAACTCATATTTTGGCCCATAACTTTCCAGCTGCACAAGTGACATTCCACCTGCTGGTAGATTATTATGCAGACACGTCTGAGGATTGATTAGTTATGAATTATAAAATTATACACTGTATGGATCACGAGATCTACTTTCCTGTTTTCCTATGTATCCGAGACGATGCAAATGAAAATCAAACTGTTCGCCTTCTCGTGGCCAATCTAACGATAGGTCCATTTTTTATGTAAGTCTCTCATATTCCAAGATATGAGACATAAGGGAGAAATGGATTTTGAAAAGTGTTTATCTGATTCTGTCACCTACGCTGAATTAGGTTTATTAGGTTGGAATCTCTTTCAACTCCTGGGAAAGCTTGCCTTATCTCTTACGAGGTGTTACAATTTGCAGGTTCTTTGGACAGGGAGGCCCCGGCTCCCTTGGGGGGGCTTTATAGCTCCTATGACCCTCCTGTGACATTCCTAACTCACACACATACTGGCCAAGTGTCGCTAGGCCTCTCTAAGGAGGGAGGGGGGAAGAATGAGCGAGAAATCTATTCGTCAGGATGGTGAATCCCTTTGCCAAGATGGAGGTTGAAGCCAAAATGGTTGAACCGCGTCCATCTCTGGGTATACGCTGTTACACTAAGCTTAGTGACAAAAAAAGACCTGATAATTTGGAAAAAAAAAAGAATTCAGCAAAGAAGGTAATTGCCCAAAGAGCTAGCAATCAGATGTAAAGTACAGTTTCCTGCTAGCTCACCTTATGCAGTTTTTCATCTGTTCTTATCCTCTTCATACAGAAGTTTCCAGTACATTGATACTATGACAGCACTGTCCACCCTTCTAACCTTTATAGTGAGGGTGTTTTTTTTTTCAAAAGCCCTACTTTTGTTATTGTAACCCTGTTGGCCATGGTTCAAGGTCCATTGTGTGTGTTATTGCTGAAATACAAATTGGACAAATTTACACATTTATTGTTCAGGAGTGTGAATTTCAAACTTGCATATTCGCTGAAAACCCATTGTAATGACAAACTTGAACCTCATCCATAGATATCACATACAAAGTACACTATCTTTCCAAAAGTAATCGGACGCCTGCCTTTATACGCACATGAACTTTAATGGCATCCCAGTCTTAGTTCATAGGGTTCAATATCGAGTTGGCTCTCCCTATAACAGCTTCAACTCCTCTGGGAAGGCTGTCCTCAAAGTTTAGAAGTGTGTCTATGGGGATGTTTGACCATTCTTCCAGAAGCACATTTGTGAGATCAGGCACTGATGTCGGACAAGAAGGCCTGACTCGCAGTCTCCACTCTAATTTGTCCAAATGGTGTACTATCAAGTTGAGGTCAGGACTCTGTGCAGACCAATCAAGCCAATCCAGATGGCCACCGGATCAACACGTGTTGATATTCCTCTGAAGACGTGCGGTTGCACGAAAGGCCTAAGGAATCAACACACTGTGGCATATAGCGGCCGGAGCCTTTTATTGGTCCGGTGGTCATCTGGATTTATTGGTTAGTGTACTCTTTTTTTTTTTTACTGTCATTTGTTACATAATAAATTGAATATTTTCTTTGGCAATATTACGCTATGGGCACTTTCTTTATGGCTCCTTCATGGAGCTTTTAAGTATGCAGACCCTGGGAAGTACTTCACCATCCAGAGAAGGGGAATTCCTATAATCAGGTGACTGACCCTGCTGATCCTTAACCTCCCTAGCGGTATGATTATTTCAGATTTTTGGTGCTGAAAGCGGTACCATTTTTTTGCATGGAAATATGTATTTTTTTTATTGTAGGCTGTAATTTTTAGGAAAAACTCACTGAAATCTGTCCGAACAAGAGTCTAGTAAACATCCCGGGTATGATAAAATTTGAAACACAAAATCATAAATTATAATTTAATAAATAATCATAAAAATAATATAAAAATAATAAAAAATTTAATTCAATAATATAATCAAACCAAAAACACTGAAATGTGAAATATAGCGCCAAGTTCGCACATTGCTGAGCTCAGTCGCAAAATCGTTTTCAGTGTCTGATGACGAATTTCCCCCACGAATCATTATCACTCAATTCTGCAAGTGGTTCTGATTTACTATCGCTGTTCTCTAGCTGATCTAAACCGCTTTTGACATAGAGGGACACTTTTTGGACGCCATGGACGTTTCTCAGTTTCCAGGCAGAAAGAACAGACAAAATGCAGGCAGGGCACAGGACAAAGCACTAGGGACAATATGTATGTGAAATTGGTTGAGACAGCAATGTTTTACTATGTAAAATGTAAAAAAAAAAAAATGACATTTTTTAAAATTTTTAAATTTCCCGCCGCCGGCGGCGGCGCCCGTACGTCCCGACGTCACAGGGACAGGACACAGAAGCCGGATGCTGGCATCGGCCGGAGGAGATGGCCGGGGACGCTGCAGGGGACACATCGTGGGAGCGCAGGGTAAGGTAAGTGAAGAACACTTGCCGGAGCAGTGCCGCAGGGTAAGCCCGAGTGTAGCTCGGGGTTACCGCTTTTGGTACTGAAATGTTACCCCGAGCTACACTCGGGAATACCGCCAAGGAGGTTAAAGGAGGCCTCTGGAATACACATCACCCAGTTACTGCTGAGCTGCCCACTTGGAGACGGATGCCCCAGATGCATATCCTATTACCTTGATGCCCCAGGCTTTGGATATCTCAATGCGCATGATCCATGTGCTTCTGGTAAGCGCATCATTTGCTTATTTGTCTTTTCATTTTGGAGCACCGCAAAGAAAGATACATTCACTGGCATTATGAACTGTTCTAATTACATATTGAATCGGACTGTGATCTTAATCTTAATTTTATCTATTTAGCGATGCACTATACCACTGTGCTTTACACCACTGCATCTGATGCTTTGCATTGTATTTGTTGATGTAAGGCTTGGATGCAACCCATTCCATGAAGCTCTCTACGCACTGTTGTGCTAATCTGAAGGCCAAATAAAGTCTGGTCTTTAGCTATTGACTCTGCAGACAGTTGGCGACTTCTGCGCACTGTGCGCTTCAGCATCCACTGACCCTGCTCTGTCATTTTATGTAGCCTACCACTTTGTGGCTGAGTTGCTCCTAATTACCTCCATTTTGTTATAATACTACCAACAGTTGACTGTGGAATATTTAGTAGCAAGGAAATTTCATGTATGAACTTATTGCACAGGTGGCAACCTATCACGGTACCTCGCTTGAATTCACTGAGCTCCTGAGAGCGACCCATTCTTTCACAAATGTTCGTAGAAGCAGTCTGTATGCCTAGGTGCTTGATTTTATACACCTGTGGCCATGGAAGTGATTGGAACACCTGAATCCAATGATTTGGAGGGGTGTCCCAATACTTTTGGCAATATGTGTCAGTATGTGTTGTTATTGCTTACCTTAGCAGCATGGTTGGAGAGCTGTCTATTAAAAATCCCATGTGTATTTCTGGTTAGGTATTAGGGTGTATAAGGAGGGGTGTTTTTAGGGTATCCCTCTTGAAGTACCTGCGGCGCTGGAAGGAATATGGGCTGGCATTAGGATGGTGAGGTGTATTCGTGGTTGTTGCCCCCCGACATGTGGATACCATTTTATATGCCTAGTGTGCTGGGATGTTTTTTTTGGGGGACTTTAACGCTGTATTCATATCTGAATGTCACATGTTTGAGTGTTTTTTTAGGGAGTTTTGTCGTGCTTTTTTTGTGCCTTTTTTGTATAGTATTTTTTGAGCTTTGGCTTTTTTTTGTATTAGCCAATGGAGAACAATATCTCTTTCATGATTTGCTGCTAAATGTTTTTAGCTTTTTCATCAACTTTGATTTATTATTTATGTATTTATAATTATTTCTATATTATTTATTTTGTTTGGGTTAGGGGGTTAGAATTAGAATTAGGGGTTAGGGATTAGAGTTAGGGGCTGAGGGTTAGGGGTTAGAGTTAGGTTTAGGGGTAGAGGTCAGGATTGGGGTTGGGGTTAGGGGGTAATGAAATCATTTTATTATCATTATTATTGTTTATTATTTATTTGGTTATTTATTTTTATTTATTTTGCTTAGGGATAGGAGTTAATTTATTTGTTATTTATTTATTGCTATTTAATATTTATGTAATGGTCTGTTATTTATCTATTTGTTAATATTGATTTTTATTTAACTATTGCATTTGAGCAGAAAATCTCTAAAAAAAAAAAATGCACAAAACTATAAAAACCTCATGGATCGCACATTTAAATTAATTTCTATGATGAGAAAAAAATGCATTAAAAAATGCATCAATCTGCCCAAACTTTTTTGAGCTTTAGGAGTTTGGCTTTAGGAGACTTGTAGCAGAGATGTGAACCACCACCATACAGAATAATTGATTTTTTTTCCCACTGAGAGTTTTGTAGCTTTGAGCTACAAAACTCTCAGGTGTGAATGGGAACTAACTGAGTATTCGTTTGTTGGGTTGGTTGGTTTGTTGGTAACAGAAAATGATGACATGATATAAATCTAGACAAATAATGGATTATGATGGGTGCCGAATTTGACTGTTTTTCTTCCTTTTTTTTTTTTTTTATTTGCAAACAGATATAAAATGGTGCATCATTGAATAAAATTACTAGTAAGGTTGGTAAGAAAGAAAATAATATTTTTCTTTTACACCTTTATACGTAGACCTCAATATTTATTAACTCACTTGTTAGAATAACTTTACCAGGAAAGAGAGTTCTAATGTTTTGCTATGGATTATAATGCACCGAATGTAATACATTCAAAGTTGGTCAGATCTAATAACCGTTCTCAACACTTATTTATTTGTCCATATGTTTGTTTGGCGGCCCATCCCTTCACACATATTCTGACTTTCATCCCTTCAAGCTAGTTATGCTTGGCACCTGCCAAACTCCATTTCAAACCCAAAAAGTTAAACACTCGTACCAGCTGCAGGATTACCTCAGATACCTCATATCCTAGAGGCTGCTTCTTTCATGGTGGAGCTGTGAATATACTAGGTTTATGTGAAACAAGGGAGGACAAAAATTCGGGATATTTTGAGCCTCTGTGGTCTGAACGTAAAACCACATGTTTACAAGAGCTAGAGATGTGAAAAGTGAGGGGAGGGCTAGGTTATGTGACACGAAACTGTACATTAGCAGTTGTTATGTTGTATAACGCCTACGCTTTAGAAAAGGCCCACCTCTTTTCAAATTATGTTTCAAACAAAAACACCAATTTGGAATGTCTTGCAAGCCTTATACCCCATACACACTAAGAAAATCGGCCAAACATATTCTTACAATGAACAATTGTACAAATTTCTGATGGTGTTTACATAATTTTTGACAGTCGATTCAGACCTTCCGAACAAAATTACCGAAGGGACAAAATGCAAAATTTTTGTTGTATGGGAGCAGAACTAATGATTTTTGTTTAATGTGTACTGTTTTCGTACGAGAAAAATTGGATACGAAAGACCACGCATAATCAGAAGCTGCTTACAAACCGGAACAACCTGAAGAACAAAAACACCACGGAATAATCGTAAGCATAATAGCCATTAATGTCAGTAAACAGTGGTGTGCAAAACCCCCCCCCCCGACAAAAAAAAATTACATATGCCACTGTATCACAATGAATGTTTGTTGTAAAATAAAACACATAAAAATTGTATTTTGTATATTTTCAACAATAAATTTTATTATCAACTATATACAATGTTAAAAAAATAACGATCAAACTAGATGCAAATCCACAACAAAGTGCTTTATATCAGGTCAACAATTAAACGTCCAGAAAACCAAGAAATTTTAGCAAACAGACTGTACCATTCAACTAAAGATTTGTGTAATGATAATCCTGGCACCGTGATGCGGTTTGACGATCAGGTGCAGGATAATGCCATTGTGGTGTGTGCTGCAGTGATGACGGAGGCGGTGGTGCTGGTGGAGGTGGCATTGGAGGTGCAGGTTGTGATTCAACTTGTGATTCAAGTGCTGCATTTTGCTAACATTCGAAAATGGTTCCATAACTATTCCGACAATTCGTCATGAAAGACCCGTCCATGGGGAAATAACAATTATGGCACTGAAAGGTGTGGCTACAAAGTCACATGTTCATTACATCACTTCCATAGCTAAGCTACGATGGTCGTATGCAATGCCTTTTTTGTACGATAATTTTCATGCAGCAAAAGCATATCGCTTTCGACCAACTGCGAACAATTTTCTTATAGTGTGTACGGGGCATTAGGCTGCTTTCACACTGCGACGCATGTGTTTTTCAATTTCAGCACTTATAAAATGCACTATGCATTGCATGCAGCGCATAAAACCATAAATAGCTGCTTGGGGCCGGCTACTTAGCAACCAGCTATTCACTGGTTGTTAAGAATGCCAGCGGGTGGTTGTTAAAGGGGAGTTCCAGTCCCCAGAAGAATTTTTTTTAAAAAGTTGACCCAGGATTGCCTTTTCAAGAACATTAACAATTGGATAAAGTTATAAGTTATAGCCTTCTAATTAGTTTTAAATTTGTAAATCTTTACCTTGATCTCGGAAGCAGGCAGGCGCCATGATGGCTGTTGGCATCTGAAGCCCGCAAGGCTTTTTTTCCCTGGAGTTGGTGCTGCTGGTTATCCCAGCATGCACCACTCGATCTTGCACCTGCGCAGTACTGACACTGCTCGGCGCTACTTGTATAGAACAGGTTGCCATAACAATTGCGGGGACAGCCCCCTTATGGCAACCTGTCCATCAAATCACACCAGGGGGAAGGCAAGTGAAGTCTGGAAACGGAGCAAGCCCCGCAACAATAATTAGAACAGCACAGATCTTACACTTCCTTCCCACACTAGACTCCGGTAAAATGGTGCCAAACTCCACCCATTCGTGTTACTTCCAGTTTCCACGTAATGTCACTAGGAACCCACAGGACTCCTGAGATACAGGAAAAGACATCCCAGGAGACGTTGCAAATTGCCTTAACACGTCAACACCTAGGTGGCCGGGACCGGAAGTGCAGTCCTGAAATACTATTTTAAGGTATTTACATTAAGAAAAAAACATTTTTTTAATCCAAATCGTGCTGGACAAAACACGGACCGTGTAATCAGAGGAACTTTAAAAAAATGGGTGGAGCTCCGCTTTAAGGAGCTGGAACCCGATGGCATCATTAACAATCAGTGATAATGCCTCCCTCGTGGCCAGCATGCTCCAGCTCAGGAGCAAAGCTATCACCAAAGGGGTGAGGAGGCGGAGAGGAAGCGATACAGCAAGGAGCATCAGCTCCCAGAAACTGAGAGATGGAGCTGGGAAAGGCTGGATCTGAGGGAAGGAGGCAGGGGAAGGCCGGACCAAGCTACTTTTGAGCATCAAGGGGACAGGAGGCTGTGCTGGGGGAACACTTTTTACATCCCAGCTGATTGTTAAGGAAGCCAGCATGTGCGGCTTCTTAAAGTGGAGCTTTAGTCGGAAAATTAAGCCCTGCTAGATCACTTCAAGCTGGCCCCTTTTGTAGGTATAGCTATGTAAAACATTAAAAATAAATGTCTATACTGATTAAATTCCAGAAATACACTTTCTCACCCTGCTCTGAACATGCTCAGTTGCTCTCCATTTTTAGGCACTGCCTAATTTGTAGAGGCTGATCTGCTGACAGCCTCAAAGCAGAATTAAACCCTCCTATCCTTTACAGCCAAGGAAGCTGATTCTGTTTGATCTGCAACTGCCATGTTGAGATCAAGTATGACACCAGCCATTTGATGGTTCGACAGTTTAATTGAGAGAACAAGCAAATATGACAGTTAGCAATCCCAGCATTCCAGGAATATAACTGTTATTTGAAACCATTAAATCGATGGGTTTAGTTCTGCTTTATGATTTGCTGCTGTTCATGGGCTCTGGGCTTCAGCAATATGGCAGCCTCCAGCTAGAAGAAACAGGAACAATGCTGGAGGCAGTTTACAGCACACACTAACTTTGTGTCATTATTTAGCATAATTAGTTTTGAAAATATATGTGCTAAAGAACATTTTTTTAATCAAGTTGTTATGGGTAACCTTCTGCTTTAACAATCAACTATTTACTGGTCATTAAGGACATCACTTCTTAACATAGTTACATAGTTAGTTTGGCTGAAAAAAGACAAAAGTCCATCCAGTTCAACCATAGAACAAAAAAAAGTTATAATCCTATACCCACAATTGATCCAGAGGAAGGCAAAA
Source organism: Staurois parvus (assembly GCF_062004578.1). NCBI lineage: Eukaryota > Metazoa > Chordata > Amphibia > Anura > Ranidae > Staurois > Staurois parvus. Next base: position 6,831,451 of record NW_028318510.1, read on the forward strand.
ACAACCCAGCAAAGCATGATCCAATTTGCTCCTGTTGGGAAAAAAAATCCTTCCTGATCCCCCGAGAGGCAATCGGATATTCCCTGGATCAACTTTACCTATAAATGTTAGTATCCAGTTATATTCTGTGTATCTAAGAAAGAATCCAGGACTTTTTTGAAGCAATCCACTGAGCTGGCCAGAACCAACTCTTGAGGGAGTCTATTCCACATTTTCACAGCTCTCACTGTGAAGAACCGTTTCCGTGTTTGGAGATTAAATTTAAATTAAAGAGTGTCCCCTTGTCCTCTGTGATGACCTCAGGGAGAATAGCTCTACACCGAATTCACTATATGAACCACTGATGTATTTATACATGTTGATCAAATTCCCCCTTAATCTCATCTTTTCAAGAGAGAATAAATTCAGTTCCTCTAATCTTTCCTCATAGCTGATCTCCTCCATGCCTCGTATCAGTTTGGTTGCCCTTCTCTGTACTTTCTCCAGTTCCCCAATGTTCTTCTTGTGAATTTGTTCCCAAAACTGAACTGCATATTCCAGATGAGGTGTTACTAATGATTTGTACCGGGGTAATATGATATCTCTCTCTTTGGAGTCTATACCTCTTAATACAAGAGAGCATTTTACTCCCAGATACTTCTCCACCATTGATTCCCCCAGTTGTACCCCCCTAGTATGTATGATGCATGTATATTCTTAGCCCCCAAGTGCATAACCTTACATTTATCAACATTAAACCTCATTTGCCACATAGTTGCCCAATTAAACAGTGCATTGAGGTTGGCTTGTAAATTGAAGACATCCTAAAAGGACGTTATTCCACTGCACAGCTTGGTGTCATCTGCAAAGACTGAAATGGGATCTTTAATCTTAGACCCTATATCGTTTATAAATATATTAAAAGTAAGGGTCCCAACACTGAACCTTGGGGTACACCACTGATGACCCTAGACCATTCAGAGTATGAATCATTAACCACTACTCTCTGAATACGATCTTTTAGCCAGTTTTCTATCCATTTACATACAGATTTTTCCAAACCCGCAGACTTTACCTTACACATTAGCTGTGTGTGGGGAACTGTGTCAAAAAGCTTTTGCAAAATCCAAGTATACCACGTCCACCGCCACCCCTCTGTTCAAGGTTTGGCTCACCCCCTCATAAAAAGAAATCAGATTTGTTTGACAACTTCTGTCTTTCATCAATCCATGCTGTCTGTTGCTTAAATATTTTTTTCCAGCAAGAACTCAATATGTGGTTTTTTATTAAACTCTCCAACATCTTCCCAACTATAGGAGTTAAACTAACAGGTCTAGAATTACTTGGTAAAGATTTTGACCCCTTTTTAAATATTGGCACCACATTGGCCTTAACAACCAGCAAAAACTGGTGCATTTTGGTGCATTTTTTTTTCGTTGCGTTTCCCATTGACTTCAATGAAAGGCGCATCTTTGGTGGCTTTTTAAAAGTACACCAAAAGATGCAGCATGCAGGATTTTTCAAACCACAGTGCAAACGCAGCATGAACTTAGCACAGAGATGTGAAAAGTCTCATAGGCTTTAAAGGCAAATAGATTTTGATTCGCTTTTGTCCCTCTGGAAAGGTGCATTCCAGCATTGCAAAAGCGCATCAGTCGGAAAAGGCCCGTAGAGGTCAAAACACAAGCAGAGTGCTGTGAGTCTCTGCAAGTAGTGAGAGCAGAAGCTGTGCCTGGCCTATGGCAACACCTAAAAATTATAGTTTTGATTGCTTATTATTATGAGACCAGCCTCTTTAGGACTGATGATTCCTGATTTGTTAAATTGTAATCTCCATGTTTTTGCAAATGAACTAACTTTCCAAAAGCCTTTTCACAGGTTAACAAGGGTTTCAACAAGCTACCTTTCAACAAGCTCTTATGTTACTAATAAACAGTCCCATGAATATTGGAACCTTAAAGTATAACTCCACTTTAATGGAAAAAAATATAGCAAATAAAAAAAAAATAGTATAGCATATACAATTGCTACACACGTCATTGTAATTTAATGTTAATAAAAATTACCTTTCCTTTTCACTCTGCATCACTATAATTTACTGTAAAATTTAATGCAATATGGCAGCCTGGAGGCATTCTGTACATAGTTGGTGGGTAGAACGCCTTCAAAAAACATTTTCAACTTGTGATATTAGCTCACTGATTTTTTTCCCATAAGTCTTCACTAAGATAAAAGTCAAATTTTAAAGGAATGCAGACATTGCAACTTTTAAATTAACCAATCCCTCCCATTCAGACTGAGTATGTGATCAGTCTGGCTATTTCTTCACAGCAACAAAAGGTAGGAATCTGCTACAAAATTTGGTAAAATCCTTGCAATGTACATTATTCACTCACAAGGGTTTATTTTTTTTCTCAATAAAAATGGTGTTTCCCTTTACAGTAAACATGTGGTCACACAATGGACATTCAAGTATTTACATATTATTACTAAGCACTAAAAGGGTTTTAAAGGGTTTTAAAACAAGCCATCACTGACCTCTGTAGCTGCAGAACCCGTACAGCAATTCATCCTTAAAACTTACAGCAGAGGCACGGACGTCTTCCAAATCACCACTGTTGAAAGGGACAGGTGAAAAGGAACTAACAGAGAAATCAGTTAGAAATAGCTAGAGAAAAAAAATTAATAAAATATAGGTACTTACAAATAATAAAGAAAAATACTTACCTCATTCCTGGTTTCTGACATATATGGGAGGCACTGGTGATATCATCATGCCTTACTGCTGCCTCCTTGGTGCTCAGAAACCCACAAAAGCAGAGTCAACGCTCTGTGCTCTGTCCTTCCAGCACTCACTGAAGTCCCGGGATGTGGAGGGGGACAGAGTACTTGGCTCAGTCTCTCAGTGATGCAGCTGCCTTTAGGAATCTGGGTGGATCCCAACATTATTGTATCTGGATTGAATCTGGGTGTAAGTGCACTCCCGTGACCCACAGGAGAAGTATGAGCCAAAGAGCTTTGGCAATACTTCTCTTTTAAATAAAACCTGAGCATACTCTGCTATGGGTCAAGAGTATGTAGAGCAAGTTCAGGAGTCAGCAGTGTGTAATGCACAGAAAGCAGAGGTCAGGAGTGTGCAACCAGCAGTGTGTAACAAACAGAATACAGACATCGGTTGTGCATAGCGTACAGATTGAAGAGAGCAAAAACAAGTAGTGCACAGAGAGCAAAAGTCAGGAGTATGTAATGCTCAGACTGCAGAGGTTAGGAGTGTATTCTTTACAGAGTGCAGGGATCTGGTGGAGTGTGTAACACACATAGTGCAAAACTCAGGAGTGCATAACGCACAGATTGCAGAGGTCAAGAGAAAGTAATGCATAGACAGCAGAGGTCATAAGTAAGTAACACACAGACTGCAAAAGGTTAGGAGGAAGTAATGCACAGAGAGCAGAGATCAGAAGTACGTAATGTGCAGAGTGCACAGGTAAGCAGCAGGTAATGCACAAAGTGCAGGGGTCGGGAGCAAGTAAGGCATAGAGAACAGAGGTCAGGAGTTGGTAACACAAGGACAGGACTGAATAGTGCACAGAGTGCAGGAGTCAGGATAGTGTAATACACAGAGTGTATATATCCATATAGTGCAACAATGCTAACACGTTTCAGCCACTGGAGGCCTTAATCATGCCTATGATTTTTGTGGTTGAAACGAATTAGCAGTGTTGCAATATATGGATGTATTACTCTGTCTTCAATAAAGCAATTAGTACAGTTCCGCATTGGAGTGCTGGCTTTCATCTTACACTCATTATACACAGCTTACAGGAGCACCAATGTTCCTCACAGCTCCTATGGACCAACTGAGTTGAGTGCTGTAAGTTGATTTTGTTCAGTGTAATGTACAGAGTGCAGAGGTCAGAAGTATGTAATACACAGAGTGCGGGATCAGGAGTGTGTAATACACAGACTGCAGGGGCCAGTAATGTGTAATACACAGAGTGGAGGGGTAAGGAGTGACTGCAGAGGTCAAAAGCTAGTAGCATTCAGAGAGCTGAGGTCAGGAGTGCATAATGCACAGAGTGGGTGGGAGTAAGTAATGTACAGAGCGCAGGGAACAGGAGTCAGTAACTCACAGAAAAAAGAGGTCAAGAATAAATGATGCACTAAAAAGCAGAGGTCAGGAGTAAGAAATGCATAGAGAGCAGAAGTCAAGAATGAGTAATACACAGAAGATAGAGGTCAAGAATAAATGACACACAAAAAGCAGAGGTCAGGAGTAAGAAATGCACAGAGAGCAGAGGTGAAGATTGAGTAACACACATTGCAGGAGTATGTAACGTATGGAGTGCAGAGGTCAGGCGTATGTAACAATGATAAAGAACAAATGCAATTTGTGCTTTCGATTTTCAAGGTAGTGCAGATTTAAAGCAAGGTCATAAAGGGCACTGGTTATGCAGCCCCTTAACTCACCTGGACATAGAAGATCCGCGTTATAAAGGGGGCATATAAGCAGAGAACAGGGTGCAAGGCAACCTTCATGTAATAAAATGATAACTACTGTATAAAATCATAAAGATAATGGTAGAATGCACATGTAGGCTTACAACTGTGTAGCAGCATGTCAAAAGCAATGCTGATCTGACAGCCCTTTGTGGCCAGCCTGGAGGCTGTGTGGGGAGGGAAGCCTGTCCTGGATTCTTGCAAAGGAGCAGAGACTGAGACATGTCCCTGGTTGGGAGGCAGTGCAATATAAACATTAGAGTATGCAGGCACCTTGACCAGCCAAAAATTACGCTCCTGGACTCCATAGCTGAAAGCTGGGAAAAGAAAAATAGGCCTAGCGCATGAGTATAGTCAAGCAGTGCCAATTTGAAGAGGCCAAAGTGCCTGCACAGTGTAATGTTTATACTGCATTGCCTTGCAGTCAAGAATACTCATTTCTCAGGGACAGGCTCCTAAAACAGGGATCGGCATAGAATAGGGGAGAAAACATTTTAATGGGAACAGCCTAAATAGGGTTTACCCCAGCAGGTACAGACGGGGTTGCTTTGCAGATAAAGTGTGAAAGGTACCTAAAACTTCCCAAGGGCTAAATGGCACATTAGGTTTTAATTACCTAGTAACATGAGATTAACATCTCATGAGAACAAACTTATGATCCTCAGGTTAACCGAACAATTAAAATACGGAGCACAATGCCAAAATACATCTGTGATGATCACTCACTTCACATACACTGTAAATCTTTTGTGTAATCTGTCGGAATTTTTGGCATGAGACTAAATCATTTTTCGTTCATGGACAGTTCTAGTTAAATATACAAACAAGGCAGCTTTCACCAAGCATGGCTCTGGACAGGAACTGACAAGATTATAAAAGCAATACTGTCTGCAAACTGCTCAGCAAATAGAAGTCAAACATTTGTCTTCAGGGTTGTGTTCCACTTTTATAGATAATCTTACTTGATTTTGCTCAGCAGAGTGCAAAGCATTGGTCACAAAGTCATTTATTTTATATCAAGCTATTTCTCGAAGTCAGGACTGTGCTTGAAGTTAGCCAGCAAGCGTAAAGTAAGACTGCCCATACATCTGTCAGCTAAATGTGGGAATGTTCCACTGGAAAATATGCACAGGAAACATTCATTTGGCTGATGAAGTATTCTAAACGTCCAGACTTTCCCACATACTGTGTATGTATAGCTGTGTACAGGGTGGTCAGAATTAAACTGGTTGAATTTGGGACGCTGTCAAGCAAGGGGTTGGAGCTTCAGGTATAAGTCAGCTGCCCATTGCACTGAATTCAGTTCATTTTAATATGTATCAGATCATTTTGTAGGCAATTGATTACAGAGTTTGTTAAAGCAGAACTCCATGAAAAAAAAATTTCACTAGACTGCTAGCATGCTGGGGTAGGAGTGCAGGGACCAGTCTTGAGCTTGGAGGATTGGTGGATTCGGTGAGTATATCTCCGCTCTCCTCACCCCTAGACAAAAACAAGCAGTTAGCCCCTCAGTGTGGGCCCAGTGCATGGAATTTTTTTTTCCCTGAAATTCTTCTTTAGCGCTCAGTTCACACTAGCCCACTGGCTGTGGGCTGGTTGCGGGTGCAGCCAAACCACACTGCTTTTGTGAGACGTATGGGCCTGCCATTCATTTTGAATGGCACCCCAGGCATCTCAGCCTTCAGAGCAATTGCAGGTGCAGGAACCACAAGGAAACCCCATGGTCAAAAATCCATGCGGTTTTCCTGTGGCTGCTTTTTCAGAAAGGTGCGTGCACCATTTTCCTGGGGGAAACACGGCACAGCAAATGAATAGGCTGCTTTGCCAGAGCAAACATGGGCTGCAGCTGCATAGCCCACAATAGTGTGAACCAAGGGTAACGAAAACTGTACTGATAAAAATGTCCTAACTGACCTAATGATCTAATTCTGAAAATTCTAACTGCCTGTAGATTCAGTACTTCACTGACCTGCCCCAAAGGGTGATTAGATGTTTCAGGGGACAGTCCTTGACTTTCGGGGGCTGTCCCAGGGGGAAAAAAGTGTCCCTGATGTTCTTCCAGTTAAAAGATACAGTCAGGTCCATAAATATTGGGAAATCGACACAATTCTAACATTTTTGGCTCTATACACCACCACAATGGATTTGAAATGAAACAAACAAGATGTGCTTTAACTGCAGACTGTCAGCTTTAATTTGAGGGTATTTACATCCAAATCAGGTGAACGGTGTAGGAATTACAACAGTTTGCATATGTGCCTCCCACTTGTTAAGGGACCAAAAGTAATGGGACAATTGGCTTCTCAGCTGTTCCATGGCCAGGTGTGTGTTATTCCCTCATTATCCTAATTACAATGAGCAGATAAAAGGTCCAGAGTTCATTTCAAGTGTGCTATTTGCATTTGGAATCTGTTGCTGTCAACTCTCAAGATGAGATCCAAAGAGCTGTCACTATCAGTGAAGCAAGCCATCATTAGGCTGAAAAAACAAAACAAACCCATCAGAGAGATAGCAAAAACATTGGGTGTGGCCAATGAAATGAAAATGAAACACTTTAAACAATTTCATTTCAAGATGCTCCAAATATTTTCAGTTGGTGAAATGTCTGGACTGCAGACAGGACAGTTAAGCATCCAGACCCTTCTACTACATAGCCATGCTGTTGTCATAGAGCAGTATGGAGTTTAGTGTCCTGCTAAAATCTGCAAGATCTTCCCTGAAAAAGACTTTGTCCGGACAAGTGCATATGCTGCTCTAAAACCTGGATGAGAACCTTTTTTGAGATGTGTTTCAGATCTCAATCTCAAAATTGCCTATTTTTTACTGCTATATTTTCTCAGTTTAAACATTTGATATGTTTTCTATTGTAAATAAAATATTAGATTATGAGATTTTCAAATCATTGCATTCTGTTTTATGTAGATTTTACACACCTTTCCAAAGTTTTTGAACTTTGGGTTGTAGTAAATGAGGTTTATAATTCCTCTAAGATTTACTTTTATTTATTTATTTATTTCAGGTACTTATACAGCGCTGTCAATTTACGCAGTGCTTTACATATATATATATATATATATATATATAGTACATTCACATCAGTCCCTAACCCTCAAGGGGCATACAATCTAAGGTCCCTAACTCACATTCATACATACACATACAAGGGCCAATTTAGACGGGATCCAATTAACCTACCAGCATGTCTTTGGAGTGTGGGAGGAAACTGGGTTACCCGGAGGAAACCCACGCAGGCACAGGGAGAACTTGCAAACTCCAGGTAGGTGATGCCGTGGTTGGGATTTGAACCAGCAACCCTATTACTTCCAGGCGGAGGTTTTTTTCCATCTGTATTTCATTGAGGGGGCCAAAACAGGAAGTGAGGGAAAATCCCTCTAAAGAGAGGAAATCCCTGTTTGTCACAAGGGTCACCAGAACTAATGCCCCTTTGGAAAATATCCCGCTATCCCTGTTCTGGGGACAACTCAAAATGTGGAATTTTCTTTTACTTTCACTTTCAGTGATAATAGTAAAAATGACTAATAGAGAGGGTGAATCTCCCTAACAGGGGCACAGACAGCAGTAAGAATCTGTTCTAATCCCTATCCGCTCTATTCAAATCTAAAAAAAAAAAAAAAAAAAAACATTTTGCCTTTAGTTACACTCACAAAGATCCCTTCCATTGCTCTCAGCCTCCTTCAAATTCGTATTTTGTTGCTGTGATCCGACTCCCTGTTGGAGGGTGGCTATGTTCATTTTACGTGACCTCACTATATGTAGGAGCATAGCCACCCTCTTTCTCTTGTCCATGCATTATGTGTTTTGCAGTGCATAGAGCAGTCCATTTGACCCCAAAAGACTTGCACCGCTCGTTCCAAACCAATGGAAGTAGAAAAAGGAGAGGTTTGGCAGCTCATGGACTACTTTACAAGGAGGCAGTAAAACACTGTAAGAATCAATTCCATGTAAAAAAAAAGATGATGGGGCCATTAAGTAATGGATGTTTACTATCTATTTTTGTAGAATAAGGATATTGTTCAATGTCACTTTAAATGTTACTGTATAATTTTTTGCTCTCATTGGTCAAATGTAAGGACTTATACTATGCCTGATCAATGAAGGAGCAAACTTTTGCTAGTGTATGTCTATGTATTGTCTATGTAACTTTGTCTTTTACTCTTCATTAAACAATGACAATTGCATCACTTTCTCCCACATGTACTTACGTTCTGCATTGTTACACGTGTTACAGACTGCTGTGTTGACCTGTGAAGCATAAAAAGAATTTTCCTTGAAGCAGAAGCATATTCAATATGCTATTATGGTCAGGGTGTTCACTTCTAACACAGCAGTGTGAACAGTTCTGTAATCAAGTCACTTATTTCTTAGACAGGTCCAAACTAAACAAGCCTTATCTAGTTTCCACTAGAATGTTCGACATTCTCTAACTTAGAGGTTTATTTTACAATTTTGTATTGCCTTGTACTGTACAATTAAAAAAAATACTTTAAAAGTCAGTCTACCAAAAAGTAAGAATTTAATTTTTGGTAAATGCTGTAAAGTTAAATCATTTATCAGTGTATTATATGTCTTAATGACTGCAGTGGTCTCTGTGCTTGCTCTACCGCAGCCTCTCTCAACACCTGGGGGTGCCTTGAGGTTTCTTCAGGGCTGCCTTGTCAAAATGTCTAAAAATTGCTCAAAACTTGTATACAAACCGGCGCGTGGAGCAAGTCTGCCTTTTAGTTACACAAAGCCACAGGTTTTCATTGTGCGCCATTATGACCTTCTAGCCTCCGGCGTCCTGACAACCAATTACATCATGAGTTGAAAAGGAGGATGTCAGCTGCCTGCAGAGCATCCTTGTTTGATTCTCCCCTGCCCCTTTCCATCAGTGCTGGGGTCACATTAGCTCAGTGATGGAGAAAAACTGAGGGAGAGGAGAAACACTGGAATAATAGTCAGTACCACTGTGCAAAAGTGTATTTTGTGGATTGGAATAAATCACCTCCAATGTTGGATGTCCTACATGTGTGGATGTTGCTGCGTTATACAAAACTATTAGAATAGTTTTTCACATTTTAGAATGGGCTGCCGTTTTAAAATTATGAACAGTCTAGTGCCACCCCATTTCAGAATGGAGATGCCAAAAGACTGTCCATAATTTTATAGGGTGCCATAGGACTGTTCATAATTTTAAAGGGTGACTTGACTGAAAAAAAGGTTGAGAAACACTGCTCTAGCTCATGTGCAGTTCTGCCATGTCAGTTATGACGGGTCCTGCTGCTGATGGTATCTATTGTGGTTTATATTTTTATTCTTCTATTTTTTTCTTCCTTGATTTTGTTATTGTGAAAATTTCAATAAAGCTTTATGGGAAAAAAATAGTGACCAGAGGTACTTGAAGTGCCCAGACCAAATTTAGCAGCTTTAACTTGACTATAACACTATGACTAATTTAGCAGTATAGGTGTGGCAAACCCATTATATCTATATCCTGACAGCCTATTATAGCTGACAACATGTGCTGTAATTTTCCTCCAAATGCCGGTCAATACCTAATTACCCCTTAGCACCCCTATAATTGTAGCAGTCCATTACACACTTTTGTTTAGCAGTACCAAGTTCTGATGAAGGGGCATCCTTTAAACCCCAAAATTAATTGGCAATTTATGATATTAGAGCCTGAACAAAACTGAATCTGAACTTTATATATGCTGTTTTAGCACTTTCCTCCTTGCATTAGGTCACTTCTACTCTCCAGTTTCCTCCATCGCTCAGCCCTGCACCCCTCATCTACAGATTACCTTTGTACCCCCTACCCTCAACTCATTTCTGCACCCTGTCCACAGCTTACCTCTTCACATGTATTCACAACTGACATCTGCACCCCCATCCACAGATTACCTTTTAATCCCTGTCCACAGCTCATTTCGGTACCCACGTCCATAGCTCACCTCTGCTCCCCCCATCCACAACTCAACTCTACATGCCATCTAGAATTTACCTCTGCACTCCCCCACCAACAGCTCACTTCAATCCCCCCCCCCCCGTCCAAAGCTCCCCTCTGCACGGCCATCCCCAGCTCACTTCTGCACCCCCTGTTCACAGCTCACCTCCACACCTGGTCCACACCTCACCTCTGCACACCCATTCACAGCTCAGTTCTGCAACTCCTGTCCAGAGCTCACCTCTCGCACCCACTGTCCACAACTTATCTTTGCACCCTTGTCCACAGCTTATCTCTGCACCCCCCTCCATACCTCACCTCTGCACCATCCATCCACAGCTCACCTCTGCACCCCCCTCCATACCTCACCTCTGCACCATCCATCCACAGCTCACCTCTGCACCCCCATTCACAGCTCAGTATTTCTGCCCCCATACTCCAGCTCATCTCTGCACCCACATCCACAGCTCTCCACTCTTTCACAGCTTATCTTGGCACTTTCAGCACCCCGTCCAAAGCTTACCACTCTTTCATGACTTACCTCTGCAGTCCATATATCCATAATTTTCCCCAGCTGTGTTCTTCCTCCCAGCAGCCAGGCCAGCTCTTTTACCACCCACAGTGTGGGGCCACAGGCTTTTCCACTTGTGTACATGTCCCTAATTCTTGCCTGCCTTGTATAGTGCAGTGAAAGTTGCTTCTTTTTGGCTTTGAAGCAAACATGGTGGGCAGCAGTGCTCTTGGTGCCCAGCGCAGATGCTCTGAAGGGAATGTTGGACCCCCTATTCCCCAGTATTCCTAGTATCTTCACCAGGCATGAGGACTTGAAAAGTGTAGTGTAGTAACAATACCTTTTTGTGTGTAAGGACCCCTTTTTTCCTGCTTTTAGATGTGTGACTTTTTTCATCTAACAAAACCAAAGTCCTTGTGTCCGCCAGGGGTGTATTTACCACAAGGCATTTGCCTAGGGTGGCATTTTTCAGGGGGGCAGTAGGAGAGGAGGGGTGGTGTTGATTGGCATAAGGCTTTCTCCGCGAGGGGGAATCCGATTTTTGTGTTGACTAGGGCAGCACAAAACATAAATACACCACTGGTGTGCGCAGAGCATGCTGTAAACTATAATAGGCTATCAAAATAGTGGATATAGTGGTTTAGTCTTTGTTTTTGCTCAGGTTTTATGGTAAAATATGTGTGGGAGTAGAAATGTCTGTATGTACTGTATGTTCCCCTACAGAGAGGATATGCAGAACAGCTTTGCATTTGGAACAGGGCAATAGTAGGAACAGTGTTCTCTTAAAGCCCAATTAAACACTCTTCTAAAATATTATGGATATCTCCAAGGTGCAGTAAAAATGGTAAGTGATCAAGTCATATCTTTTATTTTACTGGTAAAGCAGCTACAGCCATAATAAAACCCCACTGTCATGCTACAAAGAAGTACAGCGGTTTTATGTCATAGTATCAACCTCTCTGCAGTGATCCAATATGTCCCCTGTGAGTCAGAGCTAGAGCTCTCCACTGATAGACAAAAGCAGACAAGGACGCACTCTCATCGTGCATTACCATGGTACACCACGTATTTATTGTGTAAACAAATAGATGTATACTCACAAACCAAAGGAAAATTAAAAGCAGAATATGTAGTCCGCAATGGCAGTCAATACAATGCTGTGACTTTAATAGGGATAAACTGACGCGTTTCAGGAGACGAACCCCCTTCCTCAGAGCTTTCGTCTCCCGAAACACGTCAGCTTATCCCTATTAAGGGCACAGCATTGTATTGACTGCCATTGCGGACTACATATTCTGCTTTTAATTTTCCTTTGGTTTGTGAGTATACATCTATTTGTTTACACAATAAATACGTGGTGTCCCACGGTAATGCACAATGAGAGTGCGCCCTTGTCTGCTTTTGTCTATCAGTGTCCAGATTTCCTGATCCTTGAAGGGCAGCACCTCCTCGTATGGCATTCTGAATTCATTTTAGTCTGCATGAAGATTTGAGCGCTGGTTTCGTTTGTTTGTCTTTAGAGATCTCCACTATGCAAAAACCTCATGTTCTCTGCAAATTGAAGATCTCTAGCTATGACTCCCAGGAGGCGTGTTGGATCACTGCAGAGAGGCTACTGCTTCCACACACAGAGCAGCAGTCCTTCTTTGCAGCACAAGGGCAAGCAATGAAATATTTTACCGTGGCTGTTTAACTAGTTGAGGTGTCCTTTTATGAAACAGAGACCAGCGCAAATCTGAGGATCGTTGATGATCTCTGATCATTAGTGGTTTAGGAAACAGAGATGATCAGTGGAGAACATGTTCCCCGCTGATCATCTCAGCACACAGATGGCCAGTGTATGAAGGAGCGATGTCAGCTCTTCACTGGCGATCTGTGTTCTCCCTCCAGATTCTTCAGCCCAGAGGTGGAAAATCGGAGGAACCGCAAACGAAGCAGCTTTACTTTACCACTGCTTAGTAAACGGTGTTTGACTGATCTCTTACTGCAATTACGCCAGATTACAGTAACAGCCAGGAGCGGACTGATCATTTGGAAACTCTGGCACTGCCCGAGGGCCCAGGGTCAGCACGGGGCCCCATGAGATGCCCCTGGTACCTTTTTCATAGGCTTTTTTGAGTTTAGGCAAGGACACAGGGGCCCCATGATCCCCTATTGCCCGGGGGCCCCATGAGTTGTCAGTCCACCCCTGGTAACAGCAGCTGTTTTCTAGCGTTCAGTGTTTGTAGATTGCTTCTCTCCTCATTAGGAGAACCGATCTACACCGCTTCATAAAAAGGCATTCAGAGAAGAACTGTCAGAGAACTGAGCAGCGGTCATTTACCACTGCATCATAAAAGAACACCTAAGGGCTCGTTCACACTTGACTTTATTTCTAACTCTTGCCAAATGCCCCTATAGCGTTTGACAGGCATTAGACAAGCGTTTGAGAAGCATTTCTAACGCTCCTCAAATGCTCCGCCAATGCCCAATGCACGGTTTTGAGGAGGTTGATAGGCGTTTGCCAAGCGTTAAAACCTCACCACAAATGCCTAAAATGAAGTTAAATGGTATTAACACTCCGCAAACGCCTCACAACCGCCTTGCAAAAGCCTGCCAGGCATTTGAGGAGCGGCACCATAGACTTGAATGGGAGGCTTCAACTCCACCTGACCCGACAAGAGGCGTCAGTTTTGCCGCGACGCAACGCTAACGCTTCAGTGTGAACAGCACTGTGTGCTGCCATGTGCAGAATTTTCATAGGCGTTTGAGAAGCATTAAAAACACTTCCCAAACGCCTGTCTTACGCCTGCTGACAAAGCTAGTGTGAACTGAGCCTAAATGAACAATAACTCTGTGATCACTTGCTATTTTATTGCACCTGGAATGTATGCAAAGCGTTTTTCTGGAGAGTTCAAATAAAGTGTGCCATCTGCTGTGCCTAATGATAAACAAGACCCAGATGACACCATGCCTGGTTTTGGTTTAGTCACTAAAAAAATAAGTAAAAACGATTCCAAAATTTTCAAAACTAGAAGTAGCCTTGCGTAGTATTTCTGTGGTTACAAATAAAACACTGTAGTAGAAACATAGAATGATTCCTGTAACAGACTGAATCGCTGTTTGCTGCGCTCTGTGCCTGGTTTGTGCTGCTGGTTTTGGAAGTGTTAAGAAAGAATGCGTTGTATCAGTTTGTACTTCTGCATTTCCTAGAATTTGAAGCTGTCCTACTTCACAGACTAATAGAATCACGTCCAAGGGTGCTTATTTTGCAAGCAAATAAAAACACTGGATTGTTAAGCCCTCGCTTTTCAATTTGACCTTGGCTTCAGTTTCAGTCTTGGGCATGTTAGAGTATGCATTGCCTTTCTGCAAGCTAAGTAGACCTAAAACCCTGATCAAAGTCAGCCAACATTCTAAATTAAACGTGATTCATGAGCATTTGTTAAGATAATAAAAATTCACCAGCATGAAGTTCATTACCACGCCAATAAACTGTAATTGTGTATCGTCTCCTGATTTACCACGTCCTGTGCTCCTTGCCAGATCTCATACAAAAACATCAGCGTTTGTACTTTCAGAGTCAATGCCAATATATTAAGAATGGCTTTTATTTTGTGCAAGAGAAAACTCTAAAAGCGTTGAATGTGACCTTAAATCAGAAGCAGTAATTAAGTACAATAAACAGAACTTTTATGTTCTGAGGATTGTATTTTATGTAGAGAAATGCAGATGAGGAAGCTTGCTGGAGTAAACTAACGTGGACAGATATATGAGCTAGTTAAAGGGAACTGTCAAGTCTGGTTTTCTTCTTCCATCACCTTTATGTAAGCGCAATCATCATCATCATCTACTCACCGCAGTGCATACACACAGTGTCAGGCTGGCGTTTCAACTTATCAGTGGGATCTTCAGTGGGATCCAGGTTCAAGTGGACCTGTATCATTTGTGCAACACAGGCAAAATATTCAAACAGTATTTTTATTGTTTAAAAGGACCACCATAATGAAAATTAAAGTATTCTGGAAACGTATTATTACCTGTAATGATCCTGACTTAAAGTTGTTGTAAACCTTAGACATGAAATATGAACAAAGCATATCCCTCTATAGTGTATGCAGCACAGTGGCTAAATGGTTAGCATTTCCACCTGGCAGTACTAGGGTCATTGGTTCAAATCCCAGCCACAGCACCACCTGCCTGGAGTTTGCATGTTCTCCCTGTGCCTGTGTGGGTTTCCTCTGGGTACTCCAGTTTCTTCCCATACTCCAAAGACATGCTGGTAGGTTAATTGGCTCCTGTCTAAATTAGCTCTAGTATGTGTATGTATGAATGTGAGTTAGGGACCTTAGATTGTACACCCCTTGAGGGTTAGGGACTGATGTGAATGTACAATATATATATATATGTGAAGTGCTGCTCAAATTGACAGCACTATATAAGTACCTGCAATTAATAAATAGTGCATACTTGTCTCAATTAAGAGCACCAAGTGTCATTTCTGTCTGCTTCTGTTCCTCTACCATCAGCATCCTGACACCAAGAAAACATGGTGACAGAGGAGGGACCTCCAGCAGACTGACAGCCTCAGCTCTGCTCTTGTGTGGGAGAGGGTGTTTCTTCCCTCCAATCATACACCACTCCATCCCCCACAGCTATCTCCTCCTGTGCCACCATCCCCTCCCTCCTAGATTGTAAGCTCAAAAGAGCAGGGCCCTCAATCCCCTCATGTATTGGTATTGTTCTGTCACATGTTCTGTCCCCCTTTGTAATGTACAGCGCTGAGCGAACTATTGGTGCTTTATAAATACTGTATAATAATAATCAGCTTTCAGAGTTCTCCTCACCAAGTTCTGCAGTGTGCAATTTCAGCTCCCCGCCCCTGTTTTCTGAACGCTCTGACAAGCTTTATAAATTGCGCACTTTGAACGGGTGTAGAGAAGAGAAGATTGCAGATGGACAGGTACAACTTATGTAGGAGGATTAGGTTCATCTCTGTGTATCACTTGAAACCAGTCACTTCACTGGGTATATATAAGGGTTTACAACCACTTTAAGTAGTCGTGTCGCTAGCCTTCATTTAGTGCTGCACGGCTGTAGACAGCCTCAGCTTCAATTGACAGATCTACTTTTGTAACGTTTAAAGTTTTCACTAAACTCAGGGTAATTGTTTACTTCTGCCTGCTTTTGGACAGTGTCCCTAGAAATAGAGGAGGATACAATAACCATGAGTTCACCTGAAGAAAGTGTCACCCCAGAATCCTCATTTATGGGACCTCATCTCCTTCCTGACTGTGCTGACTGCTGATATGGGGAAAATATGCTCAGTTTACTGTACTGTTTCTATGCACTTTCTCATATATATGCTATACTGTATGTGCTTTGTACTGCTCTATAATACACTCACCGGCCCTTTATTAGGCACACCTTGCTAGTTCCAAGAAAAATACCACACCACACCATTACACCATTAGCCTGAACCGTTGATACTAGCAGTATGGATCCATGCTTTCATGTTGTTTTTCCAAATTCTGACCCTACCATTTGAATGGCGCAGCAATCAGTCTGCCCATTCTCCTCTGACATCAACAAGGCATTTTCGTCTACACAACTGCCATTCACTGGATAGTTTCTCTTTTTCGGACCATTCTCTGTAAACCCTAGAGATGGTTGTGTATGAAAATCCCAGTAGATCAGCAGTTTTTGAAATATTCAGACCACCCCGTCCGGCACCAACAAGCATGTTAAAAGTCACTTAAATCTCCTTTCTTCCCCATTCTGATGCTCAATTTGAACTTCAGCAAGTTGTCTTCACCACATCTACATGCAATGAGTTGCTGCCATGTGATTAGCTGATTAGCAATTTGTGTGTCCAAGCAATTAAACAGGTGTAGCTAATAAAGTGGTAGGTGAGTGTATACTTTGGATACCTGATAATCAAACCTTTTCAGGTACTTTGCTGCACAGTTATCAGGAGTAGTTCCAATGTTTGTACAGGCTTGCCCAAAGTCCTAAATAAGAAATCGTAGCATTGTTCATGATCAAGTCAAGGCCAATAATTGCTTAGAGGAAGGTACTGTAGAGAAAATAATGTCCTAATGCAAATACAGTGAAAGCACTGCAAACTATTAAAGCAATTATGCTCCAGAGACTACCACTAATGATGACCACTTCTAACAGAGCTCAAGTAAGACATTTCACAGGGATGCCTCAAATTGTATCTCCAACATGGCTCTTCCTAAATATTCTTTAAATGAGTTAAAGCTACTATGTTGCTATTATAAAACTGCTGTCATGGATAAAATGCAGGCACCTAGAGGCACATATTTGCAGCAGCCTCTAAGATTTTACATTATGCCCAAACGTTGGGCCATTTTGATGGGCAAAGCTCCAACACTTCCAGATAGTTTTGAAGCTTGATTCTTCCCTCCTGTCTCCCACACATTTGTTGACATTCACTGTGATGGGCATTGCTGACCAGCAGGAATTTGCAGAAGGCAGGTTTGGGGGAGCAATCTTGGACACCACCAGGAAGGGCCAGGGTATTCCCCATTAGGACCACCTCAATATTTGGGTGTAATGGCAGTGCTACTGCTGGTACATACTTGAACTTTTTTTTTTTTTTTTGTTTTTTTTTTTTCAAAAGACAGATTTGTTTTATGACCCCCCATAGATATGAGTTGAGATTCTATAATTCGGCCATTTCTATTCAGATCAAGAGATAATTACATGTCTGCAGGCAGATTCAGACACCTTCTGTTTACTGTTTCTCCCAAGAAAAGTTGGTGGCAGAATTACCCAAAGTGCATAAATTGAAATTCCGTCTGCATAGCCTGCAATTTTTCTTGTAACCCATGTATTCTTGTCTATGGCTGAAGCTGGCAGCATGATATCTATGACCATCTTAAGGCTGTGGGTAATAATTCAGATACCTGTAAAAATTACATAAAATAGTATTTCTCATAATATTTAAACCAAAAACTCTATTCAATTGTCTGTGCAACAAATTTTAATAGTTTTTTTTTTTTAATTAGTTTTTTTATTGAAATGAGAGCATCAAGTACAAATGTTGCACAGTAACAAATAAGTGAAACAGTACAGTCATTACAGTGATTGAAATGTAATGAGACATTCAACACATAAATGCGAGGGGAGAGAAAACACAAAGAAAAACAAATTATCAATACATTGTCAAATGTCTAGGTGAATAGCACCTCCATACACTATTTGACAGTGTCATATCCAGCTTCTAGTAAACCTAATGAGTCGAAAGGGAAATCTCCCCCTATTCCTTTCCTTTGAAGCTCTCATAACCTAGTAGGGTGGATATACCATCTGATCTGGGCAGTAAGCACGTGAGTACATAAGCAGTTCAGGGAGCTCATATGATTCTGGGCTTCAAGTAGACCTACTGCGTTGTGGCCAATGCTGCCCCCTGATTGGTTTTATTGGTCCGATCCAACTAAAATCCACCTTCGTAGTGCTGGGGAGGAGGGGGTTTGGATTAAGGGGAGAAAGGGGAACATGAAAACTGAAAAAGAAGTAAGGAGGAAGCAGTGTGGAATAATAGAAGGGGATCTTGTATTGGCCCTCTGAGAATTGGTCAATCCCAGTCTCTATTTACCAACCCCACCTCCGTATCAGTCCCAATAGGGATCAGGTATCAGAGAAAAAGGCAGATTGTGAGAGTGGGGTTGGTCAAAAATGGTCTCCTGTTTAGGAGAAGAACAGTGGAAGAAAGCGAGGAATGTGGTCCGAGAGTCAATAACAGGAGGCTGAAGGGTGTTTACTCGAGTTGTTCTAAAGCTACTTGAGGATGTTATTAGTCTACAGTATCACAATAGAGTTCAGTGGATTTGAAATGAATCCAACACATCCAGGTTTTAAGAAATTTAGATGTTGAATCTTTGGCCATATTTTAATAGTTTTTTGAAATATGATTTGTGTGTGAGCCTTACGGTATATGTAAAGTCTAACAATGAATTTATATTGTTTGCTTATTTTGGTCTGGTATATATACCAAAGAAAGTGTTGGTTATGTTATGATAAGTGCAAAAAAATACCCATCGACTGAGAAATTTAGAGTTGTCCTCTGTACACTTACTTATCTCAGGACAATCTTCAATCTCTTAATTTGGGTTACAAACAATTATTCTTTATGTTGTGTAGATGAGGAGAGGGACTCAATAGTATACCAGACAAATGGTCAGGACCAACACAATTCCTTTCTATTTCAGTCCAGAAAAAGAAAAGAGTGCATGCATGGCAGATCAACATGTATGTTTCCGTATTTTCAGGGCCTTTAACTAATTGTCCACTTGTTTATAAATGGTGCTTGGAAAACCCGGAAAGGAATAAGGAAGTGGCATGTGTCACATCACTCCCAGGTTCAGCTGTCACTTTTCCCATCCACTGTAGCAGTTGAAGGCAGGGAAGAATCTAATTCTCAGGCCTAAAATGTACATTTTAATATGTGTACAAAAATGTAAAAAATAGCTCTAAAAGAAAAGTGGATGAAGAGGTAAGCATAGGAAAATGTGCATGTATCACACAGATGTACTGCACACTTTTTTTTCTCTGACATATCTTTATAAAGGCAATTATAAGCGTGAGAACAGAACCTCTAATCTATAACACAGAACTACATAGGTAGTGTGACAATAAAGAGGTCCAAAGAACCCCAAACTGAGCAAGCACAATGGGAAGTTGAACTAAAACACAGTGCCATTCTTATATTTTCACAATTTCAAACCTGCACAAGCCATCATACTTAAACCTTGTATCCATAGGACCAGACAGAGAGCTGACACATTCCATACAATGCTCCCCACCCCTTTCCATTGTAGCACCCTCTTAGTGCAGCTAGGGGGAGCTAGACCCTACTGGCTAGTCAGGAGATGGTTAACAGCTCAAGTGTGATAGTCAGAGGGGTAAAATTGTGGTTAGGGCTGAGAAACTCTGCAGGCCAGCCCCTCTGAAATTTCCCCCTACTCTGAGGCTTTTTGAGGAGGGCCTTGGAGGCAGTGGGTGGATCTGAGGAGTGGCAGGTTGCTCTTTTGAGGGACCTCAGTCAATCCCCAACAGAAGGCTTGGCAAGTGGCTGGGCTCTTAAAAGTGTAAGAGTCTGCTCAGTAGCATTAGTGTGAGGAGTTGGGTGGAAGAAGGAGTAGGAAGATGTGAGGCTGGAGGAAGAAGGCTGCCAGGAGGCCCAGTGGGTTGGGGCCTGCCTGCAAGCCTGGAGCTGGAGAGGAAGAAAACTGGGAACTCACTGGCCCCCTGAGAGAGGACCACCTGTACAGCAGGGATGGAGCAGCCCAGCTAATAAGACTGGTAGAAGCAGCCAACCCGAAAGCAGTACAGGAGAGGACTTGAGTACACCTGCACCCCTTGGGTGGAAAGGGGAAGGAGCACTCTGGTGGGAAACCAGATTAGCCCACTACTAGTAACTGTTCACCTCAATTAAAGGAAATGGAGCCAGATCCCCTGCTCAGGAAGAAAGTCTCCTTATTGCTGGGTTAAGAGGAGTTCATCTAGGGTCTAGGATGGTACAACTAGGAGCTGCTGGCTAGCACGCCAACAGAGACTACAATAGAAAAGTTCAGGAATTTGTCCTTAGATATTGGTTTCTTGGGCATCCTATACCCCCCTTACCCTATCCATGTTCTAATCCCCTCAATAAAATAACAAAACAAGAGTGCAAGGACTGATTTCTATGTCCGGATGAGAGCTTGTGTGGAAAATGCTAAATGACTGGCTGTGCAGGACTATAAGGGGACCGAATTCATCAGCAATCCCTAAGGGGGTAGAGCTATGCTATTAAAACAACTGGCTTGAGCTTGAGTAATTAGAGGGTCTGTAACACTGAAACAACTTTTTATTAAGCCTGATGGTAAAATTGCCATCTCATAAGACCTTTAGCAGAGCACTCCACAGACCCTACTGTATCCTGAATAAAACTGGGGGCCATAATACCCAGAGCAGGCACTTTTAAGGAAGCCCAATATCATAGTCATTAAAACATTCCGTGGCTAACTGGATCATTAAACCCATTAGCGGAATGTCTCCATAAGTAATTCAAGACTGGAACCATGTATGGGCAGGCTGAATGTACCCAGGTCGATCGATCAATCAATCAGCTTGGGTACAAGCAGCTTGTCAGATTTTACATTCAATTATTGCTAGTGGCTTATATAGCCTCTAGCAGTAATCACTGTGTTCTCTCAGTGTTAATGGGGGATCAAGCGTCTATGGCCGGATTTACTCCAGTACCTGCTAAGAGTTGCTGTAAATAAGGTTTAAAATAGCCTGGCTCTGCTTGACCCAGAACTGCCCTTTTCATACAACCCATCTCTTAAAATCTCATCATATTCTATTAATCCTGGAATAATAAAATTACAGTCATAACAAATGCATAAGAAAGTAACAAACATGCATGTGTAATATTTCCAGAAGGCAGACTGGGCAAATTACAACTCATAAAGAGAATGGGCATAGGATCAATATCACATTTAGAATCTATCAAATTGTGATTTCATTCTATTCTATAATTTGTTTGTTGTGTGATTGTAAAACGTGGACACTCAAAATTATTGATACATAGAAAACTGGTTGATTGAGATTGGCTCAGTGACACCCTCTAGGGAGGGGTAGGCAACCTTTAAGAGGTGAAGATCTACCTGAACAACATGAAAGAGATAAAAAAAAAAAAATTAACTAGCAAAGTCTAACTAAAATGTAGAAAATATAATAAAACAAATGTCACTGTAAAAATACAAACTTGGCCTACCTTAAAAATGAACAGTGTCAGTCAGTAGGGCAGTGGACGGTGTCAATAGGCCAGAGGTTGTTGTCAGTCAGTAGAGCAGTGGATGGTGTCACTGTCAGTAGAGCAATGGATGGTGTCAGTAGAGCAATGGAAGGTGTCAGGCGGCAGGGCAGTGGACGGTGTCAGTAGGGCTCAGGTTAGTGTCAGTCAGAAGAGCAGTGGATGGTGTCAGTAGAGCAGTGAACAGTGTCAGTAGGGCAGAGGTTGGTGTCAGTAGTTTTTATTTTACATTTTAATTTTTTTATATTTTTCACAATTTATTTTTAGAACCCCTGTTGAAAGGGGAGTACTTGGGGGAAGGGGCAGGCAGCAGAAAAAAGAAGGAACAACGATGGGAGGGGCAGCAGGGGAGGCATTTACTAGAACTGATCCCCTGGATTTTCCTCCAGCAGCAGCTGTACGCTGATGGGAGGGTGAGGAGGAGATGCTAGCTTTCAGCTGCTCCAGGAGGACAATAAATTGGATCATCAGAAGGCAGGTATTTTAAATATTTGAATTCCCAGCAAGTGGCTGGGGATTGGGGTTTTTCTGCCCCCCAGCTACCCTGGTGCTCTAAGGCGGCTGCCTAAGCAGCCATATGATGGGCACTAGCATAAGGCTACTTGGGTAGCTGCCTTAGGGCACCAGGATGGGGGGGGGGGGGCAGAAAAATTCCAATCCCCAGCCACTTGCTGGGAATTCAGATTTTTAAAGTACCTGTCCATGGGAAGGGAGGACACTGCTGGTGGGGGGA
Organism: Staurois parvus; assembly: GCF_062004578.1. NCBI lineage: Eukaryota > Metazoa > Chordata > Amphibia > Anura > Ranidae > Staurois > Staurois parvus. The sequence continues at coordinate 6,853,922 of NW_028318510.1, forward strand.
AGGGGGGCTAGTGGTCACTGCTATGGAAGAAAGGGGGGCAGAGGACATTGCTTGGGGAGAGAAGGGGTCCAGAGGTCACTGCTATGAGGGAAAGGGGGAGCAGAGGACACTACTGTGGGGGGGGGGGGTGATATGAAGGTGGTAGAGGACACTGCTATGGGTGGCCCTGCCCATAGCAGTGTCCTCTGCACATCACACACACACCTGTAGGGGTAGATAGCGATCAACGGTCATTCATGAGAGCCTTAATACATTGGATTGGTCTCTGCCTGAACAAAAGACCAGGCAAACTTTGAACCTTTTCACATTCAGTTCTGCCTTTTTCCCTGCTTATAGTCTATTTTTTAATATCTTTTTCTGTAAATATTTCCTTACACCATTTTTTTGGTTTCATGAACTCAATATTTAAAAATCTATAAGTTGTTTATTTCAAGGCTCTAAGCAAGAAATAAAGAATACCATATTTTAAACTCTGATACCTTCCTGTCTCCATGGCATGGGTGTCACAGGCATTTCCTAAAGGTTAGAATTGTTACAGCAGATATGGAGAACAGTGTGAGTATTCTTTAAAACACATGGTGGTAGCTATTGTTTGTATTGTGTGTATTGTGAGCTAGAAAAAGTCTGTGTAGGGTGAGGCTGAGAGTGCCATCGTCAAAGATGGTATGGCAGTACTGGGAGTAGAGGCTTTTAGTAGATCTGTGGCATTATCTGCTGAACCAAATTATTCTCTATGCAGCATCAACGCCGTAGAAAACCTTTTGTTGCAAACTAGGGTTTGAAGCAGGGAATCTGACTTAGAAATTGTTCATTGAGCATTTGCTGTGTATTTGATTCTTTCTCCCATGTCGCAGCCAGCAATCATCTTTCTTTTTTCTATTTCCATTTTGTCCTGGAACTGTAACATCCTGTTAATAATGATCAGAATGTTTCTCAGCCCTTTGAGAACTGTTGGCATTGATTTTCATGTCAGAGGGACAGTGTAGGAAGGCTTTTCCTAATGGAATTAGCAAGACAAAGACCTTCAACATAATAGTAGTTATGCTTACAGAATTAATTATCTATGAAAACTGTGGCAGCTCTAGCTGTTGACATATAAGTAACTATAATGATGGTGACAGACATCCCTGTATAGATATTCATACAGCATTATCTGTGGATTTTTAATGTATTATATACTATTAGGAATTTCCTTAGAGGAATAGTATGAGGGAGAAAGCATAAACATAAAGGGGGACTATGGCAGGGAAACTTTACTGCAGGAGTTCCCAAGAAATGTAGTGTAGCAATGACTCCCTAAGGACCTGCTGGTATGTTGGGACCACCTACCATTTGCAATGCAGGAGTCATTCAATGAATTTAAAGGTACTGTATATGGTATATGGATAGAATATAATTCCCTCATATATGGTCCTCAATCATTATAGCCCAGTTCCATAGCAGTCACCAACCGGATCAGGTTGTGGACCACATAACTTCAAATTCACTGAATGCCTCAGTCCTCCTCCGAAATGGTGATTGTGGTTCTACAGCGTTGTGAAGTTTGAGCAAACAGAAATATATGCCAAATCTCCCCGAGGAAGTGGGTTTTGCCCTGCGAAACGCATCAGAGCTATTCACATCAAGACAATGCAGTTAGAAATGTAGCCTATCCACAGTGCTTAGGCCCAATCTGGCCAGTGGAGTAGATAAATACAGAGTCTACTGGTGGTAGGGCCCTTTAATCTGATGTGGGGACGCTGGACCTTCAAACGCATGTATCTGTAATTCAAGGACGTAGAAGATCTCATAAGGTATCCCAGGGAGACAGAAGGTGTGTGTGTGTGTGGAGGGGGGGGGCATTGAGGAGAACCCCTTTAAATAGAATTTCACTGGTTGTAGCAAGGTCTTATAGTAATTTATTTATTTATTTCAGGTACTTGTATAGCGCTGTCAATTTACGCAGCACTTTACATATATATTGTACATTCACATCAGTCCCTAACCCTCAAGGGGCGTACAATCTAAGGTCCCTAACTCACATTCATATACAAGGGCCAATTTAGAGAGGATCCAATTAACCTACCAGCATGTCTTTGGAATGTGGGAGGAAACTAGAGTACCCGGAGGAAACCCATGCAGGCACAGGGAGAATATGCAAACTCCAGGCAGGAGGTGCCGTGGCTGGGATTGCAAACCAACGATCCTAGTACTGCCAGGCGGAAGTGCTAACCATTTAGCCACTGTGCATAATAAACAGGTTCAGTACACACAAAGGTAGCCAAAGGCCTATCACCACTCTGATGCCCATCAGCAGACCAGATGGATGCAACACAGCAGATGGATCCAACACAGGCGGCAATCTTCTCAAGCTGGGTAATGATGGCAGCAAGACATACCACTCTGTCCCTAGACACCTCTTCACTTCTGGTTTGCCTTCTGGAGGTCAGATGAAAGGTAGCACAGCACACCAGGGCCCCATTTCTAGTGGGCACTCTCCTCTTTGCCCTTGCCTTCTTGTCCTATGGGCACTCCTTAGTCTATCTGCTGATGCAGCTAATCATGTCCTTTACTGCTACCAGGAAAGCCTATGGCAATGATGAAAACAATAAAGGAATACAACTAGAAGATGGCTGTCACTTATAACAGGACATGTCTGAACATGAATCTTCATAGCAGGATCACCAGGTATTCTCTCATGAAAGCTACTGTATATAAAAATTTAGTGGTTAGCTTTACTTACTGTATACTTATAATTTAAATCTGAATTCCAACCTTCCCCTTAGCCTTGCGTGGTTCTACTGAAAGAGCTTACTTTGATTTCTCTGCACACTATGAGCTTCTCACAGCGTGTATTGGAAGCTGCAGCACATTGGATAGAGCTCACCCCATTTCCTGGCTGGAGGACATTTAGTATCATCAAAGTGGAACTTCACTCTCAATCAACATTGACTATTTCTAATCCTAATGCTGCTAGCATTAGTATATAGATAGGAAAGTGGATCATATTTACTTGTTTTAAACATTTTTTTCTACCTTTCTTCAGCTACTTTCTGGTTTCCTGCCTAGGCAAATGAAGTCACAAATCCCATCAGTCTTCAGGAGGGGAGGGAGGGTTTTAAGCTCAGCTAATATCTGAGCTAAGGGCACATGGATTCCAGGAAGAAAATGCTACATGAATAATCTGCCCTTACTCAAGATGGCCACTGCCAGAAATGCTAGAGGGTGTTTTTCAAAATTAGTTCTCAGCAAAATAAAGTATGGAGACATAGATGGATGGGTGAGTTTGCTTTTAATATTAAGAATGAATTAGCATTTTTGGTTTGTGATGCTCAGATGCAATGCAGTTCCACTTTAGATCTTCTATTCCCCAGCCTGACTGTCCCAGCCTACCTCTTTTAATCCTTGCATTTCAAGTTTTTTTCAATCAAGGCGGATCAGCATCACATGTGGTCATTACCTAGGATGGTCTGCATGGAAGTACCTAGGGACACCTACTCCACAGACTAACATCCAACCATGAAGACACTTTGACATTTGCATAGCTCCTCTATGCATCAAGGCTGAGAGCTCTTCTGAGTAGTACTGAGGGTGCCAGGGCTTTTTTTTCTTAGAGATAAGTCGCAGGTACTCCCCCCTTCCAAGTCACCCCTTGTCTCTGCCCCTAACCCACCTCCGAGCACCATCCCTTGGTATCACCTCCTACCCAATTAACAGTAACGCCCTTTTTAGAGAATGCAAAACCAAGTGTCATGTTGTGGTGCAATAATTTGTATGAAATTTGTTAATGAAAGGCAGTAAAATGGATCTCTACAGTCGGTAACAATAGACCTCCCCAGCAACCATAGACCCCCTGCTACAATAGATCCCCCAGCAACAATAAATCCTCCCCTGCAACAATAGACACCCAACAAAATTATCCCCCAGCAACAATAGATCCACCCCAACAACACTAGATCTTCCAGTAGCCAGCATGAATAGATCCTGCAGCAACCAGCAACACTAGACCCCTCCTTCAACAGTAGATCTCTTCCAGCAACAATTGATTACTTAGTAGCCAGCATGAACAGACCCTCGTGCAGTTAGCAACAATAGACCACTCCATCAATAGTAGGTCTCTCCCAGCAACAAAAGGCTTTCCCGACAACAATAGACCCCCAGAAACAATAGATACCCCCAGCAACAATATATCCCCTAGCAGCCAGTATCAATAGACCCTCCAACACCCAACACCATTTGCCATTACAAACATTCTGTGCTGGAGGTGCTGGAGGTGCTGAAACTGCGTTCCCGCTGGAAAAAAGCCCTGTGGGGTGCTGTGATGTTTTCTGGAAACTATATATATACAGCCCCACCAGGGGCGGACTAACCATTTGGAAACTCGGGCACTGCCCGAGGGCCCGGGGTCAGTATGCCCCTGGTACCTTTTTCATAGGCTTTTTTGAGTTTGGGCAAGGACACAGGGGCCCCATGATCCCATATTGCTCGGGGGCCCCATGAGTTGTCAGTTCGCCCCTGAGCCCCACCCACCAGGCATTTTCTACCTGCATTGCATAGAGAAACATGGGAACCCAGTATTGATTTCAATGGGTGTGAATTATAGTATATTTTGAAAAAGGGAAAGGTTTTCTATGAAAATTTCATTAGCATGTTGATGGGGGGGGGGATGAATCAGGGGAGGAAAAATTGCTCAAACCTCAGCTTTAATTATAAAAGCTGTCCTGACCTATTTCAGTTCCTTGAAATGCAAAGCAGTATGATTTCTGAAGAACTCAGTAAGAATTTTCCTATTTCATCTTTGAAACGTATTTCACGTACCACAGGGATTCAGTGGAAAGACGCTTGATAACTAAAAATCAACATCACAGCAAGTTAGCATGTCTTTGTCATAACGATCCATGCAAAATTGATCAGGAGTCTTGGAAAGGAGTCTTGTAAGTCTTAATATTCATTCATATCTCCATGAGGTGATGAGCCTTTACAATTTACTGTACTGTCATTAGCAAACACTGCTGTGACTTGTGTCTCCATGGCAATTGCACGTTCTGTACGCCATTACACTTCAGGGGGCATGACGCGTGTTCATTTGACTACCTACCGCACATGTGAATGGTTTTCAATATAGAATATCATATTTTATGGGTACATCATTTCTTTGTAAATTTACTTCCCTGTTAATGTAAGCAAATGCCCATTAAGCTTTAAACTTAATTTCTGTATGTTCTATTTAAAGGGTTTGTCCAAACAAATGTCATCCTAACGTCAAATGTTAATGTGAACGTCATCATTTTGTTGTGGAGACTTCTGAACCAAACTCTCCTTTAAAGAGGAAAAATTAAAAGTCAGCAGCTATAAAAACTGCTGCTGAGTTTGAGGGTCGGTTCACACTATAGAAACGCAGTCCAGATGCGTTCCGGATGTGTTTCTGCTTGTGAATTTTTGATGCATTTTTGGTGCGTTCTTGACATGTTCAGTTAATTTTTCCCCCCTCTCTTTTTCTTAAATTTAAAGAGGGACATGTGCATTTCAGTGCATTTTTGGTGCGTTCCAGTGCATTTTTTAGTACAGTACTGTACAGGAAAAATGCAACATGTCTTACTTTTTCTTCTGCATCCGGAATGCACTGGAACTGCAAGCACTGATGTGAACTATGACACTGACAACCATACAGGTGAAACTCAAAAAATAAGAATATCGTGCAAAAGCTCATTTATTTCAGTAATGCAACTTAAAAGGTGAAACTAATATATGAGATAGACTCATTACATGCAAAGCAAGATAGTTCAAGCCATGATTTGTCATAATTGTGATGATTATGGCTTACAGCTCATGAAAACCCCAAATCCACAATCTCAGAAAATGAGAATATTGTGAAAAGGTGCAATATTCTAGGCTCAAAGTGTCCCACTCTAATCAGCTAATTAAGCCATAACACCTGCAAAGGGTTCCTGAGCCTTTAAATGGTCTCTGTCTGGTTCAGTAGGAATCACAATCATGGGAAAGACTGCTGACCTGACAGTTGTGCAGAAAACCATCATTGACACCCTCCATAAGGAGGGAAAGCCTCAAAAGGTAATTGAAAAAGAAGTTGGATGTTCCCAACGTGCTGTATCAAAGCACATTAATAGAAAGTTATGTGGAAGGGAAAAGTGTGGAAGAAAAAGGTGCACAAGCAGCAGGGATGACCGCAGCCTGGAGAGGATTGTCAGGAAAAGACCATTCAAAAGTGTTGGGGACTTTCACAAGGAGTGGACTGAGGCTAGAGTCAGTGCATCAAGAGCCACCACACAGAGACGGATCCTGGACATGGGCTTCAAATGTCGAATTCCTCTTGTCAAGCCGCTCCTGAACAACAAACAACGTAAGAAGAGTCTTACATGGGCTAAAGAAAAACAGACCTGGTCTGTTGCTCAGTGGTCCAAAGTCCTCTTTTCTGATGAGAGCAACTTTTGCATCTCATTTGGAAGCCAAGGACCCAGAGTATGGAGGAAGAATGGAGAGGCACACACTGCAAGATGCTTGAAGTCCAGTGTCAAGTTTCCACAGTCTGTGTTGATTTGGGGAGCCATGTCATCTGCTGGTGTTGGTCCACTGTGCTTCATTAAGTCCAGGGTCAACGCAGCCGTCTACCAGGAGATTTTGAAACACTTCATGCTTCCTTCCGCAGATGAGCTTTATGGGGATGTTGACTTAATTTTCCAGCAGGACTTGGCACCTACCCACACTGCCAAAAGCACCAAAACCTGGTTCAATGACCGTGGGATTACTGTGCTTGATTGGCCAGCAAACTCGCCTGACCTGAACCCCATAGAGAATCTATGGGGCATTGCCAAGACAAAGATGAGAGACTGAACAATGCAGAAGAGCGGAAGGCCGCTATTGAAGCATCCTGGTCTTCCATAACACCTCAGCAGTGCCACAGGCTGATAGCTTCCATGCCACGCCGCATTGAGGCAGTAATTGCTGCAAAAGGGGCCCAAACCAAGTACTGAGTACATATGCATGCTTATTCTTTTCAGAGGTCCGATATTGTTCTATGTACAATCCTTGTTTTATTGATTGCATGTAATATTCTAATTTTCTGAGATTGTGGATTTGGGGTTTTCATGAGCTGTAAGCCATAATCATCACAATTATGACAAATCACGGCTTGAACTATCTTGCTTTGCATGTAATGAGTCTCTCTCATATATTAGTTTCACCTTTTAAGTTGCATTACTGAAATAAATGAACTTTTGCACGATATTCTAATTTTTTGATTTTCACCTGTATAACCTACTTCCTGTGCATTTTGGATGCAGAAAAAAAGCAACTGAAATGCAAGTAGTGTGAACTGGCCCTTAATACAGACACTGACATGTCCAAGGATCCAGTGCTGTCCGCACTCAGGCTAATTCTTCACCAATTTTCGAGTCCCCAGTACCAGCATGTTAACTGTGGATTTACAGCTGGCTTTCCGCTGTGCTTTCTGAATGGTGAAACAGCCTCCTGAGATCTGTGACATGTCCCATAAGATTGTGGGTGGGGGAGGGGGGGAACTTCCAGTGGATCCACTATGGAGCACTCAAAATCTGGTGCAGCTGTGCATAGTAGTGAATCAGTTTCTAACTTCAGCTTGTTCATTAACCCTAGGTTCACATCTGTGCGGGTGGTGCCGCTGCAGATCCGCATTAAAATCCGTGCAGCCGTACCACCCACACAGAGAAATGCGGACCCGTGGGTGGGTGCCATTAGTTCTATTGGCACGCCACCCTCACTGGAAAATGCAACCATACTGGGAACCGAGGTTCCTGTGCGGACTGCGTTTTCCAAAGAAATGCAGGGACTTCTTCGCTGCGTGTCACGGGCACAGGAGTCCGATCAAATGAATGGGCTCTTGTGCCCGTGCAAAACGTGGCCTGTGCGGCCACATATATGTGAACCAGGGGTTAAGCTTTGACAATAAAACCTGGAAGCTGATTGGTTTCTATGCAGAGCTGCACCAGATTTTGCACTCTCCAGTTTTAGTAAATCCTCCATATGTTTACAGGTTCGGAAAATGAAAAGGTTCGTTTTACATATTTTCCATTAAATACCATATACTAGATAATCTCCGACTAGTTTGCTGAGGTATGCAATGGAGTGTGGATGTGCTAAAAGTCTACTGGAAGTCAAAAAGGTAGCTGACAGGCTCATGCAAATGTCAAGAACAGTGCCAAGCACTTGAATGGGAAGCAGGGCCGGTGCTAGACTATTTTGCACCCTAGGCAAGATCAGTTACTTGCGCCCCCCCCAAAAAAAAAAGAAAAAGAAATACATTTTAAAACAGTAGAAAATAGTAAATCAACAAAACATGAAACTGCAAAATTTCTTTTAATTTGTAATTTTTCCGGATTACAATAGTAACAAATTGTAATTTTTCCGAATTTATCCGAATTTCAATTCGGAATGAAATGAACAGCACATGTCTAAATCTAAAGTCAAGTTCTGTCATTAGCCAGGGCTGACAATGCTGTTGGGAAATTCAGTTTAGCAGGGGCACTAGGCTCAAACATTTCAAACTGGAAGTCAAGAGCACAATGGATTCCTGTCAGATCAACAGGTATTTTTTCTGTACTTGCAGAATTTTTAAAAGGATACACGTGGGGAAATGTGCATGTGTAGCAGAACTGTACTTTTTTTGCTCCCTGACATACACACATATCAAGAGATAGTACTACTAATTAACTGAATATTTGGAAAAGATATTTCTAGAAACTGAAACAAAGCAGGCATTTCTCACATCCATCAGTAACTGGTAAATTCTCCAAAATCAATAAATAGTATAAAATAGTAAAAAGGGCAGCTTGGCATGGGGTATTATGCATAAGCATTGAAAGCCAGCAATGCAATTCTCCTGATCCAGGAATATGTCTTGGTGTACCTTAGCCACATTGTAGGACTGACCTTCCTTGTCTGTGCAGAACACTTCTGTTGATAATGGAGGTGAATGAGGCTATTGATCATGTTCTGGCACATGTCAGAGTACCGAGAACCAATTTGCTTTTCTTCAGACTCCATTTCCTCAAGTGCTTGACTAGTAACAGTTTTCTTTTTGATATCTATCAAATTTATCTTTTGTCATAGGCATTTTGTGTAGAGGCTGCTGATATACAGGGGAAACTCGAAAAATTAGAATATCGTGCAAAAGTTCATTTATTTCAGTAATTCAACTTAAAAGGTGAAACTAATATTTGAGATAGACTCATTACATGCAAAGCAAGATAGTTAAAGCCGTGATTTGTCATAATTGTGATGATTATGGCTTACAGCTCATGAAAACCCCAAATCCACAATCTCAGAAAATTAGAATATTACATGCAATCAATAAAACAAGGATTGTACATAGAACAATATCGGACCTCTGAAAAGTATAAGCATGCATATGTACTCAGTACTTGGTTTGGGCCCCTTTTGCAGCAATTACTGCCTCAATGCGGCGTGGCATGGAAGCTATCAGCCTGTGGCACTGCTGAGGTGTTATGGAAGACCAGGATGCTTCAATAGCGGCCTTCAGCTCTTCTGCATTGTTCGGTCTCATGTCTCTCATCTTTCTCATGGCAATGCCCCATAGATTCTCTATGGGGTTCAGGTCAGGCGAGTTTGCTGGCCAATCAAGCACAGTAATCCCACGGTCATTGAACCAGGTTTTGGTGCTTTTGGCAGTGTGAGCAGGTGCCAAGACCTGCTGGAAAATGAAGTCAGCATCCCCATAAAGCTCAACTGCGGAAGGAAGGAAGGATGAAGTGCTCCAAAATCTCCTGGTAGATGGCTGCGTTGAACCTGGACTTAATGAAGCACAGTGGACCAACACCAGCAGATGACATGGCTCCCCAAATCAACACAGACTGTGGAAACTTGACACTGGACTTCAAACATCTTGCAGTGTGTGCCTCTCCATTCTTCCTCCATACTCTGGAACCTTGGCTTCCAAATGAGATGCAAAAGTTGCTCTCATCAGAAAAGAGGACTTTGGACCACTGAGCAACAGACCAGGCCTGTTTTTCTTTAGCCCAGGTAGGACGCTTCTGATATTGTTTGTTGTTCAGGAGCGGCTTGACAAGAGGAATACGACATTTGAAGCCCATGTCCAGGATCCATCTGTGTGTGGTGGCTCTTGATGCACTGACTCCAGCCTCAGTCCACTCCAGCCTCAGTCCACTCACGGTTCACTTCTTGAACTATCTTGCTTTGCATGTAATGAGTCTATCTCATATATTAGTTTCACCTTTAAGTTGCATTACTGAAATAAATGAACTTTTGCACGATATTCTAATTTTTTAAGTTTCACCTGTATTGAGAGGAGATCCCCCCCAGACTTTCAGGTGGCATTATGATTTTGTGAGTTCTCCAACTTTTCCTGTCAATATAACTCACTTCACAAGCCCTTCTTTCTAACAACAGCCTAAATGGCAACTTCTTGTTACAGATGAAACAGGCTACTCCAAGGCATGGATTCCAAGTCACAGCTTGGTCTTCACCAGAGCTCCCTGCACGTGTAGGGCAAGTTACCCTAGTAGTCACTGAACTACTTTTGTTTTAGCTGTCACTAGGATGGTCCTTGAGATTGCCCCACAAAGGGGATTGCAGGGTGGCTATATTGAGGGGACAGGAGGAAATATCTCTTAGCTTTTGGTCAATGTCTGGGGTACAGTTCAGGACAGGTGGCAGGCAACTTTTGCATCTCATTTGGAAACCAAGGACCCAGAGTATGTAGGAAGAATGGAGAGGCACACACTGCAAGATGCTTGAAGTCCAGTGTGAAGTTTCTACTCTCTGTGTTAATTTGGGGAGCCATGTCATCTGCTGATGTTGGTCCACTGTGCTTCATTAAGTCCAAGGTCAACGCAACCGTTTACTAGTAGATTTTGGAGCACTTCATGCTTCCTTCCGCAGACGAGCTTTATGGGGATGCTGACTTCATTTTCCAGCAGGACTTGGCACCTGCCCACACTGCCAAAAGCAGCAAAACCTGGTTCAATGACCGTGGGATTACTGTGCTTGATTGGCCAGCAAACTCGCCTGACCTGAACCCCATAGAGAATCTATGGGGCATTGCCAAGACAAAGATGAGAGACATGAGACCGAACAATGCAGAAGAGCTGAAGGCCGCTATTGAAGTATCTTATATAACACCTTAGCAGTGCCACAGGCTGATAGCTTCCATGCCACGCTGCATTGAGGCAGTATTTGCTGCAAAATGGGCCCAAACCAAGTACTGAGTACATATTCATGCTTATACTTTTCAGAGGTCCGATATTGTTCTATGTACAATCCTTGTTTTATTGATTGCATGTAATATTCTAATTTTCTGAGATTGTGGATTTTTTTGAGTTTCACCTGTATTGAGAGGAGATGCCCCCCAGACTTTCAGGGGGCATTATGATCTTGTGAGTTCTCCAACTTTTCTTCTCAATATAACTCACTTCACAAGCCCTTCTTTCTAACAACAGCCTAAATGGCAATTTCTTGTTACAGATGAAACAGGCTACTCCAAGGCATGGATTCCAAGTTGCAGCTTGGTCTTTGCCAGAGCTCCCCACATGTGTTGGGCCAGTTACCTTAGTAGTCACTGAGCTTTGTTTTAGCTGTCACTAGGATTTAGTCCTTGGGATTGCCCCACAAAGGGGATTGCAGGGTGGCTATATTGAGGAGACAGGAGGAAATGTCTCTCAGCTTTTGGTCCATGTCTGGGGTAGAGTTCAGGACAGGTGGCAGGCACAACAGTAGTCCAGACAGAGGTGAAGGCAGGTAGCAAGTGCAGCACCCCTCAAGTATAGCTAGGGGGGGCTAATTAATTTTTTTAGGTAGAGGCTGAGTAGCAGCCTGGGATGAGTCAAACAGGTTACCTTAGGTCAGGGCTGAGAGCTCTGAAAATCAGTTCCCTGATACCTCCCCCTGCTCTAGAGGCTGGAGAATTTTCTAGAAGTCAGTGGGTGAGGGTGAGGAGGAGCTGATTTGCATACTTAAGGGATCTTGGCCAATTCCCAAGCAGGAGGCTTGGCAAGAGAGTAGTATTAGGTGAAAGATGGAGTAAAGGCTGGAGCGTGGAGCCTGGGAGGGGGCCCAAGCAAGGGCGCTACCTAAAGGCTGGTGCTGGACAAGAGAGCCTCCACTGTACCACTGTCTTCTGGGAAGGATAACCTGAGCAGCAGGGAGCTGGCCAGCGAAAGGCCTGATGGCAGCCACCAACCCACTGAGCCATCAGGAAGGACAGTGTGAATGCATTAAGATAAAAACCTTGAGCCTTTACAACCACTTTAAGCTCTTAAGCTCTCAGGTGGCGGGTGAGATACAACACTATCCACTTCAGAAGCTGCAGTTTAAATACATTTTTGGTCAGAGGACATGACCTGCATTCATAGAACCTTGAAAGTCCTGGCAGGGATCCTGTGAGTACCATTAGAAGTCCTGACAGGGATTATACGCCTACCACTGAAAGTCCTGATAGGGATTTAGACAGTAGGAGTTCTGGAGTCCTAGCAGGGATTCTGAAAATCCTGACAGGGTCCTGGAATTCCTGGCAGAGATTCTCAGAGTAGGAAATAGTGATCATGGTGTAATCACATTTGCCATAGGTTACAGGAAAGAAGATGAATATTGGCATGACAAGAAAAGTTACCTTCAAAAAGCTCCATTTGTTACTGTATGACACTCAGTGGGACCGAATATTCCCAACAAAAAGCACACAATACAAGTGTGAGTGTTTTAACCACTTGCCCTCCTGAGGATTTACCCCCCTTAGTGACCAGGCTATTTTTAGCGATACGGTACTGAGTTACTTTAACTGACAATTGCATGGTCCTGCAAGGCTGCACCCAAATGAAATTTATGTCCTTTTTTCCCAAAAATGGAGATTTCTTTTGGTAGTATTTGATTCCCTCTGCGGTTTTTATTTTTTGTGCTGTAAACAAGAAAAAAGACCAACAGTTTTGCTATAAAACATATCCGTAAAAAAAAATCTAAAAAACCAAGTTTCGTCATAAATTTAGGCCACAATGTATTCTGCTACATGTCTTTGCTAAAAAAAAAACAATATGTGTAAATTAATTGGTTTATGTGAAAGTTATAGTATCTACAAATGGCAGTATATATACACTGGAATCTTTTTTTCTACTAGTAATGGCGGCGATCAGTGGCTTATAGCGGGACTGCAGGATTGCGGCAGGCATTCTGACATGGGGGGGGAACTGATTAACTGCCACTGACATCTCCAGTGACACTAATACAGTTGTCAATGCTAATAAAAAGTACGGACACTGTACTAATGACACTGGACACTGATCAAAGGGTTAACTGTGTGCTGTTTTACTGTGTTGTCTGTGTGTGCTTTACTATGTAAACACACTGCTTTGTATTGCTCTGCTATGCAGAGCAACACAAAGCAGCATGCTGGTGTTGACAGGGGAGAGATCTGTATTGTTTACATGCAGACCTCTCCCCTGTCAGTGTTCCTCAGTGATTGCCAGGTGCTGGCGGGGAATCTCCGGCCAGGACCCAGTGATAGACAGCTGTAGTCACCGATGGCGGTGTGGGTAGGGCACCCCCTACCCGGAAATACAAAAATCACGTATATATACGTGATTTTGCGCAGCCCTGCCACCATGTAGCAGTAGTTTTGCTATAGGGCGGTCGGGAAGCGGATAAGGAAGTGCATTAGTAATTGTATTCCATTGGGTAACAAGCATAAAAGAAAAAAATTAAAACCTACGTGGCTAAATTCTAGTGTAAAAAAACAAATAAAAGATAAAAAAAACAGGCCTTTAAAAGTTACTAAATAGAAGGGACTCCCACGGCATACTAGTTTCACAAGGAATGCAGCAAGAAATGCAATCAGAGAGACTAAAATAGAATACAAGAAACACATGTACAAAATGTACAGTACATGCATGTTCTCCTGTGCTTGCGTGGGGCTTCTCTCACAATCCAAAGATATGCTGCTGGCTATTTGGCTCCTGTACAAATTGGCCCTAGTATGTGTATGTAAAATAATTATCTTAGATTATAAGCTCCTTGAGGGCAGGGACAGATGTGAATGTACGGCATAATATATAAAGTGCTGCATAAATTGTTGGCACATCATAATGCCTGTAATAAATGAATATTTCAGGATAAAAGTATGGCTTTTGCGCTCCTCACTCCAGGTTTGACATAGCCTGCATTATAATAAAGACTTGTAATTCCTGCGCCTTGAGTTCAGCTTTAGGCTATCATACTACAAACTGGTTAAACATGAAGGTCTCATATTGTAAGTCTTGATAGATAGTTTTAAGTTTCAGGGAATGAAGGATAATGTATTCCTGATGATTAACAAAAATTGGTGTCTCTAATGAGCTGGTGCTTGAGAATCTCAAGGCCGCTTCCAGTTAATTTTTGTTGCCAGTCTCCTAATCACTAGATTTCAGCATGAGCAAATACTCAGCAAAGTCTCAATTACACTTCTGGAAATGACTGAATATCTGAATATCATTTTTACTTCAGTTGTGCGAGCCAATTAAAATGGATCTCCAGGCAGACATTATTGCACTAATTAATGCAGCTCTTTATTCATTAACAGTAAATATTTTAAGTACCTAAATTTGATCTGGTACAAGCCTCTTACAATGTGTGCATCAGAGCTCAGACTGGGAGAGGAAGAAGCTGCCTAAGAAACCAAACAGTTGGTTGTCTTCAGTTGCAGCTTCCTTGGGCATCCCATACACCCCTTACCCCATCCAAGTTATTTATTTCCTAATAAAATCCAAAAAAAAACACGCTCAAGGACTGTTTACTGTCTCCAGTGTGCAAGGTCTGAAGAAAATGTTGCCGGGCTGTGCAGAACTATAAGGAGACCCAAATCTCTAGCGACTTCAAAGGAGGTAGTGCTACATATGCATAAAGGTAAAAAAAAAACCTTCTGTGCAGAGGCGGACTGACAACACATGGGGCCCCCGGGCAATAGGGGATCATGGGGCCCCTGTGTCCTTGCCCAAACTCAAAAATGCCTATGAAAAAGGTACCAGGGGCATCTCATGGGGCCCCCTACTGACCCCGGGCCCTCAGGCGGTGCCCGAGTTTCCAAATGGTCAGTCCGCCCCTGCTTCTGTGTGCTGCTCCCCCCACAACCCTCCCTAATACTTACCTGAGCCTGATCATCATCCAGTGCTGTGCCTCAGCTGTCCAGGAACTCCCTCTCCTCATTGGCTGAGACAGCAGTGGGAGCCATTGGCTGAGACAGCAGTGGGAGCCATTGGCTCCCACTGCTGGCAATCACAGCCAGTGAGCCAATTAGGAAGGGGGGGTCTCTATAGGACACATAGAGCAGCTATTAGGAGCACTGATCAAGAGGTAGGAGCCAGGAGCGTTGGTGGGGGACACGAGAAGAGAATCAGGGCTGCTCTGTGCAAAACCACTGCACAGAGCAGGTAAAAATGACTTTTTTTTTAAAGCTGAACCTTTATTACCACTTTAACTGTCATTTTGAATCTCAAAATATCACTTTCACAACTTTACATCCAGTCTTTGGGTGCTGAGTACAGATCCTATTAGAAATGCTGGCAATAACTTTAAAACAGTGGCTAAATGGTTTGCACTTCTGCCTGGCAGTACTAGGGTCATTGGTTCAAATCCCAGCCACAGCACTTCCTGCCTGGAGTTTGCATGTTCTCCCTGTGCCTGCGTGGGTTTCCTCTGGGTACTCTGGTTTCCTCCGACACTCTAAAGACATGCTGGTAGGTTAATTGGATACTGTATAAATTGGCCCCTGTATATGAATGTAAGTTAGGGACCTTAGATTGTATGCCCCTTGAGGGTTAGGGACTGATGTGAATGTACAATATATATGTAAAGCGCTGCGTAAATTGACGGCGCTATATAAGTACCTGAAATAAATAAAACAGCTTAAAGAGGAGCTCCTGTCAGTTATAAAAAAAAAATAAAAGTCAGCAAATACAAATGATTTAGCTGCAGACTTTCTTTTTATAGACACTTTTTAGTCCAGGGATCCAGCTCCATCATCACCCAGGGCATTTCTTCCCCGATCTTTGAGTCCCGACAACCACCATCTTGCTTGTACTTCACAGCCAGCATCCCACTGCTCATGCGCAAGATGCACTGTGCTTTCTCAATGGTCTTGAAACCTCCTGGGATCTGTGACATGTCCCAGGAAGTTGCAGCAGTTTGCAATGATGAGAGATAAAGGGAGAAGGAGGATGATGAGCGATACTTTTCAAATGATGTTCCACTTTCAAAAATTGTGAACAGGCAGGCTCTTTATTGCAGAAGACAAACCTAACGGCCTGCTCACAAACTTCTTTGGAAGGCACACTCCGGCACAGATCCTGTCATTCCGTGCCTGCCAATGACAACAGCTGCAGCCTAGCACCCACAAAAGGCCAGGTAGAACATGTAGTTGCCGGCGAGGGAAGTCAGACATGACGGAGAGGTAAGTATTGTGAACTTAATTTCCACTTTAACATGATGCTGAACTTTGGTGAACACTTACTATAGCGTGCTAAAAGCTTGTTTATAGACACAGCAAACTATTTCACTGAGATGCAAAGATGGCACTTTCAGAGTGTCGCTAAATGAGGATTTAAAGGCCATTCGACAGCTTCCAGTTCAGATATCTGAGTGCCTCTCTGACCAATAAGATAAGGGAGGAGGCACGGCTCCAATTTTACGGTTGGAAAATTGGTATTTGGATACATAGTGCCTCCAGGCTTTGGACTCCCAGGATGAGGATTAGATATGTTTAGATATATTTAACCAAGTGATAGGTATACTTTAGATTGTTTAGAAATGCGCAGACTTGGTAATGTAATGCCACACAAGACTTCCTTCTTGTGAAAAATGTCTTTAACCACTTCCAGACCGGACACTTTTACCCCCTTCCTGTCCAGGGCAATTTTCAGCTTTTAGCGCTATCACACTTTGAATGACAATTGCGCGGTCATGCAACACTGTACCCAAATGAATTTTTTACCATTTTTTTGAGACAGATAAAGCTTTATTTTGATGGTATTTATTCACCACTGGGATTTGTATTTTTTTTGCTATGTAAATGAAATGTCCAAAAATTTTGAAAAAAAGTGTTTTTTTAATAAAATTTTGCAAATAAATAATATTTCATCATAAATCTTAGCCAAAATTTATTCTGTTATCTTTTTAGTATAAAAAAAAATACAAATTAGTTTATAAGCAAAAATTATAATTTTTAAAAATTTTTTTTTACATTTTTATTTTATTTTTTTATATTATTTTTATTTTTTTTTTACATACTGTCACCCTAGCAGTACAGTGTCTCCATGGTGACACTGTACTACTTGTGGGGGGTGATGAAGATTTTTTTTTTTTTTTTACACTGATTGCTTTTACACCCATATAGGATGTAAAAGCAATAATTTCTCTTTCTCTCTGTGTGCATTCTTGCACTCATTGACAAGAACTGAGTGAGCTGTGATTGGTCACAGCTTGTCACATGGTACAAGGCTTTTGTGAATAGCCCTGTACCATGTGACCTCTGTGATCATTCACAGATTTCACACGTAGTAAGCAATGATGTCACAAGTGACATCTTGCTTACTACTTTGCATGTGATCACTGATTGGCCAATCAGTGATCACATGATCGGGACCTCGTACAGAGGTTCCGTCCGACGATCGGTGTTTCACTGTGTCCGGAGGACACAGCGGGCACCGGATCGCGGTGCTGCGCGCTCCCAGGGAGCGCGCACAAGCAGGGTGCAGGGAGGCCGTTTATAGACGGCCACCCGACCCTGCAGTGCCACCGTCCGGCCGTTTATATACAAAGGCCGGACGGGAGGTGGTTAAGAATTATTCAGTTTTGGACAGATGCTACTAGATTTTATAATTTACCAAAAAAGATCCATTCATATTTTTAGGTTGTGTTGCTTTAAAGTGGTTGTAAAGGCTCAAGGTTTTCACCTTCGTGCATTCTATAAATGAAAGTAAAAAACCTTCCGTGTGCAGCAGCCCTCTCAACTCCGCCAATACTTACCTGAGCCTGATCTCGCTCCAGCACTGTGCACAAGACAGCAGTACGAGCCATTGGCTCCCGCTACAATCAATCACAGCTAGTGAGTCAATGGATGCTGATAACAACTGCTCTGGACATTTCATCTGGCAGCAAAAAAAACACTTTGCGCCGGTAAACATTTACACGTGTTTTCCTGTGACCAGCGCTTGGGCGTTTATTCATGACTTTGGCCAGAATAAATCATCTATTCTGGCCACTGAAGTGAAAAAAAACGCCAAAATGCTAAATGCTCCTAGCATTTACACGCGCATTTTTGCTGTGTTTGGTGTTTTTGTGTCAAAACATTCCTCTCCTGAATGCGATTCTTCTGCATTCAGGAGAGGATCATTTTACTGCTTCTAAACTCTACTTCTCCTAAATTCTGGTAAATCCTTTGTGTGCATTGACACTAATACCCCGTACACACACGATAAGAAAATTGTACGAAAAATCTTGCAGACCCACTGATCAAACGATTTTCTCTTCGTTGATGAGCAGGATGTTTTAACTGATAACGATATTGTGAACGAAAAACTCCAGTTGAACAACAATGAAAAATGTTGTCGTTTCGCATATGAACGACCGATTTTCTATGTGGTGGTATGACGGTCATATGAAAAAAATCTATCAAGCGCTATTACACATGACGGAAACAGAAGATGACCCGGATGTTTATGTCCAAGGAATCTTCGTAAACACGAATGAAAAATCGAAATGTTAAAAGTAGTTTGACCTAATGAGATAATGAAACCAGAATGATGCATATTATATTTTATATATCACTATTTATGTATATAGGTAATGTAATAAACTATATTATACTCATTGCTGGGAATTGTTGTGTATATCGATCGTTCTGGACAGAAGGGCGTGGCTACAATATCACACACACACTGCATCACTTCCACTTGTACGGAAGACGTCAACACTTCGTATTGCTCGACGAACTATTTTTTTAGATTGGTTAATGTGGGTCACGATTTCAACCAACAAACGAATGCCTCTCGGTCGTCGGATGACCGATCGGTCAATTTTCTAATCATGTATTCTCACCTTTAGGGGTTGTTACCTAAAACTGGAGAGTGCAACATCTGGTGCAGCTCTGCATAGAAACCAATCAGCTTCAGGGTTTTATTGCTAGAGCTTAAACCCCCAGTCACATCAAAGCCGATTTTGAAATCGTGCAACTTACAGTGAAGTAGCACAATTACAAAATCAGGTGACTCGCCGATTTCAGTTGCGATTTGCAAGACATCTGACACAGATGTCTATGCAAATTGCAACAAAAGTAGTGCATGCACTACTTTAGAAATCAGTACGGCTCCGACCAAGTCGGAACCGCACCGTTATGACCGCTCTGATAGCAGACAATAGGGTGCGAGTTGGCATACGTTTTGCAAGTCGCAGGGCATGAAACTCGCATGCCAAGTCGCACCCAATGTGACCGGGGTGTAATTGAACAAGCTAAAGTTAGAAACTGGTTGGCTACCATGCACAGCTGCACCAGATTCTGAGTGCACCAGGTTTAGTAAATACACCCTATGGGCTTTTGTTGAGTTGAGTTCAGGGGCTCTGGCAAAAAAAAAAAGTCAAAATGTCTTAACCTGGGTTCACATATATGCGGTGCGGTATATTGCATGTGATTCGCACAGGAACCGCACCGTATTCCTGTGCAAACCACATGTGATTTGTGTGCGGTGCGATTGGAGCCATACATTTTGTATGGCTCTAATCGCACCGCACCCACACCAAAAACGTGCAGAACCCTTTTATCGGTCCACACTAGAATCAGATCGCATGGGTATTCACACCTATGCGATCCGATTCTGCACATCGCACCGCATTTTGCGGACCACTTTCAGGGTGTTGTTAACTTAACATCCCTGGAGGTATTCCCGAGTGTAGCTCGGGGTAAAGTTTCAGCACCACAAGCGGTAACCCCGAGCTACACTCGGGAATACCCTGCAGTGTTGCTCCGGGATCCCTTCTGCACTTACCTTGTCCTGCGCTCCCGCGATGTCCCTCCTGCGGTGTCCCCGGCAATGTCCTTCGTCCGATGCCGGCATCTGTCTTCCGAGTTCCGTTCCCTGCAACGTCAGGACGTGCGGGGACGGAACGGCGGGAAATTTAAAAATGTCAAAAAGTCACATTCACTAAATACACTAAAATCACATAGTAAAACATTACTGTATCAAACCATTTCACATACATTTTGTCCCGAGTGCTTTGTCCTGTGCCCTGCCTGCATTTTTACTGTTCTTTCTGCCTGGAAACTGAGAAACGTCCATGGTGTCCAAAAAGCGTCCCTTTAGGTCACAAGCGGTTTTAGACCAGCTAGAGAACAGCGATAGTAAATCAGAACCACTTGAGTGATAATGATTTGTGGGGAAATTGGCCATCAGACACTGAAAACAATTTTGCGACTTTGCTCAGTGATGTGTGAACGTGGCGCGATATTTCAAATTTCAGTGTTTTTGGTTTGATTATATTATTGAATTACATTTATTATTATTATATTATTATTTTTTATGATTATTTATTAAATTGTAATTTATGATTTCGTGGTTCAAATTTTAAGATACCCGGAATGTTTACTAGACTCTTGTTCGGACAGATTTCAGTGAGTTTTTCCTAAACCGCTTTGAGCACAGAAATACTGACATAATCAGATCGCTAGGGAGGCTACCATACACACTCGCAGCGGTTTGCATGAACGGAGTGCGATTCTGATGCAGTGTGGAATTCGCACAGAAAACGCTGCAGATTCTGCACCGCATCGGTGTGAACCAGGGCTGAAACGTGAGTTTAGGAGCAGCAGTGAATGCTGTAGGAGATACCATATACATTGATACTCACAATAAAGGAAGGAACAGTCTTTTCAGCTCTAATTATTATTATTATTATTATACAGGATTTATATAGCGCCAACAGTTTGTGGAGCGCTTTACAAAATGGTAGACATTACAATTACAATACAATTTGGTACAAGAGGAAACAGAGGGCCCTGCTCGCTAGAGCTTACAATCTAGGAATCTACACCTAAAGCTACATGAAGACCTCAGCACAAGAAATATAGTTCATTCCTTAATGCTTATTTAAATATTGTACAGTGTGAACATGACAGGCTCTCATAGAGGAATGTGAAGTGCTTGTGAGGGCAAGGCTGCAGAGTCACTCCACAGATTCCAAGCAACCAGACATTTCTAAAGATCGTGTGACAAGATCACATTATTTTTTCGTTTGTCTAAACACGCAGTATTCATGTACATTCAGGTATTCTCAGGATAGCGTCTATATGGCTTAAGATAATTTAATAAGCTTTGCCACAAAGGGAATGTTATGAGGCTCGTGCTAACTTCACTCTTTCACTGCTGACGGCTTTTCCAGCAAGATGAAGTGTCAACACATTAAATAATTACAGCTATCTGCTGACGGCAGTGTTCAAAAATTAATTGTTTTATAATAGCTTTGGATATAAAACATTTTATAAAGGCATATCATGTTCTAATCACATAGTCATCAAGAGGCTAAGCTGAATGCAATGTTAAAATGATCCTGAACTCAAAAAGCAAACAATTGCTGTGTTATGGGGAACACGGGAACATCTAGAATTGTTATTTAACCACTTACCCTCCAGAGGATTTAACCCCCCCCCCCTCCCTTTCTGACCAGGGCATTTTTTGCAATATGAGTTACTTTAACTGACAATTGCGCGATCATGCAAAGCTGCACCCAAATTAAATTTATGTCTTTTTTTCCCCATAAATAGGGCTTTTTTTTAGTGGTATTTGATCACCTCTGCATTTTTTATTTTTTCCACTATAAAAAAAAAAGCAGCAATTTTGAGGAAATAAAACAATATTTTTGACTGTTTGCTATTAAACATGACCAGTAAAAGAAAAAAAAATCAAAAAAAAAAAATCAAAAATAGGAACAAATGTATTCTGCTACATGTGTTTGCTAAATAAAATCAGAGCCGGATCTACGGGGGTGCTGGGGTGGGCTGTGCCCCCCAAAATTTTATCTGTGCCACTCCACGTCTCAGAGTACATACACTGATCCATGAACCAGTCTGATGTAAACAGTTGATATAAGGAGGCACTCTGATGGGGACACCTGATATAAGGGGGCACTCTGTTGGGATAACTGTTCATATGTAAGGGGGCAATCTGTTGGGGACAGTTGATGTAAGGAGGGGGACTCTGAAGGTGACACCTGATGTAAGGGAACACTCTGATGGGGACACCTGATATAAGGGGGCACTGTGATAGGGAACCTGAAGTAAAGGGGCACTGTGATGGGGACCCCATGTAATAGGGGACTCTGATGAGGACTCCTGATAAAGGGGCACAGGTTCTGTTTAATCATCCCAATCTAATAACTGCCTAATAGTCGTGACACTGTGACAGACTATCAGTGGCTCTCACACAGTGTTGACATTATGCCCCTTACTTTTTTTACTGCACCCCCAGATTAGATAGGCTAGATCCGGCCCTGAATAAAATCCCAATACATGTAAATTAATTGGTTTACTTGAAAGTTATAGTGTCTACAAATGACAGTATACTGGACTTTTTTTTTTTTTAAATACTAGTAATGGAGGCAATCACCGACTTATAGTGGGACCGTGGCGGGCATTCTAATACTGGGGGAACTGAATAACTGCCACTGACATCCCCAATGACACCAATACAGTGATCGGTGCTAATAAAAAGCACTGACACTGTACTAATGACACTGGGCAGGAAGGGGTTAACATCTTGGGCAATCAAAGAGTTAACTGTGTGCTGTGTGTGTGCTTTACTGTATAAGTACATTGCTTTGTATTGCTCTGCTATGCAGAGCAATACAAAGCAGCGTGCAGGAGCTGACGGGGGAGAGATCTGTATTGTTTATATACAGGTCTCTCCCCCGTCAGTGATACACAGCGATCGCCGGGTGCTGGCGGGGAATCACCAGCCGGGACCCGGCGATTGACAGGTGAGGCTGACAATGGCGGCGCACGCCCCCCCTACCCAAAAATGCAAAATCATGTACAGTATATATATATGTGATTTTGCGCACCCCTGCTGCCCTGTAGCAGTACTTCTTCTATAGGGTGGTGGGAAAGCGGTTAAAGGCATTTTGGATAGAGAAAGGGAGGGTTGTAGCCAGGTAGTTTTTTTTCTGTCTGTGTCCCATTGGGGAGATTTCCCTTCATTTCTTGTCCTATACCCAAAACAGGAAGGGAGTGGAAATCCCTTCAACGTGTCGGAATCCCTGATTGTCACCAGAACTAATTGGAAGATTACCCTTTTTTTTTACTGTTATGGGAACAACCCAATATTTGGATTTTTTCTTGCTCTAACTTTTAATGATCCTGGTTAACATGACAAATAGAGAGGGTGAATCTCCCTAA
Organism: Staurois parvus; assembly: GCF_062004578.1. Taxonomy (NCBI): domain Eukaryota; kingdom Metazoa; phylum Chordata; class Amphibia; order Anura; family Ranidae; genus Staurois; species Staurois parvus. The sequence continues at coordinate 6,877,332 of NW_028318510.1, forward strand.
TGGGGGCACAGACAACAGTAAAAACCTGACAGGGGTCTAATCCCTCTCCACTCTATCCAAAGCTAAAAACAAAAAAAGTTTTGCCTTTAGTTACACTTTATAGTGAACCTAAACTGTATCTGAGCACCACAAACTGAAAATTCATGTAGCACTACCCCCTTAGGAGTCACTGTGTTTTTTTAGTCTCTCTGTCGCTCTGGACCCCTCTCTGAAAGCCCAACCACTGCTGACAACACAGTACTCTTCTGATCAGAGTAAATTATCACCAAAAAATAAACACAGATTGGAGTGAACTGAAATGACGTTATATTAAACTTGGATGTAAGATCGGTCAAACAGCATGAAGTGGTACATGTGTACGTAATGGCAATTACCACTTTTAGTAGCTCTAAGCAAATAAGAAAATAACATATTCAGTAAAATCTTGATCAGTGTTGGTAGGCCTATTTTCAGAAGTAACCAAAAACCTCTAGTCCCCGCTATCAAAGGTGGAATTTTTCACTTTAGGCCTTCAGGATCTGATGGCAAGGTTTAAATCTAAAATAGAAAGGAGCCCCTTTAATTAGGGTAGTCACCGTCCCTTTAAATGCAGTGAGCAATCTTCTACGCACTCGTTGGGGCCCAGTTGGTGCACTACAATGATCCAGACTTTTTAAGTAGGAAGAAATGAAAATGTCAGTCCCTCAAAGGATTAATACAAGGGGGAAAAAAAGGAAGAACAGAAACTAACCCTTTAAGTGGCATTTGACTTGGGTGGTGTCCCTTTAATGCACTAAGCAGGCTGCAAACTATAGGCAAAAAGGTGTCAGAAGTTGACAGAAGCATTTACTAGCAAAGGACAACGCCTCTCTGGGCTGCAGTAACTAATAGCAATGGCGGTAGATGTTCCTCTAAGAGGGTAGGCTGATGGTCATGAGAACAATGATGTGGTTCGGCCTGCAGTAGGCATGCACTGCGGTCAGCTCTGATAGTTGAACTATGCTGCAATTGAGTTCAATGGTAGCGGCTGGGGAACCAGGCCACAGCCCGCGTCAACTGTGTGCAGGAAAGTGACAGATTGGAAAGGAGTGTCAGTGTTCACTTGTTTGGCTGGTGTATGAGACTCGCTCACCCAATCTGTGGCATCCAGCAGGTACTGGCGATCTCTCTCTCTTTCAGCGGATGAGGGTCCACAATGGTTTTCCATTCCTCAATGCAGTGCTCAGTTCAGTCACAACACTCTGAGTCATCTGCTGACAGGATGTCTCTGTCTCTAGGTTGGCAATGTTGGTGGTCAGTGATCCCTCCTGGCTCCTCTCCTCTCTCCCTCTGTGGCCTGGTCTGGTCCTCTGGCGGCCCACACAGCTCTCTACACTTCTTCTCTCCAGCTCTCTCCCCTTTCACTTCCTGTTCAATCTCCCGGACTTCTGTATATATCAGTCATCTCCCACACCAGCTCCTCTGGGAAATGTAGTCCTCTGACACTCCTACCTTTAACAAAAGATGCAGCATACAAAGTCCATGAGGCTTTTTTCCTTTCAGAGTGTGAGCACCACTGAGCTGCAGGACACTCTCATCTTGTGTCTGTTTCAACATTCTACCGCTGAGATTGCGGCAGGGTGTTGCATTCATTTTCAATTTTGAAAGCAAACTCACCCATCCATCCAGGTCTCCATGCTTTCAAATTACCCTGAAAGACACCCCCTGGCATTTATAGCTCCAGCCATCTTGAGTATCGGCTGATGAGACATGTACAATTTATTTCCAGGAATCCATCTGCTCTTAGCTCAGGCATGCATGCAGGCAGGTGACCTTAGCTAGGAAAGCCCCTCCTCCTACCTATTTACTAATGCTAGCAGCATAAGGGTTAAAAATATCTCATGTTGACTGAGAGAGTTTAGTTCTACCTTAAGCAAAGAAGAATTTACTTTTTGTTCTGAATTTCTCCTGAAAAATAGCAGTGCATGTTCTGTGCTTAGGCACTCCTGAGATTAGAGTCTCATAGCTGTACATCTGCATGCTAAGAGGCATTGTTGTCCATGACTGCTAATCTCACAAGATTTGATAATATCCCTATATTGTTGCTGTGTTGCTTGCAGGAGAGGAATCTGTACCTGAGGAAATGCCGTGCCATTGCTTTATGCATTCTGGGGATCTGTGCTTTCTAGGGTTTGCTGTTTCATTGTCATTCTCCCCAAAGCAGTCATCAGACCACCAGTCATCAGGGGACACCTCACCCAGGTACCACACCTCGGCTGGTTGCTTAGTGTCTTAGACATTATCGAGTTACCAATGGCAACAACCTTGTTCTTCTTTAACATAACAACTTGACACTGTAGTTTCTTTATACCCCTCTAGTGCTATTATAGGCTCAGGTTCTTTTGTGTACACCAGCCCTATTAGGCGCTCCTTTGTGAATAACATCAAACCAGGCTCATGGACAACAGTCTTTACTGATCACTTAGTGCAAACATGACAAAAAGTGCAAATGGCCCACTTCTCCTAACCAAGATTAATAATTAGTCCAGGCATACCTTTTCAGGCTTTAGTCCATAGCAGCAGAGTCCATAGCTGGTGGCACCCCGGGATCCTCAGCCTAGAAGGTAGTAGAGATGGTTTGTATAAGCAAAGCCAGCACTCCAATGTATACTCTGCAATCTTGAGTTTAATGACGGGTAACAGATGACAGCCACAAATGTCAATGCACTTCAGCCAAACTGGCCTTATTCACGACTGAGTGTCCTTGCAGAGTATACAACAGACTGCCAGATTTTCTTTGCTTTTACAGATCATGTGGATTAGGAGTCAGCTACCTCTACCAGAGCACCAGTGATAAAGCTGCACTATAACACTGGGAGGTAATAACACCTACTTTCATGTATTTGGACTTTGTAGTAGAGATGGTTTTTCCCAGAATGTAACAGCAGCAACACAACAGCACACCAACATGATCGGGTTCTAGGGACTCTGTCTCCGGGCTCTCTGTATCTCAACATTCCCCCAATTTATATTACAGGTGGGCTGGCTGAAGCCACAAAAAGCCAGTGCACTGAGAGCACATAACCTTTTCCCAAACCAGCTTCAGCCAGTACCTAACTTAATAAGCAGTACCCAACCTGCTTACATTTGCCTTTGTTCAGGTGGGTGCACATCTAATGACATTTGTGTGGGTCTGCATAAAGACTTACACCTCAGTGCTGAAAAGTCTTCAACAGTTTATCAGTGATCCTGCAACCTGAGTCTGTTTGACTTCTGTTACTGACCCAGTGTGTCCTTGACCTGTCTGCTCATCTGATCCACACTATAATGATATTCAATCTACTTGAAGACATCATTCTCAGGTTCCAGTGCAATCACCATGGCAGTATCGACACTCATGCCACTCCTTTGTCCCTTCATTCCCTGTTCTCCAGCCTAGGGGTGTTTGAACTGGAAGAGCGGGATGGCCATCCTCGTCAGCTCAAGTTCTGCATCCAGGTATATGACAGACCTCTTCTGCTGTTAATATGCAAACAGCAACTTTCTGAATATTGAATAAGCATATGCATGTCCCAACCAAATTAAAGAGACAAGATCGTGCTTGTGGAAAAGGTCGCTCAGGCGCTAGGCTCAGGTCCATTGTGGTATGGGAGATGTTACCTTTGTCTGTGAAGCTTCTCATTTATCCAGGTCATTGTATATCTAGTAGTAGTCACTCACATTCAACTGGAGCCATTCTGTAATGTTGAAGACGTTTCATAATTTATCCAACCTACTTCTTCAATTCTAATGAGCGTCAGGACCATAGCCCAATATTTATATCCATGAAGGTAGCACCAGTAGCTTGAGCCAATCACCATGGAAAGGCAGGTGTGATTATCCAAGAAGAGGATGATGAGTGTAAAAGTCCTCAGGATAACAAGGATGGGATTATGTAACTAGCACAGAGTGGTTCCACAATTTTCACACCTCCCATCCTGTTTTGGGACAGTAGCATCTGCCTTTCCATGGTGATTGGATTAAGGTTTTAGTGCTACCTGTTTAGCCCATCTGCATCAAATCAAATGCAGTCTCTTTTCAGCCACTAATTTTCCGCCCAGCCCCTTCAAGTTTTCAGTTAAGGGATGTCAGGTGGGAGGGTATGGGTAAATATGGGTGTAACATGAAACTTGCTGTGGAAGCTGGGATTAGCCTATAATTTTTTTAAACTCCTTATTTATGTAGTAGGGAAACAAAACATTCAGGAGGATTTAGTAAAGTGGAAGCACTCAAAATCTGGTGCAGCTGTGCATGGTAGCCAATCAGCTTCTAACTTCAGCTTGTTCAATTACGCTTTGACAATAAAACCTGAAAACTGATTGGTTTCTATGTAGAGCTGCACCAGATTTTACATTCTTTAGTTTTACTAAAACTTCCCAGTTGAGCTATTTACATTCATTACGTTCATTCCCCAGAGTTTACAATCTAATGTCACTGTCACAATCATGCATAAAGGCTTTCATTTTGGCCTGTTTTCTATGAAGGCCATTATGTATTTAAATGTTTAGAAAGAAAATGTATTTTGCTCAGACAAGTTAGAACAATATATATTTAATGTATAATAGCAAACACCAATTTATACATGTTTTTGGAACATAATAGCAATGTTATTGTAAGGGTTGGGGGGGTTTTCAAAACTCCATATATTTAGGGATCTGATTTTGTAACAATAATTATATTTTTCTATTTTGTTACTTTTTTTGTGTTTATTTAATATTATTGGCTTAGCTTGACAACCTCATGGTGTAAAAAGAGTTTTTGATATACCTTTTCTGTTGTTGCCAATGGAAGCTCATATTTATTACACGAATAGGCATGTGCCAGCTCATATATTGGTTTGACTGTTTCCTAAATTCTGTGTTCTATATTTTGCCCTTCCATGGTCTAGCCAGTCTCTGAAATTATTGGAGATTACACATTAACCACATACCGCAGCCTTACATGCGCTAAAAACATAACATATAAGTAACAAAAAGGTCATTGTTATTTGAAGTGCATTCTAGTGCTTACATAACGCGATTTTCATTTTTCACTGTGCATTGTTTATATTCGTAGAAATGTTAGCTCTTGGATTGTATTAAATTACCTCAAGACAAACTGCCGCATAAAATTCCTCTAAGCCATGCTTAGTTTGGCACCCACTACACCTGGCACACACACCACAAACCTCAGCCCAGAAGGCCACTACAATGAGCCAGATAAAATTGTAATGTTGTCGAAACATTTTTAATTAAAGACTTCAATGGCATGGAAGACCCTGGCTCTTACCAGTTCATCCAGAATGAAAACGATTCAGCATTCATTAAGTAGACGCTGTACGACCTCAAAAGTTCATATATTAAGAGGGAAAAGAGCCATTATTTAATGTACCTGAGGCAGTCACAGCAATGTATGCTTCATTCTTTGTTGAATCGCACTGCCAGAAACGTCTGGTCTGCTGCCAATGCTCCTTAATTATGAAATGATGTATTCATCTTTTTTTGTTGGCAGCGGGTACATGACCCCGAGGTGAAGAGAAAATTTATATAAATAATACAAAATGTAAGTGTGTCTTAAGTAGCATTTTCTGTCTTTTTCCAACCCACATTCCATATGCAGCAGGGAACGTCTTAACTAAATTTGGCAATAAACAGTGGCTGTTCCTTTGATCAGACCCACAAAAGGTTTATTCTCCAGGCACCCGCAGCACAATGGAAGGCATGTTATACAAGCTACCTATAGGCTGTAATCTCCGAAATCAGACTTGTTCTTAAAAAATGCTGGAATCCATCAGCTGACACTACCAATATCACCAGCACACTTCTTTCGACAATCGTGACAACAAAAATCTATGAAGTCAGTTATCTTTATCCTATATTGACTGCAGTCCCAGAGGCCACCCACTGACATGTGGTTATCGCCCGACCTTTTGGGTCATATAAGCATGGCCACCATTAGGAATCATAGAACCCTGTACAGCCTACTTGGAAAATAATGAAGTAGCACACAAAGCATGCCATGGTGAATTGTGCTTGTGGCAAAATAGTGCTAACATTGGGAGGTTCTTAAAACTCGAGCCTACATACAGAGTGCAGGTGTCAGGTGTATGTAATGTACAGAGTGCAAGTTCAGGAGTATGTCACATACAGAAGGCATGGGCCAGGAGTATGTAACACGCAGCGTTTAAGTTCAGGAGTATGTAACATGCAGAGTTCAAGTTCAGGAGTATGTAACCTACAGAATGCAAGGGTCAGGAGAGACTGTCTATAGCCAGGTCATCTAATATCTGCACCTTTACTTCATGTACTGTTGAAAGCAAAAAAACTAAATACTCTCTCTGCCCCCCTTCCCTCTCTAGACTAATGGAATTTGGACCCAGTACTGGAGGACTTTACCCACTTATTGGCAAAATAAGGTCTCTTTCACACAGATGACAGATGGCAGACCCTACCAACAACCTAAAATGTTATACATGCTGGATTGCTTTTTCAGAATCAATCCCCTTGGATATTTTACATTGAAATGCCATGCTGCAACTGCATGCCCATCATGTGGCTGCAGCGTGGTCACATTTACTTCAGTGGGCAAAATTTGAAGTTGTACTGCTTACCAATGTCAACATAATGAGTTAAAACTGCCACAAAGCATGCATGTTTTATTATTGTGTTCACCTTAACACATGTTGCATCTCCAAAATATGCCCCTTCCTAACCAATGCCACCACAAAGCTCCTAATTCTCTCCCAGGCTATCTCTCGCCTCAACTACTGCACTTCTGTTCTCATTGGCTTACCTTTACATAGGCTACCCCCGTCTAGTCCATCATGAATGCTGCTGCCAGACTCATCCACCTTACCAACCATTCATTGTCTGCTACTCCTCTCTGCCTATCCCTCCATTGGCTGCCACACACCCAACAAATTAAATTCAAAATACTAACAACAACTTACAAAGCCATCCACAACCCGGCCCACAGCTACAACACTAATCTAGTCTCATAATACCAACCAAATCGCACTCTTTGTTCCTCCCAAGATCTCCTGCTCTCTAGTTTCCTTTGTCATCTCCTCCCATGCTTGCCTGCTGGACTTCTCCTGAGCCTCTCCCATCCTATGGAATTCCCTACCCCAATCTGTTCGACTATCTCCTACTCTGACCACATTTAGGCCTATTCTGCCTACACCTAATAACTGTACATGTATTTTCTACATCTGCTCATCCCCCACAGTTATTACCTTTTGTATCACTTGACCCTCCCCTTTTAGAGTGTAAGCTCGAACAAGCAGGGCGCTCTGATTCCTCCTGTATTCAATTGTATTGCAACTGTACTGTTTGCCCTCTCTTTGTAAAGTGTTGCACAAACTGTTGATGCTATATAAATCCTGTATAATAATAATAATGCTGCAGTTTATGCTGTAATGTGTTGTAGGGTGCTGCTCTGCTTTTATATGCAATATGTTCAATTTTTACCCAGCAAATGTCAATGACTTTATGGATACCATGGATTTCAGCATGTCATTGCATTGGCCCTGCATTAGGCAACGCAGTTCAACAGACAAAGTGTGAATGTTGAAAATGACTAATAATCTAGTAATTCAGTGCCATAGAACATGTGCACATAGGAACCCAGTAGTGTGCTTAGTATCTATTTTTGTTTGTCTAAAGCAAGAATGAAACTAAAACACAATGCAGGTTTCCTTTTGCAGCCTGCTTGTCCTAAAGAAATGTAGGGGTCTTTTTAACCTTTTGTCGACCATATTTATAATTTATTTATTTCGGGTACTTATATAGCAGCATCAATTTACGCAGAGCTTTACATATATATTGTACATTTACATCAATCCCTAACCCTCAAGGGGTGTACATTCTAAGGACCCTAACTCACATTCATACATACACATACTAGGGCCAATTTAGACAGGATCCAATTAACCTGATGGGGGGCACAGTCTCTGATGGGGTGCTGCTTCAGATTGAGTGCGGCTTCGAAAGAGTGCATAGAAGAAGCAGTTAAACGCAGCAATCTAATTATGCCTTCTCTACTTTCACAGGTAAATGCTCCTTTCACCTACCTCCACTCTTAACTCCAAAACGCATTGACTCCTGCTGCCTTCCTCCTGGGTAAATGCTCCTTTCACCTACCTCCACTCTTAACTCCAAAACGCATTGACTCCTGCTGCCTTCCTCCTGGGTAAATGCTCCTTTCACCTACCTCCACTCTTAACTCCAAAACGCATTGACTCCTGCTGCCTTCCTCCTGGGTAAATGCTCCTTTCACCTACCTCCACTCTTAACTCCAAAACGCATTGACTCCTGCTGCCTTCCTCCTGGGTAAATGCTCCTTTCACCTACCTCCACTCTTAACTCCAAAACGCATTGACTCCTGCTGCCTTCCTCCTGGGTAAATGCTCCTTTCACCTACCTCCACTCTTAACTCCAAAACGCATTGACTCCTGCTGCCTTCCTCCTGGGTAAATGCTCCTTTCACCTACCTCCACTCTTAACTCCAAAACGCATTGACTCCTGCTATAATCAGAACAAATGGTGTATTTATATTTTTGTATATGTTGACCAGTTCTCACCTTTAGCTGCACCCGTTTTACGATCGGTGTCTGTTTCCTGAGAGAATCATCCCCCACTCCTCATGTGATCTTTATCAGCTTCTAATTGGGGTGGAGTTGAATGCTCATTTGAGCATCTCCCTATAAATTTAGATCAGCTCATGGGGGAGATCTCTGATGGGGGGCACAGTCTCTGATGGGGTGCTGCTTCAGATTGAGTGCGGCTTCGAAAGAGTGCATAGAAGAAGCAGTTAAACGCAGCAGTTGAACTAAAGCAGGAGAACCCAAGCAGCAGGAAGACACAACAACAGTAAGAAGCTCTACTGCATGCTGGAAGACTGCAAGCAAACACCCTGGGAAACCTCTTACATGCCTGAGACCCACTCTGTGTGCCTTTATATAATACGCCCCTCTTCTCATCATATTACTACCCTCTGTTCCCAAATCTCATTTCTCTACCCCTCTACTCCACCCCACAACCTGTACATCTCCCCCTCACTGCTATCATCTCCCTACTACTGCTCTCTTCACCTCCCCAAAATGTCTCTTCCACTCCTCCTTCTCATTTTCCTCTCCTTCGCTCCCAAATTCCATTCACTATATCCCTCTGCCCCTCCCAAACATTTGTATATCGTGTCCTCACTGCTTCCCTCACCCCTCTATGGCACCCACCACCTCCTCCTATTACTCCACTCTCCCACTGACCCCAACACCTCCACTAGGAGTTTCTCACGCTCCTGCACATCCCGCTCCCATGCCACCTTTCTCACCCTTCTCCTCCTCCTAGCCGCGGGGGACATCTCCCCAAATCCTGGCCCTCCACCTCCCTCACCCGCTCAACACCCTCCCACTTCCACGTCCTACTGCAACCCCCGCAACTTAGTATCTGTCTCCCTGCTCCCTAAAATCTCCCCCCCGTTTTCATGTGCACTCCTGAACGCCCGTTCGGTGTGCAACAAGCTTACCGCCATCCACGACCTCTTTGTTTCCCGCTCCCTCAACCTCCTGGCGATCACGGAAACCTGGATCCAGCCCACTGACTCTACCTCCCCTGCTGCACTCTCCTATGGAGGTCTCACCTGGACCCACTCACCCAGGCCTAACGGTCGTAAAGGTGGTGGGGTTGGTCTGCTCCTGTCACCGCAGAGCACCTTCCGAGTCCTCCCAAACCCCCCCTCACTATCCTTCTCCTCCTTCGAGGCCCACTGCGTCCGACTATTCTCCCCAACCCCCCTGAAGATTGCTGTGATATACCGGCCTCCTGGATCCATACCCCGCTTCCTGGATGACTTCTCCTCCTGGCTACCCTTCTTCCTCTCCTCTGAGCTACCCACCATAATTCTTGGGGATTTTAACATCCCTGTCAACCTCGACAACCCGGACACAGCCCGTCTCCTCCACCTAACCTCCTCCTTTGCACTTGCACAGTGCATACAATCCACCACCCACTCCGACGGAAATATCCTTGATCTTGTCTTCTCCAACCGATGTGCTCCCCACAACCTCACTAACACCCCCTTCCCTCTCTCTGACCACAACCTGATCACCTTCTCTATCTCCTCGTCCTCCAACGCCTACCCCTCCAAATGTCACACTACTACCAGCCGTAACCTCCGCAACCTTAACCCTGCCTCCCTCCACTCTGCAGCTGATCAACTCCACGACCGCATCCTCCCCCTGTCCTGCCCCGACTTGGCTTTGACCGCCTACAACAATGCGCTCTCAACAGCCCTTGACTCACTAGCGCCTTTAACCACACGCAACACCAGACCCCGACCGCTCCAGCCCTGGCAGACTGATCACACCAAAACCCTCAAACGACAAAGTCGTGCCCTGGAGCGACTATGGCGCAAAACCAAATCCAAACAAGCCTTCACCCGCTACAAATCTGCCTTCCGCACCTACACCTCCTCCCTCCATGCTGCCAAACAGGCCTACTTCTTGACCCTCATCAAGGCCCTCTCCTCCAATCCTCGCCGACTCTTCTCTGCCTTCAACTCTCTACTCTCTCCACCCCCACCTCCACCCAGCACCTCACTCACTGCCCTTGAGATTGCCAATCACTTCAAAAACAAAATTGACACAATTCGCAAGGACATTGCCGCAACTCACACGCCCTCTCAACCTGTCCCCTCTCACACAGCTACCCCCTTATCCCCACTCCCCCTCGACATAACCCGCAGGGACTTCGTCGCTGCTCAAACTCTCTCCAACCCCCTTCACCCTCACTCAGCTACCCCCTCATCACCCCTCTCCCACGGCCCCACCACTGCTCTGACCTCCTCTTCCACCCCACCCTACATTCCTCATACTGAAGCTCCCCCAACACTCCACACCCTTGACCTTACTACCATCGAGGAAGTCTCCAAGACCCTCTCTGATGCCCGCCTCACCACCTGCCCCCTCGACCCTATCCCCTCACAACTCCTACGACCTTCCTCCTCCTCCATCCTACGCTCCCTCACCCACATCTTCAATCTCTCCCTCTCCTCAGGCACTTTCCCCTCCCCTCTGAAACATGCACACATCACCCCCATACTTAAAAAGCCCTCCCTGGACCCCAATGACCCGAACAACCTCAGACCCATCTCCCTGCTCCCATTTACATCTAAACTCCTCGAGCGCCTAGTCTACACCCGCCTATGCTCTCACCTCAACGACAACAACCTCCTCGATCCCCTACAGTCCGGCTTCCGTCCCCTACACTCCACCGAAACTGCCTTACTCAAACTCTCCAACGACCTGCTAACCGCCAAAGCTAATGGACACTATTCAGTGCTCCTACTCCTTGACCTCTCTGCGGCCTTCGACACAGTCGACCACCCCCTCCTCCTCAAAAAACTACACTCCCTCGGCCTCAGAGATTCTGCTCTCTCCTGGATCTCATCCTACCTGTCACAACGCTCTTTCAGCGTTACCTATAATGCTACCACCTCCCCCTCACTCCCCCTCTCTGTTGGGGTCCCTCAAGGCTCTGTCCTCGGGCCCCTTCTCTTCTCCATCTATACCTCCTCCCTTGGCCAACTCATACACTCTCACGGCTTCAACTACCACCTCTATGCCGACGACACACAAATCTATCTCTCAACCCCCCACCTCACCCCCTTGGTCTCAGCCCGAATCACACACCTACTGAGCGACATATCAGACTGGATGTCGCTCCACTTCCTTAAATTGAACCTCTCCAAAACCGAGTTTCTTGTCTTCCCCCCAGCTCGGACCCCACCCCCCATTGATTTCTCCGTCACATCCAACAACGCTACCATCAAACCCGCCCTGCAGGCCAGAGTACTGGGTGTCATTCTGGACTCCAACCTATCCTTCCAGCCCCAAGTCCAATCTTTAACAAACTCGTGCAGACTCCACCTCCGCAACATCGCCAAAATCCGCACGTTCCTAACCCCAGAAACCACTAAACAGCTCATCCACTCCCTCATCATATCACGACTCGACTACTGCAACTCCCTCCTCACTGGCCTGCCTCGCCGCTGGCTATCCCCTCTTCAGTCCATCCTGAACACGGCTGCCAGACTCATTCACCTTTCCAACCGCTCTGTCTCCGCCACCCCCCTCTGCCAATCCCTCCACTGGCTTCCGATTGCGCAACGGATCAAATTCAAAATCCTAACGCTGACGTACAAAGCTGTCCACCATACTGCCCCGAACTACATCACTGACCTAATATCCAAGTACCGCCCAGCACGCACACTCCGCTCCTCACAAGACCTCCTTCTCTCTAGTTCCCTGGTCTCCTCCTCCCATGCCCGCCTCCAGGACTTCTCCAGGGTGTCACCCATCCTCTGGAACTCCCTGCCCCAACCCATCAGATTATCACCTACTCTCCTCTCCTTTAGGCGCACCCTGAAAACCCATCTCTTCAGGGAAGCCTACCCCACCCCCTGCTAACTTGCCTCCCTCCTCCACTCTTCCTACCACTCCATCCCCCACAGCTATCTCCTCCTGTGCCACCACCCCCTCCCTCCTAGATTGTAAGCTCGAAAGAGCAGGGCCCTTGATCCCCTCATGTTTTGCATTGTATTGGTATTGTTCTGTCACATGTTCTGTCTCCCTTTGTAATGTACAGCGCTGAGCGAACTATTGGCGCTTTATAAATACTGTATAATAATAATAATAATAATAATAATAATAACCTAACAGCATGTCCTTGGAGAGTGGGAGGAAACTGGAGTACCCGGAGGAAACCCACGCAGACACAGAGAGAACATGCAAACTTCAGGCAGATGGTGCCGTGGTTGGAATTCGAACCAACAATCCTAGTGCTGCCAGGCGGAAGTGCTAACCATTTAGCCACTGTGCTGACCATATGACACATATGAGCAGCGGCAGGTAGGGTGCATGGGTTTTTACACTCACACATCAGACATATGCTTCCAGAGCAGCCAATGTTTCTGTTCTGACAGCTTCTGCTTTTGTTCTGAGAGTGTACCCACTGCACACTCCCAGCATAGTGACCAAGCTGTCACAGACAGCTCCTGGGCTTATACTGGAGAGGATTCCACTCTTTTTGAGATTCTCTGACTCTGGTTAACTGCAAAAATGCCCCAGATGAGACTGTCTTGTGCCTAGCTACAACTTGGATGCAGCAGCTCAGTTTGATATGTTGTGGGTGAGAGAAGAGTAGAGCAGACCTGATATTGAGAGCATGCATGCAGATATTCAGCTTCCCAAATACGTACTTTTGATTTATTTGTTATTTGAGAACAGAATGGCCTTGTCGCCTACTCCAAAGAATTCCTGGACGTTCTGCCATGTTGGCAGCCTATCAGAAGACCAAAAGGACAATTTAAATCTCAACAAGAAGGCCATGCACACTTTATATGAATGCACGTCATCATTCAGTCATTACTTACTGGGCACATTCTCTACCTTAAGAGAAACCTTTGCTGAAAGAAATACATAGCATCCCATTGCTGATTTCTCCTTCTAAAATTGCCAGTTGTCTGGCTATCCTTCAGATCCATAATTCCTGACTTTGACCAAGTATGCAAATAAGGCTGTAAGGTCCTGGGACTCGAATAATAATGAAATTCAAAAATACCCTGCAGCCTGTAAAGCATTGTACCCATGATCAGCAGACCACAGATGCAGCGCTAGAATCCATAAGACTCTCAGGCAGTCTTCCTGTATAGGCAAACAGTTACTGAACTGCAGGAAGAATAAATGAACTACGAGGGCACTCACCCAATGCACTCACCGTTCAGTGAGAATTACAAGCCATCTGCTACAGCGGCTGAAGGTACTCATAGTTCATGCACTTTCAGGAATAAATGACGCGGCTGTGTAGGTGGAGGCCCGTACAGCACGCTGTTTTCAAAAAATGACAGCACCTGTGGGGAGAAGATCCCCGGCCCGCTGTCACAGAGTGGGGAGTGCTGGTGGTGGGAGGTGGGTGTATAGGAGCATGTTACATACTACACCCTAAATATGGGTGTAACATGCTCCTAAAGGTGAACTTAGCCCTTAAAACTGTCTTGTTGCCAACCAGATTTACACTGTTGTATCACCTGCAGTCTATAAATTCTTACTGAGAGTTTAAGAAATTGGCCAATAGCAGAACAGTTTTACATCAGCGAGAATAGGGACAGTCTTAGCAACCCTCTGGCCAGTTTCCATCCACCTGTCGAAATTGTTTACAGCTTAATGGATATCACGTACCTGGTGATGGAGGCCAATGGAGAGAGGGCTTCCCTTGCGGTTAAGTTCCATACTCCCATGAGAGTGGGACAGCGGGAGTCAAGCCCAAAGTTGCACAGGTCACCTGTAGGAGTGCTGGTTGGTGGTCTACTCAGAAGCACAGCTGGTGCACGGAGACAGGTCTGCAGACAGGATGCGCCTGTGCGTGGTATGCAAGCCCTTCCGGGATTTGGATGTTTACTGGATAGTTGGTTCGAGCCAAGGTCAGGTACCAGGTGGAAATCAGTGCGGTCATAGTCAGATGGGATAGCCAAGGTCATTCACAGAGGAGCGAGCGAGAGAGAGAGAGTATCCATAAGCCAAGCCGAGGTCAGATCAGGGGTAAATCAGAGTAGACAGGTCCAGGAGCAAGCCGAGTCGGTAACAGGAAATCACACGTCAGAATCACAGGAACCGGAAACAGGGCACGGGGAGCTAGAGATCATCCAGCAACCAGAGGAAGTGATGAGCCTCCTTATAAAGGCCGTCTGGCACCAGACTGAGGCTGATGTGTACCTCTGCAGCCATGTAGAGTACTGGCAGAAATGCCAGATCTTCCAGAACTTCTGCCATGGACAGGACCCTGACAATGGAAAAAACATATGTTACTATACTAACCGAGAAAAGAATAAAAATTAAGAGCTGATATGAATCATATTTGGGTGTTGTTGTGGTGAGTAAGCCAAGTTACTTGTAAAAGAAAAATATCATGTTCTGGCAGTGTACGCTGTCGCTGAGGCTGTCTGTGAAAATTGTACTGTTCTGTAACGCCATGTACAGCCTTAAGGCATCCCCAAAGCCTGTAATTTAAACACTTAGTTTTTTCCATATGAATCTCAAAGGCACTTCCATACTTCCATTGGCAACCTTCATACTTCATAGGTGTAAGGAAAAATGTCTTATTAACTGGTATCCATTTTGTATAATGCCTCCATTTTAGATGTGTGAACAAGCTAGTTTCGTTTTTATATGTCACTTGTAACAACGCTTTGTTTTATGAATTCAGTTTCCATTCTGTAGAAACGGAACTGCCTTATATGGTGGTCTTCAGTCATTTGTGGTTGTTATCTTTCTTGATAAGGGTGCAATATTTCATTGGTCATTACAATATTTCGTTGGTCATTCTGAATTTGTGAAAACTGTTAGGACGCATTAATCTTTCAGAGATTTAGCTTGCACACTTTGGTGTCCGGAGCTTTATTTCTCCTGAGCTCAGAGGCTGGGAATATCTGAGAACATTTAAAGGGCTACAGACATGGGTTGAATCCTTGCAATCGGTACAGTATTAGTAAAAAGCGGTAACATGTTAATTGGGTAAGGGCTCTTTCACACTCGCGGTGGATTGTGGTGCCTTCTAAAGAATGGTCTGTGTTCTGATTGCTTTTCAGATGGAATTTGACAGGCAGTGAGGAGGCATTATATCAAATCCTCACTGCTTGAGTTATTTCTATGATGCTGCACTACTGCTCTGCAATTGCGTGACACCTGAGTTAAAAATGCCGTGGCCAAGAAGCCAAGCATTGTGGCCACAGCATATGTACAGCTCCGTCTAGCTGTTATTTTACAGCCGCCTGCTTTTACCGTCCCCCCCGACCACCCATCTGAAAGAGATCCAAGGGCTCTAGATCGGTATTGAGTTTGGGACTCTTCATTGATCATTCAGAGTACAGTCACTTAACCTTCGTCTGACTTGGATTTTACCTGCTTTGCCCAGCTTTCACATTCCCTTTGACATTTATGGGGATCAGTTCTTAACAGAACAAAAGCACACCAATACAGGCCTAACCCAATTCAAGCAAATATAAATGTCCTGTGGGCATCAGAGCAGATTTTTATCACTGTACCCTTACGGTGCATAACACAAGCAGATCTTGATCACTTCATTGATCATTCAGAGTACAGGCACTTGGCCTTTTTCAGACTTGGATTTGACCTGCTTTGTGCAACTTTCGCATTCCCATTGTCATTTATTGGGAACAGTACTGAACAGAATAAAATTCCTTCTACACAGGAACCCAAATCAAGCAAATATACTATAAATGTAAAGGAGCATAACCCAGGTAGACCCTCTTTGTTAAGTTTACCTGTTGTAGAAAATATTTCTTGTTCCACTGTTCCTTCCTACAATATTGTAACTGCTTAAAGGATAAGTTCACTTTGGGAATATGTTACATGTTCCACCCGTTTTTAGGGTGGAACATGTAACCTGTTCCCATAGCCACCGCCGCCTGCCGCATCCCCCTCCCTCTGAAAAATAGTGTGAGAAGAAGTCTCCCCGTACCAGGGGCGGACTGACCATTCGAGCACTCGGGCACTGCCTGAGGGCCCGGGGTCAGTAGGGGACCCCATGAGATGCCCCTGGTACCTTTCATTGGCTTTTTCATAGGCTTTTTTGGGTGTGGGCGAGGACACAGGGACCCCATGATCCCCTATTGCCTGGGGGCCCCATGAGTTGTCAGTCCGCCCCTGCTCCGTACTATCTGTCAAATTTGAAAACAGCGTGGGGCTTTGCCCACATGGCCACATCATTCATTCATGGACCTCCGTGAATGAATGAACTGCAACTCCCAACAGCCTTAGCGGCCGTGTGCTTGTAGTTTCCAATGAAGCATCCTGTCTGAATATCTACTTGCTCATACACCCTGTACGGTTAGCCGATATTATGACAGGTCTGCAGGAGACCTGCATGGCATCAGCTTTCCAAGCTCCAGTAGACAAAAATAATAAATGCACATTTTTTTTACCTGCAAAAAAAGTGCATTTTTTATTTTTGTCTAAAAAGTGAACTTTTCTTCTAAGTATTTTTATAAAGGAAAAAAAAAGGGGTGCTGTTGCGCTTAGTAAAAAAAATGTATTATATACAAAAAAAATTAAACCATATATAAGATACCTAGATAGCTGCAGACCTAATTGTGAATTCCTATACACAAAATCTTAAATATTTAAAAAATGGATCGCGCTACAGCGGAAGATGCGTCATAAGCCCTCTTATATAAGCCCTGCTTATGACGTAACTTCCGCTGATGTCACTTCCGGTACTTGGAACGCACGCTGGAACTCAGCGGCCATCTTAATTCCCATTCATAATATACATAGCTGAATACACCCAGTGTCAGGAAAGGCACTTTTTTTGTGAGAGGCATTTCTATTGTTTCACCCCATATTAAAGTTCTATACAGTTTTACACTATAGGATGTCTGGTTTTGTTTTAATTAATGATGAAAATATGAAATACTGCCTGTGGAGGAAAGGAGTTTCCTAATATTGATGCAGTCCTAGTGGAATGTTATCGGTTACTACCAACAACCACGGTTAAAAGGGCAAAGGAATATCAGCCATCAGGACCGGAATGCATACTGGGATAGTCACAAAAGCGAGTGTGACTTACCTAGAGATAGGTGGTCATGAAATACCGGTGACTTTACATCTATGTGGGGCACCAGTGTGAAGCACTTGTTATTTCAGTATGGAGTTTCACCATTAACCACCTCCTGCCCGCCATATAGTCCAATGACGGGCGCAAGGTGGTTCTCTTGTTCTGGGAGGACGTCATATGACGTCCTCCCATTCTCACCGCACATGTGCTGCTCAGGGAGCGCACAGCGATCGGCGGTGCGCCGTGTCCCTCGGACACAGCGGATCACCATTCACGGAAAGAGCCGAAGATGTCGGCTCGGTCATGTGATCAGCTGTTTCCAATCACAGCTGATCACATGTAAACAGGGAAATGCCGATTATCACGCTGACAGCTCGAGAGGAGAGCCGGTAATCGGCTCTCCGCGGAGGGGACATGTACACTGGTCATCAGGGCACTGATGATCAGTGTGCCCTGATGATCAGTGTAGCCCCAGCAGTGCCATCTGTTCGTGTCCATCAGTGCCTTGTGTCAGTGCTCATCAGTGCCTCGTCCCAGTGCCCATCAGTGCCACATCAATGCCACATATCAGTGCCTACCAGTGCACATCAATGCCAAATATCAGTGCCCATCTGAGCTGCATATGTACAGCTCCGTCCAGCTGTTATTTTACAGCCGACTGCCTTTACCGTCCCCCCCGACCACCCATCTGAAAGAGATCCAAGGGCTCTCGGTCGGTATTGAGTTTAGGACTCTTCATTGATCATTCAGAGTACAGTCACTTAACCTTCATCTGACTTGGATTTTACCTGATTTGCCCAGCTTTCACATTCCCTTTGACATTTATGGGGATCAGTTCTGAACAGAACAAAAGCCCGCCAATACAGGCCTAACCCAATTCAAGCAAATATAAATGTCCTGTGGGCATCAGAGCTAGATTTATATCACCGTAGCCCAAAGATTTTTATCACTGTACCCTTACGGTGCATAACACAAACAGATCTTAATCACTTCATTGATCATTCAGAGTACAGGCACTTGGCCTTTTTCAGACTTGGATTTGACCTGCTTTGTGCAACTTTCGCATTCCCATTGACATTTATTGGGAACAGTACTGAACAGAATAAAATTCCTTCTACACAAGGAACCCGAATCAAGCAGTGTCACCCATCAGTGCCAATTAGTGCTGCCAATCAGTGCCGCCTATCAGTGCTGCCAATCAGTGCCGCCTATCAGTGCCTGTCAGTGCTGCCTATCAGTGCCAGTCAGTGCTGCCTATCAGTACCGTGTCACTGCCGCCTATCAGAGCCAGTCAGTGCCGCCTATCAGTGCCGCCTATAGGTGCCATGTATCAGTGCTGCCTTTCAGTGCCCATAAGTGATGCCTGTCAATGTCCATCAGTGCCAACTACCAGTGCCACCTATCAGTGTCCATCAGTGCAGCCTATCAGTGCCCACCACTGCAGCCTCATTAGCGCATATCAGTGAAGGAGAAAAATCACTTATTTACAAAGTTTTCTAACAAAAACTAAGAAAAACGTTTTTATCCCAAAATTTTCAGTGGTTTTTGGTTTTTTAAGAAAAAATTAAAAACCCAGAAGTGATTAAATACCACCAAAATAAAGCTCTATCTGTCACAAAAAAAATGATACAAATTTCATATGGGTACAGTGTTGCATGACTGCACAATTGTCATTCAAAGTGCGACAGTGCTGAGAGCTGGAAATTGGCCTGGGAAGGAAGGGGGTATAAGTGCTCTGTAGGCTAGTGGTTAAAGATACAGCACCACTGCACCAATTATTCACATGTTGGAACTGAATATTAATATTGTATTTGAATTTTGTTTATTATTACTTTAAAGATTGCACATTTTATTTAGTCAATCTGTGACCTTAGCGAGGTCCATTTTTAAAATATTTTTATAAAGGATTACTGTAATTCTACTGATAATTGGGTAAAGAAAGTGTGCAGCCTCTCTAAAAGAAAAAGTCCTCTGCTTTCACTGTCTATAGGCGCAAACCAACTGCACCTAATGTAAAGTCCAGCCCTGGGAGTCAAATTAGTGAAAGCGCAACTCTTTTTAATAGAGATTGATTGCTAATTTACATTGAATATGTTTTTTACTTTTTAATAGAGAATGATTGCTAATTTACATTGAATATGTTTTTTACTTTTTAATAGAGAATGATTGCTAATTTACATTGAATATGTTTTTTACATCATAATTGCTCTTTTTGCTATCTGTAGACATGTGTCCCTGATATAATTCAGGCTTGGATTCCTTGTATTCACTTAATATTACTATCTATTTTGCCCTTTCTGGCTAGCAGAATAACTACATTACTATGCACATGCCAATATAATGGAAAAGCTGTGGTATGTGAAGTTCACAGGAGATTCAGACGGACATGTCTGGAAAGTCTGATGCTGTGACAGATGGAGGTCTACCTGCAGGACTCCAGATCTAACTAGATTTGTTCTTTCTCCTTGGATTATAGGTCATGTACAGTGTGATTGGGATTGAAAAGTATTTTTTGCCTGTGTTGGTTCTAATAAAATCAAAGATTGATCCTGGCAACGGAAAGCTGGACAAATCCGGTTTATAATTCTGTTACGTCAATAGAAATTATAGGTGAAGGTTTGGCCCCCCTTCTGGACTGTACAGCAGCTTTGTATTGTATAGCCCTGGAGTGAACGGCTAGAGTTGGTACCAATCACTTTAAGGGTGTGAATAATTTGTGTTTTTCATTGCAGTTATTGTATGGCATGGTTCACGATGTGCACTCAACTCCTGAAAATGCTAGTTTTCTGCCAGTCATCAAGATTTTATACTTTGTGAGTCACTAACACAGAACAAGTAGAAAGCAAGTGCCACTTGCTCAGGTTCTAGAGTGACTCAGAAAGTATTGAAGACGCTGGATTAGCATGAAGGCATGGTAACCAGGATAACAGCACTTTAGAAGGTAATTAGTAATTAAGAGTATGCAATTTTCTTTTACATAATTCAGCAACTAAAGGCTTAAAGAGGTTGTAAAGTCTTTTTTTTTTTCCACTAAAATAAAATAGATGTTATACTTACCTGCAGGGGCATCCCTAGGGTTGGTGTCACCCGGTGCGATAACACTTGATGACACCCCCTCCGACGATACCCGTAGAATGGATCGGATCTGCAGATTGAGCATAATGGATCGGACTCCGATCCATTATGCTTCCCAATCCGCAGATCCGATCCATCCTGCGGGGATCGTCGGCTTTCTTTACAACTTACCTTTTCATGGAACGGGGTCCGGTGTCACCCCGTATAGGTTGCATGTTGACAATCCCCGCAGGATGGTTCAGATCTGCGGCTTTAGCATAATGGATCGGAGTCCGATTCATTATACTCCCCAATCCCCAGATCCGATCCATCCTGCGGGGATCGTTGGCACGCAACCTATACGGGGTGACACCAGACCCACTCCTGTGGAAATCATCGGCTTGGTTTACAATTTACCTTTTCATGGAGTGGGTCCGTTGTCACCCTGTGCGGTAGGTGTCACCAACTGCAGCGCGCACCCCCCGCACTTGCCTCGAGACGCCACTGCTTACCTGCTCTGTGCCACTTTTTGTGCTCTTAGATTGTAAGCTCCAAGGAGCAGGGCCCTCCTAACCCTCTTATATTAAACTGTATTGTTGCTGTATTGTCTCCCTTTATATTGTAAAGCGCTGAGCAAACTGTTGGCACTATATAACTCCTGTATAATAATAATAATGTGCCACCATTGGAAGCTGCTTCCTATGGTGGCGCTTGTGTGGGCATGCTCCCAAGCTGGGCTGTATTTGTCCATGGACACACACAGCCAATGGCTCCCAGTGCCCTCAGCCCAGCTTAAAAGAGCTTGTGAGAAGCTAGAGAAGACCTGCAGATGGCAGTAGCGTTGGATTGACGTAGAACTTTTTTTTTGGGAGGAGGAACAGCAACTGGAAGGTTTTTTTATCACCTTTTATCATAGAAGGCAGTAAGGTAAAAAAACAATCCTTTTGACTTTAGAACCACTTTAAGCTTAAGCATAGACGGAGCAAATTTCAGCTAGTTCTTGAGTAACCACACAAAATTTGAGTTGTGGGGGACCCTGAGAGGACCCTCCCTCTCGACATCCTTTGATCTAAAAATCAAAGTGAGCAGGTGGAAAACTGGCCAGCAAACTGGCTGCGTCCAGTGAGATGTAACCACCGTTTGGATATTCCGATAGCCAGGTGCCAGCTTTCATAATACAATGCCTAGTATGGGGACATGCATCCAACCAAGCTTTTTAGTGTGGATGGGGGAATTGCATGATTTATTATTATTATTATTATTATTATTATACAGTATTTATATAGGGCCAACAGTTTGCGCAGCGCTTTACAAAATGAAGGTAGACATTACACTTACAATTCAATTTGGTACAAGAGGAAACAGAGGGCCCTGCTTGTTAGAGCTTACAATCTAAGAGGAAGGTTGAGTGATACAAAAGGTAATAGCTACATAGCTACAGGGGGATGAGCTGATGGAGGAAATAAATGGCGCTTTACTAGGTAGAAGCAGGATAGGCTTCTTTAAAGAGAGGTTTTCAGGGATTGTCTAAAGGTGGATAGATTAGGAGAGAGCCGGGCAGATTGGGGTAGGGAGTTCCATAGGATGGGAGAAGCTCGCAAGAAGTCCTGGAGTCCTGGAGAAGGTGACATGGGAACTAGAGAGCAGAAGGTCTTGGGAGGATCGAAGAGAGCGGTTTGGTTGATATTTTGAGACCGGGTTGGTGATATATTCAGGAGATTTATATTCTCTTGTTCAACCCATAAGAGAAATCTTATAGTTTATTGCTAGTTTTAGTGCTCGTTCACATAGGCAGCAAGGGAGGGTCAGTAAAAATAGGCGGTGGAGCCGAGGTCCCCCCACCCCCCCTCACCTCCCACTGAAATACAGCAATGCAGCTGCATTGGGGTGTATCCATATTGTGGCAAAAATTAAATTACATGTTGCGTTTGGCAGCTGAATGGGGTCGTGCAGCAACCACCCTGCAACCGCATTCAATGCCCCTGGTTGCAGAACAGTGGGTCAGCATTTTCAGGGTTAAAGCAAGTGCTGAGGAGGTAACATCGCCTCCCCATCACCTGTCAAATGCCTCTGAAAAGCGATACACTGTACATCTCTTTTCAGAGGAGCACAAGCACTGCTGCACATATGAACAGGTCCTTAGAAACGTCTTTAATAGGATTAACATGACCCCTTCCCAGCAGTATACTCTTACCTTTTCTCACTCCTGCACCATTCCATGGAGGAAAATGGAGCAAAATGGCACTCCCAGGTATGGGTGAGCATGTAAGTTGCTCCCCCTCTCAGGTAACAGTGCTGAGCAATATAAAAATATGTGCAGACAAGCGCTCCTCAGGATACAAATAATATCACATAAAATCAGACCGTAATTCCTCATCCAAACTAACTTTGTCAAAAATAAATCATATACCATAACATAATATGTTATAACCCATGAAGACAAAAATCTTCAATACTATCACATACATAACTAATATCTATAATCTATATTATATGTGCTCACATAAGTGTCTATGCAATATTATCAATCTCTTTTTTAATATTTTTAAAAACGTCCATAAATAAATGTGCAAATTAGCTCATATTTAATTATGCAATCTTCATAAATATTCGTGCTTCTTGCAGGCATGCCGACAGCCTGTTCACCTCTATGGATAAATCCTCATGTGTATATACCATATGAAAGGAAGAGAAGAGGAAGCTTCATAGAGTAAAACCATAAAAGAATTGTTATTCCATAAAGAGAGCATAAACCACACTTACAAACAAAGTGTCATGGCTGACACTAGCAGTAACAGTGTGTATATACAAAACAGATCAGCTCTTGTATATACAGGCTGTTACTGCTAGTGTCGGCCATGACACTTTGTTTGTAAGTGCGGTTTATGCTTGTCTACACATATTTTTACATTGCTTCTTTCTTGGCTTCCAAGAAATTAGAGAGCTGCTCCCCTTTTTTCTTCTCTTCCTTTTTTTGCTTGGAATTTAAAATAGCGATATCTATGTCCATTGGCGCAGTCCAATATTAAAATATACACAACAGTGTGGAGTGCCTTACAACTGCCCCATTGCTGTGACACGGGGCTGGAAAAGAGTCCATAACCCCATGTAAGCTCTGACATGAATTTGATAGAGCAATAAACTTTAATTTCCATTTTTTATTAAAATTGCAAAGCAATTGAACAGAAGAAATAATGTTTCAATCAACTGCTAGAAGACAGATTTGAAATTATCCTGATCTTGATTTTCCGATTTTGACTCCATTGAGGCGCTGCACAGTGGCTAAATGGTTAGCACTTCCACCTGGCAGCACTATGGTCGTTGGTTCAAATCCCAACCACAGCACCACCTGCCTGGAGTTTGCATGTATTCCCTGTGCCTGCGTGGGTTTCCTCCAGGTACTCCAGTTTCCTCCTACACTCCAAAGACATGCTGGTAGGTTAATTGGATCCTGTCTAAACTGGCCCTAATATGTGTATGTATGAATGTAAGCTAGGGACCTTAGATTGTATGCTCCTTGAGGGTTAGGGACTGATGTGAATGTACAATATATATGTGTAAAGTGCTGTATAAATTGATGGCACTATATAAGTACCTGAAATAAATAAATTACAGTTTGATCTCTTAAGAAATTGTATTATACAGTAGCTGTGGATGTACTACCCAGTTTTGACAACCAACCAAATTCTGGTGGTCAGTTGAAATTGTGGATGGTGGATGGCCTAGTTTCCGGTAATTACTCACAAAAAGGTTTCCTTTGGCTCGAATGTAGTTGAAATTAACTGAAAATTGCCATGTGTATGGCCAGGTTAATGCTGGTCATACAAGCATCAATAATAGGCAATTTAAAGCACCTTCTATTGCTGAGCTCAACATTGCGACAGATGGAAAAAAGCACCCATTACCAGGGGCGGACTGACCATTCGGAAACTCCGGTACTGCCCGAGGGCCTTGTGTCAGTAGGGGGCCCCATGAGATGCCCCTGGTACCTTTTTCATAGGCTTTTTTGAGTTTGGGCAAGGACACAGGGGCCCCATGATCCCCTATTGTCCAGGGGCCCCATGAGTTGTCAGTCCGCCCCTGCACATTACACATGTGCAGGTTTTGAATTAGCCATTCCTTTGCTGATGAGGCTGTGCACCCAAACCTTGTGGGGCGGGGGGGTCGCCCACTCTAGAAGTTTTGTGGAGAGGCAGGGGAGGGCCACCGGTATACGTTTGAAATGAAGCATGTCTTTCAAAAACTGAGGACTGCTTTTTAGTAAACTAGAGAAGCTGGGAAGAATAGGTCCTTTTTTTGGAAAGGTAGTGTAAAGGTAAACTAACTCTTTAGAAAAAAATAAAACAAACCTACCAACAACAAATGCAAATTTGCCTGTGCATTGCAATTTTGGGACAATTTTAACAACTTTCAATGCAAAGAAAACAACCTGCTGCCAACATCTAGTATTGAAACAATGGTGCTGATAGATCTGTTTTTGTTTTTTTCATGCTAGTCTCGATATCGAAAATAAAGCGGTTACCTGAGTTATGAAAATTATTGTACGACAGATTAAAAATTTGGAAGCGCTGTAATGTTTTGTATTGTATTTTTGGACGAAAACTGTACTGATTAAACAAAATGGTATTGTGCAAGAAAAATTTTTGTGCTTGTCCCTAATTTCAGACAAAAACTGTTAACTAATGATCAGATTATCATACGATCGCTTCGAAATCGTTTTTTTTTTGCACAATTTTCTGATCGTATGTACTAGGTTTTAACCCCTTGACACCGACGTAACACAAATATGCGGCCTCACAGAACTGGGCTTTTTTCCGTGGGGCCGCATATTTGCGTAGCTGTCTTTTTGCGTGCGGCGCACTCCCAGCACAAAGACCTTGGTCTCACTGAGAGCACCGGGTCCCGTTCTAACGATCCGGTTCATACGATTCTGGGTCATATGATTGCCGTGATAGTCTCTGATTGGCTATCACATTGATCAGTCACTGTACAGCCCGCCCCCCTTGTATTTTTGTCTCTTCATGAATGGAGAAGAGAGATACATTGTATCTCTTTAACTCCTGGCATAGAAGGGGAAAAAAATGTTTGTAAAAAAAAAAAGAAAAGATAAATAAATATTAAAAAATAAAAGAAAAAATAAAGAAAAAATACCTAGATCAAGGTTTGATCTTGTTCAGTGCCAGGGTAAGTGTTTGGGTCAATGTCAGGGTCAAAGGTCAGGATTTTAAAAAAAAGTTTGGTCTGTTAGTGTCAGTGTGTTTTAGGTAAAAAAAACAAAAACAAAATGTGCACTATTGTTTCTGGTCTGTACTACAGGTACAGACAACAAATAACATACACATATATGGTATCGCTGTGATCGTCAAGAGCTGGAGAATTTATTTTTGGTTGTTCTTTGGTGGTAGGTTATGGCTGTAACAAGAAACATACACATAAATAAATAAAATGATTTTTTTTTTACTATTTTGGGCCAGTTTTCCTTTGATAATAAAAAAAAAATCAGGAGATATCCATTACCATTTACCACCAAATGAAAGCCCAATTTGTCCTGAAAAGAACAAGGTATAATTCACCTGGATGTACAAAGTAGTTGTGATGATATGGATGGTTTTACTAACACATGTCAACATTACAAAATTGTGCTTAGGCATTTAGATTTGTTTTACCCTTAGGTGTGAAAGTGTTAACCACCACAGGAGGGACTCTCGTGGATCCATCATATGACATCCTCTAGTTGTGTGAACAAAATGATAACAATTTAGTTTGGGTACAGTGTTGCATGACCGCGCAATTGTCATTCAAAGTGTGAGGGCGCTGAAACCTGAAAATTGGCCTGGGCAGGAAGGGGGTAAAAGTGCAAGGCATTGTTGTGCTCCTTAATATTGTATTGAAGTGGTCAAAGCATTCCAGCTGTTCCTTGCAATAGAAGAGGCATTATAGTGACCTCTCTGGTGGCCATGTCTTCTTCCTTTACTTCAATCAAGTCTCTGTAACCCTAGGTTCACACCTAAGTGTTTTATGCAGCATTTTGCAGAAACGCAGTACAGGCCTTTTAACATGATTTCACATGGGACATGTTCACACCTGTGCATTTTCACCCGGTGCGTTTTTTGGAAAGGGTCCAAGACTTTTTTTAACACAAAAAGTTGCATTTTTGGTTGTATAGACTTCAATGGGAATGCTGTAGAAAACCATGTATTGCGCTTTTGCTGCATTTTTTCCACGTTTTTGATGCTTTCTGCATTGTATATCTGACTAGCAACAAGAACATTTTAAAAAAATGACCCCCCCCCCCGCAAAACACATCAAAAACGTGTCAAAAACGCAAGTGCAAAAACAATGCAGAAACTGCTCAAACGCAACCTGCATAGCTGTGAACCTAGCCTTAGGGCTCCTTCACACCAATGGGCTGTGTGGCCAAAGCAGTCCTAATGCAAGGGTGAGACAAATGTTATGTGGCTGCAGTTTTCACCAAGGCATTGTTGTGCTCCTTAATAAAATTGGCATTAAGATTGCATAAAATGCATTAAGTAAAAAAGAGAAAAAAAACAGAGAGAGAGGACATACAAAGACACAATGTAATGTGTGCTAAAATGCATTACAAGCTAATAAGCACAAATCAGTGTGTGGTGTGCATGCTGCGGCATGTACTGTGGTTTGAACAAGCCCTAAGACTCTTCAACATCGGACGCCGTGTCCTCCAGAATCACTTTGCAATCTCACCTTCCAAGGCCTAATAGACTTCAATGGGCTCCCCGCGTGCAGCACCTGGAAGTTACAGACACTACAAATAATGGCCTGTTTCTGCCATATGGGCCTGTGTGAATGAGGCCTTATACATAGACCCTATAGAAGTGATTAAAAACTGGGAATTTGTAATTTTTATTGTGAATATTGTATATTTTCTATTGGCCAAATTAAAAATGTGTTGTGTCTGCATCCTGCATCCTAGCAAACAGTGCCACAAAGCCGCACAGTATTACCGGTTGCTAACATGCTGGTGGACAGGCCCCAGTGTCACTGGTTGCTGTGCCAGCCTCCTAGCAACCAAAAAAGGGGGGGGGAGTCAAAACATTCAAAAGCCTTCCAATTTTTGTCCCCCCCCCTTTTGTTTGCTAGGACTCTGGCACAGCAACCCATAATGCTGTGCCCTATCTGTCATTGTTCTAGTAACCAAGGGGGTAGTGGATAAAGTGGGACAGGAATGCCCATTGATGATTGTACCAGCTTTTGAGTGTTTAGGCCTCCCCATTGGTTCCTAGGATGCTGGTTGGTCACCAGCCCGCTAGCAACCGATGTTGCTTCAAATTTGGGTGTGTGACAAAAACAGGTGTCTAAGGAGGCAATTAACCTGGGCACGCTCTTGTTTGACAGTGTCATAGAAATTTTAGAAAACCAGGGAACTCTGGACACGGATTTGAGGAAAACAAGTTATTTATTAAAACAGCACTGAGTGACCCACCCAGGCTCATGCCTGCAAAGCCGAGTGAGTTGTATATACTTCTACAAGTGTATATACCAATGATTACGTCACAAGGCATATATCCCCTCTTTCACTTTCTATACATTCCAAAGACTTTCTAAACTCTGCAGAATATAACCTTGAATAGCAGCTGCAGATAAGGGTACTAACTACAGGCTGGTACACATTACTCACTGGAAATAAGGGAGGGGGAGAGTGAGCTGAAAACCTGCTTTGCAAGCAGATACTATTAGATATGTTAAAGTTTAAAGGGGAACTCTGCCATATCTGGGTGCTGCCACAACAGTTTCTGTAATGTCCAAAAGCATGCAACAATTTAATTGAGCACTGGCACCAATCTTGTAAGTTAAAGAATTGATGTAAAATGTGACCACAGTGGAGGAGGGGCAGACAGCGAGGAGTGTGAGGGGTATGGGTATGGATGGACAGCACACTACTAGCATAAAACAAATCGTCATGCAACACTTTTATTTCTTTGAAAAGCAAAATAAGTGTCCATAGAAGAATTGGTGCATTTTCCTCCTTGAGCTGTGTCCTCCATTAGGGTCCATGCACAGCAGATGCAGTTGGATGTGTTTTTAAATGCATTCCCACTGCATAGACCATGTGTCAAACACAAGGCCAGACAATTTCATGTGGTCACCTCTCCTGCAGTACCCTAATTGTCTCCACCCCTATCCCCAGCAGTAGGCAGCAGAGAGGAGGACAGAAATCCTCCGCCAGATCCTACATTTCTCTGTGCAACCACCTCCCCTGGTCTACGGCAGCTGACTCCAGCCCTCCTCTGGTCCTCCTCCAGACCCTGCACTTTTTATCTTAAAGAAGAACTCCAGCTTTTCCTCCCAAAAACAATAGGTGAATCGTGATTGTAAATGAATCACAACCCCACTATCAATTTGCGTGTAACTTGCCTCCTTTAGCTGTATACAGCAGATTTCTGTGTCTTTGATGTCACTCCTCCTGGCTGAATTTCAAAGTTCTCTGACTTCCTGTTTCCTTCATTTTCCAGTCCTGATACTACATCTCCCATCATCCTTTTGAGCCTCTGTAGTTTCAGGGTGGGCTATGGGAGTCACTTGCACCAGCTGTGGGAGTTGATGTGGGTGGGTCTAAGGGTTACTGTGGGAGTTTCTGGGCCTTCATGTGGGTGGTGAAAGGAGAGGAATGGAATTGTGTTTTTGCCACCCACACTCCATCCCTCTCTGCAGTGAATAGGGAACAAGCAGGAATTGGAACTTTATTCAAAAAATTAAAGCGGTAGTAAACTACCTGCAAAATATCCTAAATATTGGGCCTCCTGCAGTGTTCGGTCATAATGTACTAGTATGGACTGCATGAACTGCATGTTCCAAAAATGTGCAGAAATGTATGTCATGCGTCATTGCGTTACCATTTAGGCTGCGTTCTCATTTCCATGTTTCTGAAAGCAACCAGTACAAATACATACACTTTGCCGTGCATTTTGAAAACAACCGGCAATGCACATCACACTTGCGTTATAATTTGTTTGCAACTGTGCGTTTCTGAATGCATGGTAATTCACAAGAAAATGCACGCTTTGGTGAGCAATGAAAATGTACTGTAACGTGTGGCTCACCTGCATTACCATTCGTTTGCACCTGTAATAAAAAACGCATGGTTTGCCATGTGTTTCAAAAATGCGCAGCAATGTGTGTCACATCAGTGTTACCATTTAGGCTGTGTTCTCATTTATAACACGCAGCAACCAGCAAATAAAACACATGCTTTGTCATGTGTTTCAAAAACAAACAGCAACACACATTGCATTTTGCGTCACCATTCGTTCACATTTGTGCATTTCCAAGCGCACGGCAATTCACAAGAAAATGCATGGAGCGCTTGCATTACCATTCGTTTGCATCTGCGCATTTCTGAATGCACAGCGACCCACGCTTTGCTATGTGTTTTGAAAATGCACGACAAAATGCATCATGCTTGCGTTACTATTCCTTTGCATCTGCACAGCCACCCACAAGAAAATGTATGCTTTGCCGTGCGCTTAGAAAACACGCGGCACTGCATTACTATTCCTTTGCATCTGTTCATTTCCAAATTAGTAGCAATGTGCATCATACTTTTGTTACCATTTGGGCTGCATCCGTATCTGCGTATTTCCAAACGAGCGGCAACCTGCGCAAAAAATGTGTGGTTTTCTGTACATTTTAAAAACATGCCGTGATACACGTTGTGCTCAGGTTACCATTCATTCACATCTGCGCCTTTCTGAATGCAGGGCGACTCACAAGAAAAAATGTGCATTTTCTGTGCATGTTCTAGTGCTATTTTGGGGCATTTGTCGCATGTACGGCACCGTGGGAAAATGCGTAGATGTGAACCTGTCCCATAGGAAATCATGGTAAATGGACTGCTGTGCGTTTCTGCAAGACGCAGCGGAAAACGCATAGTTGTGAATCTAGACTTAAACTGACACTAATTAAAAAAAAATTTAAATCCTACCTAAAAAAACCCACTAACCTTGACCTTTAACCCTGACCTTGACCCAAACGCTGACCCTGTCACTGACCTAGATCAAACCTTGAACAGGGTATTTTTTTTTTTAATGTTTCTTCTTCTTCTTTTTTTTTTACACACCGTTGTCTTTTTTTTCTCTCTGCAAGGAAAGAGAGTGATACAATGTATCCCTCTCCTCCATTCAGAGAAAGAAAACACGGGGGGCGGGCTTCACAGTTAGTAATCACTGTGATAGCCAACCAAAGGTTATCACAGTGATCAGGTGACCCTGAATCTGGAGTTCCAGGTTCTGATCATTAGTACGGGACCCAGGGCTCTCAGTGAGATGCTCTCAACCAGGGGCGGACTGACAACTCATGGGCCCCCGGGCAATAGGGGATCATGGGGCCCCTGTGTCCTTGCCAAAACTCAAAAAAGCCTATGAAAAAGCATCTCATGGGGCCCCCTACTGACCCTGGGCCCTTGGGCAGTGCCCGAGTTCCCAAATGGTCAGTCCACCCCTGCTCTCAACACAAAGAAAGATACGCAAATATGCGGCCCCATGGAAAGAAAGCTCAGTCCAAAGAGGCTGCATATTTGCGTACACTCGGTGCGCAGGGGTTAAGGGCAGGGTTGCCTGAAGGAAGCCCACATCCTCCTTAACCACTTGCCAACCGTTCATATGACGTCCTCCCAGAACACACACTTCCGCACGCCCCCAGCGGTGCTCACCCAGCATTCTCCATAATTGCTGTGTCCTACGGACACAGCTGATCATATGATGAGGTAAAAGGCTAATCACAGTGGCATTTTACCACGTGATCAGCTATGTCCAATGACATAGCAATTCACATTTTAAACACAGTTGCAGGTTATCGGCAGCACTTTCCTCACACTGTCACAGCAAATAACACAGAGGACATCTGCACTGATCATCGGGGCACTGATGATCAGTGCCGCCCAGCAGTGCCCATCAGTGCCATCTAGCAGTGCCCATCAGTGCTATCAGTCAGTACCGCCAGTCAGCTCCACCCATCAGTATTCCCATCTGTGCCACCTATCAGTGCTCATAATTTCTGCATATCAGTGCAGCATCACCAGTGCTGCCTCATCAGTACCGCCTATCAGTGCCCATCAGTGCTGCCTGCCCGTGCCACCTCATCAGTGCCCATCAGTGCTGCCTCATCAATGCATGTCAGTGAAGGAGAAAAATTACCTGTTGGCAAAATTTTAGAATAGAAACAAAGAAAAACATTTTTCTTTCAAATTTTTTGCTATTTTTTTTTATAGTGCAAAAAATAAAACACCCAGTGGTGATTAAATACCACTAAAAGAACGTTCTATGTGTGTGAAAAATAATGATAACAATTTCATATGGGTACAGTGTTGTATGACCGTGCAATTGTAATTCAAAGTGCGACAGCGCTGAAAGCTGAAAATTGGCCTGGGCACA
Organism: Staurois parvus; assembly: GCF_062004578.1. NCBI lineage: Eukaryota > Metazoa > Chordata > Amphibia > Anura > Ranidae > Staurois > Staurois parvus. The sequence goes on from NW_028318510.1 coordinate 6,909,400, forward strand.
AAGGGGGTAAAAGTGCCCTGTAGGTAAGTGGTTAAAGGTACAGAGATGCATGGGACGACCAGCAAGGGCATAATTGCAGCTGAAGGTATCCAATGCGTCCCCGCACCCAATTCACCAAGTATACAAACAAATGGCAACCACCCCAACCTATTATAACTAGCTATTGCAGCAAGGAGAACATGGAAGGGCGACACACATCAAAAACAAAGAAAAATTCCCAGCTTACTTACCAACCATCTGCAACAAGACCAAATTGTCCTGGCTAACAGTTCACATTAAAAACAAAGGGTTTAGTCAGACACAAACATATGTGTAAGCCGCAGTGGCCACATCAAGGCACCCCAGTGTACTGCTGTCCTAACTCTATAATTTTCAGAATCTCTCAAGTTGTGCCCTTGCTGGGTCTCCTGTGTGTCCCTGTACCTTTAAAGAGGGGTGGGCTCCTTCCAGGCAAGCCGGTCCTTAGCCACTTGCCCTCTGGAAGATTTTAGCCCCTTCATGACCAGGCTATTTTTGCAGTCATGCAACACTGTACCCAAATGAAATTTATTATTATTATACAGTATTTATAAAGCGCCAATAGTTCACTCAGCGCTGTACATTACAAAGGGGGACAGAACATGTGACAGAACAATACCAATACAATGCAAAACATAAGGGGATCGAGGGCCCTGCTCTTTCGAGCTTACAATCTAGAAGGGATGGGATAGTGGCACAGGAGGAGATAGCTGTGGGGGATGGAGTGGTAGGAAGAGTGGAGGAGGTCAGCAAGTTAGCAGGGGGTGAGGTAGGCTTCCCTGAAGAGATGGGTTTTCAGGGTGCGCCTAAAGGAGAGGAGAGTAGGTGATAATCTGATGGGTTGGGGCAGGGAGTTCCAGAGGATGGGTGACACCCTGGAGAAGTCCTGGAGGCGGGCATGGGAGGAGGAGACCAGGGAGCTAGATAGAAGGAGGTCTTGTGAGGAGCGGAGTGTGCGTGCTGGGTGGTACTTGGATATTAGGTCAGTGATGTAGTTCGGGGCAGTATGGTGGACAGCTTTGTACGTCAGAGTTAGGATTTTAAATTTGATCCGTTGCGCAATCGAAAGCCAGTGGAGGGATTGGCAGAGGGGGGTGGCGGAAACGGAGCGTTTGGAAAGGTGAATGAGTCTGGCAGCCGTATTCAGGATCGACTGAAGCGGGGATAGCCAGCGGCGAGGCAGGCCAGTGAGGAGGGAGTTGCAGTAGTCGAGTCGTGATATGATGAGGGAGTGGATGAGCTGTTTAGTGGTTTCTGGGGTTAGGAACGTGCGGATTTTGGCGATGTTGCGGAGGTGGAGTCTGCACGAATTTATATTTTTTTTTCACAGAAATAGAGCTTTCTTTTGGTGGTATTTGATCACCACTGCGTTTTTTATTTTTTATTATAAAATTGAAAAAAGGATGAACATTTGGGGAAAAAAAACATTTTTTACTTTCTGCCATAAAACATCCAATAAAAATGTACAAAATTAAATTTCTTCTTAAATTTCGTCCAAAATGTATTCTGTTACATGTCTGATAAAAACGATCCCAATAACTGTATCTTACTTGCTTTACTAAAAAGTGGAAGCGTCTACAAACTATTTTATATATACACTGGAATTTTTACTTATTTATTTAGTACTACTAATGGCAGTGATCAGTAACTTACAATGAGAATGTGATGTGAGAGTGTGGCGGCCAGTCTGACACTATCTGATGCTGTGGGGAACTGACTAACTGCCACTGACATCACCAGTGACAGTGATCAGTGATAATATTATACACGCTCACTGTACTAATGAAACTGGCTGGGAAGGGGCTAACATCTAGGGGAAATTAAAGGGTTAACAGTGTGCCTAAGGCTGGTCATACATTATACAATTTTTCTTGTTCAATTTTCCTTAAGATTTACCAAAACTATTTATTTTAGATGCTTGTAGAGTGCTGTCAATTTACGCAGTGCTTTACATATATATTGTACTTTCACATCAGTCCCTAACCCTCAAGGGGCGTACAATCTAAGGTCCCTAACTCACAATCATACATACACATACTAGGGCCAATTTAACTGGAGCTAATTAACCTACCAGCATGTCCTTGGAGTGAGGGAGGAAACTGGAGTAACCCATGCAGGCACAGGGAGAACATGCAAACTCCAGGCAGCTGGTGCAGGGGCGGATTGACCATTTAGAAACTCGGGCACTGCCCGAGGGCCTGGGGTCAGTGGGTCAGTAGGGGGCCCCATGAGATGCCCCTGGTACCTTTTTCATAGGCTTTTTTGAGTTTGGGCAAGGACACAGGGGCCCCATGATCCTCTATTGCCCGGGGGCCCCATGGGTTGTCAGTCCGCCCCTGAGCTGGTGCCATGGTTGGGATTTGAACCAATGACCCAAGTACTGCTGGGCAGAAGTGCTAAGCATTTAGCCACTGTGCTGCCCCAAACTAAAGACTTTCAATCTGTATACAATCAGGGCCTTGCACTACATAGTTGAAAGTAAATCCACAGGAAATTGAACACGCAAAGTATATAATGTACGGACAGCTTAACAGTGCTTGGAGTATTCACCGTGTGCTGTTTTTACTAAGAGATGCGCTGGTTTTTATTCCCTGCCGTGCAGGGAAACAAAAGTCGATTCATCCCCGTTGTCAGGACAGAGCTCTGTGTTGCTTACAATCACAGAGCTCTGTCCTGTCTTCCTCTCTGCCGATCAGCGGGTCCCAATTGGCGATCATTGCCCGGGACGTGCTAATCAGCTTGTGCTGTGACTTATCACAGCACAGCCAGGGCAGTGGGTGCACACACGCACGCCCCCTACCTGGAAGAGCTGGATCACGTATTAGATCCATGATCCAGCGCAAGAGAACCGTTCTTCAACTGCTACATGAGGCAGTCAGCAAGTGGTTAATCTGTAAACTGCTGTATGTGCTCCAACTTGGGAGAATCTCAGAATTATAGAGATAGGACCGCAATACACTGGGGTGTCTTGACGTGGCCACTGCGGCTTTTCAATGTCAACTGTTAGGGTCAGTTCAGTTTTGTTGCAGGCTATCTGGTAAGTGAGCTGGGAAGTTTTCTTTGCTATTGTTTGCCATGCATCGCCCTTCCATGTGTTCCTTGCTGCAAAGGCTATTTATTGCTTGGGGAGCCATTTGTTTGTATCCGACGGGCAGTACAGTGGCAAAGTGGTTAGTACTTTTATCTGGCAGTACCAGGATCGTTGGTTCAAACCACACCACCTGCATGAAGTTTGCATGTTCTCCCTGTGCCTGCGTGGGTTTCCATTCGGGTACTCCTGTCTCCTCCCATACTCCAAAGATATGCTGGTAGGTTAATTTTCTCCCGACTAAGGCTGTAGATTTTCGGACGAGAATATTTATGAGAAAAGTCATACCAAAATTGTTTGAACATTTGATGAATGGATGAATGTCATTCGAAAATTGTCTTTTTCTTTTAACATTCGACTTTAAAATGAACGTCATTTCTGAACGATAACCACATACACTGGCCGAAAATTTGTTTGATGGAGAAATTTTTCTTTTCTGCCCCTTCTAATTTTCCTGTCACTGCTGTCGAAAATGAACATTGATTTGACCCCAATAACGATTAGAAAATCAAGCGAATATTCTTGAAACGACAATTCTTGAACAAAAATCTATATGTGTATGGCCATAAATTATACAATTTTCTTTTGATTTACCTTCAACTATTTAGTGCAAGGGCCTGCCTGATTGCATACAAATCGAAAAGTGTACAACGAAAATTGCACAAGAAAATTGTATAATGTATGGCCAGCCTAAATTGGCCCTAGTATGTGTATGTGTGGATGTGAGTTAGGGACCTTAGATTGTATGCCCCTTGAGGACAGAGACTGATGTGAATGTACAATATACACTGTATGTAAAGTGTGGTGTAAAATGACGGTGCTAGGTACCTGTAATGAATAAAATAGTTTACACCATTACAGTGCAATGAAAAAAAGGCATGCTGCAACTTTCCGCACCGCAAACCTGTGAAAATGCACCACAACGCAGTGCAGATAAAAGGCCAAAAAAGAAAGAAGTGAGCTCTAACTGAATACATTTTGGCCAAGATTTATGAAGAAAGATTATTTCTTTGCAACATTTTATAAGAAAAACACTTTTTTTTCAAAATTTTTGGACTTTTTCATTTATATAGCAAAAAAATAAAAATCCCAGTGGTGAATAAATAGCACCAAAATAAAGTTTTATCGGTCTCAAAAAAAATGCTAAAAAATTCTTCTGGGTACAGTGTTGCATGACCGCGCAATTGTCATTCAAAGTGTGATAGCGCTGAAAGCTGAAACTTGGCCTGGACAGTTAGGGGGTGAAAGTGTCTGGTCTTGAAGTGGGTTAAAAAAAAAAAGTCCCCGACCCTTTCCAAAAAAACGCACTGGGTGAAAACGCAGATGCAGTGGAAAACGGTATGAACCTAGACCAGCAATGGGCAAACTACGGCCCGCGGGCCGTATACGGCCCGGCGGACCTTTTAATCCGGCTCCCGCTAGGCTCCTCTCACAGTCCGCCCTGAAGACCGGTGTAGCATGAAAATCTGTCTCCTATGAGGATCTGTCCCCCTCGACGTTTCTGCGCATGTGCCGGAGATCGCCGATCGGCTGCTAATGCCTGAAACTGACACATGCGCAGATACGTCGAGGGGGACAGATCCTCATAGGAGACAGATTTTCATGCTACACCGGAACGGTGCGGGAACATGGCGAGAGGAACGCGCGGAGCAAAGGTAAGTGAATTGACACAAGGGGGACTTGGGGACTTAATATGGGGGATGAATTAATATGGGGGATGAATTAATATGGGGGGTGAATTACTATATGGGGGACGAATTACTATGGGGGACGAATTACTATGGGGGATGAATTACTATATGGGGGATGAATTACTATATGGGGGATGAATTACTATATGGGGATGAATTACTATATGGGGGATGAAATACTATGGGGGATGAATTACTATATGGGGGATGAATTACTATATGGGGGATGAATTACTATATGGGGGATGGATTACTATGGGGGATGAACTACTATATGGGGGGATGAATTACTATGGGGGATGAATTACTATGGGGGATGAATTACTATATGGGGATGAATTACTATGGGGGATGAATTACTATATGGGGGATGAATTACTATATGGGGATGAATTACTATTGGGGGGATGAATTACTATATGGGGGATGAATTACTATGGGGGATGAATTACTATATAGGGGATGAATTACTATATGGGGATGAATTACTAGGGGGGATGAATTACTATATGGGGGATGAATTACTATGGGGGATGAATTACTATATGGGGGATGAATTACTATGGGGGATGAATTACTATATGGGGGATGAATTACTATATGGGGATGAATTACTATAGGGGGGATGAATTACTATATGGGGGATGAATTACTATATGGGGGATGAATTACTATGGGGGATGAATTACTATATGGGGATGAATTACTATATGGGGATGAATTACTATATGGGGATGAATTACTATGGGGGATGAATTACTATATGGGGGATGAATTACTATATGGGGGATGAATTACTATATGGGTGATGAATTACTATATGGGGGATTAATTACTATGCTTACTATAGGGGAATATTACTATACTTACTATGGATGACACATACACATCATTCATCTACTCTTGGTCTGGCCCCCAGGTCCAATATATGAACCCATTGCGGCCCTCAAGTCAAAACGTTTGCCCACCCCTGACCTAGACTAATGTAGGCCATAGATGGATTGAAAAATCAGCGGCTTTTTTAGAAAACAAAATGAAAAATCGGTCTTTCAGTAGGCCAAAGTTACCACCAACGGTAAAAAAAATATGCCGATTTTCGTCCCGTCTACGGCCGGCCTTTAATTACTTCTGTCCCTGCAGAGAGATCCGCTATTATATTTGACATAAAAAAGTATTGCAGTTGCAACAATGTATCCATTTGTATCCATAGATACATTGTTGCAACCGCAATACTTTTTCATGTCAAATATAACAGCAACTGGAATTCTTCTTTTTCTTGCAGGTCACGGCTCATGCACAGATTTTTTATTGGTAAAAAGATCAGCCGATTTGCCCATGATTGCAGCGAAAATCAGCTGATTGGCAAAATCGGCTGATTTTTTTCCAACTTCCAAAATGTGCCAAAATCCAGAAAAACGGCTGACCAATTAACCCATTAACAGTGTGCAAATTGGGCAATTTTTTTTTTCGGCTGAAAAATCGGCTGATTTTTGGCCCATCTATGGCCTGCATAATGTAGGCCATAGACGGGTCTTTTATCGGCCGAATTGTCGACCACACGAAAAATCGGCCGATATTCACGCCATTAGTGGGGGAATACCGTCGGCTGTCTTTTGCAGATCTTCTCATTTACTTTTATCAGTCATGCTGGAAAATCCATGAAAAACGTCCGTTTTTCGTGGACATTGGTGGCAGCATCGCTGCAAGCACCGACCGATTTTTTGTTTATTGGCTGAGCCCATCTATAGCCTGCCTAATGCAGGCCATAGACGGGGAGAAAACTGGCCAATTTTTTTTTTGAAAAACGAAAAATCAGTCGTTCAATCAGCCATTACCACTATTGGTAAAAAAAAGGTCGGCTGATTTTCGTCCCGTATACAGCCGGCAATTATATAGGATATATGCAGAAGAAGAAGAAATAGAATATGAAGAAGAAGAAATAGAATATGAAGAAGAAGAAATAGAATACGAAGAAGAAGAAATAGAATACGAAGAAGAAGAAATAGAATACGAATAAAAAGAAGAGAAATAGAATATGCAGAAGTAGAAGAAATAGAATATGAAGAAGAAATAGAATATGAATAAAAAGAAGAGAAATAGAATATGCAGAAGTAGAAGAAATAGAATATGAAGATGAAATAGAATATGAAGAAGAAATAGAGTACGAATAAAAAGAAGAAATAGAATATGAACAAGAAATAGAATATGCAAAAGAAAAAGTTGCAACATTGTATCTATTTGTATCCATTTCGGATACAGATGTTTCTATTCGGATACAAATAGATACAATGTTGCTATACTTTTAAATGTCAAATATAATATCGAACTGAAATTCTTTTTTTTTCTTCTACTTCATATTCAATTTTTTTCCTTTTCCTTCTTTTTTCATGTCACTGCTTATGTGCATTTTTAAATATCGGAAAAAGATCGGCAAATTTGTCCATCATTGCTGCGGAAATCAGCAGAACGACAAATTTGGCCGATTATTTTCCAGCAGGATTGATTACCACACTAACGATCCAAATATTGGCCGATTTTTTTTTCGGCCGATTTTCATCTCATCTATGGCCCACATAACACCCTGGTCACATGCACGTCAGGGCACATGTATAACCAGCGTGCAGTTTGCGGTGAATGGGCCTTCAGACTCGGAATACTCTATTAATCCTGCAGGGAAATGGAGCTCTCCAAGCTGCCCCCAGAACAAAGTACGGCAGGCCTGCCCTGGAATGTGGGATGAATGGGCCCAGGGCTGTGTATGGCTTTTATTGTACGGCACAGCCCCTCCCCTCACCCGCACAGCCACCTATACTGCGTGCACCGGACGGACATGCGAGGAGGAGCGCTGGGCTCCAGGCCGGAGCTCCTCACACACAGGGGAGGCTCGGCAACTGAAATCTTCCCCAGCACTCTCACACGCACATGGCAACAAGCCGACTGCCCATCAGAAGGAGGCCCCCCGTAACCCCGCCTACGTGGCGACGTCCCACCAGCGGCCGGCCAATCCGGGCTCGGCGTCGAGGCTGCTGAGTGACAGCTGCGCAAAAGCAGCGCCTGCGCAGCGCCGGAGCCTCGTCCCCTCCCACCGCTGCTGCCTGCGTCTCCCTCGCCTTGTGTGCAGCGAGTCTGGGAGGAAGAGCGGGGCGATCGGGGAGGACAGCAGAGACATGAGAGCTGCGAGCCGCGCTTCCGACTCCAGGCAGTCCCCGGGCACCGTGCAGCTGTGATCGGCCCCTCCATCGCACGGAAGACTCGGATCGGTGTGTGTGTTGTGTGCACAGAGAGCCCCGGAGACATGAGTGCAGAGGGATTCCAGTACCGGGCCCTATTCGCCTACAAGAAGGAGCGAGAGGAAGACATCGACCTGCGGGTGGGGGACATCCTGACCGTCAATCGGGGGACCCTGGTGGCCCAGGGCTGCGGGGAGGGCAGCGAGGCCCGGCCCGAGCACATCGGATGGCTGAACGGCTACAACGAGAGCACGGGGGAGAGGGGCGACTTCCCGGGAACCTACGTGGAGTATATGGGCCGGAAGAAGATCAGCCCCCCCACTCCCAAACCACGACCCCCCAGACCACTGCCTGTGGCCCCTGGGGGCCCCCGGAGCGAGGCTGGAGCAGAGGCGCAGGGTGAGTCCTCAGGTGTGTGTGCTCTGATTGCACCATCGCAGGATGAGGCCCCCTTCACAGCGTTCTGGAAACAGGCGAAACGCGTAAAAAACGCACGTTGTCGATCATAACCACGCGTAGAGCAGCCCATTCATGTGACCGCGGGACGCACGGAGACGGGAAACGTGTGCAGAAACGCGACTTCCCGCTGTGAACGGGGCCTGACATTTCGGCAGACTAGATCAGATTGTATGGGTGTGTGGGGTGCGCTGCCAGGTGGGCACACGAGTTTATGCCATCCCATCAGAGCAACCGGATCGTCATAACTTCCCGATTAATTAACGGAGGCGATCGGCGAGAACGGAGAATTATCGATCGCGTTGCATCTATTGGCAGTGCTGAGATAATTCACCGATCGATTAGATTATAATCTGGATTGGTCAGATTGGGAGGTTGCGCGGTGTGTGCTGCCAGGTGGTTGCACGATTTTATCATCTGGTCTGCCAAAACGATCGTATCCGCAATCGATCGAGTCACCACAACTTCCCTTCTGATCAATTCACATTGAAGTGAGTTGGTTGGGCAGGATGAAGAATTGTGTTGCATCAATTGGCAGCACTGAGATAATCACCGATCGATTAGATTCTAATTGTATCTATCTGATTGTGCTGTGTGTACACTGCCAGGTGGCCGCACGACTTTATCATCTGATCCAGCAAAACAATTGTATCTGCAATCGATCGAGTTGCCATAACTTCCCTTCTGATTAATATTGACCCGAGTTGGTTGGGCAGGATGTAGAATCGTGTTGCATCAGTTGGCAGCACTGAGATATTCACCGATCGATTAGATTATAATTGGATCAATCAGATTGTGGGGTTGTGTGCTGTCAGGTGGTCGCACGACTTTTTCTTCTGATCCAGCAAAACGATTGTATTGGCAGCCCATCAAGTTGCCACAACTTCCCTTCCCATCAATTCACATTGAACTGAGTTGGTTGGGCAGGATGAAGAATGATTGTGTTGTGTCAATTGGCAGCACTGAGCTCATTCTCCGATCGATTAGATTCTAATTGGATCAATCAGATTGTACGGTTGTATTCTGCCAGGTGGCTGCACGATTTTATTACCCAATCCATGTGGCATGCAGTTAAAATGATTGCCACCAATCCGATCGCCATAAATTCCCTTCCAATCAAATTCATTGAACTGAGTCGATCAGGACAGAAAATGATCAGTCGTTTTGCATCGATCGGCAGCCAATTTACTGATCAGTAAGATTATAATTGGATCAATCAGAATATGAGGTTGTATGGTGTATGCTGCCAGTTGGCTGAACGATTTTCTTTTCCAATCCATGTGACATGCTGTTAAAATGATGAGATTGGCCACCCATCCAAAAGCCATAACTTCCCTTTTGATCGATTTACGTTGAACTGAGTCAATCAGCCAGGATGGGGAATTATCAATCGTATTGCTGGGATGATTCACTGATCAGTTAGGCCAGGTATTGGTGGCATCATGTGTCAATAAACCATCAATGTGATCTCCAATCAATCTCCCAGATAGGAATAATCGATCCATAAATGAAGACCCACTTGGTGGATAGGACACACACTGGGGAAGTGGATTTTAGTTGGCCAGAGATCCGTTATCTCTATCAGAGGAAATTGATCAGAAAAGTCATTGATCATTTATTGAAGCCCCCAATACAGGGGTGATCCATGATCAATAACCTATGATGATCTCGTCCAAATATCGATCAGAATCCAATTCACCCGTGTGTGTTCTATCCACCAAATCGGTAAATGACGTAAAATCAATTATTCCTATCAGGGGGATCGATTGGAAAAGTCATTGATCATTTATTGAAGCGTGTATGGCCACCAATACAGGCAGTGATCTGTGATCAATAACGTAATATCCTATTGATCAGAATCCACCTTCTCTGTGTGTCATTTCCCCCAAATGGGTCGTCAACTGTCAGTCAGCTATTCCTATCTGGGGAGAATCCATCGGAATAGTCGACTGTTGACGCGTGTGTGGCCCCCAATCCCGGTGATTGATCTGCGTACCTGCCATTGCACAGAAGTGATCTGTCATTGGGATAAGGAATGATGCATGGTTCCACACTTTACTGGCTGCAGATATCAATCACAAATACAACCCATGGCAGATCTAACACCGATCTTTCGGACACATGTATGGGTAGTTATGGTGGCCAGTCACGGATCGATATGGCTAATGGATGTGACTTTAACCACACACTGTACAATCTCCTTTAGATCTAACAACAGCTATGTAATGCATGGACCTGCCAGATTGGAAACAAATCATGGGGTAGCTTTGGTAGGTCCTCAAGTTTTGGTAGATCTAAGGTCGATTGTGCAGTCATGTTGTAATGTGTATAGCAAGCATAATGGTGGCTGTGCTGTACGCAATCTGATTGTACAATCTCCTTTAGATCTGCCAACCGCTATGTACTGCAAGTGTCGGTCTGGTTGGATGCAAATGGATAAGATAGTTTAGGTCCTGATATATATTGGTAAATCTAAAGGAAATTGTCCAATCAGATTGTATAGTGTATGGCCAGTTTTAGGGTTGGCATACACCAACGTTTGATTTACCAAGACTATGAGGACCTACCGTAATTACCAAGCAATCTGCATCCAATCAGACACACCCCTGTGCTACGGTTTTTAGTAGATCTAAAGTGGATTGTACAATCTGATTTATGCAGGCCATAGACGGATCGTTTATCGGCCAAATTTTCGTCCAAAAGAATTCTCGGCCGATATTCGCATCATTAGTAGGCAATGTCATTGGCCAATTTTCGCGATTCCTTCTCATTTCTTTTATCGGTCATGCTGGAAAATCTATGAAAAACGGCCAATTTTCATAAGCATTGGCAACAGAACGATCGATTTTTCGTTTTTCGGCCAATAAATGACCCGTCTATGGCCTGCATTAGTGGGTTGGGTGAGCTTAAAATGATCTGATTGGCTTTAGCTCACCCAACACGTTCCAGTTTGTGTAATCGCCTTTAGATCTACCAACAACCAAGTTGTACAAGATCCTGCCCGATTGCATAGACTAGGCCTGGCCCTTTATTAGAGTTTTGGGAAAACTGCGATTGATTCTACAAAGATTGTATTGTGTATGGTGAATCTCGATATCGTGTAACACAGACCCTCTGATTTGGTAAGCGTTCTGTTGATTTTGATGCAGGCAAGTCGATCAGCTGTAACTGAATTTTATCGATTGAACAAATCACTGCGTGCATCAGACTGCCAACTGTCATACCGATCAATCAAGTGATTGTTTCCAATAGATCATCGCTGGTAGATTGTATATTTAATCAGTATGTATGTGTTCCATTTTGATATTTTAATCGATGATGAATTGGCCACTGTGCATGTATGGGGCAGTCTTACAATTTCAGCATACGTTGCAATCAAAACGATTGTATGGTCAGCTTAGTGTATGCAGAGGATCTCGCTCTCCTGTGTCTTCATGACATTGGGAGAAGATCCGTCCTGGAACCTGCCTGCTGGGACTTGTAGTCGCCCTGTGGGTGGTGGGCAGTTATGGTCCCCGGGCACAACGGTGCGGATCATCATGCGATTTGATCGTTTTATAATTGCATGGCAAGTCGCATCCTATTGTCTACAATAGAAGCGGTTAAATCGATGCAAATTCGTTGGAATCGCAGCAATTTTGAAAGTCGTTAATGCACTATTTGCTGGTTCAGGTGTGACTTGCATGGACATCGCTGCATGAAGTCGCAGATTGTCTTCCAAGTGGCACTGACATCCAACTTTGAAATCGTGCAAATTCGAGGGAAGTTTCTCGATTTCAAAGACGGGATTCGGTGTAACTGAAGCCTAACACTTGGTGTGCCCATTTATGTCATCAAATGTCAGGAAGTGTTCGGTGCCCCATAAACGTTTCCACGTGTCTGGTCGCTGCTCCCGTCGTCTGTACATATCGTCAGTATAGTGCAGTCACCCCACACCACCAGATATCCATCTCTTGTTGTCACGTCTATACAATCTACGGTTGTCGGTCGTCGCTGCCATCTGTGCAGTGGTAGAGTCGTGTGTCTTGTTGGGAAAGCCATAAATTATAGTTTTCCTTCCTTCCACTACAGGTTGCAGGGAAGAAAATTGCTCGATTCCTCCAACAGTCTGTATTAATGGGGGAATCCCTCCTGTAGTGCTGTTGTGTTCTGTCGGCGGAGGCCTTCCCCCACCTGCCGGACTCAATGATTACTGCTGGTGGCTACAGCCTGCAGCAGAGATCACATGCACAATATCCAACAGGCTGGTTGTACTGAAGTCAATAGACTGATCGAATCTCAGCTGATCCCTGCTGAACTGGTTGAGGTTATCCATCCATCTGTGACCAGCCTGAGCCATTGATGCAGAAATGTGGAGTTTGGGTGAAATCCTTTATTGATGGACCGCAGTACCCCCCCCTTATCCTCACTCCATCAGCACTGTGCCCGTCTGTAGCAGCTCTCCCTTGTCTGTGCTCTCACGGCCTTGGATGACATGAGCAGGTGCGATTGGCTCCCACCGCTGTCAGTCGGATTTTGTGACGGGGGCGTGGCCTAGCTGTACTGTCTGAGTCTATGAACTCAGACAGCATGGCTCAGGAGTGACCCTGCAGGTGTGCCCCTATAGCAATGGCTTGCTATGGGGGGAACACAGAGGTGGAACCAGGAATGCTAGCGGGGGACCCCAGAGGATGAGGTACTGAGCGGTTCTGTGCAATTCACAGAGCAGGGAAGTATAAAATGTGTTTTTTATTCTTTTAAAAAAAGACTTTACAGTCACTTTAAGCTGCAGAGTTTTCTCTTCTCCCCTTTTCTTTTCTCTTTCTTTTTTCTTTCTCTCTCTTCTCTTTCTCTTCTCTTTCTCTCTCTTCTCTCTCTCTCTCTTCTCTTTCTCTCTCTCTCTTCTCTCTCTCTCTTCTCTTTCTCTCTCTTCTCTCTCTTCTCTTTCTCTCTCTCTCTCTTCTCTTTCTCTCTCTCTCTCTCTCTCTCTCTCTCTCTCTTCTCTTTCTCTCTCTCTCTCTCTTCTCTTTCTCTCTCTCTCTCTCTCTTCTCTCTCTCTCTCTCTCTCTCTCTCTCTCTCTCTCTCTCTCTCTCTCTCTCTCCTCTTTCTCTCTCTCTCCTCTTTCTCTCTCTCTCCTCTTTCTCTCTCTCTCTTCTCTCTCTCTGTCTTTCTCTCTCTGTCTCTCTCTTTTCTTTCTCTCTCTGTCTCTCTCTTTTCTTTCTCTCTCTGTCTCTCTCTTTTCTTTCTCTCTCTGTCTCTCTCTTTTCTTTCTCTCTCTGTCTCTCTCTTTTTCGCCTCTTCTCTTTCTCCCCCATTTGCACTCATTACATTGGACAATGGCTTTGTACCCTTTGATCTGTGCCCAGTTGACAGTTTGTAGACAGTCGGTGGTTGCAGTCTAGTTGTATGTTGAGCCCCTGACACCCATGACGCGATTCATCATGACCTCCCCTTTCAGCAGTAGTTCCATCTATGTCATTTGCACTGTTATCTGTACTGACAGCCATAGAACTTCCTTTATATTGGGCTTTATACCCGCACATGTGTGGCCCCAGTGTGGTTGTGTTGCTGGCGTCCTGGCCTGTGTTTATAGAAACACTATACACTGGACACCAGTTTAGAAACAATGTTTACAAACACTGTAGAATGACTTGTGTAGCAGTTGCTCAATGTTCCAGCGGTGATCTCTGATTACAGGAGAGTGAACTAATAACATTGACATATGTCATCTCCCCATCGTATGTTCTGCTTTGTTACATCTAGATGATCCCTGGGCGCTGAATCGTTCAGATATTATCGTTTCTACTTAATATAATATGCAAATCTTGTGGCTGCGTGAGACTCCTCGTCTGTCCTTTCTTTTAATTGGCAGTCTGGGCGATCTCTCATCTGAAGCATATTTCTGTAGGCTTTGTTCTAGACATTCTTGAGCCTTACTGAACTGTGAAGCTGTGGAATGTGCTGGCCTTGCACAAAGAAGGGCCAGTTCCCGTAGTTGGCTATTGATTCTTCTCTTCCTTTTTCCTGTGCTGCATGCAGTTCTGTGAGCTTTGTGTAGAAGACAATGGGGCAGAGACCTCGTCTTTTATCAGTGACAATCGGGGTGGACGGGTGACACCACCATTGCTTTCTGGGTTTGTGTGGCTTGGACAATGTTGGAACCCATGTAGCATGTTATAGACAGCTATGGTGTTTGACATGATTGTTGTGTCTCCTCCTCCGCACTTCATTTTAGTCCATCCTATCATTTAAAGTAAAGGCTGTCAGTAATCCAAAGTTTTCATAGGAACTGGAATGCAGATTTGTAATGGCAACATGCATGCCTTTGCTATATGGAGGGGAACAGCTTGACTTGGCTTGTCTGCATTGTCAGACGGAGGAGGCGCGTTATGGGGACCAGCTCTTATGCAATGCAAAGTACGTTGCTGATTTTTTTTTTTTTTTTTTTTTTAATAGGAATCCATCTTATCTTCCCTGTGATGGAAAATAATGAAGGATCAGATATTATAATACAGGATTTGTATAGCACCAACGTTTTTTCGCAGCACTTTACAACATGAAGGCAGACAGTACAATTACAATACAAATGAATACAGGAGGATTCAGGGGGCCCTTCTCGTTAGAGCTTCCAATCTAAGAGCTGCCTGAGTGACTTATTTTTATAGTTTGCCAACTTTGTACAAACACTCAATCTTTTCTTCCACTGGAGCGTTGCAAGTATGCATGGTTTTGCAATGTGATCTCTCTTAATTACATCTAACAAAGTTTGTATTTTGGAAACAAATAATTCGGATGTCTCAGGATTAAAATAGTAGGTATGTTGCAACATATGGAATGATTGATGTCACAAACTTGTGTTCGCTTTGCAGTTATACAAGCAGTCTGCATTTCATGAGATTGCGTGGGGTTTTTGGGTTTTTGTGTGTGTATGTATGTATGTGTAAAATATTCTGGAATAATTTATAAAGTATTCAGTATAAGGGATCTGCAGAAAAGCGACTTCCTGACTTAAAACTGCCACCTACTGGTTGGTCAGTACTGTGAAGTCGTTGTATAGTAGAGCCGGGCTAGTGATCGCCTTGCATGTAAGTAAGTTTGCCTTATATGTTCAGCATTTTTGTGTTTTTTTCTGGGATCAAGAGCTCATTCACACTATGTCCTTTGCTCTATGTCATTCGGTGCAAGATCAACTCCAGCACACAATTGTTTTCTAGGTGCACCGCAAAAAAAATTTAGTATGTCTGCCTTTTTCGCAATGCATAAAACATCAGTTCAATGTACCTATTAAAAGAAAAAAAAAAAGAAAGTTAGTATTAACCCTTGATGTATACTGTACAAAAAAAATCATGTAGATTGTACACACCTTGAGGGTTAGGGACTGATGTGAAAGTGCAATATATATGTAAAGCACTGCATAAATTGACGGCGCTATATAAGTAGCTGAAATAATAAGCAGCGCAACACATTCACAAAATGCATGTCAGCACTGGTGTTTTCTGTGTTTTTATGCTCACTGTGTTGTGACTGAGCTCTAAGACAATGGGGTTGATTTACTAAAGGCAAATATACTGCACACTGCAAGTGCACTTGCTCCACAGCTTAATAATTGAGGGACAGCTTCACTTTGCAAAGAGTACCCAATCACATGCAAGGAAAACAAAAAAAAAAACCAAAAACCGCATTTTCGCTTGCATACGATTGGATAATAGAAATCAGCTGAGCTTCCCCTCAGAGCTAGAGCAACTGCCCTCGCAGTGCGCAAACTATTTGCCTTTAGTAAATCAACCGCAATATGTATTTAGTTTTTGCAATGAAGATCTTAAATGACCGCCGAGGTGACAGTATGTTATGATTAGTAGGCTGTCGGGCTTGCTCATTAACCACTTCCCGCTCGGCCACTGTATATAAACGGCTGGATGGTGGCAGTGCAGGGGCAGGTTGCCATTCATAAATGGTGCCCGCCATTTTGGACTGTACGCGTCCCTGGGAGCGTGCGGCACCGCGATCCAGTGCCCGCTGTGTCCGGAGCACACAGCGGAACACCGATCACTGTGTGAGGTCCAAATCATGTGATCACTGATTGGTCAATCAGTGATCACATGAATAGGTGTAAGCAAAATGTCACTTCTGACATCATTGCTTACTACGTGTGAAATCTGTGAATGATCACAGAGATCACATAGTACAAGGCTATTCACAACAGCCTTGTACCATGTGACAAGCTGTGACCAATCACAGCTCACGCAGTATTTCTTATTGGCTGCAGGAATGCAACCAGAGAGGAGGAGAAATGATTGGTTTTACAGCCTTTATGGGTATAAAAGCAATCAGTTTAAAAAAAAAAAAAAAAAAATCTTCATCACCCCCCACAAGTAGTACAGTGTCACTATGGTGACGCTGTACTGCTAGGGTGACAGTATGTTAAAAAAATGTACATTTTTTTGTAAATATTTTTTTTGTAAAATTATAATTTTTGGTTATAAACTAATTTGTTTTTGTTTTTTTTACTAAAGATAACTGAATACATTTTGGCCAAGATTTATGAAGAAAGATTATTTATTTGCAAAATTTTATAAGATAAACACTTTTTTTTTTTTTTTCTTTCAAAATGTTTGGACTTTTTCATTTATATAGCAAAAAAAATAAAAATCCCGGTGATGAATAAATACCACCAAAATAAAGTTTTACTGCCTCAAAAATGCTGAAAAATGCATATGGGTGCAGTGTTGCATGACCGCGCAATTGTCATTCAAGGTATGATAGCGCTGAAAATTGGCCTGGGCAGGAAGGAGGTAAAAGCGTCCGGACATGAAATGGTTAAGTGTGCCATAGTCCCTTTGTGAGAAATCAGATTGCATCACGTGTGACTTTAAGGGGGGTTTACCTTATTTTACACATTGCATTACCTTTTTGAAGTTTTTTCTTTTCAGAATTAATTGAGTTCTATTGGCAGCTAAAGGAATGCAGGGCAGAGTAAGGCCAAAAACTGAGATGTGTCATCAGCTGGTGTGCAGGCTTGTTGTATTTCTTGGAGACCCATCGGTATGGCCCCTATGATGAAGTGATAGGACCAAGCCTTGGTGGGTGGGAGGAAACATGGCAGAGGGTATGGTTTTGTCGGAGACTCACAGGCTGAGGCCACCTTTCATTCTTGTCTATATGGCTGATTGATTCTAATGACCGACTGGTATGATGTTGCATTGTATCTGTTGCATACCTTTATAGCAGCCTTTTGTTTACTTTTTTTTAGCCCAGAGGAAGCTTTGACATGTTAGGCCTCAAGGAACCCTTGCTAAAATCCATTCATAGGTGGGACAGTAGGAACACTCCTGTTACATTGTTGGTCACGCATAACGGCTGCTTTCAGAGTAGTGCTCACACATATTGGGGTCAGTTCACTAAAGGTTACCGTGTGCGATAACACGGTAACAGGACTCCTTATCGTAAATTAACGCATGAAGTAATAAGAGTCAATTCATCAAAGTAAAATATCAAATGTGAGGTAAATACTGCACATTTGTTAACCCCTTGGTGCCTCCTGGCCCTTTAAGGGTTTCAGAAGCCGGGAGGTGGGGCAGGGTTTTAAGGTCATGTAACCACCGTGGTTCGCCGTCATGGCGGTCACATGATTGGGAAAGGTCCCGATCGAAAGAGGAGATCGGGACCTTTCCGTGAGTACCGGACGTGTGCTGGGAGCATGCAAATTGCATGCAAATGTGCGGCCGCTCGGCGTCTAGGCCCAGACGCCGGGAGGCCACACATTTGTGTGCAGCCGGCATGAAGAGGTTAAAGTGAGATAAATACCGCAAAAAAAATGAGAGATCATTAAATTCAATTCATTAAAAAACACACATTCGTAAGGCCCCTTTCACATGGGCGGTTGTTCTGCCGCTTGTAAATGCAGGTGTTTTTATTTTGAAATTCCAACACTCCTGGCACACAGATCTCTTACATTTGTATATTGCGTTTACATTTGTTTACATGCGGCTGTGGAAGTAAATTCTTGCTTTTTCTTAATGCAAATGTTTACTTATTTTTTCTTTGTACTGTAATTAACTGCATTCACATACAGACAGCAGCGGTACATCGCTCCTGGGCGCAGGCAACTTTATTTTTTCTAAACGCATAAAACCGTAAATATTATGAAAACGTTGCTAAACGCAGTGTGTGAATGGAGCCATAGGGATGCATTGTCTGCACTTAGCTGCAGTAAGGAAGTTCCTCTAACCACAGCTAAAAGCTGAAATCTAACCGCCTGTGTGAAAGGGGTCTTATTTATCACCAGGTGTTTGCTGGCAGTATTTTAGAAATGTACAAAATAACAATTAGAAAATGAAAATAAATTGTAACATTTCATCAAAGGTAGATAATTTTGTGAATGAAAGCACACTACAGTGTTTTCATAGTTTCACAGTATTGCAGTGTGCATTCTGGTGTAATGTTAGCCTGCAAAAAAAAAAAAAATTGTGAAAAACAGCACCAAAAATAACACCAAATTTAAAGTTTTACCTTTTGGCGAGCCATCAAATATACTGAGAATTTTCTAACAAATCTTTGTACAAATTTTTGTTTGAAAAGCTACTAGTTTATGGCCAGCTTTACCTTCTGGTAGCACCAGGAATTAAAGTGTTACTAAACCCAGGACCCTGCATTCACTATATCTGGTCTCCCACAGTACACTGGACATGGAAATGCAATTATTTTAGTAAATATAAACTGCTAAATACCTTTTCTCATCAGCAGTTAGAGCAGTCTTGGGACTTCAGGAGTGCACTGGTTAAAGCTTGTAGAGGAGTTTTCTTTTTGCTCTAGGAGGATGTGAAAGTCCTGACCCTCTGTGTGGACAGTGCTGATTGGCCCTGTGCTGATCACATGCACTCTCCCAAGAAAAAGAAAAACCTGTAGCAATACACACCAAACTGAGCATGTGCATGTGACTAAGGATTCAGTCTGTATCAGGCGGGCATTTCAACAAGAGGTGGGGCAGAGATGAAAGGCTCAAACAGCCTTTTTACACAATGCAGAGGATTAACCCCATAGGTTCCACAATGAGTATAACAAGCATGCTTTACTGCATATACAGACTGATTTTACTGTTGTGGGTTTAGTAACACTTTAGGTGCTAAATATCACAAAGCATAAATGTTTAACACTTTTTTTTTTTAGTGAATTGACTACTTTTGAAATAAATACCGCATGAGTTATTTTAACTCAAATTCATGCTGTATTTATCTCTTAGTGAATTGACCCCAATGCCACCCCTTAAGTTCTTTGGTTTCATTTAGCAGGCTCTGCCAAGTGATATTGGACTATGGAACTATGCAGGCACCATCAAATGGGGAGGTCAATCGGCCACAGCTCAGGGAACCCCTAGCATCCTCTGGAGGAAACTTAGGATTCCACAGAATTCTGGTTGATTGCCAAACTTGCAGGCTTCCCATAGTTCATACAGCGTTCTGTGGTGAGTTGGTGGGTGGCTCCACCATGTTTTTCATAGAGAAAGATAAGGATTTTTACCAGCACTGTTTGATATGACGGGACCTCACAAAATCCCTTTTTTTTTTTCTATCACTCTACCTTGAGAA
Organism: Staurois parvus; assembly: GCF_062004578.1. Classification (NCBI taxonomy): domain Eukaryota; kingdom Metazoa; phylum Chordata; class Amphibia; order Anura; family Ranidae; genus Staurois; species Staurois parvus. Next base: position 6,929,448 of record NW_028318510.1, read on the forward strand.
AGGGATCCTACGAGGTCCTGAAATGTTGGCTGTGATGCCTCTTACTTTATGTGAATAATGGACAAGACTATCTCTACAAGGTATTAAGGTGTGCTGATAAAGATTGTTTTGCAGAGGTGAGATGTTGCCATCAGAACTCTCAAATCTGGTCAACTGCCACAGCTAGTACAGAGACAAAAAATATGGCGTCATACCCCCTCCCCCCAAAGAGATCTTCGTACAGAATAAATAAATTTGAAGGGTTGTATTACAATAGAAGCATATCATCTTTATGACTTTGTTGGAGTAGGAGATGCAACCAACCACAGGAATGTCTCACCACCAAAATCTCCAGGTGGTGGAAACTCAACAAGATTCGACTGATGTTCCATTTCAGACAGAGTTGGCTTTTATAGATTCCTTCCATGAAAAACTGATGTTTTGTCTCACCCATGGACTGGGCTGCGTCATGAGCTTATCCTGCCTAAAATTTCATAGGGAGAATGTTCTTTCAAACAATGCTACATGTGTGAAAGGATCATAGCATTTCTCATTGACTTGAATGCTGAGATGATACGTAGATTATCATGTCATCTCAGGAAGGAATTTTTACAAGCTAATTGTCAAAAAAAAACTGGCATGACATGTTTTAAATATTTCGATGATCTTACAGCAGGATCTATGAACCCAATTCTTAAATCGGCCACAAGCTTCGGAAATAGATTTCTATCTGTTGAATACGGTATGTGTTGGGGTTTTTTTTTTAACCATTACTGGGAGTATTACCAGGCTATTGATTGGGTGAAAAAATCCAAGGCATGGGAACCTATGAACTTTATTTGGGCAGTCCATTCTATTGGAGACCCCAAGAAAAACCTTGAAGCAATTGAGCCCTGCTGGCTATGCTAATATCTGAAATCAGTTTTGTTTTGACACACCCTCTTAGGATGAGGAGATCTGGACTTGAATATTCTTAGTAAACCTCATCAGCTAGACCAGTGTTTCTCAACCTTTTTTCAGTCAAGGCACCCATAAAAATGGACAGTCCCGAGGCAACCTTTAAAATTATGGACAGTCTTGAGGCACCTCATTCTAAAATGTGAAAAACTATTCTGATAGTTTTATATAACGCAGCAACATCCACACATGTAGGACACCCAACATTAGAGTTGGTTTATTCTTCCAAAGCAAATACACTTCTGCACACTGGTACTGACTAGTATTCCCATGTTTCTCTTCTCCCTCAGTTTTTCTCCATTACTGAGTTAATGTAACCCCAGCACTGATGGAGAGGGGCAGGGACGGGTCAAACTAGGATGCTGTGTAAGCAGCTGACAACCTCCTTATCAACCGATGATATCATTGGTTGTCAGGACGCTGGCGGCTAAAAGGCCGTAATGGTGCAAAAAGAAAACCTGTGGCATTGTGTAACTAAAAGGCAGGCTTTTATACAAGTTTTGGGCAATTTGTAGACATTTTGCCAAGGCACCCCAGGGTGCCTGGGCACCCTGGTTGAGAAAGGCTGAGTTAGAGTACCTTCCACAAGACTCCAGTTGCTATGTTTAAACTAAGGCCACTTGATGCATGTGGTTTATGTATGTCCCAAGGCAGTTTTTTGTTTTGGTACCACTGAGAATTCTAACCCATACTAAGGTGTCCGTTTACAGCTATTCTCTGGTCATTCACAGTTTGACACTCAGGAGACCATGTTCAGCCCTTCACTGGAGATCTGTGTTCTCCCTCCAGATTCTCCAGCCCAGAGCTGGAGAATCAGAGGGACCGCAAACGAAGCAGAGATAATTTACCTCTGTTTAGTAAACTGATCTGTTACTGTAATCTCACGAGATTATAGTAAAATGAGCCGTTTTCCAGCGCTGGGGGACCGTTTTCCCTTCTTTCGGAGAACTGCTTCATAAAAGGCATTCACAGGAAAACTGTGTTCTCCGAGAATGCCGGAGAACTAAGCAGCGATCTATTACTGCTGGTTCATAAACGGACACCTATGTAGCAATCTGCTTTTATCAGCTTTTTGATAATTGGCTTGTGATTTGGACTGACCTGGACTGGACTGCACAGTTCCTTCCACGAGAGCAAGCTCGATGGCTTCTCCAGGTCTTTTCCATACATTGCAAGCATTCTAGAAGAATTGATAGTAGACACATAATCGCTCTGCGGATATAGAACATTCCCTAGCCCTTGCATACCAAGGTGATACTCCACAGGGATCTCTTACGAAGGAATTCTAATTTAAAGACTCGCTTGCAAGGAAAGTACTTGTGTGCCATTGTCCTTGGAGAAGCCAATCCACAAACCTGCAAGGTAATTTGTTACATCTTAATATGTTACTGAGTCAGCCATGCCAGCAATTAAGAGATGTGATCGTTCCCCCTTTAACACTGATTACTTGCTCTGCTAAATCTCAGATGAGCCCTTAACAGGCGCTAATGAGGATAAGAAGTGATAGGACAGGTGTTTAATTGCTTACTTAATTTCTAAGCTGTACAGACATTAGATGTTTTAATCAAGTTTCTTGTGTATGATACGTTTGTATTTAGACTCCACTCTTTAGGAGTCTCTAGTTGGCAAGGCTTAGCTGTGCAAACTAGTTGAAACATGCACACCTATCCTGCATTCTCCTTCACTTGATGAGGGTTGATTTCTAGCACTCTTCTAATCCCCATTCAGACTCTGAGCTCATACTTGGCAAACAAGAACTGTCTTCTTACATACGTGTTTGGTTAGGCCAGTGACCCAGTGCTTAGGATGGCAGAGTGAATGTCAGTAAGAGGCTGACACCCATTTATTTTATAAGGGCTTGCTCACATGGATAGCCAGGAGGCAAAGAAAAAAAAATTGCTGCAGCAAAATTTAAAACCTCATGTTGCCCTTGGTAGGCAATACCACTCACCATTGAACACAATCTATTCAAGTGAATTGGGCCATGCAGCAGTTGTGTATGATGCAATGGGTTGGTATTTAAATATTAAAATAGGCAGTAAGGAAGCCACATATTGCCTCCTCACCACCTCTCAATTGACACTGAAAGGTGATCTATCATGTATCACTTTTCTGAGAGATGGCAATGATGGTCATACATGTGATTGAGGTCTAACTGTGCTTTGGCTCTCCATCTACTGATCTTCTGTACAATTCCGAGCATGTTTAAACACCAACTCCACCATAAATGATCTGCGTAGGCATCAGTGAGTGAGCTTGCCACCAGATCTGTGGTTCCTCTCCATTTGTGTCTCCTTTATTTTCCATAAGCTGTGGTAAGGGTGTCACTATCTTAGTTTTTTTTTTTTTAAATAAAAAGTGAATAGAAGTACGCCTCCATCTTTAGGCATGGAGGTTGTGTAGAACTGGCAATTCTGGAGGGGTATCAATCTGTGGGCACTGGTAATGTCTACATGTGGGACTGATATATAGCAATTTGTTTTGGGGGGGTTTTTTCCAGCCATATTTCCATAAACCCCTTCTACGCTTTTCCGACACACTTCTAGGTTTGTGAAACTCACTTATTTTTTCTTAGATGGAGTCTCTGGTCATACTCCAAACAAATGACTGATCATAGATTAAATTGTTTTAAATGATCCTTAGCTTCAAAATGGTATTTAAGCAAAACAAAGGAAAAGGTCCCTTTGGTCAAGTACAATGGGATTTTCAATCAGGGTTGATCTTTATCAGTTAAACTGATTATATATTGATTAAACTGTCCCTCTTAATGCATTACATTTCAGATATATATGCTTCCATTTACACAGTCGTCGGTATTGACTATTTGTATAGTTTAGTTTGATTTAATTCTAATTGTCCCACAATGCATTGTTCACATTCCTAGTTACTGGGATAAGCCATATTGTACTAGTGAAGGAAATGAAGTGTACAGACCTCAAAAGATAGTGGGGCAATTTCGGACAAAAAGGACTATCAATTATGTTGATGAAGCTAGAATAATTTCTACAGTAACTTAAAACACGCTTTTTCTTTATATAGTTTTATTGACCTTCGGGTGTGTAGCTATGGCTATGCTTATCAACACTCTTGATACTGGACCTTTGGGTGTCTGATCCTGTAGCTGCAGAGTCGACTTCAGCTGCTCTGCCCTTCCTCCTCCTTCCTTCCTTCCTTCCTTCCTTCCTTCCTTCCCTTACCACCTTCCTTCCCTCCCTTACCACCTTCCTTCCCTCCCTTACCACCTTCCTTCCCTCCCTTACCACCTTCCTTCCCTCCCTTACCACCTTCCTTCCCTCCCTTACCACCTTCCTTCCCTCCCTTACCACCTTCCTTCCCTCCTTTACCACCTTCCTTCCCTCCTTTACCACCTTCCTTCCCTCCCCTTACCACATTTCTTCCCTCCCCTTACCACATTTCTTCCCTCCCCTTACCACATTTCTTCCCTCCCCTTACCATATTTCTTCCCTCCCCTTACCATATTTCTTCCCTCCCCTTACCATATTTCTTCCCTCCCCTTATCACCTTTCTTCATTCCTTCCTCCCTTCTCTCCTTCCTTTCCTTCTCTTCCTTTCCTTCTCTTCCTTTCCTTCCCTTCCTTTCCTTCCCTTCCTTTCCTTCCCTTCCTTTCCTTCCCTTCCTTTCCTTCCCTTCCTTTCCTTCCCTTCCTTTCCTTCCCTTCCTTTCCTTCCCTTCCTTTCCTTCCTTTCCTTCCTTTCCTTCCCTTCCCTTCCCTTCCTTTCCTTCCCTTCCTTTCCTTCCCTTCCCTTCCTTCCCTTCCTTTCCTTCCCTTCCTTTCCTTCCCTTCCTTTCCTTCCTTTCCTTCCCTTCCCTTTCCTTCCCTTCCCTTCCCTTCCTTTCCTTCCCTTCCTTTCCTTCCCTTCCTTTCCTTCCCTTCCTTTCCTTCCTTCCCTTCCCTTCCTTTCCTTCCTTCCCTCCTCCCTCCCCTCCTTCCCTCCTCCCTCCCCTCCTTCCCTCCTCCCTCCCCTCCTTCCCTCCTCCCTTTCTTCCTCCCTTCCCTCCTTCCCTCCTCCCTTCCTTCCTTCCCTCCTCCCTTCCTTCCTTCCTTTCCTCCCTTCCTTCCTTCCTTCCTTTCCTCCCTTCCTTCCTTCCTTCCTTTCCTCCCTTCCTTCCTTCCTTTCCTCCCTTCCTTTCCTCCCTTCCTCCCTTCCTTCCTTCCTTCCTTCCTTCCTTCCTTTCCTTCCTTCCTTCCTTTCCTCCCTTCCTTCCTTCCTTTCCTCCCTTCCTTCCTTCCTTTCCTCCCTTCCTTCCTTCCTTTCCTCCCTTCCTTCCTTCCTTTCCTCCCTTTCCTTCCCTCCCTTCCCTCCCTTTCCTCCCTTCCCTTCCCTCCCTTCCTCTATACCCCACTTATCTAAAATCATTGTAAGCCAGCACATTTTAAATTGTGAATTTATTGCTGGTGTTCTTTTTTTTTTAAGGAAACAAAAAATTGCCAGCAGCGCGGCAATCGGCGGTGCGCTGTGTCCCTCGGACACAACAGATCACCGATCCACAGAAAGAGCCGAAGATGCCGGCTCGGTCATGTGATCAGCTGTGTCCAATCACAGCTGATCACATGCAAACAGGGAAATGCCGGTTATCGGCATTTCTCTCCCCATGAGTTGTCACACTGACAACTCGTGAGGAGAGGAGAGCCGGTAATCGGCATTCCTCGGAGGGGACATCTACACTGATCATCAGAGCACTGATGATCAGTGTGCCCTGATGATCTGTGTAGCCCCAGCAGCGCCACCTGTCAGTATCCATCAGTGCCAGCTCTCAGTGCTCATCCAGGCCACATTTCAGTGCCCATCTGAGCCGCCTATCAGTGCTGCCTTTCAGTGCCACCTACCAGTGCCTCCTCATCAGTGCCATCTATCAGTGCCCATCAGTGCAGCCTCATTAGCACACATCAGTGAAGGAGAAAAATCACTTATTTACAAAATTTTATTACAAAAACTAAAACTTTTTTTTTTTCAAAGTTTTCAGTGGTTTTTGGTTTGTTAAAAAATAAAAAACCCAGAGGTGATTAAATACCACCAAAATAAAGCTCTGTCACAAAAAAATTTCATATGGGTAAAGTGTTGCATGACCGCGCAATTGTCATTCAAAGTGCAACAGCGCTGAGAGCTGGAAATTGGCCTGGGCAGGAAGGGGGTATAAGTGCCCTGTAGGCTAGTGGTTAAACTTGCAAAGATGTATGCTTTTATTATATTTTCCTGAAAGGCAAAGTTGTCCTTTTATTCTGTACACTCACTGGTGGTGCAAATGCAGTATAGTGTATAGTCCTGGCATATGATTTGTAATATTTTAGTGCCGACCAATGGCTGAAGGATGAAGACTGCGGATGTAAGAGGAGAAGAATAGGCAGCAGCGGGGATAGAGCGGGTACGGAAAGCTTGGACCTCACAGTGCTGAGGTACTGTAAGCGCGTCTGAAAATAATGCACAAGTTCAGGATGCATACCTGCACATCATGGCGAAGGCTACCCACCCCCACCACCCTTTTACTTCTGCTTTAAAAGTGGAGTAACTATTCAAGGACTAAAATGTAACACATAACTGCACAACATTCGTTAATAAAAGTACACTGAGCCCTGAGTTTCCATGTATGAAATCATTCAAAATGAGGAACTAGCCAGTATTATTAGAAGCAGTTGTGTGAAAGACATGTCAACTGACAGTCGAGTCACATGGTGGGCAAGTAAACACTTTAACATATAAGCGTGTGACATGGCGGTTTAGCTCTGGACGTGGAAAATTGGCCACATGGGACCCTTAACTTAAATAAAGCTCATTATTGTCAACGGCTGCATTTGGCAAAGAACTCGGCACTGGAGATTTCCTCCTTGAGTGACTTAAGAACACCCTCAGAAATCCTCAGTGGGTACCAGTGCTTAGCGTCCGATGGTTTTTACAAATCTTTGGTAAGTAAAACCCCCCGACGATGTAGTGTAAACCATGTCTTATGGAACATTGACATTTGTACAGTGTTGGTAACAAGGTGGAGTCCATTATTTGATAACTATAGGCAAGTGATGTTTGTTTTCTTTCTTTGAAATGTATAACTTGTGAGGGAAAATAAGTTCCCCAAATGTTAGCAAACCAGTCACTGTCCTCCGCTTCTTCCATTGAACTGCGTTCTCTGTATTTGTCGTGGCTAGCTTGTTGAAGGTTTTCATTTCCTGTCACAAACCCTGAACTTTGTGCAGAAATACGTTTTCTTTCAAATGTATTCAAAATGGGTTAAGAGCTATCCAGATGACATAATTGGCCCTACGGTTAATGTTTTCCCTGGACTTTTTATATTTAATGTAGATGCAGCATTTTTCACGTCACCCAGACTGGTCGGTTCCAGGTGTCTTCCTGTCAGGCAAGCGTCATTGTGAAATAGCCGTCAGTGGTTGGTGTGACGAATGTGGAGTCTCCCCAGACCCCGGACTGGTCAGTTCCAGGTGTATTCCTGTCAGGCAAGCGTCATTGGGGAAAAAGCCGTCAGTGGTTGGTGTGACGAATGCGGGGTCATCCCAGACCCCTGACTGGTCAGCCCCAGGCTTTCCTGTCAGGCAAGCGTCATTGTGAAATGGCAGTCAGTGGTTGGTGTGACGAATGGATGAATGCGGGGTCACCCCAGACCCCGGACTGGTCAGTCTCACGTGTCTTCCTGTTAGACAAGCGTCATTGTGAAATAGCCGTCAGTGGTTGGTGTGACGAATGCGGGGTCACTCCAGACCCCGAACTGGTTGGTCCCAGCCTTTTTCCTATCAGGCAAGCATCATTGTGAAATAGCAGTCAGTGGTTGGTATGACGAACGCGGGGTCACCCTAGACCCTGGACTTGTCAGTCCCAGGCGTTCCTGTCAGGCAAGCATCATTGTGAAATAGCAGTCAGTGGTTGGTGTGATGAACGCGGGGTCACCCCAGACCCTGGACTGGTCAGTCCCAGGCTTTCCTGTCAGGCAAGCGTCATTGTGAAATAGCAGTCAGTGGTTGGTGTGACAAATGCGGGGTCACCCCAGACCCCTGACTGGTCAGTCCCAGGCTTTCCTGTCAGGCAAGCATCATTGTGAAATAGCAGTTAGTGGTTGGTGTGACTGTCCGTTTCCTATGGCTGTCGAGTGTCGCCTTCACAGCTGTGTCAAGGTCTGGAAAAGCCAGCTAGAATTCTGAAGAACAGTAAATGTTCAAAGACAGCTCCTTGTATTTCTTTCTGGTAATTTGACTCCTCTCAAGGATTTAGGAAGATTTATTTAAGTACAAATGGAGTCCTCTTCCTGTGGAAATGTCTGGAGGGTAGTTCACATGTAGACAGACATAAATGCTTGTTTATTTTCCTTAACTGGCAGTGCCGCATGGCAACTTGTGTTCCTAAGAAGTCTGTACATGTGAATGTATTGCTAGGAAGGACTTGTGGTTTTGTGAAAATGGTCCTGAATCAGTTTAGAAAAAAAATGCAGGTAGGGTGTTCTGTGTTTTTAATGTGTGTCGCAAAGCTGTCATCTGATGTCCAATTTCCATGTGGGGGGGGGGGGTCCATCCAGTGCTTAATATTACAGCTGAAGCCTCCCCTGTACTTCATTCACATACATTTGATGCCTCTCCTCAGGACTACAGCTCCCATAATTTATAGCCCCATTGTACCTGCGTGGTGCTTACAAGCAGCTTTCAATGACTTCTACTCTGTTGTCTATTGCTCTCCGGCTACCTGTGACTGACAGCACCTATAGGTTTGCCTGGTGTTTCCCACAGGAATGTGTGCTGAGGAGCCATCCCCACACTGAAAAGCAGGTACCAGCTGATGCAGTAGGAAAGGAAAACTTAAAATGATTCCAAAGGCAGAAGGCTTTTTTTTTTTTTTTTGCTTTAAAGTGTTACTAAACCCCGGATCCTGCATTCACTATATCTGGTCTTCCACAGTACACAGAACATGGAAATGCAATTATTTTAGTAAATATAAACTGCTAAATACCTATTCTCATCAGCAGTATAAATAATTTGTGACTTCTATCAGTGACAAGCTGAGCACTGGTTAAAGTTTGTAGAAGGAGATTACATTCTCCCCTGATTGTCCTGTGGGGCTACATAACCCCTGACCCTCTGTCTGGACAGTGCTGATTGGCCCTATGCTGATCACTTGCGCTGCCCCAAGGAAAAAAAAACACTTTAGTAATACACACCAAACTGAGCATGTGCAGCTTGCCCCCCAAGGCTCTGTTCTATCAGCAGATGGATTGGGGACAGTAGAAGAAGGGGGAAGATCAGAGAAGTCAGAATCAAACAGCCTTTTTATACAGTTCAGAGGATTAATCCCTTAGATTCCACAGTGAGTATAACAAGCATGCTTTTTACTGCATATACAGACTGATCTTACTGTTGTGGGTTTAGTAACACTTTAACATGTTTTCTGCATTAAGGTAGGTAAAGAACCTTCTATTTGCAGTTCCCTCCCCCCAGCCCCTCCCTTGTACTTGCCTGAGTCCCATTTCCATCCAGCTCTGTGCTCTAAAGCAGAGGCTCTCTCCTCTCCCTCCCCTCACTGGCAATTAGGCAGCAGCAGGAACCATTGGTTCTTACCACTGTCAATCACAACTTGTGAGAGAGTGGACACAGACAGCATTGCTCAGGATCGAACCTACATAAGTTCCCCCATAGCAAGTGAATTGCTATGGGGGCACTCCATTGGTTGGGGGTGTAAGAGCGCTGATGGGGGATCCGAAAAGAGAATCAAGGCTGCTGATGGTTTTGCACAGAGTAGGCAAGTATACCACGAACGATGTCTGCACCCTATCCGATGCGGGTGCTGCAGCTGTTTGAATACAGTAGCCTGCAGTGGAAATTCCTCCATCTGGTGTTTTTTAACATGGATTGAGGAATCAAAGTGTGACAAACCTCTATCTGAAGATTGATGGAGCTGGGCAGGAAATTGTTGGATGAACAGTGACTACATCCCATCAGATGCTGTCACTGTTTGGGTATCCCGTCAGCCATAAGCACCAACAGTGAGAATACAATGGCCTGCAGAGCAGATTTGTCCATCTGTTTAGTGTGAACGGAGGAATCATTCTTTGGTTTAACCCTGAAATTGAACAAAGGAAGTCCATGCGTGATGGCCAGTTTAGGCCAGCAGTGCACATATTTGTGTACATTGCGTATTTGCGATAATATTGGGGCAAAGTTTGTACTCGGAGCTCAGGTTGAAGATCACAGTTGAGCATGGACAGGAGTGTATGAAGATTCTCCTTGGTGTGTCAAGTGTTCTTGAAAAGCCACATTTGGACAGTGGAAAATCTCTTTAGTTTGTTTACAAAACAGACAAAACTACAAAACGCAGTCAAGCACAGGAGTATAAATTTGGAGTTTTTCTGCTTTGGCAAATCTTGTGTTGTGAAGTAAATGGTCTGGTATTGTCCTTTGTTAGACTAGAAGTAATTGTAAAATAGTGTGTGCGCCTTGATCTCTTTTAGAGCATTGTGTTGCTGTTCCATCCACAGTCATGGGATTAATCTACAGACTGCACAGTAATCCGATACCGGAGCGATCCTGTCTGAGCTGGTGTAGTCCTGTTTGAGACAGGCAAGGAAGTGGATAGTCGACTTTGCTGGGAGAATAATGCGAGATGACAGCATGGCTTCCATCTACACATGATGTATATTTTCATGGAATAATGTAACTCATTATTAATGATATTTCTGTAATGTGTACACACGTGTAAAAATGTTACTATAGGAAACTAGCAGTTTATGTATAGTTAGTAGGCTTTTATGGTTTTTTTGGTTTTTTTCCTACTTTGTCTCCTTGTAATTGGTGCTTTAATATCATTTTTCACACTGATGCGGTGCAGAATTCACACCCATGCGATCAGATTCTGCACATCGCATCACGTTTTGCAAACCGATTTCGGGGTGTTGTTAACTTGGCATACACACCCGCAGCAGTTCATTTGCGTTTCTGTGCGAATTCCGCACCGCATTGTAATCTCACCCCGTTCATGCGAAATGCTGCGGGGGTGTATGTTAAGTTAATAACACCCCGAAATCGGTTCGCAAAACATGGTGCGATGTGCAGAATTGGATCCCATAGGTGTGAATATCCATGCAATCCGATTCTAGTGCAGACAAAAAAGGATCCTTTTTGGTGCAGATGTGGTGCGGTTTGAGCCATACAAAATGTTTGGCTCAAGTTGCACTGCACAGAATTCGCATGTGATTTGCACAGGAATGCAGTGCAGTTTCTGTGTGAATCGCATGCGATGTTCCACACTGCAGAAGTTTGAACCCAGACTCAAACATCCAAAAAATTATGTACTTTTTTTTTTTTTTAAATCTTTTCATATAGTTTAAAGGTTCTAAGGGCTCATGTACACTGCAGCTGATAAACTCACATTTAGGAGCTGTTCAGTTTTTTTCAGCAGCCCCTGAACTCTCACTACTAATGTTTTCCTATGTGTTCATGTACACATCTTCGTTTACAGTTGTTTGTTTTTTTTTTTTTTTTTTAACGCAAAAAAAAACCGATTTTATCAGCGTTTCAATTTTTTCTTTAACTCTTCCAGTTCCCGATGCTGTCCAGAGCCTTTTTTCATCATGAAAAATGCATGCAAAGTGTTTTCAAGGGTACTCAGATGGACAAAACGCTGAATACAGGATGTTCCAAGCTTGTCACACATTGTAATGACCAATTCACACCTCAGACCTCTCCCACCATTGGAAACAAAAGATATGTTACCCTGCCAGGTGGTCTTAATGACTCACTCCACCAGACACCTTTCCCACCCTTGGAAACAAAAGAAATGTTAATGAGCAACTCACACCTAAACTATTCTCAACACATACTGCTGTCTCTGCTTCTACTCTCTGTATTTCTCTGAAATAGTTATTAATTTACCATTTTTCAGTGCATTCTGGGCATTTGGGAGGTTCTCCTGTGCTTATCTTTAAAAACGCTTCTAAACATACATAAACGCGTTATGCAAATGTGGCTAAACAGTTGTTATTTTAACCTATGTTTTCCAGAAGTCAGTTCCCATCGTTCAGAAGTGTCCCGTGTACGTGGGGCCTAAGAAAGAAAAATGCAGGCGGTAAAAAATATCTATCCCATCATAAAAAAGTTTTTCTTCTTATAGTAGACTTTGTCAGTGTGAAAACTTCCAAGGTCAGACAGATTAATGCTGCATTATAAACCAGCCAATAAAACCAAGGGGCCGGTGATATTCATTCACTAGTAGAATTTTGTTCACTCGTTCTTAGAAAATTACAAAATTTATTTGTCACAGCATTAGATAGTGTCATTATGGTTTCAACAAATTTTGTCTAAAAACCTTTTTAAATTTTGTGGTTTTTCGCTGAACCCAAACCTCCTGCATCTATAACTGTACTCCTTTTATCTAGGGTTGTGATCAATTGACCTAAATATCACACACTCAACTGCCATGTTCGGTTCACGTTATGGAGCAAACACGGGCCTAGTTGTAGAACTAAACCCTCCTATCATTTATAGGTGAAGACAGAGTCATTTTTGCCTCTATTTAGATCCTCCGACACTATGGTGCTGCACATATGATCAGCTATGATACCAGCCCTTTGAGGGCCAGTCGGTTTGCATCCACAGCCCGCTCATCTGTCCCTAACTGCATGTAAATCCTGTATAATAATAATGTAACCGCTCGCTGTGCTATTACATGTGAACAGCTGATGCCGACTGTCACCGATTTGTACAGGCTTGCTGATTACAACTGATTTCATCCATTTGTGCTACTTGTTGCACAAATACACTCATTTTTGACGATGCAAAGTCCTACTTGGATGTAGGATAGTTCTGGTTTAATGCCCAACTCTCTGCAAAAAAAAAAATAATTCACATGCATTTGGTCTGTGCTTGCACTGCACGGGTCAACTGCTTGTTTTGTCTAGGGGGTGAGGAAAAAACTTACCCAATCCTCCATACCACTTGAAAACCACGCTCCCCCACGGTCCAGCAATGGACTGTTCCTGGTCTGTGGACTCTGCTCTTCGCTTGATGGAACAGTCCACTGCACATGACAGATAAATAATAGTTTAATTGGGCCTACGTTGTATGTCTACAGCAGTAACATTTACATTGTAAGAGATCTGAGTAGAGACTGGTCTGTATGGTTCAAGGTTCACGGTCATGTTCTGCAGAATATGTCACTATTAGATTAATGGAAGGAATACATTGAAAACAGCCATTGAAACAAAAATGATAAACTCTAATACAGCAATTTACAATATGGAGTGAAATTAAAGGACTTACTGAGTGCCTGTGAAATACTTTTCACCCTGCTATGAAAGAAATGAGCAATATGAAGAATTTATTGACCTTCTACACTTGCTGGATTAGCAGAGTTAAAAGCTGGTTCTGCAAATATGTGCAAACTTCCATATGAGAAACTATGCCAGTCAATAGGGATGCTTCAAATCAAGGATTCTGCTTGATGATTCTTTCCTGGGGGGAATAAAATTGGTTGCAGAGTTGAAAAGGCCTATCCGCTGTGTTAATCCTTTCATCTCTAGATGTCCTACATCTGAAGATGAAAGAATTGTAGTGGGAAATGTCCAGTGTCTTCCAAGTATCAACTAGCGTCTCTTCATGTGGAGCTGTATTGTACCGTATTGATGTTACTACAGAGACTCCCTGTTGATGAAACAGAGCTGACTGTTCTATTACCCTTGAAAATCCATAATGTCTTTTTATACCGGGTAACTTGTATATTTAAAAGTAACCCCTTGACGCCGATCGCACGCAAATATGTGGCCTCCCGGCATTTGGGCCTTGACGCTGAGCGGCCGCATATTTGCGTGCCATTAGAAATTACATATGTGCTGAGAGCGCGTGCCCTGCGCGCTCCCAGCACATATGTACGCCACTCTCGGAAAGGTCCCGATCTCCCCTTTCTAACGGGACCTATTCCGATCATGTGACCACCGTGACGGCGAATCACGGCGGTCACATGATCCTAAAACACCGCCCCGCCTCCCGGCTTCTGAAACTTAAAGGGCCGGGAGGCGCCAGTGCTAAGAGGTTAATCAGGTTTGGATTTGTTAAACCGTACTTAACTGGAAAATGTTTTTAGGCCAGGGGTGTCACTCTTATTTCATTGCAGACTGTATCAGCATTATGGTTGCTCTCAAGAGCCCCCACCATCAGAAGCCAAGAGTCCACCACCCCCCTTTACATTGAAGTGCACCCACCTTACCTTGTGCTGCTGCTGGGAAGAAGCTGGGGGCAGAGCTGGGAGGCAGAAAGTGTGGGGTCTGGAGGAGGACCAGAGGAGGGCTGGAGTCAGCTGACCGAGTCTGCTGAATGCTGAGACCAGGGGAGGTGCCAACTGTTGACATGGGGGAGCAGAGAGCAGCCTCTCCGCGCCTGCACAGAGAAGCACAGGATCTCTCAGAGGAGTTCTGTCCTCGGCTGCTAAATGCAGACACATTGGGGGTGCCGCAGCTTCAGGAGAGGCCCATGTTTCACATGTTTTTAGGCCTTTCACATCAATTAGTAAAAAAAAAAAGTCAACCTCTAACAAAAGCGGAGAACATTCCCATATTGACCAGATTTCATTTTTTATTCTTTGGGGAGATAAAATGTTACTAAGGCTATTCTCTCTTGCGGGGAATCCTTTTTTTTCCCTCTTAAGATAGGCCTTTGGAATTAAAAATTGCTCCTTAAAATATCATCATGTGCTAACTTTAAGGGATTCACACATCATATATCTTTTTACTACGTTGTCACAAATTGCCAATGTTTAGCTTTAGTTTATCACATTGACTTTCTTACATAGAGTGATTCTGTTTTAAGTAAAATGATTTGTGATGGTCTTTCTGGAGAATAGAGATGTAATGTTATTTCTTTAAGTACTTTCAACTCTGATGTTCCAACCACAACCCCGATGGTGCTGTCTCTAATGTAGTGACTTCTGTGCTGACCTCCAAAAGCCGAAACAGATGTCTGTGGTACAGGTGGCCGTGGAATCAATCACACATGCTTATCTGCTCTTGGCAGGGATCCATGGGGTCAGTCTATGGAAGCTTTATAGAAAAGATGGGCTGAGTCATTTCTCTTTGTGGGTGACCCTAAATGTTTCTGGCGCATGTGGATTTCAGCAGACACTGCAAGGAAAGGGAGACTACCAAAGTCAAGCACATGTGTTTATTCGGAATAAGTATTGACACAATAAACAGTTCTGTGGTTACTTATCACATTGTGTTTTACTCATGCCAATATAATCCTCTTATGTGCAGACAGAAAAGGCGCTCTCTTCACGTTTGCATTCAGTCTATAAAGCTTTAGAATTTCTTTGAAGGCTCCTAAAATACTGATTTACTTGTGGGTTGTAGTAGCAAAACTGCAACATCCTAAACAGTATTTTTAATTGTTTTGTCCTTACGTGTGATGACTTTTTGCTATGCCTTAACACCTTAATGCTTGAGGGAGCAGCAGCTTACAGTTTGCTGCATTTAGTACAAAATTATTCATAGAGGCAAATAAAGCAGGGTATATACTTTCAACCAGTGGGTTGAACAAGAAGAAACTGACAGATCACTGCATCAACTCAACCAATGTGGATTGCAGGGATCTCTCGCTGTGTACTCTGGCAGTGAGGACTCCATCAGCACCTGGTTCTGACGACATTACTGGGTCTTTCTGCTGACTTGCTCCTTAGATTGAGTTTGGTGGGAGGGGTCTAGCTGGCATCTGTAAATATTGCAATACTCCCCCCCCTTTTTTTTTTTTCTTGAGTTTTTTTATGAAAGTATGCATCCCTTGTTCATTTTAGACGTGCATACCTGCTGCCTGCTTTTGTGTTTCAGTCTTAGCTGTGCAATCTGCTGATTAGTTGCTTGATTGCACTCTTAACAGGTTTCAGTTAGGCTACATTCACACTAGCTTTGTCAGCAGGCATCAGACAGGCGTTTGGGAAGCGTTTTTAACGCTTCTCAAATGCCTATGAAAATTCTGCACATGGCAGCACGCAGTGCTGTTCACACTGAAGCATTAGCCTTGCGTCGCGGCAAAACTGACACCTCATGTCAAGTCAGGAGGAGTTGAAGCCTCCCATTCAAGTCTATGGTGCTCCTCAAATGCCTAGCATGCGTTTGCGGTGCGTTTGTGAGGCGTTTGCGAAGCGTTAATACCATTTTAACTTCATTATAGGTGTTTGTGGTGCAGTTTTACCACTTGGCAAACGCCTATTAAAAGCCTCAAATCCGCTCATAGGGCTTTGGGGAGCATTTGAGGAGCATTAAAAAGCTTCCCAAATGCCTGTCAAATGCTATAGGGGCATTTGGCAAGAGTTAGAAATAAAGTCAAGTGTGAACGAGTCCTTAAGTATTTGATCAGCAGATTGCACAGCTAAAGTCCGCAAAACCCAGTGGCCGGCAGGGATAAATGAAAGGGGGATGCATTTCTTCATATAATGTTTGGCTACAACTGTACAATGACTTGATGCCAGCTCTAAGGATTACTCCCACACATGATAATACGCAAAAATGATGGACTGGCAGAGAATAGGAGTAGCTGTAGCCAGAGGGGGCCAACAACAGTATCAGGAGGAGAAGGGATTTATGACGATTAAAGCTGTTCGGACAGGGAATGAAGGTGGACTCTATATCTGCTGCAGCTTTAAAAGCTTATAATGTGGAGATGCAGGTTTGGAGAGAACTGAGAGTAATCCGTTTCAGCACAGGAGATGACTTGCTGCAAGTCAAGAGAAAAAATAAAACCGGTAAGGTCGATTATCAGTTGTCAATGGTTTGCAGGTGTCAACTTTCCAGTGAAAGTTCTGTGGCTCTGTCCTTCCCGTTTCTTACGTAGGCAGCACTCCTGATCTTCAAAGTGTATAGCTGAAACTTTAGTGTTTGATCGTGAATGAAGGGATTAAATGTCCTATCTGGTTCAGTTTTGCTGTCTGTCGGAGATACAGTTGTACTCAAAAGTTTGCATACCCTGTCAGAAATCATGAAATTTTGGCATTGATATTGAAAATGTGACCAAAAAACTATTTTATTTAAGAATAGTGATAATATGAATCCATTCATTATCACATAGTTGTATGACTCCTTTTTAAATCATAATGATCACAGAAATCACCGAAATGGCCCGGATCAAAAGTTTCCATACCCTGGAATGTTTGGTTTTGGTACAGATACATGAGGTGATACACACGGGTTAAAATGGCAACTAAAGCTAATTATTATTATACAGGATTTATATAGCGCCAACAGTTTGCTCAGCACTTTACAATATATTGAGAGACAATACAGTTCAATACAAGAGGGTTAGGAGGGCCCTGCTCCTTGGAGCTTACAATCTAGGAGTTTAATTTCCAACATGTGGGCCTTTTTAGATTGCAGTTAGTGTCAGTGTATAAATAGTCAATAGGTTTGTTAGTTCTCTCGTGGATGCACTGAGCAGGCTAGATACTGAGCCATGGGGAGCAGAAAAGAAGAAAACCATGCAAACTCAGGGAGATAGTCTCCTGGCATGTGTATTCAACATTATGCACTTCTACACCAGTTTTAAAAGCTCATCATAGGGATTTATTGGTTTAGTTATACAGTTTTAATCTAATTTTGTCTGGTCAGAGTCAAGTGTATGCTGTCAGTTTCTGATTTGGTAAATGTTGCTTTATAGTTCTCTAGATCCTTTTTTCTCTCTCCTCCGTAGTCCTCTCTTATCCAGTCACCGGGTAAGGCAAAAGGTTAAACCAGTTGAACTGTACGCCTCTCCAATGTGGATTGCAGAAAGGTGACAGAAAGACAATCCAATTATAGTCTTTTCCACATTGTCTGCAATTGGTTTAGTAGAATGGTAAGGCGTCACATCATGACTAGGCAATTTCAGCCTTCTGAAGTTAAATCTATAATTTTCCTGCTGTCCTTTAATCTTATTTCTGAAGGTGTATTTAACAAGGTGTCGTTAAACAAGGTTACCTTGTGATGGTTAGGTGCGATTTCGGCTTGTAGGCTCCAGTTTGGATTTGTTGGAGTATAACATTTTTGCTAAGAAGAGAAGGCTTGCAATGAGGAAATGTTCAGGAGAACGAGTTAGCTGAGTCAAGGCTGACAATTTCTTTGGCACTGTGAAATGTAAAAACTTAAAGTAGTAGACAAGACTACATATCCCAGATGGCCAAATGACACCTTCATCACTGCTCCGTCAGACTTTGCAATATATTGTAAAATAAGTTCTATGTTTTATCACTTTATATGCTTTCACATGGATGCTAACCCTCCATACGTGTGGACTGTCGGGGGCTGACGTCCTAGCAGTAAGGAACTTGCAGCCTTTCCCCACTCATGAAAGCCAAAGGGGTTGATTTACAAAAACTGGAGAGTACAATATCTGGCTCTGATCTGAATAGAAACCAATTGTCTTCCAGTTTTTGTTTTTTTTTTGTCAAAGCTTAATTGAACAAGCTGAAGTTAGAAGCTGGTTGGCTACCATTCGCAGTGGCACCAGATTTTGTACCAGTTTAAATAAATCCACCCCAAAGGGACGCTGGGAGGAGCTGTGTGGCTGGTCTACACTTTTGAAGGTTCCTCCTGCACAACCTGCTGTTAAGAAAGTGTTGCCATCACTCCACCAGAAATCTAATGTATTACAAGGAACTGGCAGGATCAACAGGTAAATGGAATTAGAGGAAAAGCAAGAGCATATCAGTGTTCATTGTATGATCATTACTGTGCCCACTGAGGTTTTGGTTTTTGCTTTAAAAGACACTTTGAGCCATTGAGTTAACTGAGGGCTTTGCTGTTTTTATACCTATACGCATGGCATTGTGTAAGTTGCATATTCATGTATTGCTGGGCCCAAATATTCTGCTGCCAGTAGTTTTAACATGTTGGGCTCCATCGCCGTGAATATCAGACAGTGAGGGCGAGATTTACTAAGGCTAGGTTCACATCTGTGCGGATGGTGCCGCTGCGGATCCGCACAAAAATCCGTGCAGCCGCACCACCTGCACAGAGGAATGAAGACACGTGGGCAGGTGCCATTAGTTATAATGGCATTCTGCCTGCACTGGAAAACGCAACCGTACTGGGAACTGCGGGCTGCGGTTTCCCTGCGTGTGTCACAGGGTATGTGAGTCCATTCAAATGAATGGGCTCTTGTGCCCGCGCAAAGCGTAGCCCGTACGGCCGCATATATGTGAACCGGGACTAAAACTGGAGCACTCAGAGTCTGCTGCAGCTTTACATGGTAGCCAATCAGCTTCTAACAGCTTGTTCAGTTAAGCTTTGATAATAAAACATGGAAGCTGATTGGTTTCTATACAGAGCCGCACCATATTTTGTACTGTCCAGTTTTAGTAAATCTCCCCTTAAGTGTTTAGAGGACAGATTCAGTACCTGTCACACCAAGGCCGTGTCTTTAGTCAATGTTGGCTGTTTTTTAGGTGCAGGCCATTTGAAGACTTGGCAGGAGCCCAATTCAATACATGCAGCTTTTATTTTTTTCCCCTGTGTCCTTGTCTGTAGCATTGTCTCTAGTACTGGATAAGGCTGCAAAGTGGCAGCCTCCACTGTCAGGGTGACAGGTGCAATTTAATATACAAATTATATGTTGGATTAAAAAATGACTAGAGGCATATAGTCTTCTAGAATTTCTGCGTGGCTGGAGGCTTAATCCTTGAAGCCCTGTGTAGTAGTGCACTGTAAAATAAGATGTGGTTTCATTGCTGTATTTAGTTGTGCGCATACAGAGAACGCCTTTGTTATATTCTTATGCAGTCCTGTGCACTAAATGGAGCAGAAGCCGATGTTTGTCTGGCTCTACAGCTGCAATATGTCACAATTTAGATTGGTCATTAAACCAAGCCATGTTAAACTGAGAACCCAGTGGGTAATGCCAGCTAAGGCCCAAGGATAGACCTGGAATTGTGGAGAAACCACAAAAGGTACCTGGCTTGACACAGTGATGGAGTTGTGGTGGAGTCCACGATTGCTGCCAGTTAAACATTTGGTTCCATCATTTTAATATGCCAACAGCAACCAATATCTGGGGCTGCTTGATAAATATTCGTATTCAGGTGTTGCACAGCTTTTCCATCATTGAGGCCCAGTTTGAGCTGTACTAAAGCCTTGTACACATGAGAATATAGGACGAATGGCTGTACATTTTTTTTCTTTGCATGCTAGTCTCATATTGAAAATAAAGAGTTTACTAAAGTTACGAAAATTTTCGTATGACAGAATGGAACTCCGGAAGTGATGTATTGTAATATATTTCATTTCTGAGTAGGTGTGGTCTTGGTCTGTCAATTTATTATTTTTTTCTTTTTCAGACGAATACGCTGATTACACAAAAATCATTTTATTTTGGTATCATACAAAAATTTTCATGCTTGCCTCTTCAATAATCGTTGCATGAACTGTCGTGATGGGCTCTCGAAAGTTGTGTACCAACGATTGGGTTATCATACGATCCTTCCGAAAGCACATTTTTAAATTTTTTTTGTCTGATATTCTCATCATGTGTATAGGGCATCAGGATGTTCTCAGCATTATGTGGCTCCTTTTGTCGCTGCTATGTGTTGGGCGCACAGGCCTGAAATAGGTGTGACTGTCCTACCTTTGCCCTAACAATGAATCTGAGAACCGAACAGATTTGTATATGGGCGTCTCTAATAGGTTTACAATATGTGTTTTTTTGCCGTTGAAGTATTTTCCTCCATTCACTGAGAATTCAGTCAGCCCAGATGACCAGAACATTTGGTCCTTACATAGTCTTCTCTGACATATTGAAATTCATTCCCTCTCTTGAACTGTAGTGAAGAACACTCCTTTCTCTTTCTAGAGAGACCACACCAGAATTTCTAGTTCCACTTTAGTGAGAGTATTGTTTTCTCTTGCTTTTCATTTTACTTAAATATAACCCCCCCCCCCCTCTAATATGGCATGTTCAGGCATGCCTCTGCTTGTTAGAAATGTTGCCTGTCTTGCCCAAAAGCTGACGCTTCAACGTATTGCTCACCTGTTTTATGTAAAATGATTACTATAAATCCGAAATGGATACAAGCATGGAGTGGCTATTACAGTAGAATGAAGTAAAAAGGGTTTATATAGACTGTAAAATTACTTTTGGATACTAATAGAATTCAAATCCTCAGGATGACTGAGGAGTCAGTTGCCCAAGATGAATTTTCCTAGCCAATGTATATATTTGAGTGCAATTTTGCAGCAGTTGGATTCCATCAAGACCTGGAGTATCGAACAACCTGATAAATTGCCACTGGCATGAAATAGCCAGCACCTTTTAGGTGCCTACATACCACTTTTATCTGAGTATTTTGGGATCTCTAAATCTCGGGGCACTCTGATATGAGCATTTCCACCAGCTTCCATAGTGAAGGGTCTAGCTCTGGACCTTCACATCACTGCCATTATTGTGATGGCCTTCTGCGTTGGCCAGTAGTAAGAGAAGGGACACGCTTGCAATTGTTGGATCTGATCAGACTTGCATACAAAGCACCTCAGATCCTGTCTAGCCCAATGGAAGTATATAATATGCAGACACCTAATATGATCTGAGGTTGGCTGTAGTTAGTGCCTTTGGGGAAAGTCAACTAAATTTATGATCTAGGCATAACATACAAGCATCAGATGTTCCAATAAACCTGCATCCCATGTGGCTGAGAATTTACTAGAAACATTAGAATAAAATTGTGTCCATGTGAATCTCTCTCTCTCTCTCGCGCCAACAGTTTATGCAGTGCTTTACATTTTGTGTACTTTAACTTTTGAGTTCTCTAGTTAGCCTTTCCTTCATGGGGCTTCATAATATTTTCAGGTTTTATTTATTAATCCCCCCCCCCCCCCCCCACCCTACACAGTTGTAGCACATTTTCTAGTGGTTTCCTGTAGCCTGTGAGCTGCTACGTACTGTATAGTCTCAACCGAGGTTGATTTGAAGTGTTGGTTACGATTCCCTTGTTATCCAAATTTTTGGACAAATTTAGCATAATCTATATTTTGAGCATTAATACGGTCATTTCACCCCTCCATTATCTCCATTGTGCTTTTATTTTTAAACCTTTGCTGCATTCCAAAACCAGATGTCTATAGCATAGAAAGACAGTTCTTGGCTTCCTCTGTATGCAGTGACTTGATTTACAGCTCCCATTTGTAAGGTCATGAAGAGCCAATGCACCCACTGAATGCTTATGCCAAAAATTTCTGAGCGAGCCACATTGTATGGGCAGTTGTAAAGTTCATTTTACTTGCAGATCCTACTCTGGTCTCTTAGCTTTTTGTGGTTGGCTTAGATTTTCCTTGATGTTGGCTATATTTCTTTTAATGACCCTGGCAGCTTTGAGCTATGATCTTCTTAGTCCATTGGCCTGCATCCATCAGTCAAAAAATATCCTCTCACGAAACCTGCCTTGCTAGTGGAGTGGCCAAGAAAACTGATTGTGAAGTTAATTGCTGTCTTGCATCAGGTGTCATATGCCAGCCATCTGGTTCACATTTTACATTAACGATCCGAGGAGGGTTGATCCTGGCCTTACTTTGTTACTTTATACCATGTGCCAGTCTGGAAAAGCTTCATCTTTAGCATGGATTAAAGCACTTTTTTTTATAGAAATGAGAAGAAAATGACATGTGACCCAATAGTTTGATCCTTCAGAATGGACAAATTTGTTGATTAATGCTCTTTGACCCATTTTTTACGGGTCATCCCACAAGAATAATTTAAAAAGAAAAAAGGACCTGCCAGACTTGATAAGTGTAAGCCATGGGCTTGGCTTCCAATTGGTTTGTCCTAATTACCTCTCTGCGATTGAGATTAAAATGAAGCATGAATTTTTCCTCTGTTGCAGAAAAGTTAAAAGTACACGTTTTTTGTTTTTTTTTGGGGGGGGGAGGAGGGGGGATGAAGGTTTCTCATTGGGAAAAACAAATCATCTAACCAATTTTTATTAATAATTCAGGCATTTAACTTCTCGCAGGGTGAGCAGTTCAAATTAACAGAGATTGCAACATCGGCACCCAGAGACTGCAGTCCACCATCGTTTTAAAGTTGGTTTTGGTGCAGGAAAGTCCTGCCACTACATTGCAAGCAATAACTTTAGCTGCATTATACTTCAGTCTGGGTACCCAGAATGCCAACCTGCTGTAACTGGAAAGTTTTTTTTTTTTTTTTTTTTTTAAGCTCTTGCTAATGCTGACTGCTGGCTTTACACACCCACACGTCCCACGTGTTCCCACTGGCCATCCATGATGGGAATGCGCCTCTAGGAAATGCTAAAGTAAAAATAGGCCATACAATTTAAAACAGAAGTTAAAACATTGTTGTATGTATGTATGTATGTATGTATATATGTATATATATATATGTGTATATATATATATATATATATATATATATATATATATATATATATATATATATATATATATGCTTTTTTGCCCCCCCCCCCCTTTTTAATATATATATAAAATATATTGATCACATTCCCTCTGTTCTCAGCTGCATAATGAGCTCAGGGAGGAGAAACAGCAGCACACCTATCTTCCTAGTGAATGGTTGTACAAGGGGAGGGGGCATGTCAGGACATGTCTGATCAATGGAGGAGAGCAGGCTGAGTTCTCAGCTTAGTAGATACAACTGATCACAATGTGCTTTCATGCCTAGTGTGGTCAGTTTTAAACAGGAAAGCAGAGGGATTGGCAAGAACACCAGGGATTTCACACAAAGGAAGCATACAAGCAGCATGGTACAGCAGAAACATATCAGGAATATGAAATGCTGGGTTAATAATATTATTATTTAAGGAGGCTGAAAGAAAGGGGACCAGCTATGCCAGCACAAGTAACTTGACTGTTACAGATGCCAAGTGTTATGTAAGTCCACAGTGCAAATCCTATTCCTATGTGTTCTAAGTCATTTAGCTGAATACAGCACATCAGCCCAGGTATCATGTGAGCATGGCTGTGTGTACAAGTCCCAAGACTGATATCTATATAAATATGACAACCGTATTGCTGCATTTTTCAGAAATAAACATTTAAAGGAAAACCCGGGTTTCATGAAACATTACTTAGAAATGCTACACAAGCTATTTTATAATTTACAGCTTTTAAAAATGTCCTTTTCATTAGAATCTGTTATGACGACACTGGAGTTGAGCTTTGTGTTTTTTGTGTGGTTTGTCAGCTTGCTGTAAGGCTTGAGACACATTGATGTCACAAACCAACAAATATATTGTGAGTGGGCACACTAGAGGAAATTGGGGCATGGTCTGAAACTACACATGTACATGGTATATTTTAAGCCGAAGAAGAACATAATGTAATGCACTTTTTTTTTTTTGCTTTTTGCAAGAGATTACACCTGTCATGAAGGGGCTAAATCTCTTGGCAACGAGCAGTTGAAGTCTCATGTAGGGTATCCATGGTCTTTTCAGTTTGATGTTCTCTAACCTCCTACATACTGTCTACCAGTCTTGTATTGTGACCTTTGATGCACATTGTATGTATACAGTTGGTGCCACAGAGGCATATATACATAGAGGGCAAATACACTTTGTTCTTTTGTGGTGAGTTCTGTGTAAGTCTCTCCAGTAAGTGTTAATGTTTTATAAACCTTTTATGTGTAGTTTGCAGTTGTGTGTGTATAGAGGCAATCATATTTGTTCATTACGTATGCAAGCTCTGATTTTTGATCAGTCATACTTCAGAGTTATTCAGTTTTGCTGTTCCTCTTATCTAGTTGCAAGACTACTCAACAGGATCTGTCTGGGGGGGAGGGGGGGAAGACCATCTAATCATTTGTCTAGGCTTCATGTCACATCACGAAAGTAAAAGTTAGCATTACCAAATCACTTCATTTTTTTTAAATTTCTAACACAAAGTGTGAATTTTAATGTGTTACTAAACCCACAACCATAAAATCAGTCTGTATATTCAGTAAAGCATGCTTGTTATACTCACTGTGGAACCTAAGGGGTTAATCCTCTGCATTGTGTAAATAGGCTGTTTGATCCTGTCTTCTCTGCCCCTCCTTGTTGAAATGACACCTGATGCAGACTGAACCCTTGGTCACATGCTCAGTTTGTGTATTGCTAGAGAGGTGTTTTTCTTGGGAGGGTGCATGTGATCAGCACTCTCCAGACAGGTTTCACATCCTTCTAGAGCAGAAAGAAAACTCCTCCTACAAGCTTTAACCAGTGCTCTGCTGAAGTCACAAGACTGCTTTAACTGCTGATGAGAAAAGTTATTTAGCAGTTTATATTTTCTAAAATAATTGGATTTCCATGTTGTGTGTACTGTGGGAGACCAGGTATAGTGAATGCAGGGTCCTGGGTTTAGTAACACTTTAATTCAAACTACATGTGTAGTATGCAGTCAAGAAATTTGCTTTGAGATGTACTGCATCCAGTAGATGGCTCAGTAATGTAGCGCCATGGATGGTTCACCTGGTTCCTAGACTCAGGAATGATTTGTCAAGCCTTGCTTATTTGTAAATGCAGCCCAGGCCCTTTGCACACAGGTGTTTCAGCCTCTGTGCATGCAATCTCAGTGTTTGTGTGTCCAAGAGGAACAGATGCAGCGTCCAGCCCCACTCCCGGCAGACTATCAAAGTTTATGCGGCTAGACTGGGGTTCCATGCATTTTTCCTTTCATGCATAGGACCCTAAGTGCCTCTTCTTAATTATTTATTACAGGTACTTTTATAGCACCATCAATTTGTGTGTGTGTGTGTATATCTCAGTCCATAACCCTTGTGGAGCATACAATCTAAAGTCCCCTAACTCGCATTCCTACATACACATACTAGGGCCACTTTAGACAGGATTTATTTGACCTACTAGCACGTGTTTGGAGTGTGGGAGGAAACCCATCCAGGCACAGGGAGAACATGCAAAATCCAAGCAGGTGGCGCCATGGTTGGGAGAACCAAAGACCCTAGTACTGCCAGGCGGAAGTGCTAACCATTTAGCCAATGTGCTGGCCATCTGCCATCCAGTTCATCGTTCAGGCCCATCCAGTAGCATATATCAGCCTACCTTAGACTTTAACAGGTTTCAGGCAGCAGGGCTGGACACTGGACCTGTATATCTAGGGCACAGTAAAATGCTGAAATTGCACTCACGGCTAGACACCACTTGTGGAAGGGGCCTTAGGAACCAGTAGATGGTCATGATGGTCCTGCAGAAACTTTTCAGCTGGTAAGTGACTGCATCCTGACAGATGCCCTTTTCTGGGTATTCAGGCAGTCATGGGTGCTACGGCGGTCTGAATAGATGGCTCTCCTTATCCGCATGGGCTGAACAAGAGAAATCTAAAAGTGAATGGCTAGCCTTATACTTGTCTGTCTATGATCTAATGAGATAACTCTCTGAAGCTGCCGAGTTGCAGAGTCAGAATTTTTCAAGCTGGGCCTTCTCATGAGCAGTAATCTGGCCATTAGGCAGCGAGGCACCGGAATATTCTTTTAGATAAGTTGGGGTTCATATGTAAAGCTGGGTACACACTATAAGAAAATTGGAAGAAAAATTCTGTACGAGGAACGATCAGTCAATTATCTGATCGTTTAGTATAGGACTTTCGACTGTTAGGGCGAAAAATCCTGAAGGTGCAAGCTAGAAATTTTTTATTGTACATGAACACATCTGATTTTTGCTAAATGTGTACAGTAATCGTATGGAGATAATTGAATAGGAAAAAAAGCGAATCAGATCAGAAGCAAAGAACAACCCAGAAGAAGGTGGCAACGACCATAGAAATAGTACACAGGAGAGAACGCTTTCCCTTTCGTACAAGTTTAATACCATTTTTGGTTACATCATGATATACACATTTTGTGGAAAATCAGACGATCGTTCTTCCGATTGTCCCATAGTGTGTACCCTGTTTAATTCTCTAGGTGCATCAGCTGTGTACCTAGGCTTTCTCAGATTCTGTTTGAGCACTTTGCGACTCTTAAAGCTAAAAATCCAAATGGAATGAGACTTCACGCCAGAAAGAGCAGCTTGGGTGTCCACTGTATACCATAGACAATCTATGCCTGGTCAATGGTCCTACTAAATCCGTTTTTGTGAAAATACATTTACACTTGGTGAACACATGCGGCCGAAGAAAAATTTGATAGTGTCTCTTTACTGGACTTTTTTTTTTATAAGTTTTATCTTCTCAATCACCACTATTCATGTCTTCAGCAGCACCTATATTTGTGAGCAACTGTATTCAAGGATGAATCTCACTGAGAATTTGCCACTACATCCATCGAACCAGATATTGATGCGTTTATCAAAAACCGTGTCAAATATTGCACTAGTTTTATGTTGCCCTCTTTCAATTTTTTTGTAATTTTTTATTACAAAAGGTAAATCGATCGTTAACTTGTGATTTGCTCGACTTTTTCTGCTCATCAGCTGTCCTTCTTGGTGTAGTTTGTGTGGCCCAAGACAATTCCTCCTTTTTCAATGTAGCCCAGGAAAGTCAGAAGGTTGGACACCCCTGGTTTAGACCATACAGTCAACCCCCCCAATACAATTTGTCATGCAATTTTGACAGTTCAAATTCGCATGACAAGTCGCACTCTATTTGTGCCTATGAAAACGGTCAAAGCTAGGCGACTGCCGCACAGATTTTGAAAAGATTTCTGCACTATTTTTGGCACTTTCATAGACAGCTGTACATGAAGTCGCACAGATGTCAGGCAAGCCACACATGAAATCGCACTGACCAGTGACTTTGAAATTGAGAAAGTAGCGCACTTTCAAAGCCACGTTCAGTGTGAACCAGGGCTTGCTCGACCACAGTAAGTGTGAAGATGTTGAATTTTCTAGGCTGGAAGACCCAAAGTTAGATTAGGCTTTGTCTCTGAAAGGGGAACTGTTACTCATAGCACCCAGTCAGCTTCTCCAACCAAGTTTGCACAGAGGAGCTTAAAAAGTAAAAAGCAGAAGCTGATGAAATGTTATGTGGAACATAAAAATGTTTGTTTTTATAAGCTAAAGTTTTCACAAGTTTTGTAGCCTCTTGTTCCTTTATATATTAGTGGAAGTGCACTGCATCTGAGCACCACAAACCAAAATTGCTATATAATTAATTTTTAATATTCAAAGCAAACTCCATGTCTCCATTCTTTATTTTGCAGAAAAATCATTTTGAAAACACCCCCCAGCAGTGGCCATATTGAGTAAGGGCAGATGATTCATGTAGCATTTGCTTTCTGGAATCTATCTGCCCTTAGCTCAGGCATAAACTGAGCTGAGAACCCTCCCTCCCCTCCTGAAGACTTCTGGGATGTATTACATCCATTTGACTAGGCATGGAAACAAAGAAATAACTAAAGAAATGTAAAAAAAAAAAAAAAAGTTTAAAACAGGGAAGTATATCATATTTACTAATGCTAGAAGCATAAGGCTTAGAAAAAGTCAGTGTTGATTGAGAGTGAAGTTCTGCTTTAAGTTCTCATGTATGGGCAGAGTAGTACATCCCTCTTGTCAGATATTTGACTTAGAGATAATATCTTGCAGTGTCCTCTCAGTGTGGTCTACAGAAGGACCTCAGCATGTGTCAAAGTCTTACATTTTTGCCTTTTTTCTCCCAAATAAATTGGCCGAGGCTAATGAGTAGACAGACGATACAGGAGATTTTTATTTATTTTTATTTTATTTCAGGTGCTTGTATAGCGCCGTCCATTTACGCAGCGCTTAAGCCGATGGTCACTATGAGGACATTGTGGAGTCCTTGTCTGGCTTTAGAGTAGTGAAGGTTTGTGAAGAGTGGCTTAGGCAAAATTTGGAATCCTTTGAGAGATAAAATGGGTAACATCAAATCTATATCTGTTGTGTGTTTTGCTGTGTGCCCTCAGTTCCAGGTTTTGGTGCTTTGCCAGGCCATTAATTTGAAGGAGCTGCCATACAGTTTTACTAGACCCACAACAGTAAAATCAGTCTGTATATGCAGTAAAGCATGCTTGTTATACTCACTGTGGAACCTAAGGGGTTAATCCTCTGCACTGTGTAAAAATGCTGTATGATCCTGATTTCTCTGAACCTCTCCTTCCAATGACTCCCTCTTATATCCTGATGAGACATTATCATGTGGAGTCACTCTGCACATGCTCAGTTTGGTGTGTATTGCTACAGAGGGTTTTTTTTCCTTCTTGGGAGAGTAACCCTGTGCTGATGACATGCAATCAGCACTGTCCAGACAGAGGTCAGGGGTCCTGCATCTTCCTAGAGCAGAATTAAAACTCCTACAAGCGTTCAGATGTGCTCGGCTGGACACTGATAAAAGTAACCAGACTGCTCTAACTGCTGATGAGAAAAGGTATTTAGTTTATATTTACTAAAATAACTGCACTTCCATGTTCAGTGTACTGTGGGAGACCAGATATAGTGAATGCAGGGTCCTGCACCACACTTTAACTAGCGGTGCACCGAAATGAAAATTCTGGACCAAAACCAAAAATTCAAAATGCATTTGACTGAACCCAACATGGACAGTTTATTTAAAAAAATAAATTTAAATGTATTATATTTGACTTTTTAATTAATATCATGAATTTATTTTCAATAGGCTGCTTTCACACTGAGCAATTTTTGAAGCGCTTTTGTATTTAAAAAGAATGGTGCAAGAAAAGCTCAAGAAAAATGCATCCCTTTAAATACAATGTATGTCTTCACATTGCTCCGTTGCCCTTGTGGTGTTAAAAATCCTGCTTGCCGCATTTTTGTTACATATTTGGCAAGTTAAAAAGAAAACGCTGCAAAAACACACCTCCCCATTGAGGCCTAGTTCACACCAATGTGTTTTTTGCAGAAGTGCCCTACAGTCCATTTAATATGGGTTCCTATGGTGCACGTTCACATCAATGCTTTTTTGAGCTGCTGTGTTTTTGGAAAGGGACAGGGACTTTTGTAACTGCAAAACATTGTGCTTTTGGTTCAATAGACTTCAATGGAGACGCTGCAGAAAATGCATGTAGTGCATTATTGATGCATTTTCCATGTGTTTGATGCATTTTTTTATGCGTTTTTTGCCTTTTTAATCTGCCTAGCAACAAGTTGTTAAAAAAAAATAAATACAAATTTTAAAAGCGTTAAACTGCAAAATGGAAAAACGCAAACTGCATTGGCTTGGACCAGACCTGAAATGCGTAGAAAATGCGGTAAACTCACACATGTTACTTGTTTTATGCGTTTTGCCACCAGCAAGTTGAGAGCACGTTATCAGCAACAAGTTGGCCCAAAAAGAACATTCAAAAATGCGTATAAAAAAAGGCAATGCGCACTTCAAACCGGGTAAAACAAACTGCATTGATGTGAACCAGGCCTGAAATGCATTGAAAACGCATAAAAACCACACACGTGTTCCCTTTTTTGCATTTTTGAGGCACATGATCTTTGAAAAACACATCCCAAACGTGGTAAAATCATGGAAAATGCCGATGACACTATTTTCGACCAATACATTTTGGTTGCTGATATATCGGTGTACCCTAACCTTAACGCAATGCATAATAAGGCAGTGCATCCAAAAAACTGTGAGCCTAGCAAATTGAGGTTTGGTCAACAGTCGAACATTTAGCCTAAAGCCATCCATAGATGGGTAAAATCTCGCCAGTTCATCAGGGACCGGCTGATATTCGAACCATCTGCAAGCAGACTGTACCCAATTCGATTGTTGTACAACTTGGGTACAACCAGCCTGTCGGATTTTTCATGCAATTATTGCCAGCGGCTAAAGCTTGAGCCAATGTAGATTCAGAGCAGGGGTCTCCAAACTGTTCTAACAAAAGGCCAATATACTGTCCTTCAGACTTGAGGAGGGCTGGATTAGGGCCAGTGAGGATAGAAAATATTCTGGTCCCAGCATCAGTGAGAATAAACGTGGCCTGAGGGTTGTTGGTCAGTAGGAGGAGGAGTAGTGCCCCACCATTGGTATTAGTGGGAACAATAGTACACCACCATTGGTTTCATGAGAAGTACTGCCTCATTGTTGGTCTCAGTGGGAGGAATAGTGCCCCAAGGGCTGGATAAAGGGTAGCAAAGGGCCACACCCGGCCCTTAGGCCGCAGTTTGGAGACAACTGATTTAGAGCTCTGCGGGGGAAAAAACATAGATCCCTTTTTTGCAGACTTGTTTGATAGCAATAAAAACGTCTCAACCAGTAATGCAGAGGTGCTTTGCTTCTGAATTGGAGATTTCAACATTTTTGTGTTACTAAGGTTAATATAGATTTCAGTATAGGAGACTGGCAAAGATCCCATCCAATTTAACAACTGTCTCCCCGAAACATTAAAGTGTTACTAAACCCCGGACCCTGCATTCACTATATCTGGTCTTCCACAGTACACAGAATGTGGAAATGCAATTATTTTAGTAAATATAAACTACTAATACCTTTTCTCATCAGCAGTTAGAGCAGTCTTGTGACTTCTATCAGTGTCCAGCAGAGCACTGGTTAAAGCTTGTAGGAGGAGTTTTCTCTAGGAGGATGCAGAACCCCTGACCTCTGTCTGGGCAGTGCTGATTGGCCCTGTGCTGATCAAATGCAAAAACAACCTCTCTAGCAATACACACCAAACTGAGCATGTGCAGAGTGACTCCAGTCAATATTATTATACAGGATTTATATAGCTCCAACAGCTCAGCCCTTTACAATATAACGGGAGACAATACAGCAACAATACAGTTCAATACAAGAGGGTTAGGAGGGCCCTGCTGCTTGGAGCTTACAATCTAATATGTCATAGGAGAAAAGAGGGGGACACTAGAAGAAGGGAAAGATCAGAGAAGTCAAGATCAAAAAGCGGTTTTACACAATGCAGAGGATTAACCCCTCTCATCAGCAGTTAGAGCAGTCTGGTGACTTCTATCAGTGTCCAGCCAAGCACATGTTAAAGCTTGTAGGAGTTTTC
This sequence comes from Staurois parvus, assembly GCF_062004578.1. Taxonomy (NCBI): domain Eukaryota; kingdom Metazoa; phylum Chordata; class Amphibia; order Anura; family Ranidae; genus Staurois; species Staurois parvus. The sequence continues at coordinate 6,961,274 of NW_028318510.1, forward strand.
ATTCTGCTCTAGGAAGATGCAGGACCTCTGTCTGGACACTGCTGATTGCATGTGATCAGCACAGGACCACTCTCCCAAGAAGGAAAAGAAAAACCCCTGTAGCAATACACACCAAACTGAGCATGTGCAGAGTGACTCCACACGATAATGTCTTATCAGGAGATAAAAGGGGGTCACTGTAAGAAGGGGAGGTTCAAAGAAGTCAGGATCATACAGCATTTTTACACAATGCAGAGGATTAACCCCTTAGGTTCCACAGTGAGTATAACAAGCATGCTTTACTGCATATACAGACTGACTTTACTGCTGTGGGTTTAGTAACACTTTACAGCTATAGGGTTAACCTTCATGGAGAGGGTTTTAGCAAATCCGTAAACAGAGGCAAGAGGACAGTCTGGTATTCCAGCAGAAAGCACATTTCAAAATCTACTTTCCTCCTTGATATTTACTCTTTGCGTATTGGTGCTACTTTTAGTGTGTACAGTGCAGAGAACATTCCTGGTCCTCCTCCCCCATTGCAAGGATTGTGCAACAGTTGAACCGAGTTTAAGAGGTTCTCATCTGTCAAATTCGTGCAAGCAACTACATGTGCATTTCATTATTCAATTGCCTGAGGAGACTGCTGTTTAAGTTGGCAAGTAGGCTTTTTTTCCCCTTCGTTTTAAAGATAAAAAAGGGCAGTCTGTTGGTGAGAAGAAAATGTCAGAGAGCATCGACCGAATGCCTCAATATGGACCAGTTTTCGGGGTAGCAGAGGAGAGGGGTACTATTTTGCCTGCTGCTGGGGCAGGGCAGGATTACTGTAAAATTCCCAGAGCAGTAGAGTAGAATGTGGTTTCAATTTGTTGTTCTGGGCTCGAGATGACAGTAATTCAGTAATAAAAAAAAAAATGTGCCGAGTTTATTTCCAGATTGGTGGAAAATGAAGAAGTCGCTCTTAGTTATGTTGGCAGCCTCCTAATGGCTAGGATGATTTCACATCCTCTGCTGTGAGGAAGCTCAGAACTCCATATTTTGCATTCTTCAGAGTGCATTTTCGAAGGACCCCACTGTTTTATGACATCTCAGTCTAGTAACCCAGCCACCCCTCCTTTACAATTGTAGTGCCACTTCCATAACGTGCCCCAGGCTGTGTGCATGATTCCATGTGGCAGGAGGCGGCTGTACACACAAGATAGTGTCTCATTTTGTAGGCCTTATCTTGTATAGGCAGACAAAGATGTCAGATGACAGTTTGTTCTGACGGCTTTATTTTCCATGTGAAAGACATTGAAAGCATCAGCTTACTCGGCCTTAGGCAATGTATTCTTACAAATATGTAGAATGGATACACTGGATTTTAGAAACCGTATTATTGACTGTTATGTAACATATGGAGCTTGCAGGGTTTTCTAGTCACTATTTTAAGGCTTGTTCATACCAGGTATGGAGGTGCCGCCACAAGACAAGGGGAATGGCCTGTGATGGTGTGACCTGTAAAAAAAAGTATGCCATGAAGTACATTTTTTTTTCTTTCTTTTTTTTTGTAATTTTTTTGTAATTTTTTTTCTCCTCTGAATGGTGCAAGGCTGCCAGTAGATGAAATGTCTGTGTAACATTCCAATAAAGTTTGCATTAAAAAAAAAAAAGCGAACGGTGTGATGCATTGGGATCGGTACTGCTCTCATCCTACCACACACCAGCAGCTTCATTCTAATGTGTATGCTGGTGTGATCAGCCCTAAGGCTAGGTTCACACTTGCCCACAGTTGTGGGTGCAGGAATTGCACTTGATCCCGCAACCTTCCGCAGCCAAAATATGCTCCTCTTATGAGACTAGCGGTGCTGCCATTCATTCTGAATGGCACCCCCACAACTCATCCTGCGGGTGCGGGAATTATGGGGAAATTTTCCTGCTGGGATTCAAATAAATGGTCTACCATGCCCGAGCAGGCGGGATGCACAACCCACAGTAGTGTGAACCTAGGCTAAGTGTGGATAGTATGTAAGTTCCACCTCAATACCAGCATATTTCTTCATTTCCCAAAAATTGTGGCAAAAAAATGTGATTATCATGGGGTTTCTACTTTCTAAAAGTCAATCATTTCAGGGAAGTTTGTCCTGTCCTGCCATTATTATTTTATAATAAAAACGTTATTAAATACCACCAAAGGAAAGCTCCATCTCAAAACGAAAATTAAATTCCTTTGGGTACAGTGTTGCATGGTGGAATAATGAAGTAATTGTCAGTCAAACTATCAGAACACTAAAAAAAATGTAACCCGCTAGTTAAAAGACAACTCCATGCAAACAGCTGACTGCACATGTGAACCATATCACCTGCCAAACGTTTAGTAAAATAAAAACACGTGCTGTTTGCTGAACTAATTTTCTTTAGAAAATTGGAAATTTGGTAAATTTTGTAATCCAATGGTGCTACCATTGATTTCTAAATTCAACCAACCAAGCCTTCAATCTCATCTCCATGTTGCTACAGAAAATAATTTTCATGGCAGGCAGCCATGCTCATTTATTTTTCGATTATATTTCTCGCACGATTCTCCAATCATTGATTAGAAATTCGTTTGTTCTTCCAGAAATTTCCAACACGATCACTCAAACTCGATGGCCGCACGAAAATCTGCTGATGCTGCTGCAGCCCACTAAGGGTGTGAAATTCAAAAGAAACTTTAGTTACGATTTTCAAAAGAAAATTTCATTTGGAATTCGACCCATGTAATGCCTGCATTAGTGCTGAGATTGTTCAGAATATGTCACTGGCCTCCATTCTCTTTGCACTGCTGGTGACACTCACCAAGGCATCTCTCCGGTCTGCACATAGGAGTATGGGGCAGACATGTCCAAAGCAGGCCGTTCAACTGATGTCACTACTGTTATAAGAAAGATTTCTTATTTCTGGCATTTGCCTAACATTGTTAGAGGACTTTGTTTTTTATGAGTCGTCTTCAGATACACTGGATTCCGCTTTCAGTACAGAAACAAGCTGATGACTTGTGTCAAATCAATGGAAAGATTGGATGTAAGCCCCAAGCAGCTAGGACTGATGTGGAGGCTTTATGGCTCAGCATTGGTTGTCTGCTTAGGAGCGTGTGCATTTGTAATGTTTAAGTGTTAGGGGTTTTTTTTATCCTTTTTTTTTTCTTTTCTTTTAAATAGGGGCACACAGTAAATTTTATGTTGCATGCTGGTGCAAATAGCCACACTGTCAGGTATATAGAAGTATGTGGCCTGCTACAGTGACAGTACTCGGGCCTTGTGCCAATCCCTTAGGGCTCATGTACACTACAGCTCCTAAACTGACGTTCAGGAGCTGTTCAGTGTTTTTTTCAGCAGCCCCTGAACTCTCCCTAATGTTTTCCTATGTGTCCATGTACATATAGTCGTTTACAGGCAGTTGAGTTTAGTCGTTTTTTGTTTTTTTTTAACGCACCAAACTTGCAATCAGGAGTAGATTTTACCAGCGCTTCAAACACTTGTAAACGCGGTTAACCGTATTTATTAGTGTTTGCGTTTAGAAGCGTTTTTTAACTGTTCCATGTCCAGATGCTGTCCAGAGCCTTTTTTCATCATCAGAAATGCATGCAAAGCATTTTCCATGTGTTCAAATGGACCCGGTACACCAGCGCAGTCAGTTCCAGGTTTCGCGTGAAGGAAAAAATGGCATTATGCTCATGATGGGATCCATAGTGAATACAACCAGAAAAGACAGGTCATCTCAACACATAGTGATCTCTCTGCTTTTGCTCTCTCTATTCCTCTCAAAATGTCTGAAATAGTTAATTTTTTACTATTTTTCAGTGCATTCTGGGCATTTTGGAAGGTCTCCTGATGTTATCTTTTAAAAAACGCGCATAAACGCGGTATGCAAACACGGCTAAACTGACATTTTTTTAACCTGTGTTTTCCAGCAGTCAGTTTCCATCATTCAGAAGAGTTTTCCAAACACCCCGTGTACATGAGGCCTTGTACAGTACAGTAGTATAATATGTATGGACATGCATTAGGCAGTGCATAACAAGTTGTGGCACTGCATCTATTTTTTTTTTTGTTAAGTGCAGCTTAGAAAGTGTCATTTGGTCAGCAATAAACCTTTTGCTTTGCTCCACCTATAAATTACCTTCATTGTGTAGTACTGTGGAGGAGTCATGAAAGCGGGCAGAGCACTCTGTAGACTCTGCTTGAAAGTGACATGGATAAATATTCCTCCTACAGTTTAGCTGCTATTAGCTAGGATTACTTGTCATTTTAATTATTAATGATCCTGCAGGTTTCCTAATGAGCCTCGCGGCCCACCCTGCTGGAAGAGTTGTACAGACCATGCAGGGTAGACTTCTATTATGGCACATATTTCACCTGCGTGGTTCAACCAGTAATAAATACCATCGAAAATAAAGTTTATTGTGGAAAATATCTAGTGCAGAAGAAACTGATGCAGAGTGTAAAAATAACTTCGCCAGAAAGCCTGACCTGACCTGTCAATGTATGTCAGCTAGCCAGATATATTTATTGGTCTCCTCTTCTACCCTGAGCTCAGGTCACCTTCTCCCTTCCCTCCTCCCTGTGTGCAGCTACAGTACTATGTTGCAGCATTGCCCTTTCAAAAAGCAGATCCCCTGTCATCGCCTATAGAAGTATAGGACTGGTATCCATGGAACCAAACTAGAAGATAAAGAAGAATCCTGAATTATACCCTTTGCCAGCCAAGGTGGATCATGTACAAGGGTGACCTACAGCTACTATATAAGTAATAATTTTAACAATGTCCTTCCTAAATATACATTTACCCAGTCTCTATTTTTTTTAAACCTCACTTTGTTTCATTAGTTTTTTTTGTGGTCTGCATTGGTACAAAGGTTGGATGGTTTAGGACTCCACACACGATGTCCGTTGAGCTGATTTGATCTAGGCAGATCACCTAAGAGTGTGTAAGCACAACAGCTCTTTCTATTACAAGATTGGGGTTGCTCTGATACTGATGATGACCTTTAAAATGTTGCCTAAAGTCCCTATTTAGGTAGCATGCACACTGTGCATTAAAGGATATGTTCACCTTTTGGGCAAAAATAATAAATGCACATTTTTTTTTTTTTTGCAGGTAAAAAAAATGTGCATCTATTATTTTTGTCTAAAGGAGCCTGTCAAGCATTGCACCAGCAATCAGTAGATTGCTGATGATATGCAGGTCTCCTGCAGACCTGTCAGACTATCTGCTTGCCCTACGGGATGTACGAGTAAGCAGATATACTGACTGGAAGTGACCGTGAACTACCACGGTGCTCCACAGTGCCGTGGTAGCTCATTGAAAACTGCAAGCCCACAACCGCTAAGGCTGCCGGGACTTGTAGGCACTCATTAACAGAACTCCGTAAATCAGTGACGCTGGTTTCAAATCTGACACAGAACGGGGAGACGTTTCCCTGTATTGTCTATCAGAGGGGGGGGGGGTGTAGCAGGCACGGCTGAAGCTTTGGGAACATGTTACATGTTTCACCCTTAAAAAACGGGTGTAACATGTTCCAAAGGTGAACTTATCCTTTAAGCCCTGTATGTCCAATCCAGTGTTTTTAAGCTTCAAGGAGGCATAGGCCCAGCATCGGCATCAAAGCCTAACCGAGCAAAATATGCTGTGGCCGGATGAGGCTGAATCTGTACCGAGTGGTATTTGCATTTAGGGCCGTATGCATTCAGACACAAATTTCTGGAAGTCATTTTTGGCTACCAATGGAGTAGGCTTCCAATAAACAGAAAATGTTGATCAATGGTGCCAGCTACAATGTGTTTTTATTTTTTGGGGGGTTTTTTTTGTTATACGTTCATTGGTTTCCTGGCTACTGGGATCTGTTGGTACAGTCTCCATCCATTTGTCTTACATATATCGAATTCAGTACCTCAGTGGAACTTGGGTTATTTTAGTCAACCAGAGTATACAAGGGAGACGTGGAAAAGGAAGTAGATTGTAAAATACCTTGCAGGTCTCCTAATGCTCTTGTTCCATGTGACCCAAAGGTTGCATGTTAAGGCATTGTCTGCAAGTCTGCATTGTGGTTTCCCCCTGTGCATGGTCCAGGTTTTAGAAAAAGTTCTCTTTCTGTGCTAAGTATACTTTCAAATATTTTAAGCCAGAGTAGGTCTTAGACATTGGATCAGCCCTTCTCAACCTTTTACCCCAGAAGAACCGTTAAAATAATTTTTAAACCTCAGGGAACCCCTGCAATTAATTAATTTGTGTCAATGTGAAAATTGCACCTTGCATTAGTATTCGATGAAGAATGCCTCCCCTTACAGACAGCTAAAAATCATTGTTGTCACGCCGCTGACTTTGCCAAGTGGCATCGGCCCCAGAACTATGCAGGCACCATCAAACGGGGATGTCAATCAGCCACAGCTCAAGGAACCCCTAGCAGCTCCTGGAGGTTCCATAGTGTTCGACGGACCTCAGGTGAAGAGTGGCCATTAGATGGTATCTCTTTACTCTACAGTTCACGCACTGTCTTTAATCTGGTGTCATAGATATGTAAGCAGTAAGACAGTGGGGTCCAGTATTTGGGATATTCCTCTCCCCCTCCTGACCATGTGCTCTACCAAAATCCAGCATTATTCAAGCCCCACAAGTGACTTGCATTGGAACGTTCTGGTATTATAAGTACTTTGGGTGTCTTAGCTTTTTTTCCCAAGCTGTATTTTAAGTTTCCGAATCTTTGATGTCAAAGAACTTCTGTGTCTTTATAACTGGTTCTTTTAACTGTTGAACAAATCTGCTTAAGGAATAAGTTGCTTCTGTGGGATTTAAACCCAAATTGGAGCAATCTCTGTTTTTGGCATTATTTTAGCTCTTGATCTGAAGTGCTGTGAGCTGCTTAATGCAGAGGACACATGTAGGGGGCAGCATAACTAAGGCCAGCGTTAATTCCTTGGGGCTTCCTTCCAGAAAGTGTCTGCTTTGATTGGAGCCAACAAAAGCCATCTGTTCTCTTATTTATAGCTCCCATTTCTAAGAAGTATATTCTATAGCAGATAAAACGTGGGTGACAGCTCATAATTTATAAATTTACTGAGGCTTCAACTGTCGAACATGATGTACAACACCTCCCAGACCATTCACCTGCAGTTGCTCTTTAGACCAGGGTTGTGATTAGGAAAGCAGTAGTTCTCTGACTTCTTGGCATGAAAGGTAGGCTGTCTGCTGCCCAGAAAAGGACAGCTTGTATTGCCCAGGCAGAATATGTGGTTGTGCAACAATTTCAGGAATTTAAATAGTCTAATAAAGTTGAAGTGGAACCCCCTTTTTTCTGGGGTTCACGCAAGATGTGGATCGGCCATAGATGGGGAAGATGCTCTTACAGATCCTCCACCATCATAAGTTTTTAATACTGAACTGCAGGTAAACCACTAAATTACACAAGTGCCCCCCCCCCCCCCAAAAAAAAATTTGAAAATCCTGTTTGTGTTCAAGGTACTCCTGCCACTCCGACCACCCAGATCCCTCATACCCCCACACACTATGCTGCATTGAAGCACTGCAAGACAGATTTTAATACTTTTGCTACCTATGCTAAGTGTTGGGGGGGGGGGGGGAGCAGGGCTGGCTGATGCAAGATCTGTCACCCTGCACCACAAGGAGAGAGTACAGTTTTGACCAGTCTTTATTACCAGGACTACTGGACAGAAGCAAACTACAGGAGTCATTTTATGCCTGATTAGTGGATAGATAATGAAGAAATGCACAAGATTCAAGTAAGAACACGCATGCCTTGTGTATTTATGAAATATTTGTTTGTCTCAATAGTTCACCTTTTAAGAGAGGCATGATTTGGGGGGCACAGCGGCAGGAATAATTGTAGATGTTTCAGTCACTAGTAGATCAACCCTTCATTTCTGTGCAGGAGCCAACCTTGGTTGTTTGGGATGTTTGACGACCCCTTACAGGCCAGACAGTACTGAAATAAAAACATAGAATTTGGAGAAGGCTGTAATTATTATTATTAATCAGGATTTATATGGTGTCCAGCGCTTTACAGTATAAAGGGTTACAGTACAAATACAACACAGTTCAATACAGAAGGAATAGGAGGGCCGTGCTCATGGAGTTTACAATCTAAAGTAATCTATAAAGCCGCAACTCTCCTTTAGTGCTTGCAGAGATTTCCTCCATGCTTCACATTTCTGAGACTGATAATTCATGCTCCCCTTTTCTTCAAAGAAATGAGATAAGCTTACTTCTAGGAGTGGTGAATTGGTAAAAGTTCAGAGGAAAAATAAAAGCAACAAATATCAGCTCTTTTACAGCCTTTTTTTAAGTGAGAGCTCTGACAGTTCATAGGCAACTTTTAGACTGCTGTCAAAAGGGCGACTCTGCTACTAGTGACAAATCAGGAGCAGTATAGAACCATTCACTACAGAATCGCCCTCCTGCTGGCTATGGACGCTGCTGAATCTCAGTCTCTTGCAATGGAAGCGATACCATAGGACAGACAGGCAACCTCTTAGTAGCCCTTCCACTGACATTATGTTGCTAGTGGCCACATTGCCAATCTGACATCAGCCTTGGGGCTCCTACAGCAAAGTTGAGCTGATCTGGATCCAGCAATGTGCAGGAGAGCAGTGGCTCTCTCCCTCCTCATTGGCTCAGAAACAGCAGCGGAAGCCATTGGCTCCCACTTCTGTCAATCACAGCCAGTGAAGTGGGTGCAAGGGGCGGGGCTGTGTCATGCTATGTGTGTCTGTGGACACAGCTGACTCAGGAGCAAGCACGCACAAGTGCCCCCATACACGCTGCTTGCTGCAGGTCCGAATAAGATGTTTATTTTTTTTAAATAAAAAATTATCCTTTACAATCACTTTCACAGAATGCAGTCTGTTTCGATGGCGCATGCTCAGTGATGTCAGGATGTTTAACGCAGACTACGTGGTAAATGTTGCTCTGGTCTACGAGCCGCCTTGCTGGGTACACTGTACATGTCTGTGCATTTAAATGCAACATCTACTAGGCTGTCTTCTGCTTTGTATTTGCACACACTTCTACATTGATTCTTTGACATCTCCCCATACATCAGACAGCACTAGTGTTATGGCTCAGGTATGCGAGTCTGAAACAAATATAGAAGCTTTAAGTTTCCATTTGGCTGTGCCAGGTATTGGCTTTATAATATCTCTTTCTACTGAGAAGCTCTCCAAAAGGTGCAGCTGTGAACCGGTTTCATCTTGCACTGTGTAGCTATGTTGGCAGGCCTCTAAATGTAAGGTATGCCGTCGGCCCCACTGTCTCTGTTCAGGCCGGTCTCTGTTACCAGGAGACAAGAGCCAGGGGATTGGAGGGCATCTTGAGCTATGAGGCCAACTGATTTGCTCCCTGCCACTCCATGAAAGTAAAAATAGAGTTAGTGGAAAATGCTGCGTGGATGACATGTCATAGACGGGCTTCTTCTACTACCTGCTGCAGCTTTGACGGCTCACACCGATCAACGCCCTGAGCGAGGAGCTCTGAATGGTGCTCGGGCGCTGCTGGTGTCTTCTTGGATGAAGAAGTCCATCAGACTTTGGGAAAAATGATTGCCCTAAGTGAAAAGCTGATAGCGGACTGCAGCAAAGGAATCAACAAGGTGGCAAAGTTTCTCAAAGGAGGATTTGGGGCTCCAAAGCTTCAAGCTGTCTTTCAAAATGCCAAGCAAGCGAAAATTTTGTTGGCAGGTATAAGATGTTCTGTTCGATTTTCTTGATTTTCAGGCTGTTATTTTGGCAGTGATTGGTGCTGTGTTGCAGGGAGACTTCTCTAAGTCTTATACTGGAGGAAACTGCCGAGGGGCTTAGAGAAATGGCTAAAAAGTAGACTGTGTGCTAATTTTGGCTTCCTCTTCCTGCATTGCGGACATGTCATTCATACTGTGGACTTCTACATTTTTAATGGCTGCCTTTTCCTTCTTTTCTGTTGGCTTTCAGCATTTGACTTGCCAGCGTGTTTTTTTTTTTTCTCCCCCCCCCCCCCCCTTTTACAATTCAGCGATTATCATTTCCTGTCTGCTTTCCTAAATGAAAAGGCACTATTCACAATCCCATTCCAGAATCCTACATTAGCATTTACAGCTAGCAATGAGATGCATAGGGAGTTATTTTCACAGCTCATACTCATGCCTGGAGACATTGAAATGCAGCTTTCTCAGCACTTCCATGCTTTTCATGGGGTGGAAAGTGGAAGGGGGGCTCAAGATCGTAAAGATTTTCTCTACTATTAGATACTAGTAGATACTCTACTACCACATCTATCCATTAGATTGCATAGAGAGCTAGCAATGTGCTCATCGACGACCAGTCTTGGTTGAGTCTACTGCAGTGAGATCTTATTGATCGGTTGCTTCTTGTGAATTATACTTCTGTTATTTTGAGAATGCCAAAGTGTGTGTTTTGGGGGTTTTTTTCTTTTTTAATACTTAAAAAGGAAAATTTTATAGACATTTAAATTTGGAACACAGTGTTTATTTTCTTGTCTGTTTGCATCCAGTTTAGCAGTTTTGATAAAGGTTCGAGGTTTAATATGGATTTTATGTGTTGTAGCTTATTTAATAATAGTCTAGACCCTATTCACACCTGACAGATGTAGGCTAACTACACACCAATGCATTTTTGAAGACATGCACTACAGTCCATTTAACCTGATTTCTTATGGGTCACGTTCACATCTACGTTTTCAACTGGTGCGGTTTTGGGAAAGAGTCAGGGACTTTTGTGCCTGAAGCAGATTGCATTTTTGTCCTGCATGACAACAGGCACCACCTCTTCTCAACATTTACACATCCAAAAACTGCAAAACACATAAAAAATGCAAACTGCATTACAAAATGCACTAGAACAATGCATCAGCCACAACCTGCAGAAGTGTGAGCCTAGCCTTAAAGTGCTTCCAAAAGTACTTCAGCTTTCAACATGAAGATTCCCATTATGATTAGTTGTGCCCTTCCCATCCGAGTGTCGCTTAAAGCTGTTTGTTTGAAACTCCCAACTACTTGAGTTATTTTGGGCCAGAGTTGTGTGATTTTGGACCATATAGACTTTGAAGGGGGGCACCTGAAAAATGCCTGTAAGGGTGCTTTTTTTTTTTTTTTTTTTTTTTTTTTTTTTTTTTTTGTGTGATTTCTAGCCTCTTCTTCTCCTAGTAACTAGCTTTCCATTGGCTAAAACAAAAACGCTCATGCCTGAAAGTGTCCAAAGAACATGTGTTCAGGAAAAAAAATACTCCAAAATCACCTGAAATGGCTCAGGTGTGAATGGGAGCTAAGGAACAATGGTGTGCTATAGGCCTCATGCACACTGGATGTTATAAAAATGCCAGTAGCGTTAGCTGTAGAATGTTGCAATAAAAACATGAGGTTTTTTTTGCATTTTTTAGATTTTTTGCGTTTCGCTTTTTTCAGTTTTGTTTTTTTTTTAAGTTTTTCAGCGTTTGCGTTTTTTAGCAAAGTAAGGCTACGTTCACACTAGTGTTGTGTGCAGGCAGCAGAAAGGCGTTTGGGAAGCATTTTTACCGTTTGCACATTGCAGCACATGGTGCTGTTCTAATGGGAGCATTAGCGTCGCAGCAAAACGGACGCTTCTGGTCGAGTCAGGAGGCATTGAAGCCTCCTATTCTAGTCCATGGTGCCGCTCTGCCAATGCCCGGCCAGTGTTTGCGGTGCAGTTGCGACACGGTTGTGGGGCGTTTGCGGAGTGGTAACACCATTCAAACTTCATTATAGGCGTTTTTAACGCTCTGCAAATGCCTAGCAACCGCCGCTGAACCGCGCATGTGGCGTTTGCGGAGCGACCAACGCTTGCCAAACACTATAGGGGCGTTTGGCAAGAGTTGGTAAAACAGTCATATAGCCCTTATACTCCCACAAAATCCTCAGGCTCATAAACACCTGATAGCAGCGTTTTTTAGCGGATTTCATCTTTTATCACAGTTAGAGCATTTTTACAACTGAAAAACTCCTCTTGAAACCCACTAGTTCTGGGTTTTTTCCAGCCAGAAAAGGCTCCTGCCAAAAAAAATGCTGATTAAAGCCTGTGTATGCATGGACACATAGAATAACATGCTGGGGAGTTTAATGGCTGTAGAAATAAATTGCCAGAAGCCAAAAACAGCCGCTGTAAAGACGCCCCGTGTGCATGAGGATTTAAGGTTGCAGGAGTGAACTGTCAGCATCCTAGACTGTGCAAACTGAATTGAGGATTGAAGCACATAGACATAATGCCCCAATGTCTTGGCATGTGACAAGATGGGGAATGCAGAACCTTAAGGGTGGTCCATTGTTACAGAACAAGAATTATGTTCAGAATTCAGCATTATAAAATTGTCGTCTTCTTCCCAAAATGGCTTCACTTTGGTTTGCGTCAGCCAGTGTGATCTGAAACACGTGTACATATTGGTACAAATGCAACCTTTAACCCATGTGCTGCCTTTTCTTTGACTGTGTGGAATTGAGGTGCTAAAGGAATCTGTATGATCACCTTTTACCGATCTGTAATCGTATTTCATTGATTAAAGTTAGCAAAAAAGAAAGCCAAGTTCAATGCTTTAGTATAAAGTAAACCAAAAAAAAAAGTTTTGCTTCCAAATAGTTTTTCCAACATAACATTGATTGCATTTGCTGATCATATACAAGCTTTTAGCCTCATAATCTTCAAAGCGGAATGGGTTCCACTTGTGGACGTTCTGTGGAAATTCCAGGCAGCCAAGTGGCCGTGTTTTTTATATCTGCATGCGTTTCTCCTTCAAGGAATTAATCTTTGAAGAGAAGCACGGGGTGCACTTTGCCCTTCACTCCAGTGCTGATTATGCAAGTCCCACCAGCCTGTGAGAGCAGAAAGATTAAATGCTTGCAATATAGTCCGAGGTAGCTGCTTGCCTGTAAATTGCACGGGATTAAGAGGGGTTATTGTTTAATTCCTGTAAGCAGAGGATTAATTGTTCTCTTGTCTCCTGACAGTATAATGAATGCTTTTTCTTTATGGGGCTTTGGTTTTGTTTCGTTTGGATGCCTAAGTTATTAAATGGGTTACAGGACAAAGGAAGCAAGTCATTTGGAAATATCTTTTCGAGCAACTGGCGATTTGGAATTTTTAATAACACGGCCAGGTTTGGCGCAGGTTTAGTTACGGTCCTTCTTGGCCTGTGGTAAGCTGAATGGACCTGTCTGTGTGTCTAGGTGTCGTAGAGCGTACATGGTTCCAGATGGTTGATTTTTCTAAAAGTACATCTAAACCTTACGGAATGACATTTAGCTTGCTAAAGCTCCGTGGATCATAAGCAGTTCCCATTTAGAAAACAAAAAAAAACCCTTCTAGCTTTTTTTTTTTTTATCCATTGTTAAATCTCAGTTTTTCTAATTTACTTCCCCTTCCTATCTCCATGTATGTTCTCCAACTGCATGGTTTTTCCTAAGCCGACCATTGATGGTTCAAATTCTGGCCAGTTCAACAGGGACCAACCAAGATTCCAGCCGTCTATGGCCAGGCTGATTGTACCCAGTTTGATTGTTGTACGACTTGGGTACAACCAGCATGTTGGATGTTTCATGCAGTTATTGCCAGTGTTTATAGGCGCTAACAATCGTGTTCTCTCGCCGTGGATGATGGAAGAACACAACTGCTCCACGGGAGGGATTCCCTCATCAACACAGACTGTGTTGATGAGGCAATTGAGCGATTTTTTTTTTTTTTTTTTTTTTTTTTTTTTTTTTTTTTTTTTTTGCAATCCATGGGTGCAGGAAAACAAAGCGCATCATCTATGGCCTGCTTTAGGGAAAGTTTCCCAATAGTGAAAGCAGTGGACCATGGTTGCAATTTGCGTCAGCATGGGCGCTTGTAATCTCTGTTGGGAGAGCGTGTGGAAGCATTCTATAATAGGAAATGTGATCAAGAACTTTTATCTTTTTTTTACAAAAAGATTGACGAAAACAACTTTGACTGGCTTGTGTGCGGCTTATCGCCTTAGTTTAATGTTTGTGTAGTGTGAACCAGGACCGATTGGAAGAGGTGTGACTGCAGTACGGTTCACTATGGTGAGGTTGCAGAACTCTTAGGGCTCATTCACACTTGACTGTTTTTCCAACTCTTGCCAAATGCCCCTATAGCGTTTGACAAGCGTTGGTCCGCTTTGCAAACGCTGCATGCGCAGTTTAGCGGTGGTTGCTAGGCATTTGACAAGCGTTAAAAACGGCCCACAAACACCTATAATGAAGTTTGAATGGTGTTAACGCTCTGCAAATGCCCGCAACTGCGTTGCAACCACACCGCAAATGCTGGCCAGGCGGGCGTTTGCGGAGCGGCACCATAGACTTGAATAGGAGACTTCAACTCCTGACTCGACCAGAGGCATCCGTTTTGCCATGACGCGACGCTAACGCTCCCATTTCAACAGCACTATGTGCTGCAATGTGCAGAATTTTCCCAGGCGTTTGGGAAACGCTTAAAACGCTTCCCAAACGCCTGTCTGCTGCTTGCTAACGAGGCTAGTGTGAATGTAGCCTTCTAGATCGCTGAGCACAGAAGCAGGAATCACTGGTTTGGCGGGCAGAGGTGATGATGTAAGCATGGCAGAGAACGCGTCCTTAGAGCAAAGTGTGAGCACACCAGCAGGCGAGTGGGGTGACGATCATACGGCGGTACGGTTTGATCAGCTGTGCACAATGCGAGTACACCCTTCAGTTACATAACATGTTGAAGATTTTATAAGATTTTAGTCTACTTTATCTGCTTTAAGGGCTGATTTTATAAAACCAGAGAAAGGGAAATGAGAAGGACCTTTAGCAAGCAGAGAGAATTCCTTATTGTGAAGCCCGGTTGGTCACTATTGACAATTTAATTTTATTTTTTATTTTTTTCCGTCCCCTGGACTGGCTAATTGAAGAATCCCCTATATACAGCTTGATATTTACCAAGTAATTGCAGCATGGCCTTCTAGAATCAAGCTGTGTAGAGGTTACCACCAAATCTGTTATGCAAGCACATCCACAAGTGTCCTGGGGGTTCCGTGACGTCACCTGTGTTGGAGACAAGCTAGTCACTGGGTTCCAAGACCTGGGATGGAGTGATGTGTTGCTGCTTGCTTTTCTCTGGGGATGTATCCACCTTTGGGCAGACAGATTTCTGCCTGAACTGGAAGATCATCAGCCTTTTGTATTAAATCCAAAAGCAAACATCCAATAGATTGCAGCTTTTACAATTCTTAGATACGGTGGCTGCATTTGTTTTCTTTTTTAGACATTCTGTCCTTTAATTTCACATGAAGATCTGGCCAGGAAGTCTGTTGTTTGTTTTGTTGTTTTTTTCAAAAGAACAAGCTTTCCTGCAGATGTTAGTTACAAAGATGAGAAAAACAATTAACCACTGACAGGGATATTTACAATTATTATTATTATTATTATACAGTATTTATAAAGCGCCAATAGTTCACTCAGCGCTGTACATTACAAAGGGGGACAGAACATGTGACAATGATCAGCTTTTATTTGTAAAACCTTTATCCCAAAAAAAACAGTTGCTGTAACTGCTTATAAAGTGTGAGCAGAAGTTCAGGTTCAATGCATAGTGTATCTAAATCTGCTAGTAAGTCAAACTCTCCCCTTCCCCCCAGACTGACAGTGCTTCGTCCAAAGTAGCCTCCTGTGCTCCTTCATCCAGAGTGTAGGCAGTCTAATACAGGAGGTGTTACTGACCAGATCACCAGGTGAAAACCGAGGGGAAAAGAGCCTAACAAAAAAAAAAACTAATGCAGCCACCACATCTAAGGATTGGTAAGCTGCAGTATATTACATTTTTTGTTTTGAGTTCAATACCTCTTGGTTGAAGCAATTACTCCTAGCAGCCAGTTAGGCTAATGAAAAGATTTACAGGACACCGATGCAGGAAATGTATGGAGGCTGCCTCTGCTCAGTTCTGCACAGAAAATATTTCCTAGCTGCATGTTGGTCTAATGACTTCAGAACTTTGAGGGCCCATTCATACTGTTGTGTTACGTCAAGCAAATTGCACACGCTAGCACACATCACCACAGCACAGTTCCACATACAGCTCTGTATGCAATGTGGTGCTAGTAGTGGTGAGTCGCACTCAGACACAAAGTATAGTAGAGTCCATTGTAGCGCACTACAACACCGCGGATTGTGCTGCGCTGCATTTTTAAAAACGGCCATGCGCATTTTTTTTCTGCTTTGGCAACTGATTCATAATGAAAGCAGGGTAAACCCTCACATATACCCAGTGAAGTGACTGACTGGCCTCAGGTGATACAAAGATGAAACAAATCCTCCTACATAAGTTGTACCTGTTTATCTATGGCTGTCTGTACTGTACATCCATTTAAAATGCAGACTTTACGCAGGATTTCACAGTTGTGAGGAGAACTCTGAGAGCCGATTGGAGGGAAGAGACCCCCCCCCCTCACACGGGAAGGGACCCCCCCACACACAGGAACAGAGCTGAGGCTGTACATGATAGGCTGTTCCCTCCCCTGTCACCATGTTTCTCTTGGTGTCAGGACAACTCATCACAAGCGACTCATGCTTAGAGCAGATTAAGGTAGCGGACCGAAATGACACTTAGTGCTCTGGACTGATATAAGTACACACAGAGGGATATGCTTTGTTCATATTTCATGTCTAAGGTTTATAACCACTCTAAAGCACACATTTATTTATTACAGGTACTTGTATAGCGCTGTCAAATTATGCCGCGCTTTTGTACATTCACATCAGTCCCTAACCCTCAAGGGGTGTACAATCTAAGGTCCCTAACTCACATTCATACATACACATACTAGGGACAATTTAGACAGGATCCAATTAACCTACCAGCATGTCTTTGGAGTGTGGGAGGAAACTGGAGTACCCGGAGGAAACCCACGCAGGCACAGGGAGAACATGCAAACTCCAGGAAGGTGGTGCCGTGGCAGGGATTCGAACCAACAACCCTAGTACTGCTAACCATTTAGCCAATATGCTGCCCAATATACACTACCACGCTGCAAGGGATCACTTTGGTGTGAATTGGTTTCAGGTCTGTGACTAAGGCTAGGTTCACACCTACGCAGTTTGTGTTTTGATCCGTTTCAACATTGCGTTTTGCAGTGTGTGTTGTGTTTTTGCACATGCGATTTTGCATGAGTTTTTTTCTTGTTGCTAGGCAGATTTAAAATGCATCAAAAACGCACTACATGCTTTTCTGCAGTGTTTCCATTGTGTCTAAAAACACAACTTTCTGCGTTTAAAAAAAAAGTCCCTGACCCTTTCCAAAAAACACACCGGGTGAAAACGTGGAGATGTGAACCTGTCCCATAGGAAATCATGTTAAATGGACTGCTGTGCATTTCTGCAAAACGCTGCAGAAAACGCTTGTGTGTGAACCTAGGGTGAGGATTCCTTGTAGTCAGTACCCCAGTCCTCTTGCTTGCTTATGATTGCATAGTCGAAGTTGCCACAGCTTCACCTTGTTCCCGAACTTTCACAATTCGAAGTGAGCAGACTCTACTCCATCAGTACATTACACCCACTGTGCAGGTCAGCAAAAACGAATGTAGAGAATGGCGAAATTTTCATCCCGACACATTAAAGCCACCTGAAAGACGGCATCTAAACTTGCTGGGAAAGAATGGCATTCTGTGGGGTGGCTTGACTTTAAACACAGCACAGTGCAGAGCGTAGCCGTCGGACTGAGTAATCCCGCTCTTCAGCTTCTCCGGCTCTTGTTGCTACAGCTGGGCTCTGGTTATAATGCATCTTTTCAGCCTGAAAGCTTGTAAGAGCTTTTCCTGTTCAAATCTTGTTTATGTTGGATCCAGTTGGTGCGCTCCTCCACAATCAGCAGTTTTTGAATTTTGCTGCCGAAGCGGGGCACGGCTGGAACATATTTCTGCTCAAACATGGCCGCCATCTTGCTACAGTCTCGGAATGAATGGGAGTTTATAAGAAAACAGATGTCTTTGCCAGCTGCTCAGCAGCGATCAGCCCTTCTGTAAACATCCTTTTCAATAATTTAACCAGTTTTCTTTGGTACGAAGGAAAAAGACGCTCCATTTTCTTCCCTTGTGATCTGCTTTTAAAGTAAATGTTTGAGATGTGCGACAATCTGGGAAATCTTACTGTTGTATGGTGAGATACCGTGGTGGATGTGGGCAGCACAGTGGCCAAATGGTTAGCACTTCTGCCTGGCAGTACTAGGGTCATTGGTTCATATCCCAACCATGGCATCACCTGCCTGGAGTTTGCATGTTCTCCCTGTGCCTGCGTGGGTTTCCTCCGGGTACTCCAGTTTCCTCCCACACTCCAAAGACATGCTGGTAGGTTAATTGGATCCTGTCTAAATTGGCCCTAGTATGTGTACGTATGGATGTGAGTTAGGGACCTTAGATTGTACACCCCTTCAGTGTTAGGGACTGGTATGAATGTACAATATATATGTAAAGCGCTGCGTAAATTGATGGCGCTAAGTACCTGAAATAAATAAAATAAATAAAATGTCTGGCTTGGGAAATGTGAAAGAAATCCTTACAGAACATAATAAAAACAGGACAGCACAGGTCCGATTTATCTATATATATATTTATTAATGTTTTTGTTATGTCTGTCAAAAAAATCAGTATAATGCCATATTCTAATGATCTATTTGCCAGTAATGTTCCAGCATGCTTTTCTGTATGATGATTAACCTATTAAAGCGTGTACAGCTCTTGCCAAAAATTCTCTCCCTCTCTACACAGCACATAAGTTTGTCTGTGGCGCCCTCTACCTCTAGAAGTGTGTACAGCTCTTGCCTAGTTGACCTTCTGATAATGTGCAGTATGCCATGCTAATTGTTCAGCCTCCCTTGTAGACAGAAGCAATGAATGCAACATTTGCTCAGACATGTCAAATACCAAATGTTTGCTCCGAGTTTAAACTTTAACTCGCACACTGTGGTTTCTATGTAGGTTGGTTCTTCAAGCTGAGAACTAATGACTTTCCTTTTTTTCTTCTTTTTTTTTTTTCCTCGCAGCTTTCACACTGCCTGATTTGACGGAGCAATTTGCACCACCAGAGACAGCCCCGCTTGTCCTCATCAAGCTGGTGGAGACTATAGAAAGAAAAGGTATGTAGAGGGTTTATCTATGGCTCGGCACTGCTAAATGGTGTAATTAGTTCTTTTACTAGGAGTGCTGCATTGTATTCTTTTTATTCCTCAACTTCTTTAGAGTAAGGCAAGCCATAGATTGAGAGATTTTCTTTCCTACAACCGAAAGAAGATTGCATAATTTTCGTATCAAGACAGTCAGTGTTGATGAGGGAATCCCTCCCACTTCGCTGTTATGTTCTGCCAGCGGGGAGCCTTCCATGCCGACAAAACACAATGATCACTGCTAGCAGCCATAGCCGTCGGTAGTGACCGATGGATCAACTTCAGTGCAATCAGCCTGATCATAGATTGATTTAATCTCAACCTGTCTCTGTTGAACTGGCTGAGATTCACTCCATCCACGGTTTGACTTTCGTCAAATCAAAATCTGATAAATAAGTCAAACACGTTTATATGGTCTTATGGTTGTGGGGCTCAAAATTTCAACGAAAATAAAAAGCATTCTCTGTGGAAGAATGTGGTGATTGTAGAGATCATGATGACAGATACACATTGCTTAATTGTTAATTCTTTTTCTATAGGAGAGTAGAAATACCTGTTTTAGTTCACTGGCTTTATAAATCTGCTTATACTGAACAGATAATAATAGTTCAGGAAAGTTTCTTTTAAAATGCAGGTTGCTTTTTATTTTATTTGTAAATTAACAATCGCCCCAATTTTGGCAATTTTTTTTTTTTATGTATTAATCCTATGTACTTTTCCCAAGCAGTCTTCTGATATATTATTGCAATTCCTTGCCCTTTTATTTTGCAGATAGCCATTATTTTACTGTAACGGTCAAAATATTGTGGTTTTTTTTTTGTTTGTTTTAACTTTTTTTGGATTTTTTTTTCTTTTTAGCAAATAAAGTGGTAGTGTTTAGTGGGGTGATTATCTCAGAATTCTCCTTTTTGCCCCTGCAACTGGCTTGCTGGCTATCTCTACATCTCAGCAGAGCCTAAATTCAAATTACTTGGAGCCTGTCAGATGGAGCATGACATCCCTAGCAAAGCCTATTTCATCACGTGTGGCAATGGTGGGTTTTTTTTATTTCCCTTTCTTTTAAAGGAGAGTAGCCTGATCATGTGGTTGATGGTAAAGGTAGAAACTTGGCACATATTTTGCAAGTTTTCAGCAAGTGCAATGAAATGACATCTGGTCACTTGCAATCTACAGGAAGGTTTACTAAAATCCTTGCTATGTATAAAATTGTCCTGGGCGGGATTTCCCCCACTATAAAAATCAGTTGGTTTAGGAAAGCCTGTGATGCCACCAAATAGGCTATTAATTTGGCATTGTTGGAAGCTGGTGCACCAGATGTTCTCCTGTAGTGACGTGTTCTAGTTTACATGGAGGCTTAACATGTTTTCTGTTACAGGTCTGGAATCCCCAGCGTTGTACAGAACCCAGAGTGCTAGCAGTGTGCAAGAGCTCCGCCAAATCATTGAATGTGGTAAGTTCCCTTAGTAAATAGGGCATTACATTGGCAAACAGCCAGAGGAACAAAATTTACGAGCATTAATGCTAGGGTCTCCTTTATTATTAAGTTTTAGGTTGGCCCTTGTACTGCTTAATTGTTGGTAAATTGTGGTAATTAGATGAAAATTGATAATACAAATTTTTTCTTTAGTCTTTTTTTTTTTTTTTTTTCCCCCTCACCACCCCACACTGTAGTCGGGCTGTGTTAAAAATGTAGAGCAGCTACATACACCCTAACTTATGTTAAAGCATGACTCAAATCATCTCTCCTTCAGTGATGCAAGTCCTCGAGCTCCTCAGGTTCTTAATATTCATTCTTCTTGATTGGCCAGGATGACACAACTCTTATGTGCGAGCTCATTTATCTCGGCACATGCCGAAATTCTCCACTGAGCTGCGCATGCAGTGTACATTGTCAGTAAGAAGGTGAACAGGCAGGTAAAGAGTCCTTTATTACACAGATATAGTGGGGGAGATTTGCTAAATAGAAATCAATCAGCTTCCAGGTTTTATTGTTAAAACTTATTTGAACAAGCTGGCTATAAGCTGATTGGCTACTCTGCACAATTGCACCAGATTATTTATGCACCAGTTTTTGTAAATCCCGCCCCCCAGTATGACCTTCTGCAATTAAAAGCCTACCCTGATCGCCCTTTTTTTTTTTTTTTTTTTTTTTTATACTTAAAAGAAAAAAAAAGTATTTTTAGGTTTAAAGGGGAATTTTTACTATTCCTGCTTGGTGCTTTTAGGATTACAGATGCAATAATTTAGAGGTTGGATGAAATGTTTAGTGTAGTTCTGGTAGTTAAATAGTACATTTTGTTCAGAGATGAGCTCAGGTATCCTCTGAACTTCTTTGGCCTGAACTCTGAACTCACAACTTTTTTTTTCTACTTCGATGAGCTGCGGGCCGGGTCTGCCGTGCCCCTTCTGTAAGCTATGAGCTTTTTCAGAGTAGTGTGCATTTCATGTGAGGGTCTATTCAGCGATTATTTATTTCAGGTACTTATATAGCGCTGTCAATTTACGCAGCGCTTTACATATATATTGTAATTCACATCTATCCCTAACCCTCAAGGGGTGTACAATCTAAGGTCCCTAACTCACATTCATACATACACATACTAGGGCCAATTTGGACAGGAATCAATTCACGTACCAGCATGTCTTTGGAGTGTGGGAGGAAACCGGAGTACTCTGAGGAAACCCACGCAAGCACAGGGAGAACATGCAAACTCCATGCAGGAGGAGCCATGGTCGGGAATCGAACCCATGACCCATTTACTGCAAGACAGACGTGCTAACCATTAAGCCACTGTGCTACCCACACATTAAAGGTGATTAAAGGTGTATTTCCATGGCAGCAGCTTTTTAGCTCTTCTGGTGGTAAAAATTCAGTGTACATGTGTGCAGCACCTGTATTCGTTTTAGGCTGCCTGATACATGGTTACTGAGGCCCAGCTGTCCTTTCTGGAAATAATTTTTCATTTTTTCCCCCAAGAATTATGCACATTAACATTGCTGCCAGTAGATGGCGCAGCAAACCATCCAGTAATCCCTTTCACTTCTGTGTCATGACTGTCTGAACTACATTGTAATACATCGTCACTTTGGAGAGGTTAAAGCTTTTGATTTGAACCTTTGCATGCAATCAGGTGATCTAAAGTTTACCTAATATAACAAATGTGGATAAGGAACATATTTTGTTTCCAAACATTTTATCAGTTTAAATATTTTTTTGAACTCTAGTCAATTGTCTTGGGCCTTATTCACACTGGCAATGTCAATTGTGTTTATATGCATTTAGTGGAGATTTCGAAACAT
Organism: Staurois parvus; assembly: GCF_062004578.1. Taxonomy (NCBI): domain Eukaryota; kingdom Metazoa; phylum Chordata; class Amphibia; order Anura; family Ranidae; genus Staurois; species Staurois parvus. The sequence goes on from NW_028318510.1 coordinate 6,983,695, forward strand.
AAATGCATGCAGTTATTTTTACATTTTTTACACCGAGCCTACTTTAGTTTAGGTGCCGATGCGTTTAGTTAACATAGAATTCTTGGCATCCAGGAACTGATTAGAAACTATACATTATTAAGCATGTTTAAACCTACTTTGAAGAGGAACTAAAGTTAAAAAGAAAAAAAATGCCAACAGGCAGGCTTTTTTTTATTGCAGATAAGACATGCAATAAATTCAACCTGCCTGCCTGTTTGCCATCTCCTGCAGAATTTACACTGAGCTGCGTATGCACTGCTCAGTTTACATTTCTGGCCCAGTGTGGCAGCATGAATAACGCAAACACACGTGTAGGAGTGATGTCATCTTGCATCAGCCAATCAAGACCAGCATCTGGAAAACGCTAGGGAAGAAGCAGCAGGTGAGGGATTTTGTAGGCATCAGACCACTGGAACAGAGATAAGTTTGTGTTATGTTGGTTTTTGTTTTTTATACTTTACTTCCGCTTTAAAACACAGGAAAAAAGTGATCTGGGATGCACAGGGGCCCTTCTGTATTTACACAGAAGAAATCGTTCTTGGAAGTATAGTAAAAAAAACTTCTTCTCAGATCCAATTCTCATGCATCCAGATGTAGTTGTGTTTCTATGTACGTTTAAGGGCAGAAAATCAGGCTAAATGGTATGAAAGTGGAAATTCCTTGTTTGTGTAAACGCAGTTAGACTGAACCTAGCCCCTGCTGGGCGTCTAGGTCTACATTGAGCCATAGCAAAGTATTACATGATTCCAAGTGCATAAAAATTGGCTTCAAATGCCTGTGAACGCACATATCTTCATGCCTGTGTGCACGGGTCTTATACTTCTTAAATCACTTCTCCTGTGTTTAGATAAAGTGAGAATGAGGCCTGAGAGTGGGTAAGGGTTATCACCTGTGTCTGACTTTTATTGCTGTGTCCCTGTTGGGGAGAATTCTCCTCCCTTCTCTGTCTGGTGATCCAACAGGAAATGGGAACAGAAACTGCGATGTATTTCTTGCTTTTGGTGACCAAACAGAGAAAATCACTCCAATGCCTACAGAGGCAGCACTAAAAACCCCAACCCTCCCCACTCCATGCAAAACTAAAGTAAGAAATGTTTAGGAGTCGGTCAGCGGTACATTTTTTTTTTTTTTTGCTTTGTATTTTAGATTTCTTATACAGGATTTATATAGCGCCAACAGTTTGCGCAGCGCTTTACAATAGAAGGGAGACCGTACAATTACAATACATTTCAGTACAGAAGGAATATGAGGGCCCTGCAAGTGGAGCTTTCATTACTTTTCACAAGCTTTCCCCCTCTTTTATCCCAAGTTTTAGTTTTTAGCTACAAGGTTGTTATTGTAGACTTTAGCTGTGTTTTTGTGCAGCTCCTGCCATGAAGTTGCCAGCCAGCTTTCCCCACCCTGAATACAGTCTGTTGTGTCTGTCTATACATAATATTTACAGGCAAAACAAAGACTTGTTAAAATCAGCTTTTCTAACCTTGCTGCTTGCACTTTTGCAACAAGTGTTAGTTGGACAATCTGTTACTTTTCAAGCTAAAACTGGGGTTTGAAAGCAGCACAGCAAAGTCCGATTGAATGCGGAGCCGTTGGGAACATATTATGGGATGTGTTGAGTCTACACCAGCAGATTGGACACCAAAGACTAAATTCTGCCTTTTGGAGCTTGAGGTCATCCGTCCTTTTTTTATTTTATATTACAGATTCAGCTGCAGCTGATTTTGAGCATCTCGACTTACCTACTCTGGGTGACGCTTTGAAGAGGTTTCTGTTGGATCTCCCAAACCCAGTCATTCCAGCAGCCACTTACAATGAGATGCTTTCAGCTGTAAGAGGTAAGGAACGAAGGGATTCTTTTATGGTCTGTATTGATAACATGTTAATTGATGTTTAGCCATACAGAAGTGTGGGGTTTTACTTTGAACCACCTTAAAGTGACTTAAATGAAATAAAAACAAAAAAAAACCAAGAATAATAATTAAAAAAAGCATTTATACTTTCCTGTCCCCCTCCGCCTGTGCTTTTACAGAATCCTTAGAATGTGACACAATACCTGGTATGTAGGATGAGTGCCGCTCCTGCTGCAGTACTTGGTTCTTCCTGCCAGCTGCTATGTCACAGCTCCTAGGGACACACTAGTGGTAAAGCGGATGGCAACACAGCACATGGTGAGAAGTACAGGCATACAACACATCCGAGAAGTGTTTGATGCAGTTAGTGGCCATAGCTGTGAAAGAAAACAAGATCTGAAGCACAGGCAGCAACACAAGTATGAATACCCTTCTTTTGCAAGGGTACAATGTCTCTTTAAAACTGAACTCTCGGGGGCTCCACTGCACTGCAAGGGTTAAGGCTAGGTTCACATATGTGTGGGTGGTGCTGCTGCGGATCTGCACGAAAATCCGTGCAGCCACACCACCCGCACAGGTGGCACGCCCGCACTGGAAAACGCAACCATACTGGGAACCAAGGTTCTCGTGCGGGTTGTGTTTTCAGAAGACGTGCAGGGACTTCTTCCCTACGGGGCATGGGAGTCCATTCAAAAGAAATGGGCTCTCGTGCCCGCGCAAAACGCGGCACGCATGGCTTCATATATATGAACCAGGGCTAAATGTTCACTTATGCATTGGCTACCAGGAAACTTGCACCCCTTCCCAAAAGCTGGCACTCAACTCTTCCTTCTGATTCTTTTGCTTGTGGGTGGTCCCTCTGTGACCTTATGTACCATGCAGGACTATTGGCCCTGCCTTGTTGATGACCTCAGAGTGCCTGCTGCCGACGCAGCACCCTAGAGAAGAGGCTGGTCTTATGGCGTGGAGGGGGCCTGTAAGAGCAGGGGATTAGATAAGTCTTTTTTTTTTGTTGGTATAAAGAAGCACTTAACCCTTACAGTGCAGGGAAAGCCGTTTTGCAAGAGTCATTTTTCTCTACCGAGTTCAGCTTCAAAGGATCCATGTGCATACTGATTAAAATATTGTATATTATATTTGCATTGTTTCAAATGGTGATTGAACAAGAGGTGCGTTTATTTGTATATACATACATACCATACCCATGAAGATGGAAACTGCTTTTGCTTGGACTGCACCTTGTGCGTCTGCTTCCATATTCTAGGAGGTGTAAGATGATTGGTGTTACCCAGACTTATTCACTAAGACTGTGCAAACAGCAGTGATGACCTGTATTGTATAATAACCAATATTGATCGATTATTATCTCTGATTGCAGCAGACTGAAAGCTGATTGGCTATTGTGGATTAATACGTTTTCCACTAACTTAACGGATAAGATTTTGTGTCTGTATGGTGTAGTTGCATTGTTTATTTTCCTTCGTCTTGTTTTGGAACATTTCCATGCCTGTATCAGTGGGAGGTTCACACGCACTTTAATTTTTGCTGTTTAGAGGCATTTGATGTGTAATATTTAGCAATCTGAAGGCCCTCCTGTCTGTGTGCAGTGCGAGGTAATTGTTAACCTTTTTATCTGTGCTGGCAAATGCACAGTCTTTGGGGAGGACATGGTGTTCCCAGGTTGAACAGCCTCTGCAGGAATCCGCACCTGCTGCTCTGCGGAAGCCTTATCTTTTCACAAAGTCCATACAGAGCAAATGTAGGGCGTCACATTATTAACCCACAAGCTGAAAGTTCGGTCACATGCTGCAGAAACAGGATATCGATCTGATAACCTTCAAAGAAGTACAAGACCTGGAGGTTCTGTTCCATAGCCAATGACCTGAAGGGGTTGGAACAATCACACCTCCTAGGTTGTGTGGTCTGATCCACATG